>NC_046318.1:59617083-60217083 GCF_009819535.1 Lacerta agilis | reverse complement strand
CTCATATGCTAAAGATGGCCCTGGCTGGGTTGACAACTCTGGAAAAGGGGGGGGGCGCCGCCGGAGGAATCTTTGCACCAGGGCGCCAGATATGCTTAAGATGGCCCTGCCGCCAACCTTCTGATCAGCAAGCCCTATGCTCTGTGGTTTAACCCACAGTGCCACCCGCATCCCTCGTTTTGGGTGGTAGCACAATCATTAAGAGGCTTTTAGAGCTCTACAATTTTAGTTTTCTCCCCCTCTTTAGTTGGTGTCAGCTCTGGGCCATAAACTGGGACCCAAGCTAGAAAGGATGTTAAATCTGAGATTGCATTTAACATGCCTGTTTCTTCTTCTTTGGAAAAAATGGTTGTGGATGGCTCAGTAATGGGACCATGGTAGGTAGGTTGGCAGAGTTTATTTTTTAACTGCACTTATACAGACACTTCATATGGGGAATTATCCCAAGCGGCACACAAAATAACAATAACACATTTAAAATACAGTATGCAACAGTGAAACTATAACTAATTAATTAACAAAAAAAATTAAAGCACAAGTTAGAAAGTGGCATAACTCCTCCATTTGCTGACATGCCACTTAGCACCTTTGGGACAAATCTTGACACTGCCTGGCTGGAACAAAGGCTTTAAGGTAGTCTTCGCCAACTAGCTGGAGCTGATAGGAGTTGTAGGTCAATTAACATCTGGAGAGCACCAGGTTGGCGAAGGCCCAAACTACACGGTAGGTGTGATGTGTAACTGCTTCTATATTTTCTTCTAGAATCACCATGAATATGTGTACTTACAATGTGCTTGATGTTTCCCTGCCTCAGTTGTACATTGTCTGCCACACTGAGACTCTGTGTCTGATTCTATTTATGTCTTATATCTCTAACCTTTCCTTCATCCGAATTAGTCCAAGAATGGGGTACAAGCATTGTTATATCCCATAGTATTATATGTTACTTGGGCACATTGGGCTACAGCAGGGTCTCAGCAAATAACCCAGGTTCAAGTGATCTTTACATGATTGTTTTTACATGACTGATTCAAATTCATAGGTGCAGCAAGAAGGAACTGCAGGAACTTTTGTCCTTCAAATGTTAGGTCTCTCACACCACCCAACTTCAGTTTTCATAGCAATTGATATAACTGTTTGAAGACTATGCATAATTGATCTAGGATAATAGGTAAGCTTATCTGTATAAACATTGTTTAATGTTCTGGCCAATGAAAGTGCTCCTTTTGAAAACCAGCCTAAGAGAGAAAATGAAGCCAGTAGTGGAATTACATTAAGATTTCAAAATAGAAAACCCGCAGTCTCATTATGTAGTGTATCAGCTTAACAGATGAAATTGGGTAAAGTCTGACTACGCAGGCAAATATATATATATATATATATATATATATATATATATATATATATATATATATATAATGAACAAAAGGGTTGTGATAGTTAAAAAATAAAGCTAATCCTAGGTAATTTGTGAGATTTAAATTTCAAAATAGCCCAGAAACCACTTTTTGAGATAACTATCAAAGAGGGTTTGGAAATTCAGGAATAACACTATGATTTTAAGAAGACATGGAAGAAAAGATGATGCACATCAGCTGTCACAATCAGCAATGAGGTCATCATCATCTTCTGACCCCTGGCACTGATGCAGCACAGGAGTGGTAGCTGGTTCCTCTCTCCTCTTTTGCCACACCCAGAGTCCTAGAGTTATGTTGCTTTGGAACCCCAGTGGTCTTGGCCACTCTCTTTTCAATCTTTTTGGGGTCTGCAGAGCTGCCAAAAATGGCACAGTATGAAATGGTTTCATCCTTCATCTGGATTCAAAATGCCATCCAATGGTATATACCAAAATCTGCTTTTTGCTCTCAGGAACCATAATGCCAAGTTGGGTGATGCTGTCTTCAGTGGCATCCAAAGTGTTGTACTTTAGAATGGTCTCACCAAGATGGGTGATGATATCACCAGGGGATTCCTGTTCAGTGCAATTTGGAATGGTTTGCTCCACCATCTGGACTCAAAATCAAATGTAGACAAAAACCTGTTTCTCATTCTTGTGAACTATCATACCAAATTGGGAATCAATATCTTCACAGGCATGCGAAGCAGCTCAGTTTGGAATTGTTCAGTCCACCATCTGAATTCAAAATGGTATGTGATAGTATCCCAACATAGAACAAAACCTGTTCTTTGCTCCATGGAACCACCATGCCAAATTGGGTGACAATATCTTCAGAGACATCCAAATTGGAGCAGTTTGAAACTGTCATGCCTAACTGGGCAAAATCATGCCAAATTGGGCAACAATACTTTAAGAGGAATCCAAATTGGCACAGTTTGGAATGATTTCACCTGCCATCTGTATTCAAATGTTCAGTAAAAAGTAATGCAGTTAGCTGTTTTGGAATTACTTGATTGCACTACTTCTTATATGCGTGTTTAGACCTTTTACCTTTCCCCAAAATAAATTCACACAGGAGTCAGATATTTGGTTTGGTTTTTGGCAGAAATTTAGGCCACAACTTTACTGATTACAATCAAGTGAGTGGTTGCATAGGTTCTGGTTCGACTATCTCCCTGCACCCTTGCAGGCAGCGCTGTCCCAGAGCCACGTTCGTTGGTCAGCCATGGATGAACACCAGGGACAGCTGATGGAGGGAACCTCAAACAGCTGCCCTGATTTCCCCTGGACTCGGGCGTGGGCCGAACCCCTTCCGGGGAACGCCAAACCAGTGAGTCCCTGGATTCCTTTACCGGAATATCCTGTCATTGGATAGGCGTGGCCACGACATATGCCACACCTATCACCTGTACCAGAGGCTATCCGCCACCTTACAAGTTGTGACGATTTGCTACATGGCAGGCGAAACCCAAATGGCACCAGCCAATCAGCCAAGTGGGGGAAATTCCTACTGTGCCCCTGACCCAAAAGCAGACGACACACGACGGCATAGCAAGGTCAAGCGCAAGCCCTAAATATAGAGAGAGGTGGGCAGGTGTTCTGATGTGAAAGCCCTAAAGAGGAAGCTCATAAGCCTTGCATGGGTTTACATAGGTCCCGCATTGCTGCTTCTCGAAGGCACCCCATTGGCCAGATTGCACCCAAACAACGTGGGACCCACCTATCAGGGATTGTGGCTGTTCCAAGATTACCCACCCACAACACCGGGTCAGGTGGCCAGGTCCCACCACAACACGTGCCCTCTTTAATGGAGGACCCGATTAAGCGATTTGGCAGAATATCCACCAACCTGTTCTTAAATTCTAACTGTTCTGCAGCAATTCCCTAATCTCCTTAGCACTATTACAAAACATGTTAGGCTGCAGACCTGAGCTATGCCCATTTAACAGTAAATCTGAACCTTCTTTCCACGTATCATTGAAAACATTTGTTCATACTTTAAATGGCTTACTCTGGTAAATAGTGTGTGTGTGTGTGTGTGTGTGTGTGTGTGTTGTCAAGCTTTGAAGTGATCCATCCTAATAGATGTTTCCAGTTGTTGAAATATCAACAATAAAATCCAAATCTCAGAAGTTGTTGGTTAAGTTAGTTGCCCCATTGAAAGTCTCCAGAAGTCGTGCCACACAGGAATGTTGTCAGAGTAGCAATTCATAAGAGTCCACCTCAAATAAGCCCTAGGGCAAAGTGAGCTATCATTCAATCCAATTGTCTTAGGTCACTCAGGGAGAAAATAACTCGGGAACCATTCAAGCAAAACTTAATCCATCGCTTCCAGGGTTTGCCAAGGCATTAGTAGCCCCCACCCCCCACCTCACCTTATCAATCGCACTGGAGATGTCTGCTGCTCCATCTAAGAAAATCTAACTTGTACGTGTTCGTTGCCTAAGAGAAACAACTGTCTAACCTTACCTTCTATTAGGAAAACTTTCTCATTTGTTTCTTGATGGCTTGGAAGATCTACTGTCTGGTTTTTAGTACAAAGGATTTGGGCTTGTTTCTTTTGTATTTTTTCTTTGTGTCAAAGGAATATAGACATTGACTCATTTGGGCATGGCGTGAATCCTTTGACCAGCAGAAAACAGGCAAAAAAAAGAGGAAGCAATATATTTCTAGGCCACAACAAGAAAGATTTCATATGTATGTTTTAAAAAATCAAAACACCACAAATTTAAATTAGTTATTTATTTGTTAAAAACCACAGGATGTTTATGTAGATATATAGAAATATTGCAGTAATACAAATAAATAGTTCAGATGTATATCTTCTTGAAACTTATTTGTCCCAAAACATACTAAACAATACCCAATACTCAAGAAATATATATTTTGGGGCATTTTTTTTTCTTCTGTAAAATCTAAGTTTTAATAATGTCCGTATAGTTAAAGCTATAAGGTCTGTATAGTTAAAGCTATGGTTTTCCCAGTAGTGATGTATGGAAGTGAGAGCTGGACCATAAAGAAGGCTGATCGCCGAAGAATTGATGCTTTTGAATTATGGTGCTGGAGGAGACTCTTGAGAGTCCCATGGACTGCAAGAAGATCAAACCTATCCATCCTTAAGGAAATCAGCCCTGAGTGCTCACTGGAAGGACAGATCCTGAAGTTGAGGCTCCAGTACTTTGGCCAGCTCATGAGAAGAGAAGACTCCCTAGAAAAGACCCTGATGTTGGGAAAGATGGAGGGCACAAGGAGAAGGGGACGACAGAGGACGAGATGGTTGGATAGTGTTCTTGAAGCTACCAACATGAGTCTGACCAAACTGCAGGAGGCAGTGGAAGACAGGAGTGCCTGGTGTGCTCTGGTCCATGGGGTCATGAAGAGTCGGACATGACTAAACGACTAAACAACAATAATGTCACAGTATCCCACATTCTGAGACTGGGTGTGAAATGAATTTGTTCCCAAGCTTACAAACAAGCATTATAAAAGCTTGGGAACTTGTATCAAGGAACAAAACCACTTCCTCTTGTCAGAGCTGAG
This sequence comes from Lacerta agilis, assembly GCF_009819535.1. Lineage (NCBI taxonomy): Eukaryota > Metazoa > Chordata > Lepidosauria > Squamata > Lacertidae > Lacerta > Lacerta agilis. The sequence continues at coordinate 60,212,144 of NC_046318.1, read as the reverse complement.
CTGTAGGGACCTTGGACCTAGCAGTTCCTGACTAGGAGGTTGACAGCAAAGAATCACGGCATAACCCTGAGTTGGATACTAGTACCTGGCACAAATACCACTGCTTAGTATTTTGTCCTTCCATTAAGTAAGAGTCCACGAGACTCTCCAGAACACTTAAGGCTAAAGCAGTCTAGGAGATAAAGCTGTCGGGACCTCACAGGGATTCAAGTGAGCAACATGTTCCAACAGGTTTGGAGCTTCACCAGGTCTTTTGTGCTTTTCAACCCAGACTTGGTTGAAAGTTGCTGCTTGGGTCTGTTCTTGTAAACTTTCACTAAAATTGTTAATAGGAAAATAACTCCCATTAAAATGAATTAAGATGAGTGCAGTTCCCCATTCACCTCCATAGGGTTTGTGAAGGAAAAGGTCACAATGGATTATGTTCATTGTCTATATATTATAATCATGTGTATGTGAAGCTCTTTGTGCAACTGCGTCCTGCAAATTTAAACCAATCTCTTCAGCTTCCTTTCCGATAATCTCTTTGAAATCCCCAAATGCAATGGAATCCTGTGTTTGTATGTAAACACTCCTACTTTGCCCACTCTCTTCTCTATGAAATGATCAGAGCTGTATATGACACTCAGTTTGTAATCCAAATTATTCTTTGAATTTGTTTAATTCACATTCCGTGTGTGTGTGTGTGTGTGTAGATACACAATATGCTTGTTTTCGTTCAGGGGTCCAAGTGCTGTTCCCAAGGCAAAATGGCAGAATCTGCAGCTGATACAACTTTAATCCAAAATAGAATTCTGGACGCTGTTATTTCTCTCAACTTTTACAGCACACCTAATCAAAGTCAGGCATTTTAAACAGCAACAGCAGCTTAATTCCTACTGGAAATGAATGTATTTGGCATGCTTATACATCTAGTGCTTCATTGCAGCCCCACCTTCTGCACACTGCCTGCAAAACACTGGCCAGACCAGTGCTGCTTTCATTTCCGCTCAGAGGGCACTCAAGAACATTAGGCACTTAGCTCAAGTACCTCTTTTGCATAAGCTTTCTTCTCTCATTTCTCTCCCCGTTTTTTCAAATGGAAGGAACTGGCATTTAGTTTATTCCTTAAAGAAATAGCAGACGTTCCAAGAGAGGTCTGTTTGGCAAACCCAAATGTAGTTGAATTTACATCTGTGTTTGCCCACGTAGCTCTTTAGTGCATGCAGTATATGTGAGAATAATTCATGGGTAACTCAAATTAATTCATAATATTCTTCATGGGACCTCTAAACAATCATGGTGGAGCACTTTGACTAAAACCAGTGTCTACCCACTCCAGGTTAATATTGGAGCTTACAGGTTTGTGCATTTTAGGAATCCGCTATACCTTTGGCCACCTCACGAGAAGACAAGACTCCCTAGAAAAAACCCTGATGTTGGGAAAGATGGAGGGCACAAGGAGAAGGGGGCGACAGAGGATGAGATGGTTGGACAGTGTTCTCGAAGCGACTAGCATGAGTTTGGCCAAACTGCGGGAGGCAGTGAAAGATAGGCGTGCCTGGCGTGCTCTGGTCCATGGGGTCACGAAGAGTCGGACACGACTGAACGACTGAACAACAACAACAAATACCTGTTGAGGATCTCCAAATAAAACAGAAAACCTTAGCTCTGAGGAGGTGCCTCTTTTGCCATGGGATAAACAAGATGTCCATTGCATATAGCACCAAGGCTATCAAAATGGAAAGAATTCAAAATATAATCATATGCCTTGGTCGGCAGATGTTTTCAGCCTCTTTAAGTTACGCTGCAACCTTTTACTGTCTTTACTATTGACCTGCTGGCCAGCCAGCTGCCACTGTTAACCTAAAGCAGGGGTCTGCAACCTTTAAGACCAAAAGAGCCACTTGGACCCGTTTCCGAAGGGGGGAAAAAATCTGGGAGCCGCAAAACCATTGCGACGTTTAAAACAAATATAACACTGCATTTTATTTTTAAAAATCTGATTTAAATTAAAAAAAAATCCAATTTAAATTTTAAAAAATCCATTAAAAAAAAATCATTCATTTTTATCCACCCTGGGGACCACTACCAGGTCACAGCCTGATCCAAGGTGGGTTGCAACAGCATACAAATATTTGATTTGTTGTTGTTTTTTTAAAAAAAATGAGTCCTCAACTGCACACTTGTGTTAAATGTTTGTCCCATGTCTTATTGAAGACTGCTGGCTTTTACAATAATCTTAGTGTCTTTTACCCTTAATATTCCAGACCAGAGGCTATGTTCACCTCTTCCAACCTCCTCTCTTGCTAAATAAAGCACAGAATTGCACCAGAGAAGCCTGTGATGTTTGTGCTGACTTGCATACAGGTGGCTGTAGTAGTTCGTAGTGTTCAAACCTTTTTAGGGGAGTTCCCTGCCCCCTTAATGACAATGGCGATAGATTTTGCACATGAACACAGATCCAAGTTAGGACTCCTCTCTTCCATGCCAACAGGTGCTTTGTCAAGGCTCCCCTAACACACACTCAGGACAGAGGAAAAACTGCAAAACGTCCCGGCCTTGCTCCGGGGCGGAGAGAGACGCGCACCCGCAAGAGCGCGGTCTGAGGCTGCGAGCGGAACCAGGAGCGAAGGAGGCAGCGGCAGGGAAACAGGCGCCGCTTCCTCGACCATTTTTTAAAAGAGGGCTTCCCCCCTGGCCCAGCCCGCAGCTGCCTACCTCGTCATCGCCTCAACGCAGCAGCCAGCAGCCTTCCGAGAGGAACCGCGGCCAGCCCTCTCCCGTGGTCCCATGACCCAGCCGAGGAGTCCTGCCCTCCAGTGCCCGTGTGGGGACGCGTCTGAAGGCCCCCTTCCTGCCCCCATCCCGCCTCCCAGCTGCCTCTGGATGCCGCGGGGTCCCACATACCCGCCGACCTCGGAGCTCCCCTGTCCGCCCCAAGGCCACCTCCCACGCTAGGAAGACTCCTGGAGCTGGGCAGGGTTGGTCCCGCCAGGCAGGCTCGGGGGGCGGCCTCTCCCATGGGCGCCTGCTTCGGAGGCGGAGGCGGGGGTCTTCAAAGTTCCCCCTCCCGTTCACCCAGCTCCATCTCTTCCCGAAGGAGCGTGCGCGCCTCAGGCGCGCTCCCTGCCAGAGCCCTCGGCTGAACTGCGCCACCTCTACTGCGTCCCCACCACCTCTGAGCCCCGCTGCCCCGCTGTTCAAGGCCAGGTGATCCTGGGTACGCCCCTGAGCAGCGCCCTCAGCCTCCGGAGGGCGGGCCGCCGGCCAGCTGGAGGGCGGTCGCTGCCAGCTGGAGAAGTGGGCGGGCGTATCCGCCCCAGAGCCGCGGCAGCCGTGTAAAAGAGCCGCATGCGGCTCCGGAGCCGCAGGTTGCTGACCCCCGACCTAAAGGGTGAAGAAGGCTGAATTATTGTGTCCCTAAGCTCAAGTAAAACGCCTGGTACAATTAACTGATACGAGCCCTAGAAACTAAAGGAAGACTCTTCAATTATGACCTAAAAATTGCTTTGAACTTAAAAGGAAAAAGTTCCTGGAAAGATAAAGTACCCAGATATGGTTAAGGGTGCAGCTAGAGGAGATGCACTTTGTTTTGTTTTTTGGTAAACCCTCACATACACCCCCCCCCCATATTAAAAATGGAAGAAATGTATACAGTTCTCTCACAGGACCTCCTGGTTCTTCAAGGACAGCATTGGTAAGCATCAAGATAAATCCTAGTTGTCTTTTAAAGCTCCAAGTTCATTTTGTCCTCTGTGTATTTTGCTCTAACTACCTCTTTGGGGAGTGGTTGGTTTCTTTGCGGGGGGTGGGGTGGTACCTGATATTTAGGAAAGTTTTAGGTTATGTGTTTATAGAATTGTATGCTATGCTTTTCATGTAGTGTACATTTAAATAGTCACTAGATAGACATTAAGCCCGTTAAATTAACGGGTGATAGAACATATGTGGTCTATGGTATAGATCACACCAGTGGGTTTTTTTCAGAAAAAAAAATGTTTGTCCTACAGAATTTCAGAGGCAACTCTGCCTCAATGTTAGTTATAGAAACTTTGTCAGCTCTGCGTCCCTGTTGCCCTAGCAACGTTGGGGACATGTGCAGAGCTGACTGAGTGGCTCTCGCTTATCTCGTTTTTTTTCCTAATAACGCGAGAGCCACATGACGTAGCCAGCTCTGCGCATAGCGTTCCTGTTGCCATAGCAACATTGGGAACACACGCAGAGCTGAACAAGCAGCTCTCGATTGACATCGCTCGCCCGCCGCCACTTGTAATGGCCGCTGCCGCTTAGAAGTAAGTCCACGCGAGCGCGCACCCACCGCATGCCCGCACACACCCGCCGCTCCAACAGTTTCTCCCAGCCGCCCGAAGTCTCTGCGCTCCAAGTCCCAATGGCTGTCCGTGGGGCACATGCGCAGTAGCACAATCCCATGGACACAGGGACTGGACGCAGAGACACTTGCACTTTATTATAGTGGATTTGAAAGTCAATGGAGTTTGGGAAAATAATTTATTTCCCAAGGCTCCCAATCCAAATGCTTAATGCTAGTAAGGTAAAAAAAGGCAAAGGACCCCTGGACAGTTAAGTCCAGTCAAAGGAGACTATGGAGTTGCAGTGCTCATCTCACTTTCAGGCTGAGGGAGCATTTGTCCATGGACAGCTTTCCGTGTCATGTGGCCAGCATGACTAAGCTGCTTCTGGCGCAATGGGACACTGGCGCATAGGAAATGCCGTTTACCTTCCCGCCACAATGGTACCTATTTATCTACTCACACTGGCATGCTTTCAAACTGCTAGGTTGGCAGACACGGGTGGTGCTGTGGTCTAAACCACTGAGCCTCTTGGGCTTGCCAATCAGAAGGTTGGCGGTTCGAATCCTCGCGATGGGGTGAGCTCCCGTTGCTCTGTTAATGCTAGTATGATCCTTAAAACACACAGTAAACAAGGGCACTTCTTTTATGAGTACTAATATAACATCTATGCAGTTGCCAGGATTATTCAAGAAGCATTTATCCAGGCTTTATTCTTAATCTTGCTTGTTGGTGCTCTTGGCCATCACTTAATAGGCAGAAAGTCCACTGGGGACCTCTACAAACAAACTTTATATTTTATAAACTGCTTTGAGGGTGTTTTATTTTACAGTCAAGCAGTGTATAAATTTTATTAAAAAAATAAATAAATAAAAATAAACAAGGAAGTGGGAACAAGCATCCAGAACTTGGAGGCCAGTTGTCATGTACTGAGCTGAAAACTAGAACAATAGGATCCAGAATGCAGCAGTCTGATTGGTCCACAGGAGCCACCCAATCCAGCTCCAGGTGGAAGTGAATCAGCGACCTGATTGGCCTACAGGAGTAGCCCAGAATTAGCCAATCACGTGGGTCCCATTGTGTAAATAATGTATATATAGCAGATGTTTTGGGAAAAGATTCATTCATTGCTACTATGAGCTGAATAAAGAGCATGAAATTCACACTTGACTCTGAGTATATTTCACCAGTCTTATCTTTTGTATGATCTTTGCCTTCTGTGGGTGCCATTGGCTGTTACAACTCAGGTAGCAGAATATCTTGGGTCATCCCTACATCTCAGCGCAATTCAAGAGGTTTTCAAAAGTCTGGATTAGTGAGCATTAGTTGTGTTCTCAAAGTTTGTGCTGTTTCTCTGTGGGAACCATATTTCCAGTTATCAGAAATCCAGCAAACAGCTGCTTTGGCCCCTTCTCAAGCTTCAGTAATAGCTCTGAAAACAGAAAGCACACAAGGAAACTGCCATTATGCTTTTCCAAAGAAGTCATTACTCTCAATGTGCTATATCAAAATGTGCTGCTTAAATAGAATTTCACAACAGAATCAAGAAACAACAACCCCAGACCCCAGAATGCCCTTTAATTACCGAACAAATGGAGAGGCAGGGATTTTCACATCACACTGTTGAAATAATCACTGCAACCCAATTCTCACATTTATTTTGATGTGGCAAGGTCACTGCCATGTGTCTGGATTTAGCCTCAGTTGAGTTGTGCCTTTCCTGTTCCCTGAATGAACTAAGGCTGCAGACTCTGGGCAACTGACGAAAGGGAATACTCAGGCTGATGACACTTCAGTCCAAGCTTGCATGCCATCTTCCTTCCTTAATTTATTTTATCCATTCAGCCATATAGCATTACGCAGAGTTCAACGCACAACATGAAATGACACCACAGAAATCCTTTGATTGGCTTTATAGACAAGCTTGACATGGGGGACATGTATCACCAAAATAGTTAAGGCAAGATTGGTATGGTCTTTGTAAGTTTTCCCTGCAGAGCAAATAGAAGTTTTGGCAGAGCTGGGACAAAAAGCAAAAAGACAACAGAAAGGTTTCCAATCTGTCTCTGCAGCTGTTTTTAATCCTTTCTATTGTGTGGCTGGAACAAAACACCCCCAAAATTCACTGCTCCATTTGGTGCACTCTTTGAGGGGGATTTGGGTATAAGGAGGAAATCTGGAGTGGGGTTGAAATGCTGGTGGCTGCTGGATGGCTTCTACCACCACCCATAGAGATCAGTACTGTGTGGTGACACACGGGGCAGAGCTACCTGCCCCAGCACCCATAGCAGTGCAGGGGCAGGGCTAGCCGGCCTGTGGAGGTGGGGCTAGCTGCCCATACAGGGAGTATCCCCAGTTGTCTGCTGCCCACGCGCTGAGCGTCAGGAGGGGCACTTCTAGCCGCCCGCAGCACCGTTGTCCCTAGCTGTCTGCCACCTATGCAGCAAGTGTCCAGGGGCGCCACCTGTGAGTGGGGGGGGGCGGCGTGGCGATGTCACCCGCCCTCACGGCTGACACCCGGTGCTCACCCCACACTCACCTTCCTCCACCAGTGGTGACATAGCATCACTGACAGGACTTCTGGGTTTTAAAAAAATGTTGAGCCACTGCACTGCAAAACATAATGTGTGGGTAATGCCTGAGATAGTGGAAACCTACATCCAGGGGCGGGGGGAGGCTCCTGATGTAGGCAGTTGTTACTGAACTGCAACTCCCATCAGCACTATCAAGCATGGCCAATGGCCAGGGATGATGGAAGTTGCAGTTCAGCAACACCTGAAGGGCCAAAGGTTCCCTACAGCTGATGTGGGTTATAGAAGACAGATGCTGCCAAATCCTCCACAATATGCATCTCCCTCTGGCTACAGATACATGGACAAAATTGTGCTTAGCTTGGACAAGCCTATGTATAGGTGCTGCTTCCCAATGGTGGTACTTTCTTCAGTTTCTGCACTCACACAAATCATTACTAGGAAACAGCAGTGTGAGTGTGGCAGATTCTGTGTGCTACACTCTGCTCTCTTCAGACTGTCTTTACCCTTTAGGTCTGCAGGGTACAGGAGAACTTAAGCGCTATGAAGAAGAAGAGTTTGGATTTGATATCCCGCTTTTCACTACCCGAAGGAGTCTCATGATTCATAGGGATGCACAGAAACACAGAAGCTTGATTCCTAGTTACTTCTCGGGAGCCCTCTGTAACTCAGGAAAGTTCCTTTTCCCCTGGTCTTCTTCTTGGTGATACAGATTGACATAAGGCAGAGACCCACATCAACTCCAATCAATGGCAGACTAACTGGGCAACTGTGGTGTTAAAGAAGTGACACACAACATCCTGACCTTTCTGAGAATTGGCCAAAACAGCTGTTCTAATCCATCACAATTTCTAGTCTGTAGGAAATACTTCCAGCTCATAGATTGTTCTCTAGCTCAGGTGTTGGGAACCTCTGGCCCTCTAGAAGCTTCTGAACTACAACTCTCATTGTTGCTGGCCACTGGCCACGCTTGCTAGGGCTGGCTGTTGCCCAGAAATATCTGAAGGGCCACAGGTTCATCATCCATGCACTAGAGTAGGAGCGAGGAACCTTTGACTCCTCCGACGTTTCTGAGCTACAAGTCCCATAATTTCTGATCACCGGCCTTGCTTGCTGGGCCTGATGGGAGTTGGAGACCAACACCTGGAGGACAGCAACATCTAGTTCCTCTGAGGAACACTATGATCACTCCACATGGACTTCCCTGTGGAAGTGCTAAGTATTCCCTTGCATCCTTTCTCAACTGGGTTCTTTCTGCCAACTCTCGGGGACAAGCATATTTTGTGCAGCTCTCTTGCTGCTGGCAGGATCAGAGTGCTCCTTGGCTTTCACCATTGTCCAGTCTCCTCTCACATTTAATCCCCCAGAACTCTCTATCTCTCTCTCTCTCTCTCTCTCTCTCTCTCTCTCTCTCTCTCTCTCTCTCTCTCCCTCTCCATTTCCCCCTCCCTCTCGTCCTGTGCTATGTCTCCAGAGGCTCTTCCTTCTCCAGCTGTTTTAGTTCATCCCCCCCAACAGTTTGCATAGCTCCCTATGTCTGTCTGTTGCTAGAACACCAAGCTGGACTTAGTGGACTGTATAACAGAGACTAAGCCAGGCTGGCAGAAGAGAGTCCAGGTGCAACCACCAACCTGTAAACATGCCTTCAGTGGTTTGATGTTGCTTCCGTTCTCTGGATGTGCCCATGCTGGAGGATTTTCCAGCATCTGTTGATAACTCAATATGAACAGTTGTCTTATCTTCAGCTGTCTGCAAAAAATAAAATAAAATAAAGAGCTCCATTTCCCAAACTCTGAACATTTGTTTTCCTTGGCGGAGTTGATCATACAGAATGCCAGAACTTGCATTAAATGCTCCATGCTGACAAAAAAGAACGGTGATTTGGTTTTTTAATAATCTAGAAAGGTACATTAGTTTTCAGAAGAATTTGAGGTAAAAACTTATTTAGTGCTAAATGAACCCTGTAAGAAATTAAGACAATTTAATCAATTATGTAATTATGCACAGGGAGAACAAAAATTCAGGGAAGTAGCATTCTGACCAGTATAAATATTCACGACATACCTGGAATATATTTGCTAAGTCCTACTCCTAATGTAGCAGTGCACAGAAACAATAGATGTGTGAAGGCTAAGGGTGGGGAGATAGCAGGCGCAGTCCTGCTTCCCCACCCAATATGTCAAAAATACGCAGTTGAGGAAGTCTTCAAAAGTACTATAAATATATCTTGTTAAATAAGAAAATAGTAGATAGGTTGATATCATAGCCTATAACAAAGCCTAGGTTGATGCAGACAGACAGTAATGTGCAATCCCAACAGCATTGACACTAGACCTTCAGTTGAAATGAATTTGTCACTACATTGCAATCAGTTTGAAACTTGAGCACTGAAACGCAGCACATCCCGAAAGAGATTTTCAGGAGAACATTGATTTCCTGTAGAGAATATACTAACAGCAGAAGCTGAAATGGAATAAAAGTGATAAAAATTGGGTTTCGTGAAGTAGGTGTAATGAAATGGTGGCATGTACACAAAGTTTCAGGCTGGGTAGCAGAAGTGGGAATAGTTGGTAGGCAAGAGTCCATTCCCTGACAGATTGGGAAAATAGAGAGGAGAACCATGTACACCCGCTTCTGAACCCCTTGGAGGCAAAGTAGGATATAAATGTAGGGTGCATCAGGGTCCCCTTAGCAAAAGGTTTACTCATAGTGCAACAGGATTTTCCCCTCTTCCCTCAGCCCCTCATCTGTTCTAAGAGTTCCCCTAATTCCCCAGAGCAGATTTGGGTAGGGTGAAGTGTATGCAGGAAGAGATGAGAGGAGGGAAAGTCCTGTGGTGCTAGTGATAATCCTTGCACTGACAGGACAAGTTAACAGAATAACACATATCTGACTCTAGTCCTTGAAAAGGTTTGGCTACCATTATTGGAGAGATAAGTAAGAGGTGACAATGTAATGGGGAAGGGACTCACTGGTTGAGCTTGCTATAGGGAAAGTTCCAGATCCAGTTCCTAACATCTCCTATTAAAAGGATCTGGTAAAACAGGCAGGGATAGACCTCTGCCAGAGAGCAACTACTGGCCTTAGTATACAGTGCTCATCTAGATGGACTCTTTGTTTTCTAAGGAGAAGGCTGTGTAACTCTGCATTGAACATAAAATTAGGTGCCCATTGGAAATTTAGTGAATGTTGGCTTTTACATGTGAATGGCAGCATTCACATTGTGTACATTCGTGCACACCAGCTATGCCCAAATAAATGCTAGATTGACTTTCAGTTTAGATTGACTTTAAACTTTCATAGCTCCATTTTTGAATTTTTACATGTTACCAAATTCACCTGAGATTGTTGTCATCTACCTAAATTTGGACATTTGCTGTAATGTGATATAGTATTTACCCAAACATGCCTTGCTACAGATTTTATTTTTATTTTTTTAAAAAAGATGTGTTACTATTGCTGTTATTTAGAATTTGAATTCAGACCTTGACAATTGAATCTAGAGCTCTTTGTGGTTCCTGTTAGAATGTCTGCAACACAGACACCGTAATAATAGCACTTGTATAGGATATTGGAAAAACAGATGCCCTTCAGTGTGATCAAAATTAGGATGCAATGTGTTCCAAGAGGAATCCAGTAGGAATTGCTTTCCTTGCTCAGTCGATGGAAAACGCAGATTTCCTGGTCTGATGTTACTTTAGAAATGTTTCTACTAATCCTCTTTTCTAAACCAGTAGAGCCTGTGCATCTGTCTGTTAGGTGCTTACAGCATGAATGAACGCTTGCCAGATGTTACACCAAGTATGAGGAACGCAAACTTTCTGAAGGAGAAACATCTGCTTTACAGTTACATATAGAAGATCTGTTCAAGACATCCTGCATAGAAGCAAGGAAAATGAGGTTTACTGAGAAAAGGATACCCATCCCTTAATTTGGGGTACATTCACAGTCGGAAAGACTTTGTGGAAGTAGAAGATCTTGAGAAATGGTCAGGTTTTATGCATCAGGGCAGATCTGCACAACTTGTCAGGCTACAAAATATCCCCAAACTTGTCAATTCTATTTTTGCTATTCAAGATAGGCAGCAAGGATAGGAGATTTAGCCTTGGCTTGGTAATCATATATGGCTGGTGGGCCACATGTTGAGCAGGCCTGCACTGATGACCACCATGTGGAATCACTCTAAATTACTCCTGTTTGCACTTACTGAGCTCTTTCTGTGCAGCTGCTTGCCATGTGGATCAGCCAGTCTTCATCACACCACTGCAAAAGGTCATAAGGAAAGGTCTGTGGTGTTCTGGTGAATGTTCATTGATCCTTGTGGTAAGCTACTGCACATGATTAGCTCACACCATACAAGAACCTTCAATTAACTTCAATGACTTATCACCAAATGCTTTGCAGCAGACACACGAATGGCTTCTCCTGAAAATAGATATGCTTGCAAGTATGCAAGTACATTTTTGAGGTCATGATGTGGCACAAAACCTCTCTCTTTGGTATTTATACCTCATGGCATTTTCACAGATCCTTCATATTTGAGTCATCACTTTGTTTTTTGCAACAATGAAGCAATGAATATACACGCACAAATTATCCCTGTTAAACCAGAATGGCCCAGATCCAGGGGAAGTTAGTCACATCTAGGTTCTTACGGCATCAGTGGAATATAGCCCATTAATTTCAACAGGATTATACACTCACCGTAGTCTCATGGTGGGATCCTATGTTGTATGGGAGTGCATGGGAATTAAGGAACCATGTAGATTAGACAATTCACATGACTCCTTCCCACATGTTTGGCACTGACCCTCTGAGTGGAGTGTCAACTGAATTCAAAACACTGACACAAAATTGCCTCTGTCAACCATGCAGTTTTAAAATTCATTTTTGTACTCCTGTGTGGCATGGGATGAAAGAAAGAAAGAAAGAAAGAAAGAAAGAAAGAAAGAAAGAAAGAAAGAAAGAAAGAAAGAAAAGGGACTTGCTTTGTCTGCATTTAGAGGGGGGCATGAGTTTGCCAGTTTACAATTCTAGAAACTAGATATATATGAGAGAGTGGCATATTATTGATTGTCTCCAAGACTAGTTTCAGAGGTCAGCATCACTAGGTACCTGCTGAGGCCCAAACTCTCCAGTAGGAGGCCCAACCCTGAGAGCTTTCTAGCCCCATTTTTCCTCTTCCTTGTGACTGCTACCTCTTCACCTGCCCTCTCTAAGCAACCCAGTAGTAAGAGGAGCAAGGAGAAAACTTAACCTCTGAATGCCTTGTCCTTTCTTGGTCTCAGAAGTGATGCCTACTGCAAGAGGAAAACAACTGGATGGTAGGAGGGAGGCCCACTCATGAGGATGGCCCACTGAGAGCATGTTTCCCAAGCCCAACAAAAAACAACCTGGAACCAGCAGTGGTTGTTTCACTTTTGGCTTCCACATGCTTCTCAACCATCTTGTCAAAACAGGGACATCTCATTTTTTTCACGCAAGAGCACAGCAACATTTTGGGTGTTGTGATCTTGTGTTGCAATCTTGACCTCCCCCACATACTTTTTTCAGGGCTGCAATCTCACATGGCCCCCCAAAATGCATGGTTTTGAGCACCTTGCTTATGTGAGAGCACAAATTCCCCAAATGTGCTTTTCCAAGGCCGCAAACTCACGCAGGTCATGTGACTCATGCGAGAGCATGGCCCCAGAAGACAGCATCCTGATTTTTGCCTCAGTGTGTTGGAGGGTATGCTTCCGTGACTGATTATAATGTCACTGGTTCATAAAGCTGGAATGCACCTGATGTTTGTATAACCAAAAGCAGAAAAAGAGGATATTGAAGTGAATGACTATTACTTCATTTGCTGCCTCATTTAATGTATAAACAGCCTAGTGGTTTTTTGTTTGGTTTTTTGAACATAGGTGTAAGGACGTTCAGTGGTTGCTCATGAGTAATCAGCCAAACGCAGAACTTCTAAACTAAGTTCTTTATTGTGCAAGCTATATACAGTGGAGCAAAAGTTCACACGTCCATCTCATCCCTCCACAGAGTCCAGGAATGAACCCTTCCAGTTCTTTGTCCAGCGAAAGAGGTGCGGGATTCTGAACCCCCGCCTCCCCCTTCCACGTCCTTCCTGCCTGCGACCTCGGAGCGTGGGAACCTGACCCCATTCCCCACTATCCCCATGGCGTTCAGGCTCTGCGATCCTTTCAGAGCCCCTGCACCGCCTTCCTGCCTCTAACTCCCCCTCCCCACTGGAGGAATGGTCGCTTCCAGCGGAGGAGGGGGAGGACGAACTGGTGAACAGCGGAGGAGGGTCCCTGTACTCCAAACGATCCCAGGATGCTACCTGCCTTGGTGAGGGGGGGGGGTTCCTGACAATAGGCAAAAACTAGCAAAGAACACACAGTATATTTATTTATTTATTTATTTAGAGCATTTGTACCCTGCTCTTCAGCCAGAAATAACTACCAGAATTGATTACATATGAACAAAACAAGGCAGTCCCTACACACAGACTTTTAATCTTTTTTTTTTTTTAAAAAAAATGAAAACTCAGGCACAGATTTCTAAACCGTTGACCGGATGGCACAGTTCAGGGGCAAGAGATGCCTGATGGAGGTGGGCTTCCAGCAAAGCTGATACAATGATCCCTGCTGCTTCCTCTGACTCCCCCACTGAATCTGTCTGATTGAATGGCTGCCCCCCTGGTGACACTTAAGGGCAGAGGAGGCCTGATGGAGCTGGCCTGCCAAAGCACAGCTGACGGGCCGAGCCCTGCTTCCCAGTACCCCCGGCTGAGGGAGTCTGATGGAATATTCAGTGCTTCCCCCCTGCAGGCTGAGGAGAGCATAAGGTAAGCCTGCTGGATCGGGTCAGTGGCCTATCTAGTGGGGCATCCTGTTCTCATCAGTGCAACACCACCTATGATTCCCAGCAACTGGTATTCAGAAGCTTTACCATCTCCAGCTGTGGAGGCAGAGTATAGCCATGAATTTTCCCAATCCAAGTTGGTGGTCATTACTGCATCCTGGGGAGCAGGTTGCATAGTTTAACTATGCACTGCTTGAAGAAGCACTTTCTTTTATCTGTCCTGAACCTCCCAACATTCAGCTTCACGGGATGTTATGAGAAAGGGAGGAAAACAAAGTTTCACTATCCACTTTCTCCATGCCTTGCATATATATTTTTAAAATACATTTCTATTGTGCCATCTTTTTTTCTCTAAACTAAGAAGTCCCCAACACTGCAAGCTTTCCTCACAAGGGGAGTCATTCCAGCAAAGAGTTTAAAACTTTTAAGGCCTTCTTTCTGAAATAAGAAGAAAGGTAACTCCTTGCAGATCACTCTGAGAAATTTAATCATTACATAAAGTTGATCACCTGACTGACTTTTGAAGGACTTTCAGTACAAATATTTAATGCCTTGTCCTTCCCAGGGGAAGATCCAGGAACCATTTCCTTTTGTAACTAAAGGGATTTCTGGGTTCTCAGATAGAAGAGTGAGGTTTAGAACTCTGCACAAGCCCTAATGGGACAGGATGGCTTTTCCAGCATTAAACTATATCCTGTTTTATTAAATTAACTTTGCTTTGGATTTTGAGGGGCAAGGGCCCATTGCCAGAAAAAATAAACAATGTGCATGCTCCTGTTAATGGCTGACTGGAAAATCTCTCTCTCTTCAGCAAAGGTCTGCCATTTTTCACTTTAAGGCATATGGAAAGATAATTAGGCTGGGTTTCTCATTAATAATAGAGTATTTGAAATGAGAGAAAATGAGGCCACCTTCAAATTGTTATACTACAACAGTCATAATTTGAAAATTGGTGCATTTGTCTCCACACACACACACATGAAATAGAGGAAGAGAGAATGAGATCCAAGAGTGAGGTAAAATAATTTGGATTAAATGCACTCCAACTGATAGGCATATTAGCCAGTCTCTTTGAGAATTATACCCCCCTCTTCCAGAATTCCCTTTAAAATGAAGAATTATTTGCATTTTACCAGCAACTTTAGCCACAACTCCTGCCGCCAGAGGTCTGGTGGTAGTTCTGACTGCAGCTGGTCATTAAAGACCACTTTGGCTAAGGAGTAACTTGGGTTTAAGCCAATTTAAGTCAGCAGCTTGGTTTGTGAACCAGGCAGCTTGTAGACAACACCATCCTGTGTACTTAAAGGCACGTACTGGAAGGTGCCACCTGATGGTTCTCAAACAGGGACTTCCGGCAGCAGACAAGACTGGCAGACTAAGTTCCATGTTTTGAGTTGGAGTTAATGCACACTGGCCTCTGCCACCAGTCAGAGGGCCAAGAGTCACTGGGAGCTGTGCCCTCTGCCTGCCAGGAGGAATACCATGGCAAGAGGAAGGCTGATCTGGTCACATTAATCAATAAAAAAAGGAATAGCTGCAGGGAGCTCACTATCTCCCCCACCTGTTCCCTGCTGGAAGGAATACTCTGGCCCCATCCATCAGTCTAAGGAACAAAAGCCACCAATACCAGCAGGGGAAGAACATAAGAAGAATGGCCCATGGCTGACCAGATGCCTATCCGAAACTAGCAAGCAGAATTGGAGCACAATAGCACTCTTCCATCCTGTGGTTTCCAGCAGTTGGTATTCGGAAGCATTGCTACCTTGAGCTGCGGAGGCAGAGCATAGTTGTCATGGCTAGAGGTCCATTGATAGGCCTCTCCTCCATGAAATTGACTAATCCTCTTTAAAAGCCATCCAGTTTGGAGGCCATCACTGTCCCCTGTGGAAGTGAGTTCCATAGTTTAACCATGTGTTAGTCCAACCACCTGCAATATAGGAATGACAGCTGAAGAATCCCTGACAAATGGTCACCCAACCTCTGTTTAGAAGCCTCCCATGTATAAGAGTCCACCACCTTCTAAATCCTACACCAGCAGGGATATGCATGTGAGGAACTGCACATGTACACTGGGCTCTATATTTCAGATCACCCCTCCAAAATGGGGATGGCAAAGGGCTGGGCAAACAAGGATACGGTGGAAGAGGTGGGGCCAGCAAGTGTCACAACATCAAAGGAAGATGCCTGAAAAGTGCTTCTGAGATGCTCAGCGGATAACCTCAGACAAGTCAACGTCTCTCAGTCTAATCTACTTGACAATGTCATTTCAAAGAAGACATAGACTGTAATCCAGCCTTAGGCCTTTGTGATGGTGGAGAAATATCAGTTTACAAAGTAATAAATCTAGCAAGTATAAGGATTGAGCCATAGGTCATATACCTCCATGTATGTTAGCATATATTCGGGGATCGCTTCCCTCCGAAGAAATATGCTTTAAAGTGCATTTATCTCATTTGCTTTGCTGCCACTGATGCATGTACTCTCCCTGAGAATGTCTTCAGGCTTGCACATTTCACCCCATCAGTTTAACTAAACCTTGACCACATCCACATTGCAGCTGCTTATTTATGTGAGGCAATGCCAAACCGAGATATTTTTTTGCAAATGCAATTGCTATTCATGGTGCAGACATTGTATGGAATACCATACTAAATGCCCTTCGTTTATGGTGTGGGTCTCTGCTGCTACATGCCCCTGGGAAGCACAATAAAAAGTGGGAGGATCTATGTGATGTCTAAATGTCTAAAACAACAACCCCGAAACACAGACGCACACATTGACACTTGCACAGGAAGAGAATGTTTCTCTCCCCTCTGGTCATTTTCTCTCATCCACTAAGCTTCAGAAATGCATTTGTGGTCCCTTTATGCTGAATCCAGACATGCACACCGCTTCCAAAACAATCCTGTGGTGCTGTCTTCACCTTGTACAATGTCCATTACTCCTTGGTCAATAAGTAACACCCAGATTGTATCTGACTCCCACCCCAATGGTCCTTGTGTGGGACCCCCCCAAATCCAGTAAAACTGTACAAAGTGAACATGCAGAATGAGTGAATAATTCTTGTAATGGAACTGAAATGATCAGAAGAGAGTTGGGGGGGGGGGATGTGAGTGGCAATAGTAAAGGCAGAAGCAGTCAGCTAGACCAGAGCCTTCTAGCAGACCCTTCACAGGTTCCACTCTCCATTCCTGATACTGAGAGAAGCAGAACATATACAAATGTGAGCCAGAATATATACACACCTTGAATGCACATAGGCCTGGTTCTAATGGAACACTGAAACCGTAGAGGTTGGGTATGGGTTTTGCAGGTGCAATGCTGCTACCCTGCCTGCATTGATCATTTCTAGTGCAAAGATTATCAATTATCACGGAAAGGTCTGTTTCCCATTCACAGATGAATTTGCTCTGGTTCTGTGGGGAATTTCCACACACACATAAGGGGCTGCCCAGTGACTGTTCAATATGGGGTCACAGTCATTTCTCATAGGTCCATGAAGAAAAGGTGCAGTGAAAGTTGTTTTGATCCAAAAATACCTGAGCAAATCCACTCTGTAATTCAGTGCTTGTAGATTTCTTTGAGGCAGTCAAAGTAGCACTAAGCTTCTCCAGTTGTTTAATCAAGGGAAAGTGTCTGATGTTGATTTCTTATATTTAAGAAAAAGAGGCATTTTGTGCTTATCCAGCTGCTGCTGCTGCTGCTGCTAGGATTCTTTTATGCTAAGTCAGCAGACCTCCAAGCAGTGCATCTTCTTAGTCCCTGACACAAAGTCCTGTGTCTTGCCCTGCTGACTCAGCGCTGCGGGCTACAGACATTTCAGAAGGAGGCGGAATTTGTCATGCAGTTGGCAGTTCAGGGGATTCAGATTAAAGTGTTTCTTGGATCAGAAAACTGAGAGCAAGTGACTCATTTAGGCTGAAAAATACATGTATAGCTTCCTTTCTCTTTTTGCCCTCGCTTATATGGTCTGCATATGAGTCTATAATTGATCCATTAGCAGTAAACAAATGCATCTCAATCTAGCTGACCTAGAGTCTGTGGCTGGGGGACAGGGTGGTGGTACTTTAGCATATGAATTAAAGCTATTTGGAAATAGTGAGTATTTTTTAAGGTGTACATGTACAAAAGCAGCTTGTCGCATACATATCCATGTCTGCGCATGGGCAGTAACCATGCCTGAAAAGAGGTGCTGTGCATGTGGTTCCATCAGTTAAGCATTGGCTTGACTCCAAAGGCATAGGGAACATAATAAGAGCCTGCTGGATCAGGCCATTGGCCCATCTAGTCCAGTGTCCTGTTCTCACAGTGGGCAACCAGATGCCACTGGGAAACCTGCAAACAGGACCCGAACACTAGAGCACTGTATCTCTGACTGGTGACAGAGCATAGCCATCATGGTGAGTAACCATTGATAGCTTTTGGAAACCTGAGGATGAAAATATAAGAACAAAGGCACAACAGACATAACAAAAACAAGTGCAACTGTTCCCTGCTAGCTGCATGCTCACCACTCACTCTTTCTATGGGCTATTTGAAAAGTGCTAAGGACCTTGGCAGATGAAGATATTTCTGCCTGTTGTAGCAAGTATCATGCACTGTGCTACATGGGCAGGATATAAATAATAAAATTATTGTTGTTGTTGTTGTTGTTGCTTCTTTTATTTCTTGCTTCTTTTATTTTATTGTATCGCAACTCAAACTCCACAGAATTGTAATTTTAATAAAATATAATAGAAGAAGCAATGAAAATGCAATTAAAGATATATAATGGATGTCCTGTTTCCAGTCTCCTGCCACAAATCCACAGATGTGCTGTGGACCATCTGAATGAAGCAGTGATTCATGGACCACAGTTTGGGAGCCCCCAAACAATCAGGACAATACAATCAATGGAACAGTAGTTTTTGCCTTGCTGGATAATTATATCAGCACAGCAAGACAAAAGCTAATTTTAGCCTTTCTAAGTGGGAACTATGAATGCACACTGAGGTGGGGTTGGGTGAGCAGTCCAGTGACAGGCTCGGACCCAGACCCTGCAACCATTATCTGAGGCCCTTCTTTGTATGTCTGCTTCACGAGAGGCCTAGAGCATGGCAACAGGAGAATGGGCCTTTTTACGTGGTGCTTCCCTGCTTGTGGAGTGCTTTCCCCAGGGAGGCTCACCTGGCACATTTGTTACCTCTCTTTAGGTGCCAGGCAAAAACATTTCTGTTAACCCTGGCCTTTGACTAAGGGAAGAGGCTATTGCTTTGTTTGTTGTTATGCTATGTATTTTTGTGTTTTTATATTGTAAACGACCCTGGAACTCTCTGATTAAGAAGAAGAAGAGTTTGGATTTGACATCCTGCTTTATCACTACCCGAAGGAGTCTCAAAGCAGCTCACAATCTCCTTTCCCTTCCTCCTCCACAACAAACACTCTGTGAGGTGAGTGGGGGCTGAGAGACTTCAGAGAAGTGTGACTAGCCCAAGGTCACCCAGCAGCTGCATGTGGAGGAGCGGACACGCGAACCCGGTTCACCAGATTACGAGTCTACCACTCTTAACCACTACACCACACTGGTGGAATACAGTGGTACCTCGGGTTACAAACACCTCAGGTTACAAACACTTCGGGTTGCAGACTCCACTAACCTGGAAGTAGTACCTCAGGTTAAGAACTTTGCCCCAGGATGAGAACAGAAATCGTGTGCTGGCAGCGTGGCGGCAGCTGGAGGCCGCATTAGCTAAAGTGGTACCTCAGGTTAAGAACAGTTTCAGGTTAAGAATGAACCTCCAGAATGAATTAAGTTTGTAACCAGAGGTACCACTGTAACAACCACCACCACTGCAGGGTTCCTCATTGCACTGCAGGGATATTGGGGTACCTGAGGTGGACTAACAAATGACACCCTCTTCCCCAAGTCAAGGTGCAGAAAATCTAAGGCTGGTCAAGTTACTTTGGGCACCCAGCAGCATGGAAAATCCTACAAGCTGCTGGCCCTGGCAGTCAAAATACAATAATACCATACTCTGCCTGCCATGTATGCATGGAAAGAGGGTCTCTTACCCTCCCAACTGTGTGGCACTGGCCTTTTCACAGATTCCTAATGAACGCAGATAGCTCCCCCCACCCTGCACACACATATTAATTGTACCCACTTAGGACATCTGAAAAGACAATCATTTTAGCAAATTAACCTCCCAAGGGCATGCCTGCACAATCTGTGATCAAGCCAGCTAAATTCAGCCCATTATGGCAGTCTAACATTAATGTCCTGTTTTTGTCACTTGCCAGCCTGGGGCAAAAAACAACCACCCATGAACCACCAAGTGCTTGGTGAGGGACCATATCATGGCTGGTGAGCTGAATTCAGACCTGGCCTAAGTTAGTAAAACACTTTAGCAAAGGAGAGATGGGGTATAACATGTAAATGTATCAGGATGTGAAATATTGTAAATAGGGCTTTAACTAACAATGTAAAACCTACAGCTGTTGACCCTAAAAATGTTGCTTCTAAAGTTACACCTCATTGTGTGTGTGTGTGTGTGTGTGTGTGTAGGGTCGTCTTACCCATAGGCACTAGGGGTGCAGGGCACCAGGGTGTCGGGCTCTCAGGGGTGCCAGACCCAGAGTCTGGGGCCCGAAAGTTGAGTCCAGGAAAGAGCCCGCCCATCGGTTGGAGCACCGCGGCAGGCTCTTCTGCTGCAGGCGGCTCTGCACTGTGAGCTTGGGGACAACCGAGTAAGCAAGACACAGAGGTGGCTGGCTGGCTCCACCCTTCTGCACGCCTGGAACTGGGCAAGCGGGGGTGGGGGGTGGGGTGCCGGGCAGATCTTTTCACCCCACCACCGCATATGCTTAAGACAGCCGTGTGTGTGTGTGTGTGTGTGTGTGTGTGTTGCATGAGTCCAAGATAGCAGGGTGGAGTTGCTTTCGGGAAGTGCTCAGGAATACTTGTTGGAAAATGATTAAGTCTTGCCCACGATAACATTTCTTCATTGCCTGTTTCCTTTTGAAAGTTTCACTATGTGAAAAATAATAATAAAAAGTCTGCAAATGACTGTAAAGGATTCAGTCCCTCCACACCCTTCAGCTAAGACTCATCCTGGCCATCCTTGAATCCCCTATAGCAAAGGAAGGAAGGAAGGAAGGAAGGAAGGAAGGAAGGAAGGAAGGAAGGAAGGAAGGAAGGAAAGAAAGAAAGAAAGAAAGGAAGGGAGGAAGAAAGGGAGGAAGAAAGGGAGGAAGATTAATGGGTGATTCAGAAATCTTTCCTAAAGAAATATGAAAGTGAAAACTCTGTTCATAGAAAAAGCCCTACAACTGTTTTAGCCTCCTGTAAATAATGGTTGAATAGAATATAATTATTTTCTTTGTTTTGCAGGATATGTCTTTTGACAGGGCTCTGTAATATTTACAGTGTAATTCTGCACACCTCAATGCGATAGTAAGCTCAATTGACAGGTAAGTGAGTACCTAATGCACTGCCTAAATGTATCAATGCATTGATTAATTAATTAAAAATACTTATCACTGCCTCCTGTGGGAGCGAGTTTCATAGTTTAAACACCACTATATGATCAGTGTCACATCCTGAATTTTATGTACATGCTCAACCCAACCCAGCCTAATGCACACTTTCAGATGAATCCACATCCCATTTAAACTAAGGTTACCCGATTTTTTCCCCCAATGAATCCGGGGAGACTTTTCAACTTCCTACTAAATAGATGGATTTTGTCAGGGGACTGATTTGTAAATCTGGGGGCTGTCCCTGGGAAACGGGGACGTCTGGTAACCTTAATTTAAACCAAAGTACTTTGATGTAAGCTGATATACACTCAGTTCTTCATGCCCAACACTTTCATTTCATTGTGGGTTGGGCTACAATTCACTTAGGAAGAGCTTCCCTGCTTACCATATATGAACTATTCCAGGATTGATGGTGGTAGATGACAGTCCCATTATATACATGAGCCTGTTCACAAAGTTATTCACAGCACATCTCTTGATAGCATAAATGTCTGAATGGATACAATCAGTCATTTGATAATGAAGCATTATCTCTTATCAACATAGGACATTATCTAACAGACTGGGAGATGATAGTACATACTATATAATGATTATCAATGAAAGTGAATTGTGAACTTACTGAAATTCTAATGCCATTCAGGAGTCCAGCCTGATCATGGGAGGGCTAGATTAATGTAGGGGATCAAATACGCTGCACCTTTCTCCAATCTTTCCATGTTTAGTACAAAGGTCTGAAGGATGAAAGTGGTTAAAAGCCTCTGTGTGATGCAGAACCCTGATATGATCCAGAACCCTCTAGGAGGCTTCTAACCTCTGTGTGGTTCAACAGAGGGAGCACATAGTCACACACCATGTGCTGGTTCAAACGTTTCAAAGCCCCAACATCAAGTGGCTCTGTGGATGAAGCCACCTGGAGGAAGTAACATATGAACTTCTGTGTTTGCTTTGACACAGTGACCTTGCAGTGATTTGTATGATATAGGTGGCTTTACAGAGCAGCAGAACCTATCAACATGTTGGCATCAGTTCATACTTCATGTCCTCCACACTGTTGCTTCCATGGAGCTGCCCAGGATGGAATGTTTTTATTCGGGTGAGCCAATGAAATGCCCTCCAGATATTGTTGGGCTCCAGCTCCTATCATGCCTGACCATTGAGCATTCTAGCTGGGTGTGGTGGGAGTCCAGCAAAATATTGGGGGTGCCACGTGTGTGTGAAACTGCAATGAAATGAATGGGATGTCTTCTCATGCCTGAGCTGTGTAAATGCATTGATTGCTTAGCATACATTCCATGAAGACTGGAGCTAAATTGTGGAAGCCTTGGAAACATTTCCACTGAAATGTCACACATTACAGATATTATTTGTGATTCTCAGAGAGAATAAATGCTATTTCTGCTCCAACTAATTTCAATTCTAGGATTTCAAATCTGCCTTTGAGTTTAATATCCTTCTTATCCAATATAATCAGATCATCTGCACCATTAACATAAGAGATGAAAATTTGCTGAAGCCAGTCCTCCAATATACACAAAGATTGGTCAAGACTATTTTCACTCAATGTGACACATAATGGTCCCAAAATGCTAAAACTACTTTTCATATCTCTTAACTCACATAGTGCTATCACATGTGAAGGTTAGCTTTGGTATGGTAATGAACAGCACAATAGCATTAACTGGAGGCACAAAATAGCAAACTTTGGGGAAATTGTGGAGGGTTTAATTTTCTGCCAACCACAGGACTCTGAATGCATTGAGAAACTTGGCATGAATTTGATTTATACAGGTAAAAGATTTCTGGTTTTGCGGGGGGGGGGGGGGCTGCAAGTCAGAGCAAAAAGTGGGTGGAGTTTGCACCTTTTCAGGACTGCATGTCTTTTTCTGATTGCCGTTCCACTTCATCCCCACCCCAAGAGGACTTGTCTGGGGGAGCTTTAGTGGGCCAATTGGCAATATTACACCTGTTTTTCCCACAGCTTAGAAGTTTGTTTTAAAAAGGAACTAGTTCTAGTTTGAATTCAACATGTCCCCTTACAAAAGGACCTTGTTCAAGTCGTATTCAGTTTAGAGTTCAGTTCATGTTTATCCAAAGGATATCTGGTGTATTGCTTTTCAAAGCTCAGAATTCTACAGGTAGCTGTGCTGAAGTATAAAATATACTTAAGAAGGCTAAGAAAACACCAAAGCACACAGAGTAGAAAACAGATTGTTTATTTCCCCCAGCAATGATGAACTTGAAGATAAACTAGAAATTGTTCAAAGGTAAACATAATTCATGACCAGTTCGCCTAACAATTATGGGAACCACTTTTAGTTGTATTTCAGAGATGTTTGAACTAATTCAGTCAACTTCATCAAACTGAACTGGTTCATTCCAGTCACTGGTTCTTCCTATGTGCATGTGGCAGTCCTGCCCTAGCTTGGCTGAAGGCTCAGAAGGAAGGCTGTATTGAAGCAGTGACATTTGTTGGAGGGTCAGGATCGCATCTAGAAGAGTAAAAGTCACACCCAAGAAAGCAGAGTCAAGATAGGTTATGCAGGTTCACAAAAGGCAAGGCAAGGCAAGGTCTTTATGGACTCTAGACAGATCACTCTGTCAGGTGCCTAAACTCACACAAAGAGAGCTGTTGTCTGAGCAGCATGCTGAGGCCTTCTGAAGTCTTGCTGGTCTCAATCTGTGATTAACTCTGTCCCATTGTGAGAAGTATCTAATTCGGCAGCCAGTGGCTCCTGAAGTATGCAGGTGGGAAGGACTGCCCCAGAGGATACCCTCCAAGTCTGATAAGTCAGCTAAAGTCACATACTCTGGCCATGAGAGTCCTAGAATGGGGCAGTTGGCTCTTCAGTTGAATGTAGAGCTAGGGCTGTCTATGTTTTTGTGAGTCCAATGTAAAGGGGACTTATAGTGGGGTTCCCTTTCTCCTGGCAGGCTTCCTGCTTCACCTGCAAGTGCCCCGGCAGGAAAGGGTAGAGAAGTATGGTGCTGTGGTCTAAAGCACTGAGTCTCTTGGGCTTGCCGATCAGAATGTCGGCGGTTCAAATCCATGCAACAGTGGTGAGCTCCCGTTGCTCTGTCCCAGCTCCTGCCATCCTAGCAGTTCAAAAGCATGCCAGTGCAAGTAGATAAATAGGTATCTCTGTGGTGGGAAGGTAAACGTCATTTCCGTGCACTCTGGTTTCCGTTGCACCAGAAGTGGTTTAGTCATGCTGGTCACATGACTTGGAAAGCTGTCTGTGGACAAACACCAGCTCTCTCGACCTGAAAGCGAGATAGTCGCCTTTTACTGGACTTGACCATCCAGGGGTCCTTTACCTTTACCTTTACCTAGAGAGGTGAGGACTTGAGCACCAGACCAGCCGGCTACAATGAAAGGGCAGAGGAGCAATGTTGGGGGAAGGGTGTGTGACTATGGTGGTGATAAGGAGTTTCAGCAACAGCTGCCACTAGCAGCAGCTACCCACCCTCTCCCTCTGGCCTAGTTCCCACCAACGGACCCTAGCAAAGTGCAGCTTGACACCAGTGTGACTAACCCGTCATTGCCATGAGCTGAGGTAATTGTGTGAATGGGTCCTTATGGAGAAGAAACTGAATCGCAGAGCAAGAGAACAACACTCAGTAGAGGTTGACAAGTCACAATTTAAGACAAGAGGACAAAGAGGCACAACTAGGCCCAGTCACTTGAGGCCATTGTAGGAGTATTTAAATGCTTTGTCTAGAGTACCAGAATGCTCAGAGCTGACCCTGCATTGCTTGTGTTCCAACTGAAAAAGCTCAGTTATTGCTACAAGCTATAGCAATAATACACTCTAATGCATTTCTCCTGATTTCCTCAGTCTTATATTATTCTATTGCATATTTTCGAGGCAATAACTAAGCGGACCATGAAATTGCCACTGTAATGTATGGTCTTGATACAAAGAATGTTGGCATGCTCCCATGGCATAGTTGTTAAAAGATGGATGTTTATGTCTTCACCAGTGGGGTTTGGGAAGTGGGGCTATATGCTGCACTGGATGTAAGGAGGATGGTTGTGAAAGGAAAATCAGGGATAGGGAACGAATCCTGTCTGCAAGCTGTTAAGAGGGGAAAAAATACTACCATTTATTTGACAAGTGGGGTCACCATGCTCTTGTGAACCACAAGACATTCTTTAAAGCAGATCATAAGAAAACACAAGTCTGAAAGGAAAACACTTGAAGTTGTGGAAGGGGGTCTAAATCAGCCAATCATGCAGTGCTATTGGGCTGTTGAAGTCAGCAAGGCTGAAATGAGTGAATAGGCAGCGATGAAGGTGCATTTATGCGAACCTCACACTGATGTGAAGATGGATAATATATCCATGAGATTACTACAGTGCCAGTCTTCATTGTACCCTTGATTGACTGCCTGGGTGACTAGCTATTCTGATTTTCCTCTTATCACATACACCATTTGAGCAGCAGGACTGCCATTGAAAGATGGATTATTATTATTTTGAGCCAAACCAGTCATTTGTGGCAATAAGAGATAAAGAATCCAAATAAACAGAGTTTGGGATACTTGGCCTTAGTGGTTTTTCAGCTCTAATACGAAGCAGCACTATGGAACAAAATCAGAATTTTGTCAGAACATTCACACCACACACACACACACACACACACACCAGTCACCCAGGCTAACCTGCCCCATGTTGTAGCTTGATATGGTAAGCAAGGAATGGAGATCCTGTGGTCATCCAGACATTGTTCCCAGCTCCCATCAGCAAAGCCAGCGTGCTGACAATGGATGTAAGATGGTATTGTCTTCTACTCTGCCTGTATTTGCAGCCTGCAGCACTCTTTCCATTCCACTGGAATTAGTCTCCCACCCAAAACCATGTGCTCTGTCTCACTGTCTGCTGTGGAAAAATTACATAAAATATATTGCTAGTATGTTACAGCACCCCATTCATTTCTGTGCAATTCATTTCAGCATAGTATGCTTCTGTTCAGAGCACCAAGCAAAACAGTGACAAAACTGTTTTTAAAAAGGGGTGTTGACGTTAGCAGGATACTGGCATTTGCTCTACCATGCTGGGTACTGGCACCAGGTCTCTGTGTTCTTTTGAGGATATGATTAGAACTATTTCAAATTTGGGGGGGGGGTACAACTATACCATGGGGCCATTCCATGAAAAATGAGCCTGATAAGAATGCTAGATGAGCGCTGGACTTTGGTGAGGAAGACTCCAAACGTGCAGTCTAACCATTTTTTAAAAAGCTAAAGACAAAAGAAGTTTATTTTATGGACCTTCTTTTCAAAAGTCCACCCACGTAGTCTTCACAGAAGTGTTCAAGTTAAAGGTTTTCTGATGATTGTCCCACCCATGACAGCATTTTTTCCTTAATTTTGTATCGTTAAATTTCTTAAACTTAATTCCTGATTGCATAGTTGTAACCAATAAACATTGATTTAAATAGATATGCTGAGTTTATCATTGATTCACCTCCCAACTCACAGAGTTTTTCCATAAATCAAACTTATCTCAAGCTCCATGTCCTTTTTTGTCCCACCCGTGACAACACTTTTAACATTTAATAAAATTGTCAAAAATATCCACAAAAGTAATAAAAAAATTAGTAAAATGTTCAGTATCTTATTAAGAACATAGTTTAAATTTTGGTTGTTAATTTTTATGTATATTTACATTGTTACACATGTGTGAATACCAAAAAACATGGCCAAAGTGTCCCACCCATGACAATGGAATGGCCCCATGAGTGTCAAAATTTGAGCCAAGCTTTGATTGAACCTGGATTAGTTGCTAGAGTTTTAAACCCACCAGTTTCATTCAAAGTAATGAAAAGTGCTGCAATTAGAGCTGGAGGGAGTGTGAATCCTTGCTGTCAAAACAAGACGAAGACAAGACAAGATAAGGAATGTAACATACACTATTCCTGCCCTAGTCTCTCCTCTCAACTCCTCCATTCAGAGAAAAGACAGTTTCTGCAGCCCAAGAACTGTGATTGCCTCATGCAGGACTGCTTTTACTGATAATACTGTGATAAGGTTGGCATGTTTCAAGTCTAGAAAATGAAAGATTTTACCCAGAAGGGAAAGTCAACATTTGGGGCAGGAAAGATTGCGTTTGTTGATATACTGTGCTATGATTAAGACCTGAACTTCTTAATGAGGTCTCAACAGAAAGCATTGCGGTACTTTTACCCATTTCTTTTTTTTTTTTAATAGTTTTTCAGTTAAAAGTTTTACAGTCAGTTATCCAACAACCAACATAAAAACAAGATTCCGAAGAATCTTCTGAACTTCCCTCCTCCTCTTTGTGGGTCCTTTTGTTAACAATTTCCTCCTGCATCTTTTATAGTAATCCAAATATTTTACATCTCCATTATATCCACAATTCACCATTAAACTACAAGTGATATTCCAATCCTGCTAATGATTTTAGCTGTTTACAATGGTTTTTAAGATAAATTTTAAATTCCCCCCATTCCTTATTAAAATTTTGGTATTCCTGTTTTTTGCCATTTTGGCATAATCTGGCAATTTATTCTTCTCTGGTAGGGACTTTGTCTTCTTTCCATCTCTGGGCCATTAACATCTGAGCAGCTGTGGTCGCATACATAAATAGTCTTTTCTGCTCCGTTGGGATTTTGGCACCTTACTTTTACCCATTTCTATACTGAATACTCTGTGATGTTGGGAATTCTATCCTAAGTGTAAACAGACCAATTATTCAATGGAGTATGAGAGTGGAAGCTGCCTTAATCCCCAATAACAAACACAAGCTCCATTGCACTCACCCTCAGATCATCAACACTGGTTTCAGGTTGACCTTTCCAAGGGAGAGATGCTATGCAGATGTCAGTTGTGGGCAGCATTCCTGACCTGTTGGTACATTTGTGAAGGTCAGTAGGACTTAGTCAAAAAGAAAGTATGTTTATAGACCAGAGTAGTCACAAGTATAAATAGAACCTACGGAGCAATCTACCATTCTTTGGCAGAGCAACCCCACACATTGCCCAAGACACCTCCTGTTAAGTTAGCGACTGAGCCAACATTTAGGTTTTATTGCACATATATTAAGCCTCAAACATGCTAAGGAGAGACCACCTTTTCTCAAATCATCCTTCTTGAATCCTTAAGCAAGGCCCTCTTGTGGGTGTTACAGTTTGTTGAATGAGCACCCAGTTAGAGCATTTAGTGTAGTAGCACCCACATTTTGGAAACTTTTTTTCTACACCACCATAATGTTTTCAAATGTTGGTGGTTTATAGATTCTTTAAGTAAATAAATATGAAGAAATAATGGTTTGGAAGGAAGAAAAAAAATACTCCTTGGTTTTTGGATGTTGTATGCATAGGTTGTGACAAGAGCTTTCTTAACAGTGGCATTCCTTCCTATGTGTGAGAGAAGGGTAAATGTTTCTTCAAAGATATGGTCTGCCATCAGCAGTTTTATTAAATGTGTTGCCCAGATGAGGCTGCTTTAGTTGGTCAACTAAAATACTCAACCCAGGAGCAGGGATGGAGTAGTAATTTGATTCAGTTCTTGTTTAAAGGTGAGCCTACCTAATGCACACATTTTGAAGCCACATGCGAACAAAGACACTTGTCACCCTTCAAAATTCGCTGTTCTCTGAATTTTGCAATGCAGTTCTCCAGAAAAGTAATGTGTACAAAAATGCATATAGTAGGGTACAGTGTGTCCAAAAGGTGTGGATTTGTGAATATAACATACAAAACTGCATTATATTATGGGAAATTGCTTTTTTTAAAAAAAAAAAAAAAATGTGCATATTGGGCAAAATCATATACACAAATGTCAATTAGGAGAAACTGACATTAAAATTCTAAAGAATTTTCATGATGACTTCCCCCCACCCCCCGCCGCCAGAAATGGCAGGCTGTAGAGGGCTGAACTTAAGTTTGGGGGGAAAGGAGAAACTGGGAGAAACTGAAAGTTCACCCATTCCTATCCTTGTGTGGTCAATATGGTGCTTTCAAGATATTGAACCACAGTTCCCATTACCCCTGTCCATTCACCATGCAGGCTGAGGCTTGGTGGAACAGTCTTGGTGGAACAGTCTGGCACAAGAGACCAGGGCCCTGCGGGATTTGGCATCTTTCTGCAGGGCCTGCAAGACAGAGCTGTTCCACCTAGCCTTTGGGTTGGTTTCAGTTTAACCCTGATGTTTCGTTCTTTTGGGGTGATTGGTGGGCTACTTAAAAATGAGGCTGAAGTTTAGATTTAGTTTTAAATTGTATTTTAATCTGTATTTTAATGAACTGTTTTATGTTTTTGTTGTGATTTTATTGGTGTTAGCCGCCCTGAGCCTGGTTTGGCGGGGAAGGGCGGGGTATAAATAAAAATTTATTATTATTATTATATTATTATTAATGGGAGCTAATAATTCAGCAACAGTTGGAGGGTAAATCCTAATCCAACTGATAAATTCATAGTAAGTTGCAACCCTGCTTCAAACTTGTAAAAATGAACACTGTGAAAGAGATCACATAAAGAGTTAGTTTGGAAAAGTAAAACAGTTAAAGTGGATGGGTGGTGAATAATAAAGAAAAGAAAAGAAAAGAAAAGAAAGCATTAATGCGACAGGAAGGATGATAATGTCCTACAAGCAAGAAATGAAGAGGGACATAATTCACATTTGCTGAGGGAACATGGAGCAATTACAAAAGGAAAGAGACTGCCAAAAGATACTGAGTAAGCTGTCAGTCAAGGAAGCTAAAAAGGTAAAGGGAAGCATCCGAAATACAGCCCAGAAGCCCAAACACAGAGAAGAATGGGATGGTGTGGGGGAGGCATAGCTGAAAGAGGCTACAGAAGGAGAAGAGAGTTGTGAGCATCATTTGAAATGGGAGGATGATAGTGATAAGAGGGAAGAAGAAAGTATGGAAAATGTCTAGAAAATAGCAGTAATAGTAGAGTAAAGCCTACAGCAATTGGGCAGGAATAATCTTGCCGAGGTTGTGTGGAATGTTTTTTATACGTACGCATATTTTAATACGTTTTTTTTTTAAAAGTACTGTCTTCAGAGTGAGATACATACAAAGGCCCTGAAATGTACAACATCCCATCTGGTTTCCAGGCTGACTAATGCACATTGGGGTGGAGGGTGGGGTTAGTGGTTCAGTATTAAAGAGAAATTACATTTTCTGTAGAGGGCCAGATTGCTGCAGACATATGGACAAGGACAAAAACTGGTGTTTTTAAAAAAACAACAGCAGCACAAACCTCTTTCCTTGGAAGTTTAATTGTTACGAAGAATTAATAGACTGATATAGGCCAGGTTTTGTGAACTTTTCTCCTATAAGCAATGAGGTGGAATGATTGCATATGTTTGCCCCCTGCAGATAAGGAACCTAGTACCTGCCGTGCACATCACTTTGCTCTATGTTTTCTTGCATTGCAAAATGACGTGGAAATGCAGAAACATGCACTTAAGATTTTTCTAACCTTAGGTTCATTTGTTTGTCTGTTTAAAAATATCTTCATCAGAATGTTAGTGCAAATTTCTCCTAATATACATATTTTTGTATGCAATTTCCCCCAACAGACAGATAAAAAAAATTATTCCCCCCTAATATGTTATTTTTCACCAATATATGAGTTTCCACACACAATTTAGCCTAGTATATGCATTTTTGTACACATTACTTGGAAGCAGATCTGCATTGCAAAATTCAGAGAGGTGCAAATTTCAAATGATGGTTGTTTTAATTTGTATATTGTTTTGAAAAGTGTGAATTCAGAATGTCTCCCACATCTCTACTTCGTACCAATGGTGAGAAGTGTTCATGTATGACTTCTCTTCCACCATTTGTAATAAGATCCCCGTCAATGATTATGGCAGCTACCGGTAATCTACCATTAGATCCAAAGGTTCCCTTTCCTCAATGGGAGGAGATTCTCCTGTAACAGAAAAGTTCTCTCCTTTGGAGGAAGAGAACATTTGGATCCAGGTCAGTGTGTTCACATTAGTGTCACCATGACACTATGCTTTCATGTTGGTGTCTCTAGGAAAGGGCAATGTTGTACTCTCACTTGTATCAGAACCACCAGCGAACCTCAGCAGGAAGTCTCATACATTCCAGGTTTTACAGTTAGTCCAGCATTTAATAGCAGCTAATTAGTTATGACATGAGCTTGCCTGATTTGTAGTTAAACTTGGAAAATTCACTACTCTCCGTTCATTCTGGAAATATTACTTGATTAATCAGCAATGAATAAACTCGTTTATTAACTTTGCACAAACAGTGGATTGCTCTCATTAAAACAGAAGAAACAGAGCCAAACCGAAGTCCTCTTGGAGAGCATTTGAAATACTGTTGCCATTGTTATTCCAACACATCAAACCTCTCTTGATTCTTCTCATGTTGACAATTTTGTGCATTCAGAATCTTAACTGGGGAACAAATTCTACCAAATAAACCATGACAGTTTTGTTTAAATGAGATACATATTACTGTATCTATAAAATGTAAATGTTAAATATATATCAATATATCTCACATTTAATGCAGAAGCATTGAATAATTCATTAAGTATTTCTGTCATGGAAAACCTCATCCCAAAGTCTGCTGGAAGAGGGGAGCCAGTGTGGTGTAGTGGTTAAGACTGGTAGACTCATAATCTGGTGAACTGGGTTTGCATCTCCGTTCCTCAAAAATGCAGCTGCTGGGTGACCTTGGGCTAGTCACGCTTCTTTGAAGTCTCTCTCAGCCCCACTCAGCTCACAGAGTGTTTGTTGTGGGGGAGGAAGGGAAAGGAGATTGTGAGCCGCTTTGAGACTCCTTCGGGCAGTGATAAATCAGGATATCAAATCCAAACTCTTCTTCTTCTTCTTCTTCTTCTTCTTCTTCTTCTTCTTCTTCTTCTTCTTCCTAAAAGAAAACGGTGATACGGCTAGATGCAACTCACTTCCTCAGATGCCCTTCCTCAACCCCCAGTGCTGCACACTTCACCTTGCACAGAGACCACTGGTCTGAGTCAATATAAGACAGATCAATATGTTTCCATGAGGTGCCTCCCTTTTTGAAGGTTTACCTAGCTACTTTATCCTAAAACCTGTTCAGGCATGACAGCCAACAAGAGCAAACATGAATAGGAAAGGGTAGAGCACTGTGGAAGGTCAGGGCTCTTAATTGTGTGGAGAGGATTTACAAGTGCGAGAAACTCCATGTTGCAGAAGGTACAGTAGAACATGGGGATGTCACATGATGATAAGAGGTGGGGCTAAGGAGCACAGTTCTATAGCCTCCCCCATTTTCCATGTTGCTCCTGTAACACCCAAGGAGGACTCTGGTGTGCAAGCAAACAAGTATGTAACAGAAAACGTAGATATTGCTTTTCTACCACAACCTCATCCTCATCCAAATGCTCATTAGCTTCCTCATTAGAAGGGAGCTGCATGGAGCCCTGATTTTAAGACCAGGGGATCTCCACAAGTAGAGGAAGGCAACAAGATAACAAGGGGAGGTAATGCTACATTTAGCTCTGCAGCAGCCCCATGTGCAATTGCTCAATACAGCATCAGAATATAGTTAGTGATTGAGGTGTGATACAAGTACAAGGCAGACACCCCAGATCCTAAAGCCATTCCAATTACCACAGAGCCTCAAGTGTTGCAATCAACTCATGAATCTGCATCTGTTCATCACAAATATTGTTAAGGAGAAAATTATAAGTGCTAACTGTGGAATAACAGTATGAATTCCTAGAGGGGTTTCACCTCTCCTAAGAATAAAAGGAATTTTCTGGTGGTTATTTTAATGGATATTGAGAAATGCTGCTGGCAGAGAAATGAAAACACTGCGTCTAAGGAAGAGCCACGAACAGAGTTCAAGAGAAGGAAATGCAGTAAATCACTTGAGCTAGATGGTAATCATCCATATGGAGCTCTAAAGAACCTGGAAAGCAAATAAGCTAATGAAAGTGATGCTCCCAAATACTGGAAGAGAGCCATTATTGTGCTTATGGAATAAAAGGAGAAAGGTGATGCAAGGATACCAGATGGGAGGAATTCATTACATTACAAAAGGTCTTGTAAAACCCAAGAAGGAATTCTCTGTATCAATGCAGTCCTATAAATGTTTGTTGTTCAGTCGTTCAGTCGTGTCCGACTCTTCGTGACCCCATGGACCAGAGCACGCTAGGCACACCTATCCTTCACTGCCTCTCGCAGTTTGGCCAAACTCATGTTAGTAGCTTCAAGAACACTGTCCAACCATCTCATCCTCTGTCGTCCCCTTCTCCTTGTGCCCTCCATCTTTCCCAACATCAGGGTCTTTTCTAGGGAGTCTTCTCTTCTCATGAGCTGGCCAAAGTACTGGAGCCTCAACTTCAGGATCTGTCCTTCTAGTGAGCACTCAGGGCTGATTTCCTTGAGAATGGATAGGTTTGATCTTCTTGCAGTCCATGGGACTCTCAAGAGTCTCCTCCAGCACCATAAATGTTTATTCAGCAGTAAGTCCCATTGTGCTCCGTGGATCTTACTTGTAGGCACTCCTTCTTAGTTAATTTATTATAACAGTGTCTTTAATCTGCATTTTTCACACACACATTTACTGTTTCTGCAGAAAAGCAGGGCAAAAATACATTTGAACGAATAATTGAACTTTGAGACTGTTAACTCAGACTCTGGCATTTACAATACCAAGGCCCCTTTTGCTAGTAAAGCCCCTGAATTTTGAAAAAGAGAAGAAGAAGAAGAAGAAGAAGACGAAGAAGAAGAAGAAGAAGAAGAAGAAGAAGAAGAGGAGGAGGAGGAGGAGGAGGAGGAGTTTGGATTTGATATCCCGCTTTATCACTACCCGAAGGAGTCTCAAAGCGGCTAACATTCTCCTTTCCCTTCCTCCCTCACAACAAACACTCTGTGAGGTGAGTGGGGCTGAGAGACTTCAGAGAAGTGTGACTAGCCCAAGGTCACCCAGCAGCTGCATGTGGAGGAGCAGAGACACGAACCCGGTTCCCCAGATTAGAGTCTACCGCTCTTAACCACTACACCACACTGGCACCGGAAATAGCTTGTGTGCATGTGCACGGGCCTCCTCCAACCTGGATGTGCACCGGAAATCATGCTTGTGCATGCGCACAAGCTATTTCCAGTGCTCCTCTGACCCAGAAGTAGGCAGCTGCGTCACGCCACACCGGTAAGAGTGGGCGGTGGCAGCAGGCAGCAGGGGTTGCCGTGGGTCAGATAAATGAGTCCCTCAGGCCGTATCCAGCCCGCAGGCCTTAGTTTAGAGACCTCTGTCCTACGCCCTCATGTTATGCTATTTGCGTAAATTATCCCTCCCCCTTCAGGACATATATTTTCAGAGTAGCTATGGTCAGAATAGAGTCCCCCCCCCTGCAGTATAGGCCTAGGGCCTCTGCCTCCACATCTGGGAACTTTGCTACTTAGTCTTACAAATCCTGACAAAAGGGGGGGGTTCCATTAAAAAAAGAGGTTGTGGGTAGGGAATAGAACAGTCCGTGCCCCTTGTTTATTGAATATAATTTCTGTCTGGGTACATCTTCCTTCTTTAGCTGTTTTCACATCTCCCATTGCTTTTGTATCATGATTATACCGTACATTTGTGCTACTGAAAGTGAAAAGATTTTCAAGGACTTCTATATAAAGAGAGAGGGGGGATTATAAAAAGTAAATAGAAATAACTTTGTCTTAACTCATGAGCAAAGAGAGAAATACTAGCAGATTCCTAGAATGTGGTTGTGTGGATAGGTTGCCCTGTTCTTTTCTTGTATACCCTTTGCTTGGCACAGAAATATTGGCTGTTTTTTTGAATTTCACAAGACTTCACCCTTTAGAAATGTTTTTCTCTGCAGCTGTGTACATAGACTGTCACAAGGCACATTGTTAGGGTGGTCTACTTTACAGTCATCTATTGTAAATGCTTGCAAAGGACAGTCCTCTATTTGAAGGGTCTCTCACTGTGAATTGCAAAGGGCCTTCTCAGTAGTGGCACTCTCTCATCCGATGTCAAAGAGATAAGTAGCAATATAACCTTTGAAAAGAGATCTGAACGCAGCCCTGTATAAGGCAAGTTTTAAAAATGCTTTATCATGTTTTTATATATGTTGGAAGCCACCCAGAGTGGCTGGGGCAACCCGGTTAGATGGGGGGGGTACCAATGTTGTTGTTGTTGTTGTCTAGTCCAGAATTCTGTTCCTACCATGGGCAACTAGACACCTATGGGGAAGCCCTCAGAGAGAACATAAGCCCAACATCCCTGTAGCAAAAGAACTATGCACGTAGAAACACAAAGCTCAAATATTGAGCATGGTTCTTTGCAGAAAGCTACTTGATTGCTTGCATTATCCCTTAAAAGTGAATTCTGCAATAGTGTGATCTAAAGGAATAGCATCTATCAGTCTCCCTTGAGACTGGAGTTCCTTGAAAGGGTAATTAGACGTCAAGTAAGTTAATGGTAAATGCAGGCCCTTTTAGCAGAAGGGATGATTTATGGTTAAAAAGGCTTATTTAGTGAAGGGAGGCTCTATAGCAACTTGGGTTTCAGTGTACAAAGAGAATATTGTAGATAAATGCTGCAGTAATGTAAAAGGAAACCATTGATTTCTAATGAATAATAAAAAAGAGGGATTCAGCCATCACTGCAGCACTAATGCCATATTTTTATGGATAACTGTAAATAAATAAATACTGTGGAATAATCTAGAGTCTATGCTATGCATGCACCCAGAGATGGATGGAGACATATTGGTGACTGAGACAGAACATCTAAATGGTGCCCTCAGGTGGTAGAGAGAGAGAGAGAGAGAGAGAGAGAGAGAGAGAGAGAGAGAGAGAGAGAGAAATAAAATAAATAATTGACATTTCAATTATAATGCTTGTGGGCCTACATAACCAGCTGGATAGCCAATATTGGAAAGAGAAGGATGGATTGGGTGAGATCCAGCAGAACTATTTTTATAATTTGAAAACTAGATTTTACAGCTTCAGTTTGCAATGAGATGACTGCTGAATGAGGCCAAAGACTCATTGGTTCCACTTTTCTCTTTCTAGTCCATAATAGGATATATTTAGCTATCATGTCTAATAGCATGAGACCTATCCGTCAATGAATTTGCTTAATAATTGACAGGGCTTTCTCAGTGGTAGCACCACTACTACATAACTCCTTACCTGGTATGATCTTATAGGTTCCATTTCTTCACATTTTTAGTCAGCTTTTAAAACTCACCCCAATAGGAATTTTATGTATAAGTCTTCTGCTTTTTAAAGCATTGCTGCATAATTTGATTATTGATATATATTTTTGATGATTATTAGTTATTTTCATATTTTGTATTGCACTTCAAACACCTCTGTAGAAAAGCAGGGTAGCACTGGGGGAATATATCACTGTCAGCCAAAGATAAATTCTCAGAAAATTAGTGGAACATACACGACCCTTATGCAAGATTGCAGGATTTCACCCAATCCAGAGAGCTGTGGTTGAGGCCTATCAAAATTAATGTGTGATTAGTGTAATTCACATTGGGCTGGATCTTAAGAGCCAGGTTCAAGTAATCCAGTGCACCTGCACAATCCTATGTAAGGACTCACACTAACACCATGGGGCTTTCAGTCTTTCTCTTTCTGTGTGTCCATGAGCCTCCCCCAAAGGAGAACCCCAGAACACTGCACGGGGAGAGAAGCAAGCATTTCCAGCAAGCAGAAATGGAAGACACCCTTGCGTTCATTGAGGGTGCTGGCAACCAGTGGGAACTCTTGCTGAAGTATAGGGTGGAATTTCTTGTTTATCTCCTCTTCAGTCTGCAGCCCCCTGCAGCCTCAGGCCTCACCTGTCATGCTGCTTTGCAAGATCCCCCAACTGCCCAGAACAGATGTTTTCTTTTAAAAATTGGTAAATGGGCTATGGGAGTAAGAGGAGACCAATAAACAATAACACACTCACCCATTTTGCTAGCAGGAGAATCATGTGTACGGGACTTCAGGACTGGAGAAGAGATTGATGAATATCACCTCCCCACTTTTGCAGGTGGAGCATTCCATGCACGGGACACTGCTGAGAGGATGCACCCACCAATGGATGGTTTTAGTTAGGATCTAAACCATTGAATTTAAGTGGGGGTGTGGAAGTGGCTATCATACTTTGGATTAGAGTCTTTGTGTAGAGATTTACTGTTTTTGAAGCAAATTTATCTAGTATTTCTTTTTGATTCCCTGTCTTCCTCCCACTCATTCATGCCCTTTTGAAATGATTTGTTTTTGAAATAAAGAGTTATGGATGCTTTCTGCTTCTCCGGAGCAGCAAAGGTGGCGTCAGAGAATTGCTTACCTCTCCCACGTTTTTCCTGGAAGGATTTGTACAGAACCTCTGGATTATTGGTTTTAGCTTCTTTTGTAATTTACTTTGTGTTGACATTTCTTTTCCTCCTGTGATTTGAATATGCTATTATATAGCTTCTTGGTACCACTCTCATAGCTTCTTGTTGCAGTGAGAGAAATTTCCCCTGCGCTGTTTGCTTCAAAATACATTTTTGGCTTTTCCTTTTGTATATTTTGTGTGTGAAGAAGCAGGCTATTAACCCTCCACTGGGGATGGCATGAAGAATGAGGTTCCAAAACTTTGTTCACAAATTGACATACAGCCTTCCCTGGTCATATAGCCTAGACTTGAAGAAATAACGTTATTTAATAGAGGTTTGCAACTGACAAATGCTTGCATCTCCAATGCTGCTTCATACACAGAAATGAACATAAAATAAACTGAAATGAAAATAAAAGCTGTTGGGCTTCAACTTCCAGTCAGTTTTGCTCCACAACATACAGGCTTTTTTATGCAGTGGCCTGAATTTCTGGATGAACATTTTGAGCTAGACGAGAAGAAGCAGGTTTCTGCTGGAGATTTCCCCATTGGTCTGGCTTGGAAACCGAAAACCTGAGATATATTAGTATTCACCCTAAAGACTGAACTGTATATAAATTCAAAAGTAAACACTGTTTTAGTGTTTCACTACTAACAGGTTCCTGAACTAGTTTTAGCATTAGGAAGCTGCCTGTGGTAAGGGGAGAAAAGAGATATTATAGCTTCAGAAAAAGCTATTCTGATCTAGGAATGTCAGCAAATTCCGACAGCAACATGAGTGCAAATGTTCACTTATTCATCCCATGTCCAGAATGCAAATAATTCCAGTGAATATGATTGATATTTGCTGCTGTTGTTTTTAGTCTGCAAATGATACGTATTTGATGACTTCCCTCCTGCCCCCTGACCATTTACATAATGCTTCATTTGCAATGAAATTAACCTTCCTTTGCATTGAAATGTACGGTGTTGAATAATGCAATTGTAATATCAATAATTACATAATTACATAATATTCCACTACAGCAACCAGAGAGACTAATTATGTCAGTTTTGTCAGAAGCTGAATTGCAGTGGAATGGCAACGTGCATGTGACATATCTGGGACAGAATGGAAGCCACAGAATTGTAGAATTTAAAGGGACTGTGAGTGTTGTCTAATCCACCCCCTGCAATGCAGGAATCTTTTGTATAACTTGTATAACTCGAACCCATGACCCTGAATTTCATGCTATAGCAACTGAGCTAGATGTTTTCTTACATCATTATCATTTATTGCACAGCCACAGACCCACTAAAACAGACCTGCATACAAAGAATAAGAAACATGAACATTAAAACATGTGCTTATTATTTCCAGGTTCAATCCTCAGCTTCCCCAGGTAGTTCTGTGGAAAGACTTCTGCCTGCACCCCGGAGAACTGCTGCCAGTCAGTGTCGAAAATACTGAGCTTGACATACCAATTGTTTGTCTTGGTAAAAGACAGCTTCCTTTATTCTTTGTCACAAACCTCTCCTTACTTGCCAGTGGCTCTGAGCAGCATATATAGTCAGTCTAAGTTATTGTATTCCTATTTGGATCCAGGGTGTCCTGGGGACGAGGAATTTCTCAGAAAATCATATGGAACATATTGGACAAAATTAATCAGTCTAGAAGACTGCAGGTGTAGGGATCTGTTACATAGGTTTCTGGAAGAAATTACTGGAAGTGGTTATTATCTTTGAGGAAGGGCACACAGTGAGCTAGGATAAATTATGGGCAATTGGTTCCAGTCTTGGTTTTCTGCTTTGATGGCAACTTTTTAATCAGCTATATCTGAGGGAAGGGTTGGAGAATCCTCCATCTTTTCCAAGTTAATGAGGAAGGTAACAGAGGAAGAATAAAGGCAGGCTATCAAAGAACATGAGATAGTGTCTATAATAATAATAAGCCTCCATTGAAACCATGATGTCAAATGATGATTTCAGGAGAAGGGATTGTTCCTAATGAGGTGCCACCACAGTGGAAAGAAATAAGAAAACAAGGAGGGATTTGACATCTGCACATCTGCCAAAGAGTAGCACGCGTTATGCTGAAAATAACCTTAGAAAGTGGGTGAGTTTATTATGCAAGTCCCCGTATATGGCTGTGTAAGCAAGCATTTTATAATTCTTAACCCCAGTAATTGTGGAGGAACTGGACATGTTGTTGACAGAGGCAAGCAGGATGCCTCTATCAACCGTCTTCTAATAAAGCTAATCATTTACACCAGTGTTTTTCAACCTTTTTTGGGCAAAGGCACACTTGTTTCATGAAAAAAATCACGAGGCACACCACCATTAGAAAATGTTAAAATTTTTAACTCTGTGCCTATATTGACTATATATAAAGTAATTCTCTTGAATAGGAATCAAATAAACACAATTTTTCCCACGGCACACCAGGCAACATCTCGCGGCACACTAGTGTGCCGCGGAACAGTGGTTGAAAAACACTGATTTACACAACATTTCAGAATACTCGTGTCAGGATAAATTTTATGAGTAACAGAAATCAATAATAGCCAGTAAACAAAATGTAATAAGAACATAATGGATCTATTGTGGTAATTTGGACTTCAAGGCATCCATAATTACACCCAAATCCATCTCGCTGTGAGTTGGTGCATCCAAGAAGAGAATAAAACTGTATCCTAGAGTTGATCCAAAAAGGATACTTTTTTATTTTTTAAGAAAACATCTGAAGTAAATTAATCAGCCCAGGCTCCCCATCCTTTTTGGACCTGTGGGCACATTGGCAAACCAGATAAACTGTTGTGGACACCAGACACACACTGCAAACAAGCACACCTCACCATGTATTTTATTTGCTAGAACATAAAACTTCTGTCAAGCTTAATTTTAGGAAATGGAGGGTACCCTCTGGGCACTACAGTAGACTAAAATGCACTTATGGGAGTCCTTTTTTGGCCCCCAAAATAGGCAGTCTAATTAGAGGGTGTAGCAGGAGGAAAGTCTTCAGTATTCACCCTTCACTACATTCAGTTAAGAAAAGTGATTTGAGCACTGGTGCTCATCTTGTCCACAGTACTGATTTTATACAAAGGAAACCAGTAAGATTTTAAAATCAAATCCTTCGCTGTCTATACTTTGTATTACAGCTTAAAGACAGCAAACGTTCAAAGAATGCCTTCTATTGTGTTTGCTTCCTGCTGAGACTCTTTATGAAAGAAAATAATGGCAATACTCGGAGCTCTCTTTTCCCCCCAGTGAACTATTTGGCTGAAGGTCTTGTCATGGGGAGACCAAAGCAAAACAGATGGATGAATGAAGTAGTTCTTGGACAGCAGTTTCAGTAGACATGGCTTTGGATTTGCTATTATCTCACCTCTTACTAGATCCTGATGATCAGATTGTGGACATTGTTGACCAGAGGATCACATCCAAGAGACATGTTGCACTTGATGAAATGCTTCTGTCTCTCTTGGAAATTATGCCACTGTGGAAACCTCTCCACAAATACTAAAGTAATGATTAAGTGTGAATGAAAGAACAGCTATTGAGCAGGTAAATTGCAAGTGTATGAAAAATGTCCCAAATGGGTTATGCCTGTCACTGGAGAAAGCAGTAGCTCATTGGCAGGGCATGTGCTTTGCATACAAAGTGTCCCAAGTTCATATCCTTACATCTCCAGGTATAGAGTTGGGAAAGAGTCTTCTCTGAAATCCTGGAAAAAACAATGGGCATAAACAAGGTACAAGATATAAGGAGACCAGAAGCATCACACCTGGGGAAGTGAAGCAGCAACCCTAGCATCCCGGCAGTGGTGTCACTGTGGCTTATCTCTTACAATGACGCTAGCAATAACGTAACATTACATCAACATGTAACAACAATATATAAAGCATTATAACAAAATACAGAAAATCAGTACAGGGGTGCGCAAGAGCATAATACTGGGACACAAAATTAATGTGTGTTTGGGTATGTGGGAATTGAATGAAGGGGGGGGGAGCCTTGCTTCATGCTATGGAGTTTGGATATTTCTGTGGGCAAAACCCCCCTTGAAGAAACGCTCTTAGTATTTACAAGTGAGATTGGAGATAAACTGTGTGGAAAGGAATTTACGACATAATTACACCCCTGGCTGTTTGGTTGCCTCTTTACCTCTGTTAGAGACTTAGCCGACTTCTTGGAGTGTCTGGAGTGATTTATGACGCAGATTAATTAGAGGTTGACTGCAGCAGATCGGGCTGTGAAAGTCATAGAGAGTGGAAATGCCATAAACTTTTTTAAAATGTACGGACTTATATATGGAAAGGCTCCCACTCTTGGAAAGACTTTGAAGCAGCCAGAATGATTTAAGCACGCGCAAAATATGGAATTCATCGAAGTTAAGTTAAGATGGCGACCGTTGAGATGGGACTTTTGGATAAGAACGAGAGGCGCCGCGCCAGGGGGGTGGAAAAGAGTATGGACATAAAATCCACACAGTCAGGATGGATTTTGGTTGTTTTATCTCACTTGTGAAAGCACTCAGTGGCATGAAAAAAATAATAATGAAAAGAAGGACAACATCAGAAAAGAGATGGAAGACACCGGACTACGGAAGGCAATGAAATTAAGAGGATGATCGAGATCCTGATTGTCTGAAGCAAGGGAAGTCTTAAAAGAAAAATCTAATAATTCGGCAATTTATTTGGACTTATTTGGACTAATTGGGTTATATGGATTAATTGATATTTATAAATATATGATGTGATTTTTATGATTGGAAAAGTTAATAAAAATGATATGGAAAAAAAAAATTAATGTGTGTTTGGCTACTACTGGGTTGCATGGTGACTAACCCTGAATGAAAGGATGCATTTCACATATTCTTTTCAAACTTACAAAATAATTATAGCAAACTACTGTGTGCATACCATCCATATAACTACATACAGCATTTGACATGTCCCATCCTAGTGGGGCATGTATGCTAAATATAATGTAGACTATCCTAAGAACACCCTACATAAATAAATGAAAGTATGAAAGACAAAGAATGTCTTTTTAAAAATGGTATCAAGGGGGAAATGCCACCACAAGAAATGTAAATTAACATTTGTCACCCTAACACCTGAGTTATGGTGTACCTGTTCCTTTAGATCTGAAGTCCTAATCTCAGGAACTTTCAAAGGTATGAGGAAATGTTATGGGCCGCAGTAACTTCCTATCATTGCCATGACAAATGAGCATAAAGGGCAACACTACTGTTCCAATACCATACCAAGATGTTGCCCCTCTCAGTAACCAGCCACATTGCACAGCACTGAGAAGTCAGTTCAGCTGGCTGCCAAAAGGGCAGTCATATTAGTCTGTTGTGGCAAACATAGCCACAAATCTTTCACACCTTAAAGAATTGCACATGTACTATGGCATAAGCTACCTTTCAATTATTCCCCCCCTCCTTTTTTATTGGTGAGATATACACTTCTGAATTGTCAGATAAGTAAAACATAGTTGTCTCACTATTGCATCGTGGAAGTGTCAATCTAATAAAAAAAGCCAAAAATAAAAAAGGGGGGGAGAGATAATATTAAGTAAAGGGGGTAATATAAATAGGTATCATTGATCCATCTGTTAGATTATAATGTACCTAATGATAACTGAGCAAAGTATAAATATAAACATGAAAAAGAAAAGAGGGCAATTAAAAAAACACATTGAAATAAATTATTTTTCTTATTTTTCACTTTGGTATAAAAATATGTGGTATTTACCCTTAGCTGAAAAAAATAACTCATAAATTCTCTGTTGCTGTTTGGCAGGATTTATGTTATAAACAACAAATACAGAACTCCCTCTCCATAATATAACATGAAATATGACATTCCTGAAGAAGAAGAAGAAGAAGAAGAAGAAGAAGAAGAAGAAGAAGAAGAAGAAGAGTTTGGATTTTGATATCCCGCTTTTCACTACCCAAAGGAGTCTCAAAGCAGCTAACATTCTCCTTTCCCTTCCTCCCCCACAACAAACACTCTGTGAGGTGAGTGGGGCTGAGAGACTTCAAAGAAGTGTGACTTGCCCAAGGTCACCCAGCAGCTGCATGTGGAGGAGCGGAGACACGAACCCGGTTCCCCAGATTACGAGTCTACCGCTCTTAACCACTACACCACACTGGCTCTACCAACCTAATATTAAGTCTTTTCCATACATACTGCACTGCTTTCTTTGTGCTTCTATTACTTTCTTTTATTGATTTGTTTGATTTACGTTGATAAAATATTTTTGTAAACTTATTTTATAAATATATTTAGATCTATAGATATTCTAAAAAGAAAGTAATAAAAATATTTATTACTATGAAAAAAACAAGGAAGAGGAGGAGCTGAAATAAATTATGTATGCATATTCATTACAGACAAGTTACCAACTAAAAATAATAAGTTGCACTTGATTCGATTACACTTCTTCACATGCACTGGAGGAAGTGATCTGAGTAAGGGCAGTTTCCCTCATTAGGAATAGGATTCTTTGGGGAAAAGGAGAAATTGGCTTCCAACGTTGTAGGTCCGATATTGAAGGGAAGCGATCTGTCACTGCCCTAACCTCTTGTTGTTTATGCCCAGCAGATATAATGATCAAGCAATATAGTACTGATTGGATGCCTCCAAATCATTTCCCCTGACCTCTGACAATTTTGAAGCATGTAAACTCATGTCCTCTTTGGGGGAAAGGGGGAAATAATTAAACCTGGATTGTGGGGGGAAAGAAAAGAAAAAAGTTCTTTCTAAAGAGACTGTAACACAGTCCGCTTTCTTCTAACATGTCATTTTTGCAACTTAATTGAGTCAGTAGAGAAACTCCCTAAAAAAGAAAAAGATTGTTTTATTACAACTGTATTAGAACAAAAAAATCTTCTCCCACCCCTCCCTTTTGTGCTTCCAATTAGTTTGCTAGAAAACAGTGGTGGAAGGATAAGAAATCCAAGCCTTTATTGAGGCATGATTTGTATTCCCATTGTGGCACAAACTGGGTCAGGCCACACAAGGCAACAGAAATAGTGTTTGGGGTGAAGGTGAGTGGAGATAAGTG
Organism: Lacerta agilis; assembly: GCF_009819535.1. Classification (NCBI taxonomy): domain Eukaryota; kingdom Metazoa; phylum Chordata; class Lepidosauria; order Squamata; family Lacertidae; genus Lacerta; species Lacerta agilis. The sequence goes on along the minus strand of NC_046318.1, from coordinate 60,167,549 downwards.
AACCTAATAATATAACAAGACCCAATCTCAGCAAGCATCCTGTTCTCACAATGGCCAACTGGATCTTGGTAATATTGCACTTAGTGCAAGGTCAAAATTTGACACCCTAGCCCAAAGCCACCTTCCTAAAGCAAGGTGCTGGGCTTGGGGAAGGAGGTGTGAGGCTTTGGCAAGGTCCTAGAGTCCTCCCAGCTCCTTCCTAAAGCTGGGAAAGTGCTCACTAGGCTTTGGGAAGGAGGCAGGAGGACTCTAGGACCCTATCAGAGGCCTCCTGCTTTCTTCCCAAAGCCCAGCACATATTAGGCTTGGGGAAGGGAGTGGGAAGGCACCCCCTTGGCCCCTGCACCTTGTGTAGGGGAACTGATAGAACTGCTCTAAATCGGCCTCTGCTGGATGGCTATGAATGTATTTATATCTCAATATGATGAAAGCTATATAATGACAGAGTTGGATACTCCAGGAACCTGCAGAGGGAATTTCACAGCTTTGGGGCTACCGCAGAAAATGCTCTCTTCCAAGCCACCAGCCATCCAAATTTCCAAGGGCAGCAGAACCAGCAAGAGGGACCCACCTGCTGATCTTAGCACCTGAAAGCCCATCAGTTATTTGCTCATAAATGACACAAACTTGCCAGACGGACTTGATTGCTCCTCCGCTCCCCCTCATCATAGACTTACAAGATTAATAGATGGAAGGGAAAGCAAGGTTATTAATGCATTCAGATCTGCATAAAGCATTTGAAAGGGGAAATAATTGAAGACTTTCATGCAAAGCTCATCCTAATTGCTGTGGATCGTAGAGCATTGCCATGCTGATTGAAAAGTGGGAGATTGTCATAAACAAAATGTAATGATGAAGAGCAAAGTATCAAGCAAGGTGGAGATGACCAGTAGGGTGCTGATTGAATCAGTGTTTGGTTGCCTGAGCCATATTTCACATCCTCATTAATGTTCTGGCAACCAGGAATGAATAGCACATTAAATGACATGCATAGCAGACAACAGCATTGTAGCATAAAGGTGATCTGGATAGGGGTGTGTGTCTCTCTCTCTCTGTGTGTGTGTGTGCAATCTGAAGCACAAGCAGAAAAACAGAAAAAAATTAGCTTGAAGAAAATGCAAACCAATACCAGAACAGAAAATAATCAGAACACAGATTTACTGGAAAAGGGAAAGAATGAAGGTTCAAGGAAAACCCGTAATCACATTTAATTTGCATCATATTCCTGGGGAGAATTGTTTTATTCACAAACTGAAAATAGAGGCCTTTAAAAAATACTACAGGGTATAACCAGCATGACATTTGTGTTGCAGCTAATACCATTACAATCAGCGTTGTTGTTGTTCAGTCGTTCAGACATGTCTGACTCTTCATGACCCCATGGACCAGAGCACGCCAGGCACGCCTATCCTTCACTGCCTCCCGCAGTTTGGCCAAACTCATGCTAGTCGCTTCGAGAACACTGTCCAACCATCTCATCCTCTGTCGTCCCCTTCTCCTTGTGCCCTCCATCTTTCCCAACATCAGGGTCTTTTACAGGGAGTCTTCTCTTCTCATGAGGTGGCCAAAGTACTGGAGCCTCAACTTCAGGATCTGTCCTTCCAGTGAGCACTCAGGGCTGATTTCTTTAAGGATGGATAAGTTTGATCTTTTTTGCAGTCCATGGGACTCTCAAGAGTCTCCTCCAGCACCATAATTCAAAAGCATCAATTCTTCGGCGATCAGTCTTCTTTATGGTCCAGCTCTCACTTGCATACATTACTACTGGGAAAACCATAGCTTTAACTATACAGACCTTTGTTGACAAGGTGACGTCTCTGCTTTTTAAGATGCTGTCTAGGTTTGTCATTGCTTTCCTCCCAAGAAGCAGGCGTCTTTTAATTTTGTGACTGCTGTCACCATCTGCAGTGGTCATGGAGCCCAAGAAAGTAAAATCTCTCACTGCCTCCATTTCTTCCCCTTCTATTTGCCAGGAGGTGATGGGACCAGTGGCCATGATCTTAGTTTTTTTGATGTTGAGCTTCAGACCATATTTTGCACTCTCCTCTTTCACCCTCATTAAAAGGTTCTTTAATTCCTCCCCACTTTCTGCCACCAAGGTTGTGTCATCAGCATATCTGAGGTTGTTGATATTTCTTCCGGCAATCTTAACGACTGAACAACAACAACAATAGAGCTTCTCCATCTTTGGCTGCAGAGAATATAATCAATCTGAACAATCAGCATTACTTTTCTAGAAAAAAATAGATGCCAAACTCACCATGAACACCTCCCTTGTTCTCTTATAATGGCAATGGCAGCCACCTGAGAGGTGCTGGAACTGAGTTCTGGTGAGTTCTGGCTGAAAAAAAACCCCAACCCTGATTACAATATGCATTTTATAATTGGCACTGTTCTGGCAGTGATTTGGGTTATTTGTGAAGCATATATTGAAGATGGTTTTATAAATGGCTTTACAGAACTGAGCAAAAATGAAACCCCCAAAGAAGAGAGGGACAGTGAGAGGAGGAAAGTGGTGGTTTAAAATAAGGACAGAAGTTTGAGCAAGCAGGGGTAGAAGTAACTGAGAGGAAAATTGTGTTTGTAAAGATATTTCCAGAGAAGAACTGAATTTCTCCAACAAGTGAAGGGAAAGTTTGAAAATGGTTTTATTTATTTATTTTTTAAAAAGAAAGAAATCAGAAAAACCCTTTTTGGAGAAATTTTCGGCTCAGCTCTACTTTTGAAGAATAGCTATGATCTGGTTTGGATTAGAATGGGAACAGAGTACACTGGTTTGGATCCAATGCTAGTCACATCCAGATTAAACACATTGAAATTAACTGGAAAGGCTCACTTAGGTCAATTAATTTTAATGGGTCTACTCTGAATAAAACTTAGCTGGCAAAACCCCACTGTTTCTGCTCATTCTCACAGCTTCCACTGTTTTTCTCTCTTTCTCCCTCTCTTGTCTATTTACAGCATAATTTCCATAGTATTCTGCTTTATTGCCAGTCAGAAGACAAAACTAGGTTAAATTACAGGAAATAAATTCCCAGATGTTTAAGAGCAGTTCAGATTTGGAACAACTTGCCTAGGGAGGTTGTGAAAACTCTTCCCTCGGAGATTTTCATGAAAAGGCTGCACAGAGATGGCTTTTTATTTGCTGCAAGGTATCCGGCCATATGGAAGGGGATTGGAGTAGATGACCTGTGGTATTTCTTCCATCTTTGTGAATCCTTTGGGATATCAGAGGAAAGACTCGAAAGAGCTGCAGTCTACCCACACATCCTTATTGGGGCGATAAAATAGCTGATAAATTAATTTTAACAGATTTTTATTTTAATTAAAAAAACTAGTTCAGTTGGACTACTCAGATCTCAGTGTGACTTAGATGGAAGGGTATAAATGGGTTGTTTTAGAATTGTTTTCATACTGTATTGTTTAAATTTGTTAAATTGTTTTACTCTGTGTGTATTATGATTAATGTGTTTTACGATGTGATATGGGCCAAATGGCCGAAATAAACCTACCTACCTACCTACCCACACATCCATTATCTCTTTGAAGCCCAGTGATAAGTGATATGCTTACAATTTATATATAGATGCACATGCCATTGCTGATCACCACAAGGTGCCATGGAATGTTGTATAAACTGTATAAACTGTATCCCAGTGTATATTTATCCCAATGCGTCCTGCTGCTAAATACATAGTGATAAACAAGTAGAGTGTTCCTGGTCACTGTTCCAGCCAGCTGTGGCTTCTTTGAGGACACTCCATTTCCATCCACAACAACAGGCACGCAGCATTAGGTGGGCACCAAGCATGCTCACTAAGCTTTTTAGTTTTCATCCTTTGCCCCCTTATATATATTTTTTCTTGCACAAATGCTTTTTGTCTGTCTCTGCAATCTTGGGGTTCTCCCAAGCATGCTGAGGCCTCCATCTTTTATCTTAGTAGGGCGGGGAGCCCCATTGCACTGGTCCATGTTAGCTGCCTTGAGCATAGTTCAACAATTTAAAGGTGGCATACAAGTAAATGGCGTTGTTGTTGTTGATGATGATGATGAAGAAGAAGACATGGAGCACCATGTGGTCAGATTATGAGCATAAAGATGCACAGTAAGCATTGAATTCTTTCTTAGTTATTCATGTCTACTTCGTTTGCTTTGCAGAAATGATTCTTTGTATCATTAGCTTTTACAAGACGATAATGTGACAAATTATGTATGTACATATCTAACATAGGATATGTAATAGCAGACTTGATGATCCCTTGGCACCTTCCCAACTCTGTGGGTTTTATGATTGTATGAACAATGTGCAATGAGAAATCTGCTTGAAATTGCATCCATATGGCAGCAGTTCCATGAGCTAAACCGTTCGCAGGCACCATGTGTTTTCTCATTTTGATCTGGAGACAGAACATGTGATAGGTGGCGACCATAGATAGGTTGTTGAATAGTGTAGTCATGATGTGGATGCAGTGTCAAGCATTTTTCATGGCCCCATTTGGTTGTTCTAAAGTGAGGAAGAGTGTGTTAACCTCTGCCCCCCCCAACACTCTCTAGGTCTCCTTCCACAAATTGGGAACCTTTTCTATCCATGTAGGCTTTCCATGTGTTTTAGGTCCTGGTTTTTCTAGGTTCTGAATAATGTGGGAGGCCTACATGAGCAGAGCCAACTCCCCACTGCAAAAAGTATACCTACAACTCATGGAAAATGGGGGAGCCAATGGAGGCTGGAGTTAGTCTCTTCTGCTCATCCTTTTAGTGGTGGTGGGTTGAGTTGAATCTGCCCTTTTCTACGTATTCTTGGTTAGAATTTTAGGTTGGCTTTTTTACTCTTGGTTTTTTTATGTTTTTATCTGTAAACCACCTTGAGTCACTTCTGGGGGGGGGGCAACTAATACAGGCCACCAATGACAGGAAAAAATGAGGCAGCAATACTCTACCAGTGAGTGCTATCACAAGATAATGACAATGATGATAGGGTCATCCTCATCATTTTAAACAATGAGCAGAGCCAATCCTACCAAAGATCCTGTGGGTGTTTTGTAATTCAGTCTCTTTTATTTGCAGCACCAATACCAGAAAGAAGGTGAGAGGGATCCTAGTAAATTTATATAAGAAAGGAAGGGAGCTAGAAAGAGGTTTGGGCTGGGCAATCACTGAGCTTAGACAGTTAAAAAAATACAAATTAAAAGAGCAAGATGGAGTACAACTGAAAATACTTCCCTGGAGATTGAGCGTGTCTGTCTGTATAATGGATATCATTTGCCTAATGGCTTGTCTTGAAATTCATGGCTCAGATTCAGGCACTGGAGTTTTAATCAGTCCTTAGTGAAATTTTGCCAATCTTATTTGATGCAGGTTGCAATTCTTAGCCCTTCATCTTTCACCACACAAAATCCCTATTGCTTTAAGGTCTCTGCAGTGACTTTGCGCCAGTTGGGAGCTTATAAACAAATAGGTGGAAGAATATAACGTTGAGGTATGCATGCTGGGTTTTAATCATGCCAAATATCTTGTGGTAGGGAACTGACCTGGTATCAAAGAGGGAAAGAGCATTTAAAATAGTGCTTTAAATGTATTGACACCACAGAATGCTGACTTTTGGGGGAGAAGGGACAGAAAGCCGAATGACTGGGGCAATAAATTGGACTATCCTGGGGGAGGACATGGCTGACTAGCTGGATGAATCCTTGAACATGAGCACCCCACACTTCAACATTTTGTACAGGCCCCACACAGAACATTGCAATTATCTATCTGTAGAACTCTGTGGTGCCTTACTGACCTTATCTCATTCATTCTCTCAACAAAACTTACGAGTCTCTCTCCCTCGCCCCCTCTTTTACACACCCCTCCACATGCCCAAGGTGAAGTGGACACATGAAAGTGTCTCCCATTCCCAAACAAAACACACTCTTTCTTACAGCATACTAGTATCCCTGTTTCTGACCTCACAATAAAGTTGCTGATCCCCAAAAGTACTAGACTGACAAGCCTGGGAATGAGTTAAATTTGTTTGTGTGTGTGTGTGTGTTTGTGTGTGTGCGTGCCATGGCAATTCCAAAGCAATCTGTATCATTCTGAGGTTCTTTGTCTGTCCCCCACCCCTCCGCCTTCCTCTCATCCTTCCACCCACTCATCCACCTTGAAGTGCAAGCTCTTTTAATCAAGAACTTTCTGATCTTTCCTCAGCTTGAAAATTCTCCTTGTCGCTCAGTGAAAAATAACAGCTCCTCTCAAAACACATACCTCATTCCATTCCATGGTCTTGGGTCTTAAGGGGCGGCTAGCTCCTAAACCTCAGTAATATCTTGGTATCAAGTGCAGTTGACAGGTAATGGAGAACTTGAAAGAGCTGCTGATATTATACACTGCAGCTCTGTTATTTACGAAGGCACAGTTATCAGGCTGACAATGAATGGAGCAGAAGGAAGGAAAAGTAGAACCTCAGCTCCTCAAGGAATCTTTTAACTGTTTTCCAGTCCTGTGGGTTTGAAGAAAGGCAGAGGAGAGACAGCCGTAGAGACTAGCCCTTTATAAGACATATTTTAATTGGCCATACAAAGTGTGGGGAAAGAAAGGGAAAAAGGGAAAGAATGAGCCCTCAAAGGGTACTTTTGTGGTTTTGTGTGTTGGAGAATTTTTATTTAGACTTGGATATTTGCCAGAGTGTTCCATCTGACACCTAGTTAAATCTTCTTCTATCTCTGCCTTGAACTTCACAGCCTGAAATATTTGTTGTTATATTTCTCGTACAAAATAAATATGGCCCTTAAGCTTGATTTTGTCTTAAGTGAAATGCATTTATAAGCAGAAGTTCTAGTGAAGGCTGCTGTTTATGCTCCCAAAAATAAGGTGGGGATGATTGCTCATGCTCAGCAAAAGTGGGACCCAAATGCCACTTGGCTAATGTATCATATGTACTTATCAAGACACCTGGCTTCAAAGGGAACGTAGGAACATAATAAACATCCTTATCCCAAGTCAGTCATAAGAACATGCTGGATCAGGCCAAAGGCCCATCTAGTCCAGCATCCTGTTCTCACAGTGGCTGACCAGAAGCTTGTGGGAAGCCTCCAATATGAACCTGTGATTCACAGCAACTGGTATTCAGAGGCATAATGCCTCTGATGGTCGAGGCAGAACATAACTATTGTGGCTAGTAGCCATTGACTATTAGTCCATCTAACTCAATATTGTCTGCATTGAATGGCAGTCGCTGTCCAGGGTTTCAGGCAGAGGCAGGGGCGGAGGAAGAGGGGGTCTGGCGTGATCCCGGTGGGGTTCCAGCACAGCTGTCCCCCACCCGCGCTGGGCGCCATGCCCCCAGAACATGCACCATGTCCCTGTGGGCAGCGTGCCATGCCCCTGCGGGCAGCACGCCCCAACCCAGGATGTGCAGCATGCCCCACCTGCTCTCTGCCCCCGGTGCTGGAGCATGAAGCTCCGCCACTGGGCAGAGGTTTCTTTCAGCCCACTCTGGAGATACCAGGGATCTTCAGCATGCAAATGAGATGTTCTCCCATGGAGCTATGGTCCTTCTCCAAAGGAAGCACCCTCCTCCAATATACTATCAATGGCTACTAGCCATGATGGCTATCCTCTGCTTCCATGGTTGGAGGCAGCAATGCTTTTGAGTATCAGTTGCTAGAAACAGCAGGAGGAGAGAATGCAAGCTGGGAGCAGGAGTAATCAAGGAGAAGGGTGTGTGCAAGGTTTTCAGAATGCCTGGTTGCAGATAACACAGGATTACGGGGAGTGGCACACACCACATTTTTTGGACAAAATGCCTGGCAGTTTTGTGACAGTTCTCCATTTAGTTTGTTTCAGCTGGGATTCCAATTCCAACCTAAACTATGTTTTGTTATTGGCGGGCTAACATGCAGTGACAGTTCTGTAACAGTTACAGATCTAATCCTCAAAGAGTAAAAGTAGCAAAAGAAGATAAAGTGCCTGCAATCCTGGCAAACTGCCTCAGCTCATTGGAAAAAGAATCACCTCTCTTTTTTCTCCTAGAAGGCTGTCAGTGATACACATTGATCCTTGGAGATGGATAGTGGGTCACTAACAACTTCAGTCTCTTGTTTTCTGCCCAGGGGGACATGGTTAACCCTGTGTGCCATGGCATGGACAGAAGGGCCTACAAAACAGAACAGCGACTAAGGGAACACTCCAAAGAGTGAACCGATGTCCTTAGGATGCTTCCTCAGTGTTGCTCCAATCAGCCAAGATAGTGCACAAACAGAAGCAGAGTTACTTCCTGTTGTGGTTTAAAACTACCTTGCTTTGTGCACTAAAGGTCCCACCTTCAATCTTTCCCCATCACCATATTGAGGTGGGGCCAGTGCAGGCAGCACTGAGCAGGATGAACCAATGGTCTCGTTTAGAATAAGGCAGCTTTCTGTGTTTCTTCACTGTTTTGGTGCTTTGGGTCCTATGTGTATCCTCCTAGCTGGTCCACCTGGGTATTTATTTTCTGAAGATGTGGTTGTTGCAAGTGACTATGTCACAACACAGCTGGGATTGCAGCCCCATGCCCCACTGCCAGCCTTCTTGTATCGATTGGCTTTTCACAACCCCCTGCCACATTTTGATGTTATGCGCAAGTCAGGAAATGGCTAAAATAGACTAGTCCTCAGACATTTTCTAGCTGCTTTGCCTACATAGCAGAAGTGAATTGTGTGTGTGTGTGTACTCGTACCTCATTGTTTAGATCAGAGGTGGCCCTCCAGATGTTGCTGGACTCTGATTTTCATCATCTTTGACTCTGCCAATTGGGACTGATGGGAGTTGGAGTTCATCAACATCTGAAAGACCACAAGCAACCCACCCCTGGCTTAGATGGGACAGTACTGGGATGGGGCATATTGTCACAAGTCTTTCTTCTACCCTGAGGGAAAAGAGCAGCTGCTTTAGAAAAGTCAAACTCTTTATTCTTCTTCTTATACATAAACCAACAGGTACTATACTTTGGTTCCAATCAATAGCTTCAAATCCTTCTGTGTAGGAAAGTATAAAGGATTTATTCTGACTATTGTATGAGACAGTTGCCTCAAACTAATTTGTTTAGACATTGGATTCTCTCACAGGAGCAATGTACAGACAATCAATAATTAACTCTGTCAGATGGCTAGAGGCCAGAACCAATTATGCTGCAATGCAGACATCTTCAGACTCTTATAAATAAAAAGCAAACCTGGAAAAAGTAAATTAAAGCATTATTTACTAACATGATAAATAACCACTCTCTATTCAGCAAGCTTTCACCTACACTGTGTTGTCTTGCTGATTGCAAATAATCAATAAAATAAAAGAAGAAAAACAAGACAGGGTGGCCTATGCTGTATCTCATCTATGTCTATGGTACACTGATCTAGTCATTAAATATTTTCTCTCATCAGGCATTTTTTTTTAAAAAAAAGCTTTTAATGCTTTCCCCATTTAACAATAGGTGATAAAAATCCTCTTTATCATTGCTTGGGGTGGGGGTTGATATTGGGCCTATGCTACAACCCTAAAACTGATAAATGTCCTACTGATCCAACAACTGGTAATTCTCATTTTTCATGGAGCACTTGAGAAGATCAGGGGCAACAAGAAAAAGTTCTCTCTGCCCTCCCAAATTATTGATAAATCCTGAAGAGATGTATTTTATGGAAGAAGGGAGAGTTCTATATTACATCTATGCACATGTGAGAGAAAAGGGATGTTCATACGTCAGGTCTGTAGTGGTGGGAGAGGTGCAAACGGACAGAAAGGGAGAGGTGTGTGGGGTGGGGTGGGGGGCTCTTTGTGTGTTTGCTTGTCCGTGAGGGAGGGAGAGAGCTAGGTATGCATCTGCAGTGTGTGAAAACGGGAGACATGCACCTGGGTAAATGAAACATATAGACATGGTTGTGAATCTATGATGTGTGAGAGAGAAACACGAAGGTAATCTGTGTCTGTGTTCTGTACATGAATGATGAGTACAAGTGTGTGCTGTGTGTATACAACAGAGAATTTGTTTGTCCACCAGGTATATTCTCACTGGTGACAAGGAATGCTTCTTTTTATTAGACAGTGAGAGTTCACCCTCTCTGTGTGGCTGTCCTTCTGGAAAATCAGTATTGTTTCAGTTCCACAAACAGCTCCAGCAGGTCTTATCACCGACTTCCCATGGTAAGCCTGAGGAGGGATAGGGGCAAGCACAGACAACTCTATTCTCTCTCCACACCGCAGCGACAGATACTGTGTGCAAAGCCACACACCCCATAGTGGCCTGTTTGGTTCAGCATATGTCGGTAAGATCTATAGCTGACCTGCTATAGACAGGGCCTTAATTCAAATCAAGCCTGGTGGGTATGTAGCAACCTCTTCTCCTCACTCCCCCTTTTTGACTGACATTTTTTTTGTAATAAGATGTTTGGTGGGTTTTTTTTTTTTTTTTTTGCTTTCCCTGCATGACAGTTTTACTTTTTAAGCAAAGCATGCTTCTTTGCTCAACTGACTTTAAACCTGAAGCTTCCAGCCCATGTTTTCTTCCACTGGGAAGTAAAACGAACCTCATTCTAGTCTGATTGATAAATAGAATGCACAGGTATTTGAAGCTTAAAGAATCCATCCCACAGTGTATTCAGAAAAAGAGATTCAGAGAGAACACACCTATATTTCTTCTATCCATTCAGGCTTGTCTGCCTCTCTCCATTTTTTGATGCTCTTCTCTCTCTCTCTCTCTCTCTCTCTCTTTTTGTTCTTGTTCATCTCCGTGCCTATTAGGAACTATTGCTAAAATACTCTACCCCACAGCGAATAGGTGTTTCACTCAATGTCCATATTACTCATTATCCCTGCCAGAAAAATAACCAGGAATAGATCTGCCCTGGAATGCAGAACTATCACAACAGATGCTATCCAAAGAGCTGGATAAGCCTTTGGTCCCTTAATCCTATCATGCAATATAGCAAAAAAACAAAAACAAAAACAAAACTCCACTGTAAGAAAACCACTGTGTCCAGTACAGTTCCCATACTGTCATTTGGCAGGTAGCAGAACATATGTTCAGGACAGCATTAACTTAAACACAACAATTGTTCAAAGTGTGGATGGGGTCAGGGAATCACATGCATCCCCTACCCAAAATATTCTAACATCTGTCATCTCAATTCCTAGCCTTCCCCATCTTGTGAGGGAGTTTGCAGAGGGCTTCTACTTGAATTTGCTTGAACATGAGTAGAAGCATCCTTTACACAGTGATACTGCTACCTGCATGGACCCTCTTTATGAGGGTTCCTGATTGCATGAACTTAATGGGGTACAGATGTTCCCTGTGCAACAGGGGTTGCAGTAAGGTTGTGGGTGGACATAATGGACATGCGGACATCGTGGGTGGGGTTTGCATGAATATTCCTTTAGTGCATCCACAAAGTCTTTCTGATACTTTGAAAGTGAAGCTGTGAAAAGAAAGAGATTTCAAGAAGACATGGAGAAATGCTGAAAACATTTTCGGCAATGACTCCTGTGTTTCATTCACTTTTTAGTTACTATAAAGGGGTGTGATTGTTCTGAGAATACTGCACACAGTATTTTGAAGATAATTTACAAAAAGAAATGTTGCCACAGCTTTCTGTCTTTATCTAAGGCTGCCCGTTTCAAATTGTGAATAATAAAACCATTCTCAAAATTACCCTGTATTAAAAATAAACTATGGGCAACTATGCTGCAGTCAAGCCAGTCAATCTTATCTGTTTTCTCTACAGAATAGGATCTTCTGATGATCTGTGATTGATCATCAGCACTGAAATTCACAAATGAAGGCTTCTATGGGGATTCATACACACACACACACACACACACACACACCAAAATATACAAGATATGAAAAGGTAAGGTTGAAAAGGTAAATATGCAAAAAATGGAAGAAGAAACTATCAATAACCTGAGTATAGTTTGTCATTATGTGCAACCTTTTTCTTTAACATTGTATTCAATATTTACATTAGCTGATGAAACATGAAAAGAGGGTCTCAGATACCTTCTTATGTTCCAATGTTGAGTTGCTGGAAGGAAGGAAGGAAGATAGAAGTCAGAGATAGAAAATTTAATTCGGGTCAGTTAGAGCAGCCACCAGATAGAAACTGGCTCAGTGTAGTGTTTGTAATGCATAAAGCAACATTTAGCCCGGGGATGGAGAATGTGTGACCTTCCAGATGCTTTTAGACTCCAGCTCCCATCTCTCTCGACCATTGGACAGACCGGCTAAAACTGATGGAAGTTGATGCACAGCATCACCTGAAGGTCACGTGTTTCCTATCCCTGCTTTAGTCTGTTAGTATAGCCCTGCCTCTCGTTCCACCATCCTTGCTCTATGAGAAGTGGTCTATTTCTCTTTTTATGTCTATCCCAGTGGGTGAGGAGCAGCTGTGCCAAACAGAACCACCCCCTCCAGCTGCACACTTTCCAAACAATGTATAAGCAAGCCAATCTGTTTTCATCTCGTTTGAATGAATTATTTTTGGTTATGAGGTATTGTGGATTGGGAATAATTGCTGTTATCTTTAGCAGGAGATAGGAACTGATACTGAAATCCCAAGGTGGGGTGTTCCAATGAGGCTGAACGTTGGAAGATTCAGGATAGGCAAAAGTAAGTACCTTTTCACACACTGCATAGTTATGTGAGGAGGTGTGTGTGAATCTGAACTTACGATATGGTTTATCTCTGTAGTTCATGGAATAAGAGTGACATAACTCTAATCTGACATGAGAGCCTCCATGATGAGCTTTGGTGTCAGGAGTGGAGAGTCCTCCACTACCTTTGGTAACTTCAAAGACAAGAATTAACGAGCAGTTTATATTTATAGTCCTTTTTATTCAACCATCTGGTTGCAAGAAAAAATCCACATATCTCCACAAGTAGAGCAATTGGCTACTCTGGACCCTCCCCATCCTGTCACTCGCAACATCCTGGGTGCCAACAGGAAGTTCTTCCTCCTCTCTGCATTCTTTGTTCTCTAATATGGACGGACCTCTTAGTCTTTGGGGAGGGAGGGTCTTCCACACTGTCCAATGATGTCTCTGCTAATTGTTCCCTCCCTCCTGGTTCTCTTCCATTATCTCATAGCTAGGTAACTCCTTTCTAAACTACTCTGTGTCTGGGTCTCTCCCTGCTTCTTAATCACTGGAGATGGGTGTTTGTCTGTCTGTGTGTGTGTGTGTGTGAATCTTACCCTTCCAGCTCCTCTTCAAAGAGGAGCTGATCTGTCTGAGAATGCATTCTCCAATCCTCTGATTCAGACCATTCTGTAACATTTGGTGAACATGGAACAAGCCAGATTATAGCCCCTTACTGAAAGGCATTTGGGCATATCCGGAGTTCACACACTGACCTAAAAGATTAACATGTGCAATTTAGTTGCTAAGTACAGGATACTCAGCTCTTCAGCAGGATCCATCTATACAATGGTAAGAGGATTTGAAGGCTGATCACAGACAGGGGATGCCTAGGTTCAGAAGTCTTTCACCCTTTTGTTAAGCAAACAGGGTGGCCAGCATTTCTCACTCTTCTGGAAGAAGTTATGGAAATTGTAGAATTCACTCAGTCCACAGCCCCCTCTCCACTGGCATAGTTTGGGGGAGGGCAGTATAAAAAATCCAATAGGTCCAAAGGTTAGTTAGTTCTTCTAACTCCAACAGGACAGAACTTACCCAGTGTTCCCCAGGATACTTCTGCATACTTCTGCTTCACTCCAGTGGTTTGACTTCACCCCTGATGGCATACTCTTCCATTGTCTCCTGAGACAGATGGAGGCTAACAACCTTTGAGTATTTTACTGCTTGCTGTTACACATTTATGCTCATTTCAAACCTCATCATTTTCAGATATGAAATCTGATATTTCAGAGATAAAGTGCAAGATCTCCCCCAAAGTGCTGAAAGCACAGATGGGCAGATCTGGCTTCCTCTCACAGCATTTGAGGAATTCTACGGAGAGGCTAGACCTTCAAATAACAAATGACAAAAGGGGACCCAGTGGACCATGATTAGAAGATGAAAGAGAGAAAGAAAAAGGTTACATGTTATTAAACTGAAAACTTTCTAACATTTATAGGTCTGTAATGTTAAATCTAATTCTTAGTGTAATGCTGTTCAAAATAGTTCAATTGATATTTCTGGCTTTGTGGATTGAAATGTAAAATCGTGGGTGAAGAAAAGATCCCCCAAGCTCACCTGATATAACCTTATTTATAAACAAGGCAATGTGGCCCACAAAATAATATTTGTCCAGTCACTCTGAAGGAATACTTTATGTGTCATATGCAAGTCCTATTGAAATTAATGGGAAGTGTATGTGGCTGCAATAGTCTTGCATAGTCTATTCATTTCATGGTTATCCAACAGATGTATCTAGCTGGCAACGAAAGAAGTTCGTGCCCATTTTCATCTGTCCATAGCCACAGTCCACAGCTTTGGTGTACACCAAGCTCTTCTGTATAGAGAGCTTTCCCTGCTCATTTAGAAGGGAAGAGGTGGCTCTATGCATTGCTGCCCTGGTCTTCTGCAGCACTCTTGATATATGCACATCACCAAAAAGAAGGCCATCAGCCAACTGATGAAGTTGAGAGAGACAGAAGACAGAGAAATGAAAATGCGAATATCCACTTTTACTGATCAAAGCTGCTACAGCTCATTTCTAATTTGTAGCTCTGTTAAGTCGTAAGAAAATTAGATTTCTTATTTCTAGCTAATGGCTCAGCTCCATAATGTGTTCTAGTTGTAAGCAGCTTTGGTTCCAGCCCATCAATTCCTCCCATCTGATTAATATTAAAATTCAATAACGATTTTAATACTGATGATTTATGAACATTCCATATATCACATTGATTCCCTGGTGTAAATGTAAATTACATGTTTCCCTCCCTATTTGCAAGCCAACCTAATTCATTGGCAAGATTACATAAGTGAAAAGCAGAGACCTGATTTATTAAGCTTTGAAGTCAACGAGTTTTTTAAAAAACAACAACTGGGCATGATATTTAGATATATGGATAGCTGAGCTGCTGTGAAGGCACTCCAGTGTTTCCTTCCAAACAGAAATTCTTTTTCTGTCAAATCACAATGCCATTTCTTGATGGGCACAAAATCATTATCCCATTTTACCTTTATGCACTGTCATTGTTGCAAAATCTCCATTTTCTGTAATTTCCCTAGCATGCATCACACATTTGGCTTAAGTAACTGTTTTATAGAAATGCTTCTGAAATTCTCCTCCTTTGGATTAATAGAGCGTTGCAAAAAGCAATCTAGATGTAATCTATGATTGCAACAAGATTCTCTTTGTGTGTGTACATGTGGAATTTTACCAATGCAAATATCCACTTGTGTGCATTGATGAAACACTGCAAAACAAACAAACAAAAAGAAAGAAAGAAAGAAATGTGATGTGGTTATATGTAGGACTGCATTTTTAAAAAATGGTGCTGTGTTTTACTGATGGCCAGAGTCGCACCTGCCTACTATAAATCATCAAGCATGCTCAGCCTTAATTGAGTTGCTTAGAGGGATTCCCATTTTAATGCCTTTTGGAAAGTACTTCTCCAAAACCTTAAGAGTTTCCCTAAGCCTGCCAGACATTCTCCTTGTGCATGGGAGGTGCTGTTTTGGCTCAGAGAATGAGTTGCAAAGAGGATACATAAAATAAATAAAGGAAAAGGGAGTGTGCCTCTTGAGGCAGAGGATTCCATGCCCTCTTCCTCCATCATGCATGCATATGCAGCACTATGAAAAGCTGTGACATAAATCTCTGCAGCTTGTGGTGATGGTAACTCATCGGTAATAGAAAGCAGGAGCATTGCACAATCCACCAAGGGATCTTCCTGCATAATATCATTTCAACTAGATTTCCATGTGAACAACACTCAGCAAACTGAACCAGAAACACAAAGTTGAAGGGAATGTATGGAGTCCAAAAGGCAATGCAGGTGGGATAGTGTTCATGTTATACAGCTACATAAAAAAGCCTTTAAATAATAATTTAAAAGTCCAAGCAATTTAAATAGATGGCGATAATTTCTGGAAGTCCTGTAAGCTGAATTTTCTACCACTTTTCCTGTGAAAAGTGCCACTTTCAACCTATAGGAAGGCAGCCAGAACTTTCTGCAGTATTAAGAAAGTCTGCTGTTTATTCAAAGTGCTGCAAGCCCTTCTGTGAATTAGTTTTACCTTGCCATGGTTTTAGAGAATATTCAGGAATGGAAAATCATTTGGTAGCTTTGAGGTATGAGTTATGATTCATACTTTTAATTTCAAATCCTAAAGCATGGGAAAATAAAGAATGAATGTGTTGTGTTGGAGAAGATAAGTGGTGAGTGGGTCTGGGTTCGCTGCCAGTTGGCAAGGGCTAGATGGCTATTGATCAGACCGGTGTTGTTACAATGTATTATTCATATAATTTGCATCCTCAGTGTTTGCTATGAATTCAAGCCCCCCCCCCCCTTTCGTGTGGCTCTTCCAATAAAATGGTGGAAGTGGAGATTTTATAGCTGCCTATGAGAGACCTAAATTTCAGAGACATGTGTGTGTTCCTCTCCATCCCTCTGTTGGCATATTTAAGCTGAGCAACTGCGCAACAAAAGGTTGAGGAGACTGTAAAGCATAACTAGGAGTTGATTTAATTAAAGGAAAAATAACAGATATTACATTAGCTATAAGAACAATACAGAAACATGACCCATCCAGTGACCCACCACCTAGGGTCCTGAGAGAGGTATGCACTCCTCCTTATATACTATATCTGATTGCTGATACGCCTTAAATCAATACAAACTTAACACCACCTGCTGTACTGCCCCACAGCTACAAAACTAGGTCAGTTCATTTCCTTCTTTCTTTTAAAGAGATATTTCTGTGGAACAGTAATGAACCTTAAACTGTAACCACTCAACACCCTCTCCCATACCAGAGAGCCATCTTGGCAGTTTATTGGCAAAAGGCTACCAGTGTGGTCCCCTTTGGGATACTTTCTCTCTCATTCATTCTGATTGCCACAGCAGTTGTAGCTTTTATGTAGCTTTTGGCCCTTCCCATTATTTACTTACAGAGGTACCTCAGGTTAAGAACTTAATTCGTTCTGGAAGTCCGTTCTTAACCTGAAACTGTTCTTAACCTGAGGTACCACTTTAGCTAATGGGGCCTCCCGCTGCTGGGTGATTTCTGTTCTCATCCTGAAACAAAGTTCTTAACCTGAGGTACTATTTCTGGGTTAGCGGAGTCTGTAACCTGAAGCGTCTGTAACCTGAAGCACCTGTAACCCGAGGTACCACTGTATTATATTTTAAAATCTTGACTTTCTTCCAAAAAAGCCCAAGGTGGCATACATTATTTTGTACACCCAAGTGAAGTGGGTTAGGCTGAGAAAGAGTGACAGGCCCATGGTCACCCAGTGAGCTTCATGGATGATTGGACCTTCCTTACCATAATTCAGCACTCCAACACCGACTCGATTCTTCCAGAAAGAGCCAGTGCATAGATGTGTGCGTCCCAGCATCAAACTCCAGATAAGGTTAGAAAGGACTCCTGCCTGAAACCCTGGAAAGCCATTGGCATTCAATATCAGCAATACTGAGTGAGATGGACCAATGGGCTGAGATCCTATGTTCCTAAGACTAAGAACTAAGGACAAATTTTGGGATGACTCCAAAACCAAGAAAGCAGAGACACCCAAATATTGCCACATTTTCATGGGACACATATCTCTGTCACATATCAGACCCCACTTACCTAATGGAACAGAAACCATACATGTGAATATGAGCAATATTGGCTGCTCTTCTTTTGTCTGGAAATATTATATAAATAATTATATTATTTTATGCATTGTTTTTGGCATTTCACTTCTAATGAAATGTAATGAAGCTAACTGTGAAATTATTTAAATTGTAGCATTAATTAAATTAGTTTCGACCATATCTGATAGAAAGATGGACAATGTAGGTTTTAGCAGAAACTGAACTGTAGTGGAATGGAAATGGCACTGATTGCGACAAACACAGGACAGGATGGAAATCATTGCCTCCTTACATCCCTAAGAACAAGACAGTGTTTCAAATGGCATTATAAAATGTATCTCCATTGAAGGAAATGTGGAACATACACACAACAAAGAAAATGTAACAGTTATTGGGAAGTACTGAGGAGTATAAAACCAACTTTGATGAGAAACAGAATAGCATCTATTCTAAGACTCAGTTTTCAAACTTCCTCTGAAATGTGCAGAAGGGTCTCTGTCATTTTTGTTTTTAATGCTCTTCCAATGACTGGCTCCCTCTTGAGACAAGAAACTACATTTTTGGCTAGCTGTATCCTCTCCCTCATGAGATCAGGCAGAGGAAAATCTATTTTTTTAAAGGATTTATTTTTTGGTTTTATAGGTTTGAGCATTCCACTAAGGGATTTTCCAACCTCCTCCACTTATTACACTGAAAGCTCTCTAAATATCAGCATTTCCATGGGGAAGCAAAAACGTAATGCTCATCAGTTCTGGAAAATGGTGGGGCATTTTTCATTATCTGTCTCTCCCTACGATGTCCTCTTAAAACAACAAAAACAACAACAATAACTAGAAATGGCAGAGCTGCTCTAATTAAAACCTGTGGCAACAAGACACTCATGAATGAGAAAAAGCAGTGGCTTTTCTTATCCTAGAAAGACAAAAATCCATCAAATATCCCTTTCCTATCAAGGGGACTAGAAAAATTAGCATGAAGCTAACAGGACAACCCAATATTTTTATGTTGCTTTCCTTATCTACATGGGCAGGCTCTGTAGCTGCCAGAACAGCAGGATAAAGTGCAATGTAGGAGCCACACCCCAGTTTGTTAAACTAAGAGAGTGACCACATTCACATCATACATTTAAACCACAATGGCACAACTTTAAACAATTGAATTTTGACCCCTAGACTGAATTTATATGCTCATTTCTGGCCACTGCTGACATTTTTAAGAGCCAGAAAAAACTTGCATTTCCATTTTTCTTCTTTCTCATGTTGTGTCAAGTATCCTTCTGCAAACAGAAACAAATGAGCTACTCAGAGAACCATACTGAAGCCCATTTTTATGCTCTCTGAATGAAAAATAAGACTAATCAAGGGGCTCCCTCTCTTCAATGGGGAAAAAACAATGAGAGCAGAATACCCATTGAAACAATTGATTATTCAGTGGCTTGAATCAAAGCACATGGGGTTTATCCGCAAAGCCATCAAAAAGATTTTTTTTATTGAGACACTAAGTAGATAAGAGCATTATTTAATGTCTGAATATGTAGCAAGTCATTTTTCTTTTTTAGTGTGTAACTAAACAAACAAATGAACTTACAGCTTGTATAACAGAGTACCTCTGGTTCTTAATGCAGACTGAAAGTTCAAAAACAGCTGCTATGGAATAAATCTAAGACTGCCGTTCCAAACACACTTTACAGGGGAGTAAGCCTCATTGAACTCGGTAGGGCTTAGTTCTGAGTAGGCACAGAGATTGTAAGAAAATAAGAAGAGCCCTGCTGGATCAGCCCATCTAGTCCAGCATCTTATTCTCTTGGTGACCAATCAGATGCCCATGGAAAGTCTGGAAGCAGGACCTGAGTGCAAGTCCCCCTTATGGACTCCCCATAGGCAGCTGTATAGATAGAATGTATACATGCATGGGATAGACGTACAAGAAGATTATGTTTTGAAACTGGATGCCTCATGTTGCTCTATAAAATTTGGAACCATTACTTAGTTTTCGCCCACAAATCTTATTGATCTTAGCAAGCTAAATTAATGTGCTGCATCTTTGAACTTCAAATTACAATCATTTGCATTTTTAAAGCCAGTTAAATAACCCAGTGACCCTCACCATATCTGGGGGCAGTGAATTCCAAAAGGTAAGTATGAAATGTATATTATATATTTTTCATTTGTATTATAAATACAGTTATCTTTAATAAAATTATTCTGAAAAAGGGTGAAATTTATAATATTTCCAAAGCCAGTATCATGTGAGACAATGTTCCAAAAACAAAAGAGAAAGTATTTGAAGTCAAGACTGCCCTGGGATTAATAAACAACAACAACAACAACAACAACAACAACAACAACAACAACAACAACAATTTATTTGTACCCTGCCCACCTGGTTGGGTTTCCCCAGCCACCCTGGGCGGCTTCCAACAGATATTAGGATACATTAAAATGTCACAGATTAAATACTTCCCTGAACAGTCAGGTTTAAAAACCAGTCAGGTTTCCTACTGGTGTCATGAGCCCCATAGATATATTGGAAAGGATGTGTGGCTCCTGAGGAGGTGGGGGAAGAGTTCAAAGAGTTGGAGCCAGATGACCATGGGGAACGGGGCGAGAGAGATACAAATGGGGACTTGAGAAATGTCTGAGCTGCAGGAGAAGCCAGTGATCGAGAAAGGCAGGAGCTGGATACTGGGGAATGTTCAAGTGGTTTGTCAGAAAGGTGTCCCACCCTGTGATATCGGACACTTTTAGTCAGGTACCTCCTAAAAGACCACCGCTGATACCAGCCCCTCCTTTAAGTTGGGAGCCTCCTCCAGGGGAGGGAAAGGGGCACCTGAGAGTAAGTTGGATACTGAGCCAGCACCTCCATTGTCCAGGACATGGAGAGGCTAGCATTGTCACATTCAACCCTCACAAGCCCAGCCCACTTGCAGAAGTGTCCATTTGTTTGCCCATAGCAGAGACACCTGTTGTTTGCATGGGCATGTGTTGGGTCAATGTCTCAGCTTGCACATAGCCATGCAATTCAAGTCAACTGCTGTGCCGTCAACCCTTGCTTTGCCTGTGTATCACACGAATTTATGCATTAAAGAATTTAGAAGAATCAGAAATCAAAGTCTGAGTTTTTCAACCACTAGTGAGGAGAATTATCAGAGTCATACAAGGCAAAGTGCATTCCACAATCAGGGCATCGCCACAGAATGAGCCCTCCTTTTGGTGGCTGCACCACAGATTTCCCTTGGGTGTGGAACAACCAGGATAATTTAAGCTGCTGTAGAGCAAAGGAACAAAAATGCAATGCCCTTGAAGTCAGATCACTGTGCTGTGAGATGCTAATGATCATTGTTGCTCCACCAATGGTATCAATATACTGACTCAAGAAGGTGTCTTACAAGCTGCTGTCTCAAAACAGAGAGTCACATGTCAAGGTCATCGGGGGGAAAATGGTGTTAAGTTCATAGTCTCTCAACAAAGCTCATTTCCATTCTAAATCAAGGGTCCAAATATTATTTCATTTTAGTGGCATTTAAGCAGCAGAATCATTTCTCACATGTTTGTGGACGCTTTTTAGAGACAGTCTATATTCTCTACTGGAACTGTTTTCCAAGAGAGTCAGAAGAAAGCTGAGAGTGAAAGGAAGGGTAATAGATTGTACTGATGATCTTGGCGCCCTTCACTTGAGAGAAAAGACTCCCAAATGCTTCAGTCCATGGAAACAGCAACAAGAAAAATGTACTTTCAATGCAGGGCTATGGCCATTGTGACATGAGTAGCTGGTTTACTGATCCTCTCTCACAGCCACCTCCTCAATTTACATATTTGAAAGTTCCAAACTCACTAGCTGGGTCCATGCTATCCGAGCCAGGCTGCGGAATTAATGTGCTCAATAATTTGGTGAGAATTTCCCTAGTTTATTCTGCTAAAGCTGCCAAAATACTCCTGTACTACTGACCCAATCTTTATTTGCTTCCCAACTAGCATAAACACAATAAGTCAATTCCTGTTCAGAAAGTTGTGCTGTTTTATGAACTGTCATGTCATGTCTATCGACAGATGGCTTTGTTTGAGAAAGGCTTCATTAGCAGACCTTTCCTATTCAAAAAGTCCATATGGTGTTTTATACTCACAGGAGTATAAAACTTGTTCCCTTTTCATTTTTAAACAGATCTTCATGATCTTTTTCTATGAAGAGATGATACATAAATCCTACAATAACATTAAGCGTCTGGTTAACTAAGAGTCTGGGCCTTTAGCAATACAATGATATGCAGCATATGGTAGATAAGGGGACATGCAAAGAAATTACATTTCAAATACTGCTGTTGTTGTTGTTGTTGTTGTTGTTGTTGTTACTACCATTTCTATTCCACCTCTCTGCCCATTTAGCCCAAAACAGAACAGTAGCATGTATTTTTTTTAACACAGTATCACCAGGAACCCTGAAAGTGTTTTTACGGTGAATGGGCTCAAGGCAGTCCAAGAGTCAATTAAAAATTTAATCCAGAGGAGAATTGAAAATACACAGTTCACGAATATTACAGAATTGCTCAGTGCTCAGAACTTGGGCTTGCCACTGTCAGTCTCAGCTCTGTCCCGCTGAAGCTCAGCTTGGATCATCAAAACACAGCTGAGCTTTACTCCCAAGGCACAGCAAGCTAGACCGTGCAGTCAACTGTCAAACCCTAAAAAAAATGGATTGAACCTTTCCTTCTTCTTTATAACTTAGTTTGACTGCAATAGCAGTCCCTTTTGCCTGATTGTGGCTAGCGGATTCAGCACCACCTGGCCAATTTTAGGAGGGATTTTAGCCCCTCTATCACCACTATCCTTACAGGGCCGTAGCTACAGGATGGCGAGGAAGGCCCCCACCAGGGGCACAGGCGAGTAGGGGGCACAAAATTGGCCAAAAAAATAGGTCCATAAATATTTTCTGTGAAAGAGTTCATTACAAGGTGAAGTGCACGAGGAATTGAATGGGTGGAGGGGGGTGGAGGAGAGGCAGAAAGAAGAGCTAATTTGTCCATGGCTAGGGGCCACAATCTGGACGGTTCTGCCAGGGGTGCAAGATCACCTAGCTACGGTTCTGTATCCTTACAGGGTCCCTGAATATTAAAGAACAACTTAAGCACAATCCTTGTCAATTAGAAGTTATTAGCAAAGTCTTCATGGAAGAACATAAAAGCATTGACTAACTTCTTGAAGCCCAACAGAGACTGGACCATGTCTCTCTTCCTTACAAGTCTCTCTTCCTTAGAAGGGCATCACAAAGACATGCCTTTGCTTGTGCAGTGAGCAAAAAGGGTTTAATGGAGAGACACGTATGGCTTGCTGTGAAAAGGTTTGCTTCCTGATTGTGTCTCAGTAAATACTGCGCTCGCAGTGCTTAGAAGAGAAACAAAAATGGATCTTGAAGTCTGCCAAATATAGCTACTCATTAAGAACATTCACAGGGATCCATGTCACTTGTGACGACACATTGCTAGAATGATGAGCTCTCAGTCAGATGTAAAATGTACCATTTTATTTTATTTTGTTTTAAAGGAGGAGATGACTTTAGAAAACAATGACTTATTCAAATGTCAGCCTAATTCCAGGCACAAAAGACATTTCCTATTTTCAGGGCAAAAAAAAAGACAGAACAAGGCAAAAAGGGGGGGGGGAATAAAAATAATGAGCAAGTCGAGAGAAGGAGATATATATATATATATATATATATATATATATATATATATATATATATGATTAATCAAAAATCAAAGCAAGAAAGAAAGCTGTAAAAATAAAAGTTTCTTCCCCCTCTTTTTAATCATTGAAAATATTAGCTGTTAGCCATATTGCTGATGTCAGTTACCCTGAAGATGGAGGGCTGTCTTCAGTGAGCACTCGTTGCAGTGAAGCAGAGTTCATTAGGAGATCTGCCAGCCTCACTTCATTTGATCTAAATAGGGATTTATAAGTAGCGGGAAAATGTGGAGGAATCACCCTGAGCTGTCTTCTAGCTCCTCTGTGCTTTTTTTTTCATATTGCAAGGTCTCCTTTGGACCACCACCCCACAAAAAAGAAAATGTATGTAGAAGAATGAGAACATAATAACCTGTATTGTCAGATTTGTGAACCTTGTCAGACAGAATATATTAAGAACGAGTAGGGTAGGAAAGTATGTTTCAGAGATGTGGGTAGAATATTTCCACTTATTTTAAAGGAAGGGTAGCATGCTGCGTTTCTCAAGGTTGCCTTGTGGTTTAGGGTACCCATATAGCTGTGTGTGGAACCTGTGCTGCTATTTTGGATTAATGAACTCCTTATTTTCCTAATGCATGTCATACAGAAAAGTCTTTTCCTGAACCAAATATGATTCCTTCCTGAAAACAAATACCGTGTTTCTCCTAAAATAAGACATAGTCATAAAATAACCATAGCAGGATTTCTATGCATTTGCGAAATATAAGCCATTTCCCGAAAATAAGCCATAGTGACACAGCACCTCCCATTAAAACAGCCTGGAGAGGCGTGGCTATGCAGCATACCGATGCGACGTGGTTAAAATAAGACATCCTCTGAAAATAAGCCATACTGTGTTTTGTTGAGGGGAAAAATATATAAGACGGTGTCTTATTTTAGGAGAAACACGGTACTAGCTTAGACTTTACTTTGCTTAGAGAAACAGCCATGGATATAGTCTCTCTTTCTATAAATGTCAAGGCACAGGAGCTGGTTAACATTTGCATGACTTACAGTATGCTTGACAGATAGCCATCCAACCTCTGTTTAAATACTCACAGTGGAAGAGAGACCACCACCTTGAGAGGCAATCTATTCTCCTGTTGAACAGCTCTTACCATTAGGAAGTTTCTCCTACTATTTAGCTGCATTCGGACCTTTTCACAAAATTAAGTACTTCTGTTGCCTCAGAACATACAGCTGCTAGCGGTTCAGGTAGTGTTGAGAATTTTGCACAGCATGCTTTGGAGAACACAAGGTTGTATTTACTCAAGATAGGAATCACAACAGAGGCATCAATCTTCAAAAATCTGTTGAAGTAAGTGCATTAAGGAAAATCTGCAGTATGGCTACATATTTTACTTTCAGAATAATATGAGTATTTTAAAGTTCAGATCGGCTCATAGCATGCCATTATGCTGCTTTTTCTCGTCAAAGGTGCAGGGGCAAAAAGCACATGTTAAAAAATAGAATTTGTAGAGAGGTGATAAGGCTCTAGTCTTATATTTCCTTAGAATACAAACTTTATCACAGTTAGGCATTTTTCATACCTTCCCAGTAGTTGAACCAAAACCAAGCCAGTTGAAATGCCTAGGCGTAGTATTTAAAATGTGTGTGTGTGTGTGTGTGTGTCAAAAGGAATGGGAGAGCCAAGTATCTGGGATGTAATCAACAAGGCAGCTGAACCAAGGTATTCAGGTTAAGGTCACTTTCCATGTTATCATGCATCCAACTCAGAAAATATACAGTTAGGTTGAAGAGTAGTACAAACAGCACAAAGTGCAATGTTAACTCATTATCTCAAGTTTGTCTATATTCTCTCTGTATATTGTAAATTTCACTCTGTAGATAATACACAGTAGAAAAAGTGCAGAACATATTGATGAACTGAAGAGTTACAAAGAACAGACGTTGTCAGGCATCCAGATAGACAGGCACACTAATATCTAGAAGTGATTATATATATATAATCACAACATGCTTTGCCTGGAACATGACAACAGAAGGGGGACCAATTAACATTAACCCTAATCTTCAAAAGAGGGGAATGGGAACATGTGGTCCTCCAGAACTTGTTGAACTTAACTCCAACCATCAGCCTCAAGCTAGCATGGCCAATGATAAAAGATGTTGTAGTCCAGCAACATTTGGAGGGCCACAAAAATTTCCATTCCTGGTTGAAAAGTCATTTTTGAAAGCATGGAGAATGGGAAGTGTGCTTGACTTCTTAAAAGAAGGGGCCTCCTATTAACCAAGGCTTACCTAATCTAGCCTCCCTTTTTCCCACAATGTCCAACCACAAGTCACAAGCAGGACAAGGGTGTAATAGCCTGATCCCACTGTTGTGCTTTGGTAGTTGGCATTCAGAGGCATATTGCCTGTAATTCTGGTGGTAGCATATATGGCCATATCAGGGACTGGGCAGAGGAGGAATGCTGGAGACCGCCTCCCCATCCTGACCATTCCAGGGAGGAGGAAGAGGAAGACAGTATAAATTTACAACAGTGGTTTGAGGGAGGTCACAGCTCAGAGGCAAATGTGGGGAAAGGTTGGGAAATAATGAGAGAGGAAGAGACGGGACCGGAATGGCAACTGGCTGACACGTTGTCTTTAGAAAACATTCCAGACCCTCCATCTCCCAGAACCCGGTGGGCCTTAAAAGTAGGAGAGCAAAGAACTTAAAGACAGAAGGCATGTAGCAGCACCAATAGAAGCGACGAATGAAGAAGTGGGAGAGACGGGGAGAGGTGGAGATTCACTTGGGACAATGCCATTATCCAAGAGGCTGGGTTCTTTAGCCTCTCTCTGTAATATTGAAATAAAATAGGACGGTAAGAAACCTTTCCTTATCTTTATACTTTCCTGGGCAACCAGCCGGGAGCTGCTGACAGCTTCATAGTCAAGTGGGTATACCAAGAAAATGATGAAGTTATTTCTCTTTTTCTTCTCTAACTCATGAAAAACTTGTTTCACATCTCTTGAAAAATTTAATGAAATATACATAACACCCCCCCAAAAATCAAATAGAAATAGAAAGAACACTGGGTGTAAACAGTGGCTTCTTTCCTATTGAAATAGCTGTTTGTGGGGAGCTGATTTTCACTGGGGAAATTGTGTGGAGGAAAGAGTTAGATGTCTTTTCCTCATTTGCATGCTGAAGTCTGGACCAGAAGCGCAACCACACATTTAACAGATTTTCATTTGACCCCGACCTTACCATTACAGCGTGGGAAAGAGCCTTTCTGTAGTGGCTCTGATGCTGGGAATGACTCTGGTGCCATAATAGCATGAGACAGCATGCCATGTAACATGAACCAGAGTCTTCAGTAATAGTAGTTGTTTTTTTTCAAAAAGGCAAGCTTTCAAGTGTTGAGAAATTAGTTTTTTGAGTCTGTTCTTGGAATAAAATAAAATAATTTGCACTCAACCATTCATCACATTACCAGGTGGTTTTTTCCCCCTGGATTCTCCAGTCATCTGTATTAGAGCAAGTTCCTCTTCTATCAACCTAACTTTTTTTCCCAAGAAGCCCACACATATGGTGTTTATAAAATAGGTTTGTTTGACTTCATATGATTTCACTTTATTCTGGACTTCCTGCAGGGCACATATTCTTTCTTTTCAATTGCTGAAGATAATTCAATAATGTTGCCTTTCCAAACAATGAGCAATTTATTGCTTAAATGTCAAAAAATTGCCAGGTTGACTTAAAGTAGGACATGAGGCTAAGCTTGGAAGATGCTGCTGCATTTAATAAAATAAAATAAAATAGCATAGACAGTTTTCTGAGAAAATAAACTTTGCACTGGTGTGGTCCACATGGACTAAAGAAAAGGATACGTAATTCTGTATTTAATGGGCTTGTATCTTTTCATGAACTGAAAAATATCATACTATATTATAGTTGAAATAAATATGAAAAATTAAAACACATCTAAATAGCAAATCTAAAAATGTTAGTTTAACATATAAACAAATTGCAAGATGCTAGGAAAGCAACATCAAAAATACCAAAACCCAGGTCTCTGGAATAAAAATGGCAGTTGAAGTTTCAGAGTGCCTGGTGAGTATTTCCTTGAAGCAGATTCCAGTACATCAGTGTTAGCATAAAAAGGTAAAGGACCCCTGACAGTTAAGTCCAGTCACAGACGACTCTGCGGTTGCAACGCTCATCTTAGCTTTACAGGCTGAGGGAGCCAGCGTTTGTCCGCAGACAGTTTTTCCAGGTCATGTGGCCAGCATGACTAAGCCGCTTCTGGTGCAATGGAACAACGAAACCAGAGCAGCACACGGAAATGCCATTTACCTTCCCGCCGGAGTGGTACCTATTTATCTACTTGTACTTTTGCCGTGCTTTCAAACTGCTAGGTTGGCAGGAGCTGGGACCGAGCAACGGAAGCTCACCCTGTCACTGGGATTCGAACCGCCAACATTCTGATTGGCAAGCCCAAGAGGCTCAGTGGTTTAGACCACAGCGCCACCCGTGTCCTAGCATAGAAAAGGCCATTGAGTGTATGCCACAACTTACCTAACTTCCTTGAATAGTATTTATTGGTTCAGAAAACTGCTTTGCTTAATATAATAATTTAAAGACTCTTGAAGTAGTTTACACAGAAGGTAATAGACAAGCAACAACTTTCAATAAAATTCCTGAAAGCTAAGCAAGAGTCTGGAAATATACTACGCCATAACCATCATAACTCATGAGCCATCCCTGGAAGTTCCCCAGATGTGTCAAAATGTAATGATTCCAGTTCCAATCAGCTGCCATTGAGAGGATCCTGACCACCAACAGCAGAGCCCACTAGAGACCTGTGATGAACAAACACTGAGGCATACTAATGAGAAGATTAAAATTCCCAGAACGACTTACAGGCACATGCTAATAAGTGCAGTGTAATTAACTGGCAAAGATAACCTATTTTCTAGGGATAACACATTTTAATCAGTAATTTCAAGCTGTGTTTTTCTGTTATCATTTCCTTGTGTTCCCCTTTTTGGGGCTTGAAACAACTTTATACTCCAAAGCCTCTAAAACTTCTGCAACAACTTCTAGGCCTTTGGAACTATCTACCTGGGTCATGTGAACTTAGGGCAAGTCCTCAGTTTATTCACTTTTTAATACAAAGGGTATATCTCAAAATTAGAAACACTGTCATCATAGCCTTTAACTCTTCATAATCCCATACAGAAAGAGTTTTGGCTTTGTGACCCTTATCTATATGTTCTGTTTTGTTCTGAAGAAGATGGGGCTGCTATTAATAGGAGCAGTTTCATTACTAGACAATTGTCAACAAGGGCAATGTTCTGCACAAATCCTAGGGTTTTCTATCACAGAGGAACAGAACATAATTTTTTTTTGGGGGGTGTGTGTGAATATGGTGCTACAATTATGCAGTGGAAAGCTGTCCTAAACATCAAAGCATTAAACAAAATATATATGTACTTCTCGGTTGAATTTGCTAAATCACACATTTTAAAATGCAAGAATAAACTGAAGGAACAAATGGCATAGATGTGATTTTTTTTTTTTTAAATGAAGTTCATAGCAATAGAACATTGAATAAAGAGAAAAGAAAGCAAAAACAATGAACAGTAAACCACAACAATATTGTGTCATTAGAGTTTTGGGGGGCATTTAGATCTGCAGTAATATGTGTCTTTCAGATAACAAAAGCAGCAAGGGTAACACATTTTGTAGCGATGGGCAAAGCAAGTGATATATATTTAGCCATCACATTGTGAACTGATGATGGAAGAAGCTCTGGTAGAGATGTCTCATTTATTGGAACAATACTATCAAGACTAGCAGGGATGTCAATGCAACGCAGCTGTGAAACTCCACTGGCACCTTGGAATGATTTAGTCCAAGAAAATGAACCCCCAGCAATGTAGTATGTCAATGAGTCTTTAAAAAAGAAGCAACTTTGTAAACTTTTTTTCAAAACTAACCAACCAATGCTACCAAAAGCTCTTAGGAAGATTGGGAACAATACTGATTTTTCTAGAACTTTCACACAAGAAGCAAACGAAAGGTTCATATTTGAAAGGGCGTGGGAACATTTTCTGCCACTGAAGTACTGTTGATGTGTTCCTTTGCCTCAGCACTAGTTTTGCAAGAAGAATTTCAATTTGAAATTCTGTAACAGAAGATGTGAAATTTGCCGCAGTTTGATTCCTTCAATTCATTTGAACCCCTTCCTCCCCTTCTCCTGTGTTAAGTGATGCACATGGGCAAAAATCATATCTTAATATGAAGGTATATATGATTGCATAAAAATTATCTTTGGACAGTGTTAACCAACATACTCCTGTTTTACATTGCATTGTAAGACACCATATACAGAAGAATCTTAATACAATTATTCATAATCCAGGCTTCCTCAACCTCGGCCCTCCAGATGTTTTGAGACTACAGTTTCTATCATCCCTGACCACTGGTCCTGCTAGCTAGTGATCATGGGAGTTGTAGGCCAAAAACATCTGGAGGGCCAAGGTTTAGGAAGCCTGTACATAATCACATCAATTTTTTTAATGCAAGTATTTTATCAATGCATGCATGTACATCAGTGATATGATGTACCATTAGGTGGGAGAAAGATCATTCTAGATGAACTAAGGAAACATAAAGCTCCAGGAAACAATGGAGTACTCCTAATACATCCAAGTTTGGAAACAGGACCACACAATTAACCCCTCCAAAATCTAGAACATACTTAGTATGTTTGCAGACCATTCCTGGAAGATTTCCAGATTCCATTAAGGCTTCCTGAGAAAAGTCTCAAGAAGGTCAGGACAAGCTATTGTCTGAGCACTCCAATGATCGTTAAGCACTCTGCAAATGCTCCCATGAAGATGCCCAGGTGCTTCTCAGAACAATGAAAGTGCAATTGTATTCCAACAAAATTTACGAGAATACCCTAGAATGATGGAAGTATCCAAGCACTACCATCCTTACCTCCCTGAAAGTTATGCAGTTATTTCCTTTTCCCCAAGGATTGCCGTCACCACCACTAGCACTATACTTGCTACCCCACCTCGGATCTGAATATTTCTGCAGCAGTAATGCCACAGCTGGACTCTGACAATGCTGCAGCCACCAGCAGCTAGGGAAGGAGGATGGTGGGCCAGTTAGGCAGGGTTTCGAAGCCACTTTTGGGGTCACAGGGCACTGGTTCACCATCCCATCTTGCGTGAAAGCATTTACCAATTTCTGTAAAGGCAGAATCTAGAATCCATTCTCTCACCATCTAGTAAGAGAAGTTTTGATCTGGGCCATATTGAATTCTCCTACTCAACTATTGGTGGTTTTACCACAATGCCTTTGTTCAATGAAGATAGAAACTGGACTAGGATCCTTCCTTCCTTCCCTCCTTCCCACCTTCCTTCCTTCCTTCCTTCCTTCCTCTCTCAAACCCGAGTAGCCTTTTGTAAATAAGGAACAGACACTATTTTTTCTCTTATATGTTTATGTTAAACAGAAAGCATTCTTATCAATTTACATTCTGATCCAGTAACACATTTGCAGTGGGGTTGCTTAAAATCACATATGTCTCAGTTGTTGGGGAACCGATGAAAATGTGTTGATGGAACACCCAACTTCAGATTTGTATGGTATATGACAAAGAGTAATTGTCAGTCTTTTTGTCTCTACTTGGAAGATTCAAAAGAAAATATATATGCTGATTACCCTTGAATCATGAAATATTAATTTTTGCCATCTGGGTTTTGTTCTCCTAGATATCCCATAAGGTTTATAAATCTGAAAACGGGGCCGGACATTTGGAAACTGATCCCTACGTCAGGGAATGGTCCCTGCATTGTGCAGTCACATAGAAAATGAAAACCACCCCAAAATTGCTCCTCCTTGGCTATTGTTTCATGCAGTCAGCTAGTTTGGACACACTAGCCTGCCACATGGATCAATTCCCCCCCCCCCCACAGCGACATTTGTCTTCAAATTGATAACAAACATTTCTGAAAGCTGTATGCATGGAAGGCACACCCTGAGGGCCTTTTCATGCAGTGAGAGAGATATAATTGCGCAGCCAAGATATGGCAGCCCTGTTGCGAGATTCAGTCTTTTATTTCATCTCTTTATGATGAAATCTTCACACCAGATGTGAATGAATGTAAACAAGAATGAGAGGTTGGTTTTCGTAGGACTTCATTAATCATGTTAGGCATTATTAATCTTTCCACATGTGTCACTTGCTTAAAATCAGTATGCTAACGGTATTCTTTTTTTCTTTGACACACCCCAAATTTGCCTTTTTGAACAAATTGAACGCCGAGTTGTATTTTGGATAGTTGGAGATCTGGTGGCATACATGTGTGAGAGATCACAAAATACTGAAGCAGACTGTAATGCACACCCACCACCTAGGTCACATCCACACCATACATTTAAAGCTCTCTTATACTACTTTGGTTTGTTGAGGGGCCTAGAACTGTAGCCCCATGAGGTCAGCACCCTTAACAAACTACAGCTCACAGGATTCTTTGGGGGAACACATGACTGTTTAAAGTGGTATCATAGCACTTTAAATGTAGGGTGTGGAACTTCCACCTTGGTGGATTAATATCCTGGCAAACAATTGTTTTTAGGCTCAGTTATCCACTTTATCATTTGATGACAAGATCAGGCCAAACTATAGATAGAGGATTGGACAAGGTTTCCTTTGAAGTCCCTTCCAACTCTATGAACCTATTATTCTTACGCTGGTGTGAAATCTTTGTTGTCAGGCAAAGGTTCAAACTCATGTTCCACCTGGTAAGCTGGTCATGTGCATACAGACATAGGACAATCCATGATTACAGCTTTTAGTTCATTTGGAGAGAGCTAAGACATAAGCCCAAATTCAGATGACACACTAAACCAAACTATGTCTTTGCTCAGAGCAGTGGAGCTACAAATCAGTTGGGGAGAGATGAAGTGGATTTCCTCTCCAAAAGCCTCTGCACTCATACATTCACACTTAAGTCATGGTTTGATCTCATGTGACATGGAAACCTGGCCAATGTCATCTGCCATGGATTGCTAATGCACATGAATGAAGATGGCCAGAAGCAAAGGGGGGGGGCAAGGTTACCGCACTTTCCGTAGTTGCCTACCTGCTGAAGTTTCCTCTTCTATGCCATTGTTAATGGTACATGAGCCCCAGGAAGAATTCAGGGTCACATGGTTACAAATGTTCAGTCAGTGGAAGCATTTCTATGTGCATGGTGGAACCATCTCTCACCCACACCATTCCAGAAGTTCTTCCAACCACCTCAAGCCGATGGAGGTGGCAAAGGCAGAGGAGGAGGAAAGTCCTGAGGTGCTGATAGAAGTCCCTACATGGGCTTTGGCTAGTTTGAAACAGTTAGTTGAATCTGATTTCAGCTCCCCTTTTTATATCTGGGGACCCCATAGGAAGCCAATATTCACCACATATTACAATCTGTGCAGCAAGGTGGGGGGGATCACACCATATTTTAATCAAAACAGAGGGCACAGCAAAGTGGAGCAACTGTTCCAGTTGTTAAGTTGGTTGCCTGTTTGGGTAGAAGGAGGGCAACATCTGGTTTATGGACACCTTAAAAAGGCTCGGAGGACTAAGGCAGTGAGGCTTGCCCCTTGTCACAATCTCCTATCATTGATGATGACGGCAACTCTTTGACTGCTTTCAAATTGTATCTTTATAAGGAAAGAGCAAAAAAAAAAAAACACCCAGCCACAAGGATGACAACTTGTTGAAGGGGAAAGGAGCAACAAAAGGCTTTGCTTAATGATTTCAGAACTCTGAAACAGTTCCAGAGCAGTATTAAAAGGAGAGGGGGGGGGGGTCTCAAAAACTTAGTTCTAAGCCAACACAGTATTTTTTTCCAAATGGTTCACACATCTGCAGATCCAATTACGTGCATATTGTTCTTCGTAGGATGCAATTTTGTTTTATTGCCAACAGAAACTGAAAAGCTATTTCAGCTGGGTCTGTGTCAAGCAAATATGGTATCTGAACTCTATTGGCCTACAGAATAGAGGTGTTTATTCCAAGGTGTCCTGTGATGGAGTAGTTTGAAACTGAAAACTATATTGTATCTCTAATGGACACCCCCCCCTTTTAACTGTTTGCCTATTTGGTTTGTGGTGGGTGGGAGGGGGGAACCAAATAATAATTAGTTACAGCCCCTGTTCAATTATTTTTCAACCCATGGCATGCCCTTTGAATCATCATACTCTACGGATCCCTTGGGTGCTTAATCCATAAAATGAAAACAATGAAGGAAATGGAGAAACTGACATAGTGTGTGGGGTGGTTTTTTCTTTTCTTTCCAGGAGGAGAGACAGCAAAGGAAACCTGGGAAACCAAAGCAGCTGAAAACAAAGGAAGTGAGTCAATGGAAGAAACAGTTACAGCAGATATATACAATGAATGATATGAATATAGCAATATAAACTGCCTTATATTTACCCAAATTAATGAAGAAAACTTTGGGGGTTTGTTGGTTGGTTTTTATTTTTTTAATGTATTTTTAAAGTGTTTTAATTTTGTTAAGTGAAGCATACAGCTGGTCTTCCATTGCTCTCCACGTGATAAATAAAGGCACTGAACCTGCAGACTGGAATGATGACTATTACTACTGCCTAAATCAGGCATAGGCAACCTTCGGCTCTCCAGATGTTTTGGACTACAATTCCCATCATCCCTGACCACTGGTCCTGTTAGCTAGGGATCATGGGAGTTGTAGGCCAAAACATCTGGAGAGCCGAAGGTTGCCTATGCCTGGCCTAAATGAAAGCATACTTGGGAGGAGGTCAGGCTGCGGAGATCAGAATCAGTGGGAAAGACCTCCTTGAAGGTTTTTGAAAAGTGGGACGCACTTTGCAAGGAGAGAAAATGTTCCCCCAATATGTCCTGCTGCTCCTGTTTCAGATGAGTTCCAGTTTCTAGGTCTAAAACTTTGCTGGAGTTTAAGATTGGTAAGTCGGGAATTCTGCATGCTTCCTGTAACTTCCTTTTCCACACTCCAGAGCCAGATAGTTGAAAGATCTGATGCAATAATACAACTTAACATGAGGGAGGGCCACACTGAAATGCCCAACTGGATCAGCCTTACGGCTCATCTACACTTCCGCTTGACCCGTGCCTAAAAAGCACAGGTCTGAGCAGTTTTTCCTCTTGCTCTGCTACTTTCCCAGGGAAAACCTGCTCTCTAGCTCTAAATCAGAGCAAGCTTCAATCCAGAATTGCCTCTCCACCACCACCATTGAGTGCTAAAGAGATGTTTTCCTTCCGGGGGGGGGGAGTGGGACAAGAGGAAGTGTGGCTAAGCCCTTAATTGCCCTTTTAATTGTCTGCAGCCTGTTGCCAACAATGACTAGTCAATTGCTAGTAGTAGGCTTTGCAAGCTAACAGCCCTCCATATTGTTGGTTCCTAGCATCTGGTACTCAAAGGTATATGTCAGGGAACTGCCCTCGGTAGGGCGGGAGGTCCTCAGTAGCTCCTCAGTAGTGAAACCTCTTCATGCAGAAAAAGCGGCACCTCCTCCAGTGGGAGGGGCAGGCTGGAAACAGCCAGGCGAGACAAGGGCTTGGAGACGCTGCTGAGAATCACGTTCTCTGCACTGTAAATAGTCTGCACCAGGGCCGGTGCATCCATTAAGGCGAACTAGGCAATTGCCTAGGGCACCAAAATGGAGGGGGCGCTGGCCAGGCTTGGGCGGGGGGCGGACGGGATAGCAGCAGCTTCTCTGCTGTAGGGGAGAGGTGCTGCTTGCCCCCTACACCACCCCCCAGCTCCCACTAAAGCAGGCTTTGGCGGGGGATGGGGAGCGGGACGGGCGAGCAGCAGCTACTCCGCTACAGCAGAGAAACTGCTGCTTGCCTCTCCACCAGCCCCTACCTCCTGCTAAAGCAGGCTTTGGCGGGGGGCAGGGGGCGCCAGAAGGTGGTCTGCCTAGGGTGCAAGAAACCCTAGCACCGGTCCTGGTCTGCACCATTAAACTGTTAAAGGACAGTGGAGACTCATGCCTGATTACTCATGAGCAACCCCAACACAGATCTGACAGTATACTTTCATTCCACAATCATAGCTGATGGCCACGGACCAGACTTTCACTAATTTGACTAATGGTGACATCTAAGCTGCATTCCTAAACCCTCTTACTTCAGAATTCAGTAGGACTTACTTCTGAATAGATATAGTGCTCAGATTGTGAGGTTAAGTCTGAGTAGTTAAACCTTGGGTCCTCATCTGCTGTTGGACTACAAATCCCACCATCCTCTGACAAACTAGCCAATAGTCAGGGATGATGGGAGTTGTTCTCCAACATCTGCGGACCTAAGATTGAAGAAGGCTTATTTAAGCTAGTGACCACACCATTTGGGAGTGCAGAAACAGTTAACAGATATATGCTGTTGAAACTCCTGTTTACCTAATCTATCCTTTAATAATAATATTTATTATCTACAGCCACCTACAAAAATCTAGACACTGCACAAATCTTTGTGCAGCTTGTTGGCTTATAATTGATCAACTAAGAAGCCATCTATTCCAATTATAACACCACCACCCAGTCTTTTTGTTTATATTGACAGCAGAATGATGGTGTTCCTTTAAAAATAGACAGTATTCTGTGTAATAAAACTCAACTATATCCATCCATGGAGTATGTAGATTGTTACTAGCCCTGGAAAAGCTGAAGAGCAAGGCTGAGTAAACTATAAAAAGAAAACATGCAGTCTGAAATAAGCTTCTTCATGCCCCAAAGGCTTGCTAGGTCAAGCAAAGAGAAACTTGATTAAAAAAAAAAAAAGTTTGGACAAAGACTACTGACATCAACTGTTTCAAAATGTTAAATAGATACCAGTATTTCGTGCTAGAAAACAATGAATGATAGGATTTCTTAATTTCTGCAACATTACACAGCTTGAATATAATGATGTGATAAGTGTCTGGCTGTTAACCAGAAAGTTGGTGGTTCAAGCCCACCCAGGGATGGCTGTGGGCAGAATTCCTACATTGCAGGGGGTTGAACTAGATGACCCTCAAGATACCTTCAAACTTGATGATTCTGTGAAATCTATGAAATCATATTGAGGTAGAATTGGAGTATTGTAAATCTCCCCATGTGGAGTGACCCAAGTAACACATACAAATGGGATAATTTTGTGGTTGAAAAAACATGCTGCTGTACTCAGGTGAAACTGCTGACAGGAAGCAAAAACTCAGTCAATATTTCCATGTGCTTATGATGGGCCTGAGGCCAGTTGCGCCATTATGCATGGAATAAAATGGAAATGGCTAAACCCTGAGCATTCTTCAAGTGTTACCTATTTGGTTTAAAAAAATCTGTGAGGGATTAGTATACTACCTCTCCCCCATTGTTGTTCCCATCAGCCTCTAACTCTGGAGACCAACTCTGTGAAGCAGGGAGACTTCTGTACCTATGGACAGTGCCAGATTACCAAACAGGCAGAGTAGGCACTGGCCTATTGGCCCCACACCTTTTAGGGGCCCCACAACAATAGATCAAAATAATATTGATTTGATCTTGAAAGAAATTTACAATCAAGCTTTCTTAGTTCAATGGTATCCCACTAGAGCATGCACGAGAAACCTCTAGATAGGAAGCTTTCTGGGAGTTAGTATGTTGTGAGTTCCCGCAGACCCCAGATTCTAGTAGAATATTCAAAAGTATTAGGAGATAATTTGCGAGGAGCCTCTGAGATTTTGACTGCCTAGGGTTTAATCTGGCACTGCCCATGGAAGCTTCCTGTGCATTTTGGGACCCTAGTTTTCCAGGCTTCCAAAATGTGTGGGAAGCCTGCACAAATACAGCGGACTTCTCACTGTCTCCTAGTGCACTCACCGTCCCTAAATTGACAATACCCAAAAAGGTATTGTTAATTTATTACAAAAAGGAAGATCTAAGACTTTGTGGAAAGAAGCTAGAGAGATTTCATGAAGACATAAGGCAAGTCCAATAAGATCTTCAGATACGTTCAGACCACTTTCTAATGGCTTCTTTCCATTTAAGAGGAATCTTTTGGAATTAGCCCAGGCTAATTCATGGGGCCATTTCAAGCAGCATTTACACCTATCTGACTAGCAGAGTGCCTAATTCACTAGGCTCTCCAGTAAACGGCTTACAGTATTGTTTGATGCAGTACATTGGTTGGTGCTTTTGAGGACTATGGCATGACGGCTGCTGTGCCTGAATTAACTAGAGCAGAAATTTACTAAGTTCAATACAGAGCAGAGCAATTGAAACCCACCCTGCATAGCCAGCTGAAAGAGTGTAAGCTCTCTTTGTCTGCATCTCAGGCCGCCTGCTTTGAAGTAAAATCCTATCAAGTAAAGCCCTTGAGGCCTTGTCGACAGAGGAGATCAATTGTACGCTTGTAGATTAGTTAAAGGTAATTTCGTTGGAAGGAATTTTCAGCAGAATTCACCATGGTACCTTTTATTATGATGATTATTATTGGTGCTACAACACCAAATCCTTCAGTCACATAAACACTTAATATTCATGTGTTTTTATTTATTTATTATCAGGTTCTTCAGTGGGATGACTACACTGCATGTGAATCATAAATGCTATCTTATATACTACATACAGTAGTCCAAAGAGATGGCAGGTGGGACACTCGGAACATTTTTCCTCTAAAGAACGAAATGCAAGCAAAACACATCTAACAAGATGCTCATCAAGATTAGGCCACATTGTCCCACAATGTAAATTCAGACATACACTATTTGAGCATTGAAACTCATTAAGTCTGTTTTGGCCACAGGAAGGTCGGGCATCAGGGCTCACCTGTCAAAAGTGATATTGACTGCCTCCTAGTCATGATGCTCCTCCTCCTCCTCCTCCTCCTCCATTAGTGTAGAGAGATTAATAAGAGGACAGAGCTCCTACACCTTCAAGAGTTATGTAGAAGAGGGGATTCCAGAAAGTTCAGCTGACTATATAAGTTACAGCTGCTGGATTCCCTCTTCCAGAAGCCACTCTCAACAGGTAGGTTATTGTTCTTTACTGGGGGTTAGAGAGAGGGGGGGCGAAATGATGTGGTGGTTGTCGCAGTGCAAACAGGCTGGTGAGAGCTCTGGATGGGCTCCACTGGTGCATTTGCACTACAACAACCTCCCCACCATCTTGCCCCTTTCCCTCAAGAATGGCCCATTTGCTGTGAAGCTAGCGTAGTGGCTCCACGCCATCCAGCAACCTGTTTCTGCCCTCTTCTACATAACTGTTGAAAGTGCAGAAGCCCTGCCCCCCTTTTCTCCTGATGCAATGATTGAGTCCAATGCTATCACATGATAGCGGTGAGACTACCTCAGGATCCAGTGCAGCCCAGCCCCTTCTCACCCCCAAAACACACCATTTGGGGTTTTTTCTGCTGGCCTCCACCAACAGGGATACCACCAGCAGACCTTTCACCTGCATGTTCCGTGGGTGCTAAGAGGCTGGCTCAGTTTGGAGAGCTAAGGAGGATACCTCGGCTTAGCTCAACTCACCCAGTGCCTGCAAGGTGTATCTGGGGGCTGTTTTGAATTGCTTTGGAAATGGTGTAATTACATCACAATGTAGCAGTCAGCAGAAGTATTGCTCTAATTTAGAATACGGAATATTTCAAATAGATGGTGTTTTATTGGCTGTGACACTTCTGAACCATAATTCTCACTTTGTGTGGCAAACATTTATGGACATTTATATTCAAGGATTTTGAAAATGACAAAAAAAACCTGATTGACTTTAGAGTCCCATAATTGTATGAAAATTAGTCTGATTGCAAAATACTGGCTTTTTTCTTAAGCTGTGTTGATTGCCAGAGCAATTTCTTCAACCCCCTTTGGGGACAAATTGCTTCTCTTATTATAAAAGTAATTGCTTTTAACATGTTTCACTGTACTGCCCCCCCCCCAATGATTTTGTCTGAAAAAGACTTGGGACTGGGGTGTGTGTTATGTACCAAGATGCATACAGATTTCTGAACACATCTTACATGTTTGCCTCAAATATGCAAGCTTGTGCTGAGGTAGAGTATAGCCTTGCTTATAGATTTTATGTTGTTTAAGTGAGAATGTTATTTTGAAACCTACCCAAGGGCTTGACCTTCACAACAACCCTAATTGTATTAAATAATCCAAATAAGAAGAGAGCTGGACTGGGTGGGATTTATTACAGAAGCACTGAAAGAAGCATGTAAAGGTTAATAACTGTAGGATTACCAATAAAATAGGCTCAATTAATTATGGCACTGAATGTAAATCTCAGTATTGCTTCCTCTACAACTACCTGTTGACACTGAATGAAGCCTGGCTAATTTTGTAACATTTGCTCATCCCAAGATGCATAAATGTTTTTTCATCAGCATAGAATTGTCATTTTAGAGTAGCTTCTTTCTTACTCAGGAAAACTCAGGTTTTTGTCATTTTCAAAATCCTTGAATATAAATGTCCATCACCCCAGCAGGACTGTAGCTTTTGTACTGGTGTGAGGGAGGAGGAGGAGAGGAGGGCTCGAGCCATCAAAAGCCTATGGCACCAGGGCCTGGCAAGTGAGTGAGTAAGCCACCTTGAGTTCAGCAGGGCTTAATTCCCAGGTCAGTAAGCATATAAAGACAGCAACCTAAGAAGGGGCTGCTGGGTTTACATGTTCGCTGGGCTTTCCAGTGGAAGCCAACAGAGAAATTCATTCAGTGCAGGCTGCGATCAATCAGCAGCCAAAGAAACAGCTAATAATAATATATTATTATTATTATTATTATTATTATTATTATTACTTATACCCCACCCATCTGGCTTGGTTTATTTATTTATATTTATTTGTATGTGCACACACAATCATTATTATCTCATATTAAAAATTGGGAGAGGTTGTCTCTTAGTACAGCCCTCCAGTGTACACTAGTGGCCAAAATTGTGGAACCTTCTGGAAAAAAAATGTATTTCCGAGGTTTGATGGCTCATAACACCACTTTGTTTTGGAGTAATACAAGTGCTTTTTCTGTGGGGACACAGGAGAACACATACCCCTAAACATTTTGTGAATTTAACGGGAGAAGAAATTCACTGTATTTATTTTTCCCAATTTGAACTGTATCTATTTTTCCCAGGTGGTGATTTTCTTGAGTCAAAATGAGAGTACCCCTAAACGGGTTTAAAAAAAAAGAAGCACTGAGTTATGTTGTTGTTGTTCAGTCGTTCAGTCGTGTCCGACTCTTCGTGACCCCATGGACCAGAGCACGCCAGGCACGCCTATCCTTCACTGAGTTATACCATAAAATTATATATCAATGGAAAGATAATGTAATGAAGAATGTAATGCAATAACTTTCATGTATGATTATTTATTACAACAGCAGTCATTAAGAAGAAACGTGAAACACACAGAAAAAAAATGAGATTTACAGGTTAAATTGCCGTGTTGGCACTTTGCGATAAGTGGGTTTTGGGCTGCAGTTTGGGTACTCGGTCTCTAAAAGATTTGCCATCACTGATATATACAATCAATCAATCAATCAATCAATCAAGGGTATTAAGACCTCCAAACTGGAAACTTTATATTTCAGAATGTTGGTTTGGCTCTAAAACAGGGGTCAGCAACCTTTTTCAGCCGTGGGCTGGTCCACCGTCCCTCAGACCATGTTGTGGGCCAGACTATATTTTGAAAAAAAATAAAATTGAATGAATTCCTATGCCCACAAATAACCCAGAAATGCATTTTAAATAGAAGCACACAGTCTACTCATGTAAAAACACCAGGCAGGCTCCACAAATAACCCAGAGATGCATTTTAAATAAAAGGACACATTCTACTCATGTAAAAACACACAGATTCCCGGACCATCCACGGGCCAGATTGAGAAGGTGATTGGTCCGCATTCGGCCCATGGGCCTTAGGTTGCCTACCTCTGCTCTAAAACCTTGAGAGACTTATCCCATGGAGCAGGGACTCCATGGGCCCTTTCTGTTAAGAATGGAGGAGCAGACAGCTGGCTATTTTAGCCAGCTCTGCCCTTTGTTTTAGCCTTATTTCCAGCACCCTTCCTGAAAGTGTCAATACTTTCTTTATAGAGCTATGCAGAATAACACCATTGCTAAGTATTCTTTGAACACTTCCCAGACTGCACTCTTGCTGCCTTTGATATACAGTCCCTGGTGGTTACACAAACACTTTCCCTTGCATTTACAGCAACTACTGCCACACCTTGTGTCTTGAGCATCATTTTTCTTTGGGAATCGATTCATGAATTATGTAGTCACGGATTCATTCTCAAATCATGGAGATAATGGGCAATATCCTGAACTGAATGAGAACTACATTACTGAAGGATGTGAGAAAATTACAGAGGAAAGCTAATTTTGGTTTATCACCAATGATTTATAGCTGGAGGGCCATATATATATATATATATATATATATATATATATATATATATATATGGCACTGTCTGACCACATCACACTTTTGTCTATTGCACCATATCTGCATCAGCAAGCTTTAATAGTGACAAAAAGGGCAACCACGAAATGTCTTGATCTCCTGATAAAAAGGAAAGAAAATGACCTGAAAACAATCTGACCTGTGAAACATCCATGCCTATCTTGTGTCATCATTCATCTCCTGCGATCAACATGGCAATACTATCCCAATTACAGTGGTACCTCAGGTTACATACCTGTCAGGTCACAAACGCTTCAGGTTACAGAATCTGCTAACCCAGAAATAACGCTTCAGGTTAAGAACTTTGCTTCAGGATGAGAACAGAAATCATGCTCTGGCGGCGCAGTGGCAGCGGGAGGTCCCATTAGCTAAAGTGGTGCTTCAGGTTAAGAACAGTTTCAGGTTAAGAACGGACCTCCAGAACGAATTAAGTACGTAACCAGAGGTACCACTGTAGTATGCATTGTAACACCCTGTAATTCAGTTGCTGTGGCAGTGATTTAAAAATGTTTAGTTGTTGAGGTCTAAGAGTGTGTGTTTGTTTGAGTGAGGGAGAAAGAATGAGACTTTTCGCTTGCATCCTCAGTCAGTTCCAAATTAAAACTTTTTAAAAAAAACCCAACACAAAACTGTAAACATGGTAGTTGTCACTTGCCATACTCCCCACAGACTTTTCTTTAATCCTCAAGCTATTTGGGGATAGCTTGCTTTCTCGTTGACAGTCAAAACATCTGTTTATCAGTAGCGCATAAAACAAGAGCAAGTTAAACAGGGTTTAAATTTAGAGGCAAACTCGTGAAAGAGACAAAACAAAAGTGGAAACTGCAAGAAAATGTTGTTCGGATTAATTTAAGAGTTTCATGCCATACACATCCCCTCCCCTGTCACTCCATTTCTGGCTTATTCACTATCCACTATGCCACCAAGTTTGTATCTTCCTTCTCCTCCACATACACATGTGCTCCTGCCCCCTCTGTTCTTAGTTGCTCCTTTGTCTCTCTCCACCACATTTTTGTGGGCAATTTCCCCTACTTTAATGCATTTCTTTAAGCAATTTTCACTCATATATATACAGTTTTATGCATATTTCCCCCATGTTCTTTGCTTGGGGAGCTGCATTGCAAAATTCAGCAAAATGCACACTTCAGAAGATATCTCCATTTCCGTTCCTGTATTGTTTCCTGAAGCAGGTCTGCAAAGCAATGCAAAATTAATCAAACTTCTTCCACATCCCTGCTTCCTACTTCCTGTTGCATCCTCCCAGTGCACATAGCCAGGGGCCCAAGCAAAGGCTTTAAGAACTCTGCTGCACAAGCCCTGGTCCAAATGGATCATTACAGGAAAGGAGCAGATGGAGGTTTGCATATTTACGCAATGGTGCTGTAAGCCTTTGACTTGGCCTCCTCAGTGTGCAACAGACTCCCAGCCAGAGGAAGGTCATCTAAGTGATGCAGTCCCGATACATAATCCACTACTGGCATTCAGGAATGTAGCCAGCTTCATTTACAAACCCATGCACATTTCTCTGGGAGTAAACCCTCTAGAAGACGGTAGTTGAGTTGTTGTTGTGTTGTTGATAACGTTGCACTGCATGTTGCCTGGTTTCTTTTCAGACCATTTCGAAATGCCTTGAGCGACATTGTCCACATATTTCCTGAGTCACCCTCAACTTAGATGAGATCCATCCAGACTACGTGCGCTTCGTACAAGGATGCAGTTGAATGAGCACAAGTTAGACACTCGAGTCTGCCTCCCCCCCCCCACCCTTCAAAACTCCCAGAGCCTTCAGGTTTGTCAAGATGTCAGGACTAGGCTAGACTTACAGAAAAACAATTCTGGAAGCTTATGCTAACAGGAGCTTCCTATTCCACACAGTAATGAAGGCTGAACTGGATAACTATTTTCTGTTTACTAACAAAAGCATTAGCACATATGCAGAGAAAACACGAGGGCAAGGCAAATCAGAGGACCCAAACACTTATGGGAAAGACTGGATCAAAGGAAAAGATGCAACAGTCTCTTCTCTCTGTGTGAAAAACAGAATATCCATAAAACAGACTAGCTTTGCTGATGGTCCCAATTGGAGATTGGAAAATAGATGCCTGAATGTCAAGCTGTTGAAACCTTAGCCTTTTGTGGCTAATAGGACCCTAGTGTATCATGTTACCATTTCTTTTCTTTTTACCTGACTATATTGGGTGGGGGCTCTATATCCTGCCCTTGCAGTTGGATTTTTTTTTTAAAAAAAACATTTCTTCCCCTTGAACTTGAATACTATTTAGCATTTACAGACTGTATTTCAGGTAGGGATGGAGGAGAACTGGAATCCATTTTGCATTTAAAGGCAAATCTACCTAATTTGCACTTTCCAAAATAATACACAAACCCAGATACAGCTTTCCTTTGAAATCTATGCTTCTCTAAATTTTCCATCCAGGTTATATGTACAAAAACACATATATTAATAATATAATAATAATAATTTATTATTTATAC
This sequence comes from Lacerta agilis, assembly GCF_009819535.1. Taxonomy (NCBI): domain Eukaryota; kingdom Metazoa; phylum Chordata; class Lepidosauria; order Squamata; family Lacertidae; genus Lacerta; species Lacerta agilis. The sequence continues at coordinate 60,123,144 of NC_046318.1, read as the reverse complement.
CCCGCCCATCTGGCCGGGTCTCCCCAGCCACTCTGGGCGGCCTCCAACAATCAAAATACAATACAGAGTCACAAATTAAAAACTTCCCTAAACAGGGCTGCCTTTAGGTGTTTTCTGAATGTCAGGTAGTTGTTTATTCCCTTGACTTCTGACGGGAGGGCGTTCCACAGGGCGGGCGCCACTACCGAGAAGGCCCTCTGCCTGGTTCCCTGTAGTTTTGCTTCTCGCAGTGAGGGAACCGCCAGAAGGCCCTCGGCGCTGGATCTCAGTGTCCGGGCTGAATGATGGGGGTGGAGACGCTCCTTCAGGTATACAGGACCGAGGCCGTTTAGGGTAAACTGTGCATAGAAATGCATATATTAATGAAAATAAGGTATAAAATAAGGGAATATTGCTTCACAACAATATGCATGTTAGGCAAAATTGCATAATTATGTGTCTATTGGGAGAATAATTTTTAATTGCAAACTGATAGGGAAATGTGGAGAACTCAACTTAATATTGGAAAAATGAGAAACTGAAACTAGCAGATTCACTCACTCCTTATTTCAGGTGATCATGGTACTTCATTAAAAAAAAAACCAATAGCTTGTTTGAGGCTGTATTTTACAGCCAAACTGAACCAAACATGTCATGAATCACCCCATATGCTCTTAATCATTACTCTGCTTATTAAGAAATATGTATTGGAAAATCGCAAGGAATAATACAACATAACACAAAACATCAATGAATGTGAATGTTGTCCCATCTTAATGGGTTCCTGCTGTTAGATAAACAGCAAGGAATCTATCAAAAAAAAACCCCCAACCAAAACAAGGCATCGATGGGAAGCTGATACATTGACCCTGTAACAATGTTTCATTTCAGTGTTTGTTTTCACTTGTGTCAAATGATTGACACCATTTTAATTATTTCATCTGATGGATGGTGGTACAAGGGAATGAAAGTATTTCATTGTAGCATTATTGACTAGCTTCACTCTGATTGGCTTAGGGAGCAGATAAATTAGATACTTCAGGCAATCAAAAGGCAGTTTTTCATTATAGCTACTTGGGAAGGCAAACAGCTAATTATTAATACAATGGGATACTAATCAGATTGTTACTTGCAATGGATTAATGTGACACTTGAAAGACTGGAGTTCAACAACAGTATATTTTACAAGGCTTGGAGAGCTATTCAGACAGGCACAAATAAAGCTGCCATTCTTTTCATATATTGACTAACAATTAAACCACGTCCTTGACCTTTAGGGACTACAAGTTGCAATTGCCAATCAAATGAAGCACAAAGACTGAAATCAAAAAGAAACCACATCCTGCCTCCCCTAACAATAAACAATATTTAACTACCACCACCATAGAATCATAGAATCATAGAGTTGGAAGAGACCACAAATGCCATCCAGTCCAACCCCCTGCCAAGCAGCCAACCCCCTGCCAAGCACACACACACCAACACACACACACACACACACACACACACACATTGTACAACATAGAAAAGAAATTAAACATATAACATCAAATATTTGAAGAGCTGTCACATGGACGATGGAGCAAGCTTGTTTTCTGCTGCTCCAGAGGGAAGGACCCAAAGCAATGGATTGAAATAACCTGAGGTGGTTGCCTCACCTTGCCTCATGGGTGGGCTGGTCCTGGGAAAAGCACAAATCAGGAGGGCAACTGAAAGAGGGATTTCATGCTGATGAAAAGGGTAGGGTACTTGACTCTGGATGGGCTGCTGTGCTAGTTGATATGAGAATGTAGGGTTCTCAAGAATGGTAAGGTGTTCTCTTCATTGCAATTAGGATATACAGGACTTGGAGCTTGCACTTCCATGAGCTCCTTATCCTATGGCTTAGAGGACTGGGATGTTCTTTGTCCATATCAAAACAATAGGAAAGGGGGACCTGCAGCCTTACAGGTGCTATTGGATTCCAATCAGCCCCAGCCAGCATGGTCAATGATCAGGTAAGATGGGGGATGCAGCCAAAACAGTATCTGGAGGGCCACAGATCCCCAACCCCTGCAATAGAGGATGGTGACTAGTCCTGCAAATACACCCAGAGCACATCTCAGGCAGGACAAAACACTTGAGGACAATGTGATGGGTGCAGTCCAGGGAGACATGGTGCCTTTGCAGCCTGGGGAGAGTCCCAAAAGCCAGATGGAGGCCCACATTTCTGCACTGTTGGGTTTCTCTTGCATTAACAAGATTCATCACTATGGCCAGGGTCACTTAGGACCTCTCTTCTTTCTGATACACATTCTGATTCACAGTCTTGCACATTCAAGTCCCTTTCCATAAGTGAAAGAAGTGTCAAGGATTGATTTGCCTTGATGGGCCAATAAGATTAACTTAAATGTGCTGTGTTTGTCTCTATGAATAGAGTTGAGAAGGGCTGACAATGAAGTTATTCTGAAAAATTAGGTATGGGGGGAAAGCTGTTCTCGTCTCCATTTCCCCTCACTACATTTTAGCACTTCACAAATACATAAGAATGCAGATTCCTCATAATATTTCATACATTTTCATTACTTTTTGTATAAACCTCATCCGTTTCAGGTTTTAAAATGACAACACTATCTCCACTTACCATGGAAGCCATAATATTTTCCTCTGCAATTTTTCCTTCTCCTCCTACAAAGTGTTTAAAGCATTATGCTTTTTTTAATGCTTCCCCATATACTCAGGTATATCTGAGCTGCTGCAGTTTGCTGAGAGCCGCAGCAGAAACTGAACCTTGTGAACATTTCTCCAGTACAGCAAACATCAAGGTGGAGAAATCAAATAATTTTTGAAGTCATTATATTCCTTTTGAGAAGTCGTTCACAAGTGTGTGGTATGACCTTGTTCCTCAGCAAAGGCTAGATTGAAAGTCCCTCCTTCAGTCAGCTTGGGCTTAGTTCCAGATAACTTCCTCAGTGCTGAAGTTTTCAGGAATTTTCAGAAGGCCAGTAACCCAGGAGTGATCCTATGGTGTCAATTTCAAACATGGCGAGTGAGACTCTGAGGCTCTACAGACCATTTTATAGTCTCCTTGATCTTTAGAGTTATAGTGAACTTAATAACAGTTGACTGAACAGGTGCAGGAACTTGTTTTTTAAAAGTGTTTAAAGAAATAATAATAATAATAATAATAATAATAATAATAATAATAATAATAATAATAATAATATATATTTATTTATTTATTTATTTATTTATTTATTTATTTATTTATTTATTTATTTATTTATTTATTTATACCCCGCCCACCTGGCTGGGTTTCCCCAGCCACTCTGGGCGGCTTCCAACAAAATATTAAAATACAATGGTCTGTTAAACATTAAAAGCTTCCCTAAACAGGGCTGCCTTCAGATGTCTTCTAAAAGTCTGGTACAGTAGTTGTTTTTCTCTTTGACATCTGGTGGGAGGGCGTTCCAAAGGGCAGGTGCCATTACCGAGAAAGCCCTCTGCCTGGTTTCCTGTAACTTGGCTTCTTGCAGCGAGGGAACCACCAGAAGGCCCTCGGCACTGGACCTCAGTGTCCAGGCAGAACGATGGGGGTGAAACTTTAGTGAAACTTGAGGCATTAATACACATTGCTTTGCATACAGCCAAAAATTTAGTTTCTTCTACTCATTTCCCTCTTTCTTTCTCCTGTCTCCTGGGTTTAAGCTTATTTCTCTGCATCTTAAATGGCCTTGATAAGGTTGGTGTATTTGACAATGTCAACCAATGTTGGTCATTTCCTCTGGTATGTCCATTCACCTTTTTATTTTTTTGCATAGGGGATTTTACATATAAGTTGCTCCTCGGCTATTTCTAGAACTACTCAGCTGAACATTTGTAGATGTGGGTTGAATGTTGCAATATTTCTCTAGTTCATCAATGCAGATGGAGATGAGCAATGGCCACTCACTGTGTTCAGTGCACATCACTAGAGTACTGTAATATAAAGAAGCAAACTAACCATGTAAGCCCCAGTTCAGCTCTCACCATCCAGCCTGGGAATGTGTTAAGGAGCCGGATTGATATCATTCTTTTTTGGAATAACTATTATCCTTTATTCTGATTTGCTTTAAGGTGATATTCTTTGAAACCATGAATGCTCAATATATGCTTGCTGGACAAAAAGAAAGTCTTCTTCCATTTCCTCAGCCAGAAGGTCAATCACCTTCTGTATAGGTTGCTGCAACAGGCAATTTAATAATGCTCTAAACTTACCAAAAAGAAATGTTGGGTACTAAGGGAATATCTTTAATAATAATAACCCTTAAAGTCTCTGCAAACCAAGTGAAATCTAATAAATTAAAGACTAGACTGTGACCTCTCCCGGTTGCTCAGCAGTAATAAGAGGCATTGGACTTCTCTTATTCCAGCTACAAACACCATTTTTATTATTAGATCCATACCACTTTAGAGTGTGTGAACTGTTTTACAGTAATTATCTCCTTCAACCTGCTACCATCTGCGAGTGGTTCCAGCCTTGCTTTATTGAGTGTGAGACCTGGGTTCTAGCCCTGCTGCCTATTTGTAGGATCATTTTTTCCTACTGCCTCGACTCTTTTCATTTAAAACTGTGAAATTATAATAAAGAGAAGCGTGGAGGCCACAGCTGAGTGGAAGGGCATATATTTTGCATGCATTTGAGGGCCTGCTTCAATGCCTGGGATCTCCACATTAAAGGATCTCTTAGAGAAATGGGGATTGCTGTTGCCCAAGATTCTAAAAAGCGCCTGCCAATCTGAAGCATGTGTATGTGCATGTTTGGGGTGTGTGTGTGTGTGTGTGTGTGTGTGTGTGTGTGAGAGAGAGAGAGAGAGAGAGAGAGAGAGAGAGAGAGAGAGAGAGAGATGTAGGGTATTCATGTCCAGTCTTGGTCACAACCCACCACTGGCAAGAGGCCTCCTGGAGGGTTGAAGTGATTCAACATGGCTCCAGCGCACAAAATGTTAATTGCCCCAGCAATAGGCAGTACTGAGCTAAATTGATCAGATAATGTAAAGCAGACCTTTGCATCTTCACCACAACTATGTGAGAAGGTCAGAGGTTCATAGAATATTAGAGTACAAGGTCCCTCCAGGTGCTAGTCCAACCCCATGCAATGCAGGAATTTCACATTTCTTTGGCAAGGGCCAAAAACACCCACAAACACCCACTACCCACTATTACATAAAATAGTTAATGCAGAAAGAAACGCCGATCACTTAAAATGCCAGAAAAAATAAGAAGGATGTCACTGAGTGACGTCAAATGACTCAGTGTATCTGACATTTTCATTGACTGCTTTTGTGTCTATAGTGACATGCATAACCTTAATTCCATGGAACAGGTGAGGTATTAAATGACAAATAAACTCACTCTCTCTTTTTACCACAATGTGACTCTTTAACATGATTTAAAAGTATCCAATCCCGTCTTCATATTTCAGCAGGAATCTCTAAGCACTTTACATAGCCCAAAAATACAAATTTCACATTAAAAATTGACCAATATTACCACTACTGCTGCTGCTGCTGCTGCTACTCCTACTTCCAATTATTATTACTACAGTATTCCACATTGCATAATGAAGCAACAAAAAAAAATACCTCAGAACAATGTCCATAAGTATTTAACTACTTTATGTAACATTGTCGATGAAGTGACTTGGCCCATTTTGTAGAAGTCCCAAATCTATCCCTTTTTCCTACCTCAGGCTGTTGCAACACAGAGTGAAGGCCAACCTGCTGGCTGCTGGTTCATTTTGCAGTTCCATCCTTTGGGCGTTTAAATTGTCCTAACCTCATTCCACGACTCTGCACTTAACCCAGCCTTGGGCTGTTGAGTTTCTCTGAGCCTTTTCCAGCCATCAGACAGTAATGGCACATTCACACTATAATCAAGTGTTTCCAGGTGATGGCATACAGCTAAATTGGAGATACTATCTTGCCCTGAAAAAGAAAAAAAAAACCACAGGCTGTCAGCTGAGCTGTTGCTTTCCTTTCATTCTTTCTCTCTCCCACATCCCACAATGCTTTCCCCTCCTTCTCCACCACTCTCATTCCTGTTCCACTGGAAATCCTTTCTGTACGTGTTATTCTTGTTAAAAGGATACTCTCCCCCTGCTTTCCTGCAAACCCACAGCTCTTCCCCTACCTGAATACAGCAATTTGTTCCATTGCTATGTTCTCCGCGCTCCCTATCTAAATCCAATTTTGTTCTCTTTTAAAAAGCGCACTTCAAACAACATGTTTTATGAACAAAATAAATAAATAAATTTGTTTTGATGTAGAACGGGCAGTGTGCACTCTGAGAGCAAAAAAGACTATCAAATGTCTATCTTTGTCCCATCTCATGTACAGCTTGTAGGCTGATCTACAAAGCAGTAGGAACACAGAGTTCAGTGAAAAGCAAACATAGCAGTGTATTCTGCTCCTTGTTCCTGCCAGTTCCCATAAGATGCAACAAGGGAATTTCTGGCCGATACATGCATGTTCAAATTCAACCCTGGATTGCCTCATTGTACTTTTAGTTTGGCAGGATTTCGGGTATTATTATTATTATTATTATTATTATTATTATTATTATGTTTCAGAAGAAGTCTTTTTGCTTTAAATCAGTCTTCCTCAAACTCGGCCTTCCAGATGTGTATACCTTCCAGCTTTGTGTATACCTGTATATAAGATTTATATATAAGATCAAACCTATCCATTCTTAAGGAAAACAGCCCAGAGTGCTCACTGGAAGGACAGATCCTGAAGCTGAGGCTCCAATACTTTGGCCACCTCATGGGAAGAGAAGACTTCCTGGAAAAGACCCTGATGTTGGGAAAGATTAAGGGCACAAGGAGAAGGGGACGACAGAGGATGAGATGGTTGGACAGTGTTTTCGAAGCTACCAACATGAGCCTGACCAAACTGCGGGAGGCAGTGGAAGACAGGAGTGCCTGGCGTGCTCTGGTCCATGGGGTCACGAAGAGTCGGACACGACTAAATGACTAAACAACAACAATATATAAGATTTAAGCTGCTTATTGTAAAAATCAAACTGTCAAGATCTGAACCACCTAACTATACCTTTCAAGTCACTTTTGCAGAGGCTGAATCATGTACTGTGAACAGACTCATTAAACATAGTAGGACTTTAGTACAGTAGTTGTTAGGGTTGTGGTGTGGGAAGGGTAGTAGCATTGCTCCTCTGGCTTACCAAAGCTGAGTGTCACTTCTGGTTACCAGAGGGAGAGATGGAGGGGAGCTCAACATGACATGGATGCACCACAAAATAAAATAAAAAAAATTCCTTCCAGTAGCACCTTAGAGACCAACTAAGTTTGTTCTTGGTATGAGCTTTCGTGTGCATGCACACTTCTTCAGTTTCGCATGCACACGAAAGCTCATACCAAGAACAAACTTAGTTGGTCTCTAAGGTGCTACTGGATGGAATTTTTTATTTTATTTTGTTTTGACTATGGCAGACCAACACGGCTACCTATCTGTAAATGGAAGCACCAGTGAGAGGATCAAATTGGCTCTGCTGCCATGGCCACACTAAGCTCCCTGCCACCTCACACTTCCCCATCTCCCTCTCAGTAACTGGTTGTGACGCTCAGCTTTGAAATGCCAGCTGAGCCCCACTGCCACACCTGCACTGCCCTGCCAACCTTTACTGTCCTCTTTTTAAAGAGCCGCCAGAAGATATTTCTCCATTTGACCGAGTCTGGTCCAAGTCAGGTGAGCAGGAGCCTTGAAGCTGCCCATCAACAGCACACAAACAAAGCCTGAACGGGCACACAGGTCAGCTGGTCACAGATTCCTCCCACTATGGTGAGACGTATTCTATTTCTACTTAAATCACAGAAATTATTTCTAAATTTGCATCCCTACATATAAACAGACACATGCAAATCATATATAGTAAGCCTGCAATTTAACCGGGGGTTACATTCCAGGGATTGCTCCTAATGCCAAAATCACATATAGCCAAAACACATTGGGTTCAATGGTGGGTGGAATTGCCAAAGTCTTGCTACCTCCTTTCTGCCCCCTATTTATTTATTTGTTTGTTTGCTTTGTTTGTTTAGCCAAGCATGTAAATCTGAATGTGCATAAGTTGCAGGCTTACTGTACAAATGTGTACCTTCTTTTATCCTCTTTGTTGGTAATATGTAAGTGGCCAGCCAAAAAATCAGAAGTAGACTGTAACGGTTTCATTATAATAATTATAATTATAATTATAATTATGTGTGTGTGTGTCCCCAATCCTTTCTGAAAGTAAACGCTACTCTGATGGATCTCTAGAACAATCATCCAGTCTCATACATATTTATATATTTAATTTTGTTGTATTGTCACAGCTGAGTGGCTTAGCAAGCATGTCTGTTTTACGCACTCCATGGTCCCGTTTACATTTCCACTTTGTCTTTAGCTTGCTGTTTGATTGCTCTCGGGTGCAATTGTTTATTTCATGTGACACCCCCCTACCCCGCCCAGGCCTTTCTTCTGCCCCTAATTGCCAATGTCCCAGTCAATCCAGTTCCTGTGACTTTATCCATTAACTCTGTTTCTTTAAATTTCTGGCTAGAGAAAAAATAACAATCTCGGGTGATGGATAAAAATCTCCACTTTCAAAAAATCTGGGATTCAGGTTTCTTTATAGACAATGCTTAGATCAATATCTCAGCCCTAAGTACATTGTGAGGTCCTTTACCATGAGCTCTTATTGGCTTGGCAGATTATGAAGTGAACTTTTAGAAAGACAGTCAGCTACTTTTGTCCACTCACGAGAGCAATTATTAAATGACTCTGCTAAACCACTCACTCTGAATGCTAATCTTTTTAATGCTTCCCTTGCATTTTGCAAAGCAGCACATTCCTAGATCTGTTGGGCACAGATGACAGCTTCCTATGGAAACTACCTAGACATCTGAAATTGGCCTTTAATTGAAACCAGAGATGGGGAACCACCAGCCCAAGGACCAAATGTGGCCCTCTAGCCACATCCCAAGCTACGCCCTTCACCAGACTTGGTTTGCACCCTCCTTTTGTGTTTGCCTGGCTAGAATGTGGCCTTGAACTGGGATGATACTTCTTTCCAGCGAGGAACTGCACACAGAGGATGGGGTCAAGCCTCTTTAAATAGTCAAGGAGCAGACCCAAGTGAAGCCTGTATGCCTTCCCACACTGGGGCAGCATCAAGCATGGTGGCAGCTAGCCTGAAATGCCACTGATCCTCAAAGGAGTTAAGCACACTTCTTGTCTTGATTCAGGTTGGAGAGTGGTGTGTGTACATATATATATATATATACAACTCTGTTGTAGAACGGTAAAATTAACATTCGTTGCTCCACCCACACATCACCATGTGGCCCTCAGAAGTTTGCCCCAATGATCGCTCCCCACATCAAATGGGGGGCGACGTTTGCGTGGTCATGCACAGACCTTTGAGCTCCTAGGAGACACCTGGTAGTTCGGATTGGCTCCGCCTTCCCCCAGGAGGGATACTTGGGGTCTCCACCTACCCCAGCTAAGTGCCCAATCCCACCTGCGTTGACAAGGGGAGGGACTACCTAGCCCACACAATAGAAGGTGTAGCTTACCAGGAAGCAGCAGTCGGGCTCCAGAGCTTCTCCCACCCTCCACTCCCTCAATTAACACTTATTTTGCAGGTTAACCTCTTCTCCACAGGTACGTAGGCGCTGCTATGTCAAGGCCGCTGTTAAAGGGCCAGAAAGGAATTTTCCTGCATTGGCAGGTTTTTCCTTTCCAGTAGCAATTTGTCACAACTTTGGCGGTTTCAGGCCTTGGGCGGAATCCTTTAGTCATCTTCCTAAATGGAGAAGTGTGGCAGCGATACCAGGGTTCTCCGTTAAAGGGGTATTGGGGGGAGGCATTGACCATACGCCGAGAGGTTGTCATTGCTCTCCCCCACCAGTGGCAGCAAACGAGGGGCGGGCTATCTGCTTGAACATATGTTCTGCAGAGCTAGCCCAATCCCCACACATTCTGGATAACCCTGCAGGTTCCCAGATCCTCGGCTGGGGGCTGGGAAGGATAAACGCCCAATGCCTCAGCCAAGGTCTCCCTACATCTGAATCTTAATAAAGTTGTGGCCAATTTTAATCCCATAGCATGTTGTCTTGTGTCATTATTCCGCTTGGGGGTCACCTGGGGGTTGGGTGATTCTGCCTGTCCACACAATGGGAATATGGCCCTGAGGTTGAAGAGTGTACAACTCTGATTTATATAATTTGATACTTTTAGCTTTTGAACAATGTGGTAAGTAAAATTTCACCTTTGGTGATTTCATGCAAATATACGGATGGTGATCCTTGTGTGCAAGCCTGGATGAATTAATATTTTGTGCATTTCAAGTTATTTATAGTGTAAATTCATTGTCTAAAAGACTGGAGAGTAAGGAATTTTAAAGCAAATGCTTGGTGCATGCATCTTATGTTTGCAGTTGAAAATTTGTAGCTGGGGCTTATAAAAATAACATCTAATTGATTCAGATGCTTGCAGCCATAATATGAAAGGTTACAATTAAATGTCCTATAAGACTTCACAAAAAATGAGAAATAAATCCTTAAAGACTCTCACATCAGTCCTTAACATGTCTATTTGGAAGCCAACAGTGCAATTCTATACAAAATCCCTGCTCAGAAGTAAGTTCCATGGAGTTCAGCAAGATTTACTTAAAGATTCATAGGATTGAAGCCATATTTTCTTGATAGCTAAAAACAGCCCCAATGATAACTTCTTCAAGCACAAGGAAAGCAAACTGCAGTAATTCAGTCATAAAGTAACTGGTGCAGGGACTACTGTGGGCAGTCTCTCTTAGTCCAGGAATGGCCAGAGCTGTCACAGCTGGTAAAAGGCACATCTAGCCACTGAGGCTACCTGAGTTTCCCATGACAGAGCCGGATCCAGAAGCACCTGCAAACCAAGAACCTGATCCTTCACATGGAGGGCAACCCCATCCAGACCAATTTCTCAGTCACAGGAACTTCTCGCCCATAGTGCCTCCTGAATTACATGTAATGCATGTGTTCTACCAGTAAGCAACAAACTTTCACCTAAAATGTAAACTTTTATATGGCCATTCCACAAAAAATTGTACAGTGATGTGAATGGACACATGTGCTGTCTTCCAAATAATAATAATATTTTTTTAATTTATTCATTAAATTTATATACCACCCTTCATCCAAAGATCTCAGAAAAAACACACTTAAAAACAAACAAACAAAATACATAATAAAAATAAGAACAAAACAAACCCATAACTGTCACCACAAACACATTTAAAAGGACATAGAATGTTAATTAGCCAAAGGCCTGGTTGAAGAGGAATGCTGCAAGCCTCCCTGGAGAGAACATTCCACAAAAGCGGGAAGTCACAATCTGTATTTATCTGGTGAAATATTATGATTTAAGAATTAGGCAGTTTTCAGTGCTTCAACATTAATTATTATGGTTTTACTATTTATTGATCAAAATTATTTCACCAGAGATAGATAGATGATAGATAGATAGATGATATAAATAGATGATAGATAGATAGATAGATGATAGGTAAAGGTAAAGGGACCCCTGACCATCAGGTCCAGTCGTGTCCGACTCTGGGGTTGCGGCGCTCATCTCGCTCTATAGGCCAAGGGAGCCGGCGTTTGTCCGCAGACAGCTTCCGGGTCATGTGGCCAGCATGACAAAGCTGCTTCTGGTGAGCCAGAGCAGCACACGGAAACGCCGTTTACCTTCCCGCTGGAGCGGTCCCTATTTATCTACTTGCACTTTGATGTGCTTTTGAACTGCTAGGTGGGCAGGAGCTGGGACCGAGCAACAGGAGCTCACCCTGTGGCAGGGATTCGAACCGCCGACCTTCTGATCAGCAAGCCCTAGACTCTGTGGTTTAACCCACAGCGCCACCTGGGTCCCATAGATAGATGATAGATGATAGATAGATAGATAGATAGATGATAGATAGATAGATGGATGATAGATAGATAGATAGATAGATAGATAGATAGATATAGATAGATGCATCAGTGCAAAGTTTGTGAATTCCAGATTCGCATCTGGATGATGACAGCTCCAAATAAATGTTATGAATACCTCTACACTTCAGTGAATGCTGCCAATCACATTTAGCTGACTGTCACTGCTCATCAGTGTATCACTGAGCTTGGGAACATTGTGGAACTTGTCAACATTCATATGTGAACATCAACCATCATAACATTTTGGACATTCTCTGTACCATAGGACTAGACTGAAAGACATGCTTAGTCAGATCCATAACCCTACATATGCTCTGAAGCATAAGCATACCTACCCTGCCAACACACACACACACACACACACACACACAGAGAGAGAGAGAGAGAGAGAGAGAGAGAGAACCTATTTATAACATCACCAGTGTACATGCTTGTGTGCAATGTTCAAATAGAGCATATGGTTGTACAATTACATGTACGTAGACCACATATACAGTACCTATCCCAGGAACTAACTGAACCAACATGTATTGGGCTTTATTTGAATATGCCTTTAAGAACTTGACATCCATTTGTGGATGCTCAGTACCATTGGAAGTGGGGCAGATGCCCACATGGGTGAGGCTCCCCACCATGTGTAGGTTACTATCCCATAACTTTCTCCAAAATCCCATCAGCGTCAAGTCTCAGTATCCATTTTCATATGATTTAATTTTGGAATTGATCATTTATTGCTTGCAATGTTGTAAGGGAACATCACATGGGAACAGTGATACAAGTGTTTCTTCTTCAACCTCTTTTTTTGCTGTGGGTTAAACCACTGAGTCTAGGGCTTGCTGATCAGAAGGTCAGCGGTTTCAATCCCCGCCATGGGGTGAGCTTCCGTTGCTTGGCCCCTGCTCCTGCCCACCTAGCAGTTCGAAAGCACGTCAAAAGTGCAAGTAGATAAATAGGTACCGCTCCGGTGGGAAGGTAAACGGTGTTTCCGTGCGCTGCTCTGGTTCGCCAGAAGCGGCTTTGTCATGCTGGCCATATGACCCGGAAGCTGTACGCCGGCTCCCTCAGCCAGTAATGCAAGATGAGCGCCGCAACCCCAGAATTGGACACGACTGGACCTAAAGGTCAGGGGTTCCTTTACCTTTACCTTTAATATGTTCTTAACCTATCTTTCCATCTCTGACAAGTCTCTCATAATCCCTGTGAATGTGGTATGCATCTTCGAGCAATTAAAATGAAAGATGCAGCGACTTTATTAGAATGTTACACCTTTGATTCATTCACTTATACTCAGCCCACTGGACTATCTTTGCTGAGCCACTGTTTACAAATGTTTTCATTCTTTACAGAAATGATCTGTTTGTTTGCTGTTGTTGTCATGCCTCTAGAAAAACAGCCCAAAATGAATCCTAACCATTTTCTCTGAATTATAAACAAAAGTACAATTGAACAATGTAAGAGTAAAAATAAAAAATAAAAAAGGATAAGCCACATTATTAACTAGCTCATTCTGATGCACTTAGCTCTGTCATGTTTGGGGGTATAGTCACGATTATTTAGGGTTGTGCACAAAGACCCCCTAATCATAAATCCACCATTGCTTTCAACTGGCTCATCTAATATCATGGTTAAGAACCAGGGAACGAAGAAGACAAATAGAGAGCCACAAAGCAAGCACTTCTTAAATGGGACCAATCATGTGGACTTTACAGAAACCTGTTAGAAAATGCCAGGAGCCCCCCCCCCCAAATCATTCAACAAGATTGGGCAATGTTCAAACAAGGCTGGCCAATGAACTTTGGCACGGTAAGAGATTAGGTTTTTTTTAAGGTATGATTATGGCCTACCTCAAATGTTAAACTTTGTATTATAAATCAAAAATATACAAATCTAATATTCAAATACGGCCCTCCTATCTGCTACAATTGTGTTTAAAAGTATTACATTTTAATTTATTGTTTAATTGCAAAAAATTGCAAAGTTTATTAAACAAAACCCAATGATTCAACAGTGGGGCAACACCAAGTCATGTCATTATAAAGGGGTTCAGCTTTAATGACGGAGATTAAATATTTAAACTGTATCAGTTTCTTTTTCTAACTTCTCCAAACCCCACCATATAATTTGGCACAATGAAGCCTCTTTGGCAGCAACTGGCTCAGACAAATAGCCAGAAATAAAATAGCAGGGAATCTTTCAGACTGAGCCTGGGGGTTCTCTGGAATACAAGAAAATTCCTGCTGAGAAACCACAAGATATATGGGTTGAGGCTAGGATTGTTTATTGCTAGTCATGAGCACTTGATTTTGTCTGATGAGCGCTGGCAATAATGCTAAATCAAAGCATTGTGTCAGAATGTCAAGTGTTCTCTCTCTCTCTCTCTCTCTCTCTCACACACACATCTATCTATCATCTATCTATCTATCTATCTATCTATCTATCTATCTATCTATCTCTATCATCTATTACCTATCCAGTGCTTTGTCCTAAAAAAAATGTTTAGGGTTACTCTCATTTTCCTACTCATATTGAAATACTGTCCCTGAATGAGGCCAAACTTAGATTCACAAAATGTTTGGAGATATGCGTACCCCTGCATCCCCCCAGGAAAAAAGCACAGTATCTATCTAACATTGAGGCTATGGAAGAAGAAGAAGAAGAAGAAGAAGAAGAAGAAGAAGAAGAAGAAGAAGAAGAGGAGGAGGAGGAGGAGGAGGAGGAGGAGGAGGAGGAGGAGGAGGAGGAGGAGGAGGAGTTTGGATTTGATATCCCGCTTTTCACTACCAGGAGGAGTCTCAAAGCGGCTAACATTCTCCTTTCCCTTCCTCCCCCACAACAAACACTCTGTGAGGTGAGTGGGGCTGAGAGACTTCAGAGAAGTGTGACTAGCCCAAGGTCACCCAGCAGCTGCATGTGGAGGAGTGGAGACACTGGTGGTTGCCTCACTGTGTTTTCTAGTCCCTGTATCAGGCTGATTCAAAGTTGAAGACAACAATATGAGTCATTAGACAGAGGCAGTTCTGTTTGTACGTTGATGTCACATGGTTCTGTTATTCTATGTGTATATAAAAGAATAACCAGAGGAAGTTCCACAGGTACAATTGTATTCAGGCCAGTGTGTTTATTGAACGTAAACAAATGTGTAATCACCAACCATTTATCTGTTGCCGTGGCAACCATTTTCAGAGCTTTGGAAGAGATACAGTCAGTAATCTCCTCCACTAGACAATTTAGGAGCAAATGCTAAGAGGGAAGCCTGCCATACAGCAATAGAGCTAAGCTCTTATGTTAGCCTTTGATTCATAGACTTCCATGACCAAATAAACTGCCTAAATTATCACCGTGTAGCTCTTGCAACTGGAAGTCTAAGGTAATCTCTTGCTAGCGGTATTGATCAACAAAAATCCACACATATGCCTCCATTTCACTGAGAAGGTGTACTCAAACTAGAATCACTCATACCCTGCAGCGGGGAAAGCTGCAATGTAAATCCAACACTGTGCCCTTCAGGTGTTGTTGGACCACAACTCCCATCAGCCCCAGGTAGCATGGGCAGTGGCCTGGGATGATGCAGGGTACCTCATTGGCCACCTCTGCTCTAATTGATTCCAGTGCTTATTGTGATGTCTTGTGCACCGAGTTTTAAATGCTGGGAGAATACCAAAAAATATAACCTCTACCTTCTGGTTCAAGTGGACTGGCCATTCTACAATCTCAGCAAACTGCCAACTCATTCCACTGTGTGCCCCACAGGCTGAGGAGAACATAAGATGCTGGATCAGGTCAGTGGCCCATCTTGTGTGGCATCCTGTTTTCACAGTGGGCACCAAAATCCCTATGGGAAGCCTGCAAGCAGACTCTGAG
The DNA here is from genome assembly GCF_009819535.1 of Lacerta agilis. Classification (NCBI taxonomy): domain Eukaryota; kingdom Metazoa; phylum Chordata; class Lepidosauria; order Squamata; family Lacertidae; genus Lacerta; species Lacerta agilis. Next base: position 60,107,315 of record NC_046318.1, on the reverse strand, counting down.
AGCAACAGCACTCTCCCCTTCTGTGGTTTCCAGCAACTGGTATTCAGAATCACACTGCCTCCAACTATTGGCAGAACATCTATAGCCATAGTGGCTGGTAGCCATGGATAGCTTGGTCTAATTCTCATTTAAAACCATCCAAATTAAATTGTTGGATTATGCCAAAATGGCAAAACTGACTAATTCTCATTTAAAACCATCCAAATTAAATTGTTGGATTATGCCAAAATGGCAAAACTGACTGGAAAGCTCAGGAAGCAAGAAGACCAAAGCTTTAATATGGAATGGGGAAAAATTATAATTATATATAATTATACCTTGGAGACCACTGTAAGCAGTTGATAACACTAGCAGGATTGCAATAACACCTGTAATGTAATGAGAGCTGTGGACATAAAGGAGTTATAAAAAACAACAACCTTGGACTATTGAAAAAAAGATGCAGTAGAAAAGGTTTAACAGAACCCATGGAGGGGAAGGTGGGAAGTCCAGAGATTCAGAGGAATCTTCTAATTGTGGATGTGTGGTGGTATTACTATAATTTTAAATTTGTAAATCCAAATAAAAATTATTTTGAAAACAACAACAATAAAACCATCCAAGTTGGTGGTCATCAATGCCTCCTGTGTGGGCGAGTTTCTTAGTTTAGCTATGCACTGTGTGAAGAAGTACTTTATTTTATCTATCTTGAATCTTCCAACATTCAGTTTCATTGGATGTCCCCATGAGTTCTAGGGTTATGAAATAAGGAGAAAAACTTTATTCTATCCACTTTCTTCATGGCATGCATAATGTAATACACTTCTATCATGTCGCCTCTTACTCAACTTTTCTCTAAAAGTCCAAATGCTGCAACCTTTCCTCATAGTGTTTGAAGAGAAACATGTTTGAAGCAATGGCACCCAGCAAGATATCACAATGCAAGTGCTTCCTTCCTCTCAATTTTGCACTTTCTTGTTGTGTATGTCTGTTGCTGTGAAGGGGAGGGAATCCACCCACCTCCAGTGTCTTGCTATCCCCATTGCTTCTAGTCTCATTGTTGTCCTCATTGCCTCGGTATTAGGTTTGGATGTCCTGAAAAAAAATATCTATATCTATATCTATATCTATATCTATATCATCTATATCTATATCATCAACAACAAAAGTAAAATACCTAGTAAGGCTTCATTTTTATGCATATTTTCTTAGGATTAAGTACACTGAACTCAGTGGGATGGACTAAAGTGTAAAGAACAGAGGCTCATGATGCAAAGTATTTAACATGTGGAACTCACAGCCAAAGGATGTAGCCACTACTTAGATGACTTTGAAAAGGGTTAGACTTTCAGGGGTGGTGTGGCCCTCCAGGTGTGTTTGCAACACAACTCCCACCATCCCTGATGATTGGGGCTGATGGGAGGTGGAATCTAAGAACATCTGAAGGCCATAGGTTCCCCACTTCCAGGCTGGATAATTTCATGGATCATAGATGTTTCAAAGGCTATCAAGCCATGATAACTAAAATGGAATCTCCATATATATTTCTGCATATTGAATGATAGGGACCTACAATGGGAAAGAGCCATGTCTTTTTGCCATGCCCATGGACTCCCTGGAGGCATCTTGCTGGCCAATGTGTGAAATCCTGAGCAAGATAGTGTGTTGCCTTCATTGTTTATGCAGAATCTCACTACAAGCTGAGTTGAAGGATAACAAACTTTAATTCTGATGAGGCTTGGGAGCCCGCATAAAGTAGTAAACAACTTCACCAGCCAGACCACACCTCTGAGCTAGCCTCCAAGGCCATAGCTATTTCTCTTAAATGCATTGTATATGGATGACTAGTCTGTTCCATCAGGTTACTCTACAATCCTAAATCCATTGGATATAGAGTAACTCCATTGAACATAGTGGAATTACCTCTCAGTAAACATTCATAGGATTTCACTGCACACGATATGCTTTTAAACTCTTTTAAATGTAAGATGAAATAATGGGTGTTTGTTGTTTGCAAATCATTTCGGAAGATTTAGTACAATGAGCTTTTCAGTTTTGGATATGTGAGTTAAATGCAAAACAGATGGGGCAATTTGTATATGGAAAGAAAAAGTGGAGAAAGTGTTACATCTAGTCAAAGGTTACCAAACACTGAATATGCAAATATTTACCCCAGAAAAGGTTTTAGTTTATCTAATCCAGATGTTTCATAGTTATGTAGTTCACAAGATATATCAAAGAGAGAGAACATAATTTCACGAAACGGAAGCAGCTTTTCGGTGGGGGAAAAGTGTATGATGATAAGACACAATACAAAGTGTGGTGTCTCTTTTCTAATGCATAATCAAACAGGCAAAATCTAAAGAATAGTGGCAACCTAATTTGGGTGATGTAAATTCTCACAGTTCTTTTTCTGGTTCCCCAGGAATTATCACTTATGAGATAATAACAGGTGACAATATGGTGGCTGTGCAAACATTCTCCATTAGTTCTGGCTTTGTTTGCTTTTATCAATACTCCCCACCCTGCCATAACATTTTCTATTCATCTTTGATCACATATTCTTCCAGACATGACTGTCCATGGATGGATCTGATTCCCACATAGCTCAAGTTATGACTTGATGCTTTGATTTCAATGCCTCATAAAAAATACTCTCTAACATGGTGTTGTGTCCATTAGTGGTGTTTCACCAGAGCAGGATTAGGGGATCTTTGGCCTCCAAGGTTTCTGAACTACAACTCCCATCAGCACTAGGAAGGATGGCCAATAGCCAGTGATTGTGAGAGCTGTAATGCAGCAACACATGGCGAACCAAATATTCCTCACATCAGCACTAGAAGAAAGTACTAGTGTTTGCGAAAAGTGGGGCATCTGGTTTTTTATTATCTCCCCTAGCCACTGTAGCTTAGTATGCCTCCCAAAAAGGACCTCCTGAACTTGGAGAAACCTCTGAAACAGATGGGAGATGGTGCATAGGGCTGCAGTAGAAGATTAGTGAAAATTGGGTGCCCCGCTTTGCATGTATGCAAATGCTTCCCACTTGTGTAAAGCCACCATTGGTCACAACTCAGTGTTTACAACAGGGGTGGCCCTCCAGATGTTGCAGGATTTCAGGCATGGTTTTCTCCTGGCCCTATCTGGAGATGTTGGGAGTTGAACATGGCACTTTCTGTATGCAAATCAGAGGGTCTACCCAGCATCAGATTTAGGGAGGTGCTGGGGGAGGGGTGATGATGATTGTGATGATGATGATAATAATGATATATTTAGGGAGGGGTGCCAATGTTTGTCCTCGCTCAGGGCGCCATATTACCAAAATCTACCCCTGCTCTACCACTTCACCAACAACCTCTGGAGAGCCACATTTAAGCTTTAAAGAGTATTAAATATACTGTTTAGGGACGTTTTTAACCTGTGATATTTTAAATGTATTTTAATATCTGTTGGAGGCCGTCCAGAGCGGGGTACAAATAAATTATTATTATTATTATTATTATTATTATTATTATTATTATTATTATTATTATTATGCCTGTACAACTTTATTCTTTAACTATTTATCCCACTTGGTGCCCCTCTCATCTTTATATATGAAGCCAACAAAGTTTTCTAGAAGGTTCTACCAAAAAACTTTTTCCAGGGGGTTGTTCACACACGTGTGAAGGTGAGATTTACATTCACCTTTGCAATGTTGCAATCTCCAAGAAGATAATCCATTTGATTCTGCAATTTATGACTTGGATTTGGGAGGCAAAGGAATGCAAAAAAAGTGGTTTTGATGTTGCCTGTTTCCTGGACGCTTGCCAAATTCAGAACATCTTTTGGAAGCGCAGTAGAGATCTTTTGATTTCTGCTGCCTTTTTATGGTCGGGGCGCAGCTTGTTTCACACATGTGTGTGTCACACTCCCTCCCTCTTCCTGCTGTGTTGCACCTGTTCTCGTTGGGTCCTTGAGTTAATTAGACATTGTTGCGTCCTGCCTTGCATGGATCCAGCCTTCCTGTAGCCAGACATAAAGAAGTAGAAGGTGGATGCTGGGAGATGGATCAACAACTTTTTCATCCTTGGACTCCAGTCCTTGCTCTGCTTGATAGTACAGAGTACCAGCACCTTTTGGGAGGCCTTCAGCTACTGTGGTAGAGAGCATGAAGAGGAGGCAAGCTTTTAATGGGATGGAATGTAATAGACTCAGTTCAGCCCTGAAGTACTGTATGCTGGGGAAAAGGTATCTATAAAATGATTAAACTTCTATTTTTATTATGTTTTTTATTATCAGCTTTTTAATTAAAAGTTCATCGCATATTCAATAGAGGAAGGGCACAGGAAGAGAGGAAGGGTGAGGCATTATACAATGTATCAGTACTGTGCCAGCACCTCGTTTAAAAAAATAAAAATCACTGAGTTGCCTTGAACCACTGAGCTGGTCCATGATTTTGGAAAAATTATTTTCTCCTTTTAATTAACTGTCTTTGCTTAGCCCATTCTGATGACGCATGTCTCTTTGCCCATCTTTGCCCATTCCTGACGGAGTTCTTCCTATGGCACCACTCAAGAAGGAAAGACTTGTCCTGCTGACCTAGCACTTAACAGCACATTGTGGGAGTTTTAAATTTCTATTTATTTTTTGGTATTTGCCACTCATGTTTTAAACTACAGTTTTCAGACAAGAAGTGGGTAGAAAACATTAACAGAAGTATACAAAGGTTTGCTTATCACCGAGTAACTGAGGGCCATATGGTTGCCACTGTTTGGATCCAATGTGTGTGTTTGCTGACTGTTTTCAAATTGTCATTTGTGTTCCCTTCTGCATTTGATACCTGCAAAAAGAATCAGTGAGCACCAACTGTCCTGTGAAGCGTCACACACCAACTGTACTGTAGGCCTCTTCATCACAACGAGCAGATAAAGGGGCTGTTCTTTGCAGGTAGAAACTCACACAACTGATTCCCCCCCCCCTGTACTCCCTGCCAAATTAAACCCTTAGACACAAACAAAAAACCCACCTATAAAGGTGGAGGGTTCTAACTCATTTAAAAATAAGAGAGAATCTTTGGTTCTCCAGACATTCCTGGACTGTGATTCCCATGATCCCTCACTCAGTAGCAGACAGCATGATGGGGCTGCAGGGCTTACCAGACCTCTCTCCAGCAGAGGCGCTGCTGCATACTGGGTCAGAGAGCGGAAGGGGTTAGCCAGAGGGGTGAGGTCAGCATGGTGCAAGCACACTGGCAGAAACACTGGATTGTCTTGGATAGCACATTTGCACCACACCTACCACACCCCCTCCCCTTCTACATCTTGATATGCAGCTCCTTGGACAGAAGGAGATCAGGAAGGCAGTGTAGCCCCACCACCATGTCTGCTGCTGACCTTACCATCTATCATGCTGGCAGGAGCTAATGGGAGCTGGAGTCCAAAAACATTCAGAGGCTAACAGGTGTTCCATTCCCGATTTAAATATTTTAAATTTTAAGAGTAAAGACTCTCATGGTGGTGGTGCCTGTCATAAAATACTAAAACACAACATAATATAAGCAAAGTTATCACCGACTAATAAACTAGCAGTAACCGAAATGCATGTAGCCCCAGACTAAATTATGGTGTATAGCTATAACTAGAAATAATCAGCAACAGAGAAGACTGTGGTATAACAAGAAAGTATCCCCATCCCTAATAAACTGCTTAATATACTGCTTTTCCATATGTAGGAATGTGTTGTTGTTTTTTGTAAGGAGGGGACAGGTAAGTATTCAATCATCTGATCCTGCAGTCTGAATTGGTGCAGTCGAGTAAGAGGTTTGTGACCTTGTCTTCTATTTATGAGACAAAGGCTTGAGGCTGCAATCCTAACCCCATTTACCTGGGAGTAAGTCGCATTGAATTCAATAAAACCTACAACTGATTAGACAAGGTTTGGCCTGCACTGTTGGTTTGGAATTCTGTGTAATACTTTGTTGTTGTTCAGTTGTTCAGTCGTGTCCGACTCTTTGTGACCCCATGGACCAGAGCACGCCAGACACCCCTATCCTCCACTGCCTCCCACAGTTTGGCCAAACTCATGTCAGTCGCTTCGAGAACACTGTCCAACCATCTCATCCTCTGTCGTCCCCTTCTGTCGTAATACTTACTTGGGGGTAAGTCCTGTTAAACTCAGCAGGGTTAACTTCTGAGTAGGCATGCATAGGATTGTGCTGCTGTTAATGCCTTGTTTTTGCAAAAATAATGATCCAGACTTTTACGGCTAGATTGAGGCAGAGCCCTGACAACATGCAGTAATTAAGCTTCCAAGGACAGAAGGAGCCCTCAGGAGAGAGGGGGTGACTCAGGTACAGACATGAATCACAATCCCTCACCCACCTTCGTCATTGATCCAGCAGCAATTTACAGCACACCCACATACTGGCCAAGATGCATTTAATCAGCTGCTCTTGTAAAATGGAAGGTGTGGGGGTGGAGACGTGTCACTGTGGCCAAAGATCAGCAAAGTGTGATGGAGAGCTCAAGCAGACACATAAAACTGTTTGTTCCCGTTTGCTGATGTTCTGTTGCAATTTGTCAGGATACACATATAAACTCTAAAAATATGTTATTAAAAATCAGTTTCATACACATGAGAGGTACATGTACTATTTATTTCAGAAAGCTTTTTGTTCTCTATGGATTTGGACACTGTTTAATCTATTGCAATAAAATTTGGTGTGATGATTCCTGATTTCAATGAGCAGGCCTTTGTCTGTGCTTAGATACAATTGAACACCATTTTGAATCAAGATGGTGGACTGAAACTTTCAAAATGATACTGATTTTTACCACTGATTTCAGATGTTTCTTAGAACTTCCAGGGAATGCTGGGCATGAGGCTGCTAATATTTTATACATCCTAAAATCCTATTAGTTGTCCCACCACTTAATCTGGAGTGCCTAACACAAACTGTTCTTGTAATAGCTCTCCCTCTAAAGTGCTAAACAATTCTATTGGTTTTTCATGCACAGCATCAGCATACCCCAAAGCTGGGCAAATGCCAACCGCAGGTGATTCCAGCACCCTTTTATTTCATTTTTAAACAAGTGCCAAGGGAGGCAGCTATGGCCATTGCCAGCTACATTATCACTGGTCTCTAGGCACTATCCATAACAAACACTGCATGCGGGCATAGCAGCATTCTAGAGGAAGAAAGATGGCGGTGAATACAGCTACCTTACTAGTTGCTTCTCAGGGCTGGGCTAAGAGAGTCCCAGACCGTAGGAACTGTGTTTCTGCCTATCTCTACTGCTATCTGCCATAGCCCAACTCTGCTGTAGGCAGCAGTGTCAGAGAATTCCAAGGAAAACAGAAATGGGAGGAAAATTGCCAGTGTTTGCTTATTCTTTTCAGATTTGGAACAGAAATCAATACAGTGAATACAACTGGTATCTGCTTTGTTTGCTTTCAGTCTGTAAAAAAATACATAACTGATTATTTCACACATCCAAACCCCACACAATTTGCATTGCATTTCCTTTGCACTGAAATGAATGGAGCAGAAAAACATGACAACATAACTTGTGTAGGTTACAGAACTTCACCACAGTCGAAAGCGAGGCAAATAACCTTTTCAGCGAAAGAATCTACTGTCCCAATCAAGCGAAGCAATAGTACCTTGGTCAGACCACACCTGGAATGCTGTGTCCAGTTCTTGGCACCACAATTTAAGGAGGGTATTGACACGCTGGAGCATGCTTACAGGTGGGTGACCAAGATGATCAAGGGTCTGGAATCCAAGCCCTGTGAGGAACAGTTGAGTGAGCTGGGTGTACTGAGAAGGGGAGACTGAGAGGAGATGTGATGGCCATCTTCAAATATCTAAAAGGCTGTCACATGAAAGATGCAGCATGCTTGTTTTCTGCTGCTCCAGAGGGTAGTTGAGAATCCTGCTAGGAGAACAGCAATGCCCCATCACACCGATCATGATTCACTCAATATGTGGCAAACAATATCAGATCACATATCCCTCTAGCCTCTAGTCTGGCCTATCACACAGGATTATAGTGGGGTGGTGGTGGTGTTGTTTTTGCACTGGTAGCCTCTTTGACGGAAATGACCGCTCCCCACATCAAATGGAGGGCACCTTTTGTGTGGTCGTGTGCAGCCCCCTGGATCCCAGTGTGGCTCCCAGTAGTACAGGCTGGCTCCCCAGGCTGGATACCTGGAGGTCTCCGCCTACCTCAGCCAATCGCCCAATCCCACCTGGGGAGGTGTTGCCAGGGGATCGGCCAGGTAGGGGGAGGAACTGCCCTAACCGCCCTGCCCACACAACAGAAGGTGAATCTTACCTGTGAAGTGTCAGTTGGCTCCAGAACTTCTCCCACCCTGCCCTCCCTCAGTTACGCCTTCTTTTGCAAGTTAACCTCTTCTCCACAGGTATGCGGGCGCTGCTATGTCATGGTCGCTGTTGAAGGGCCGGAAAGGAATTTCCTGCATTGGCAGGTTTTGCCTTCCCCGTAGCAAAACGTCACAACTTTGGAGGTTTCAGGCCTTGGGCAGAATCCTTTAGTCCATCTTCCTAAATGGGGGGAGGGATTGTGAAGCAGTGACCCATGCCCCCCTTGCGACGGTGATCCCAGGGTTCGCCGTTAAAGGGATCTTGAGAGGAAGCACTGGCCATACGCCGAGAGGTTGTCATTGCTCTCCCCTGCGACGGCGGCAAAACGGGGGGTGGGCTCTCTGCTTGAACATATGTTCTCCAGAGCCAACCCAATCCCCACACATTCTGGATAACCCTGATGTCTCCCAGATCCCCAGCTGGGGACTGGGAAGGATAAATGTCCAATGCTTCAGCCAAGGTCTCCCTGCACCTGAAACTTAATGAAGTTGTGGCCAATTTTAATCCCATAGCATGTTGTCTTGAGTCATTATTCCGCTCGGGGGTCACCTGGGGTTGGGGGGACTCCACCTGTCCATGCAAGGCAGGCTTCCCTAGAATAGGACAATGGGCTCATCTCTAACCTCTTAGCCAGGGGTCAGCAAACTTTTTCAGCAGGGGGCCGGTCCACTGTCCCTCAGACCTTATGGGGGGGCCAGACTATATTTTGAAAAAAATAATAGCGAACAAATTCCTATGCCCCACAAATAACCCAGAGGTGCATTTTAAATAAAACCACACATTCTACTCATGTAAAAACATGCCAATTCCTGGACCATCCACAGGCCGGATTTAGAAGGCGATTGGGCTGGACCCGGCCCCTGGGCCTTAGTTTGCCTACCCATGCTCTTAGCTGAACTCCATGCTCCCATCACTCAGCACTTTTGTGGTTGAAAGGATTTGAAGCAAACAGACTCGGGGGGGGGGGGGATTGTGCTCACACAATATGCTTTCCCCTCTTTAAAATATCCTCTGTCCCGTTCATTCTTCTTTTCTCTCCATTCTCTTATTTGCTGAAAGAATGACTCTGCCATCTTCAGTCATCTCATCTCTCAGTATGCATTCTCCATTCCCGATAATTATATTGGCAACCAAGTTGACGAAACTATGAGCTCCACTTGCCAACTGCCCGATTTGGGAGCGCTGCCTGACAGTCCTGCAGCAGCAAGTGTGCTGTTCCTAATGAAGCATTCAGCTATAAGCAGGCTGTAAAAGCTGAGGATGCTGTTCTCCTGGCCTTCTGCCTCCCTAGAAACTCTCCCAGTGAGTCCCTCTCTGATGAAATAAAGGGAACATGATGGTTCTCAAGAAAATAAGCATTGGACCTGGCGGAACTTTGATGAGGCACATTCCTGCGCTTTCCATAATGAGGAGTAAACAAGCCATCTTTGCAGGAGGGTGATTTGGAGGCAATCATAAAGGTTAATGAATATGCTCATGTGTCAGCATTCTCTTGCCTTTGTCCTGTGGCAAGTGGCCACTCTGTGCATTTGATCAAAATGCAGGGTCTTGTATTGAAAGCACATAAGGGAAACACATCACCCCCCTCAAAAGAAACCCTTTGAAAAATGCATTAGCAGACATTCACGGAACCCCCAAGGCAACAAATTCTTCCTTCCTTCTCACACTCCCATGAACTTTAAAGCTGTTCCAGTAAGTTGCAGGATGCTATCTGCAGCATGCAGATAGACCCTTTCAGTGCCAGTGTGACCTTGCGCAGGGTATTCTTGTCAAAATCCAAGGAGATGTGTGTTTGTGTGTGTGTGTGTGGTGTTCTTTGGCGGTGCTTCATTTTAATAATTCATGAGATGTACTTAACTTGCAAGATTTTAATTATACCTTTATCAGTTCCCCCCATTTAAAATTCCAATATAGCAGAACAAGGAGACAGTAAACTCTACATTTTAAGCTCCAGCGTTCAAGGGATAAAGCCTCTTTGAAAATGGATTTCATGTCCTGAGTGACAAAATGACTCTGAGATTTTTGTTGTGCATATACATGCATGAATACATAGTCTCACATGTATATATGCATGGGTTTCTCTTGGTAATATGCATTTGCACTCTTCTCATACAAACATTACGCGATCATATTACCACCCCATCCCACTGACAAAAGGAAAGGGCTGTGACCTTCCAAGGTCACAATAGCTGAACCATAAACAGCAGTCTGGTTTCCCACTTCATAGTCTTTATTTATGACAGCTGAAATAAGCTTCCCAGGATGTTTAAGACAGTTCCTTTTCTCTTTGGTTTTGTTGCATCCCACCAGCCGCAACTAGCCTCCTTTCCTCTGGACATTTGTTTCTCTTCTCAAGCTAGCCTTTATGTTTGTGTATTTTAAAAGAGAGTTGAAAATGCACCTGTTCAGAATTGCATTCCCTGATTGATTTTTCTTGTTTCATCATGGGTCCCCCCCCCATTTCTTATGTTGTTAGCCTGTCTCTCCTCCACTCCCCTTTCCCCTTCTTTCATTTATTTTTGCTTTTTAGACTGTAAGCCTGCAGGCAAGATTCATTATCCTTTTAATGTACTCTATAAAGCAACGGTGGGCAGACTTCAGGATAGCAAGACCTTCTCTTCTTCTTCTTCTTCTTCAACTAGATACCCGAGATCCACTAACTGGAGTCTAGGTGCCAAGAACATAACACTGAGATTTAAAGAATACTAAGCCCTGTGAAGGAATTTGCTCTGAGTACCAGAACAGAGCTCACAACACAAAAATCCACTCCACCACCTCATCATGCCTGCCATATTTCTTCATTCCAGCAGTATGTTGTTGTTGTTGTTTTGGTGGTTAGGGAAGAGTCATTTTGTGCCACCATTGAATGGTAGAGCATTAGACTTAATCTCAGGGTTGTGGGTTTGAGCCCTACACTGGGTGAAAGAATCCTGCATTGCAGGGGGTTCGACAAGATGACCCTTGAGGTCCCTTCCAATGCTACAATTTTATGGTTCTATGAATAATCAAGACAGAAATCTGAGTGAATCTATTTAATTTCATTGTGTTCCATAACCACATTGGTGTTTGCCACCCTGGGCTCCTTTGGAAAGTATGGTGGGATAGGCATTTACGTAATCATCACCCATCTACCAGTAAATCCCAATCTTCTTCCTGCCCGCCTTGCTATAAAGCATTTGAATACAAATAATAATAATTTGAAGACTGTACATTTGGCTCATACAGCTTTTATGCAAGCCCATTGGGCTCATGTGCCCTGGTCCTCAGATGTACACATGCTCCCAGACGCATGGAAGACATGTGTAATGCAAAAGGTCACTCATACAACTGCACATATCATAGCTGGAGTCATTTTAACCCTTGATTAAAATCACATTTACTTCCAGTTATGATTCTACATATCTGTCCTGCGCACTTCCCAGCCAGAGGAATGCATACGGCAGATAGTTAAGTATTTCTTCTCAAAGATAACACTTACAGTTGCTTCTACAGCTCTGGATATCAGCGCACACCATTCTAATGTCTAGCCAGCTATTCCTAGGTCCACGCTCTGTGGAACAGTTGCAGCAACAGGGACCACTCCCCTTTCCACCAGTTTATGTACCTTTCCCCAATGGGTACAAACAGCCGAGACTGCATCTGCATGAAAACTTCCTCTGCCCATCCCTTTTCAATTCCCTCCTGGTTCTAGGGGACAGTGGTGCAAAACAGGGTGGGGGGAAGCACATGGTCCTTCATTTGCCTGACCTGTCTCTTCTTCCAACCCATCCTGTGCTCTGCCCTCCTGTTCCAAATCTTCTCTAGCCTCCGATTCTTGCCTCCTGACTGGTACAGGCCACCACAAACCATTGTCTCCCTCTCCTGAGTCAGACGTCAGTAGCCCCTGCATGCACATGTACCTAGGATGAGCCTCTCAAATTGCAGCCAATATATGATATGGGCCCTGTCTTGATCAGAGTAGTAGCTGCAGCTGAATTTCATTAGCTTCTAGCTCACATAAGAACACCACTACACCTGTGAGCAATAAACGTGTCCAGGAGGAACATATAAAGGGGCTCAAAAGACTCAGCTTTTCGCTTGTCAAATTCAGCAGGGATTTATCTCCAGCAAAACGCCTTCATCTACTCTTGGGGTTATTTGACCCTTGAGCTTAGCTCACAGCAGTAGCCAGATGTGAGCCACACCAGCGCTGTAGATGAACCTCACACTGTCCATAGAGCAGCCTCTCCACTCCCACTTCTTCCTGGAAATGACAGATGAAAGAAAACACTTCACACAATTAGGCCTAGGTTTTTCCCTACTCCCCCCCCCCTTTTTTTTTTTTTGCTAGACTAGGCTTTCCTGTGAGGTTTCCATCAGCTTGTGGCTTGGGTCTGAACCAGGAATACAGTGAGAACTGCCTCTCTCATGGTTTCTTAGCCAATGCACAAAAGTGCATGAAACAGACCAGTCTGGGTGGGTGGGTGTTTGGGGGCAGGGAGAGGCGAAGAAACAAAAACAGAAGAAGGAAGAAAAACATTATCCAGACATGGCCAAGGCTTAAGCAAAGTTTAAGGTCGAAAGAGGACCAAAGGTTTACACTTATTTGTATTGTACTGCAATCTCTGGAGAATCAAGCTATAGTTACTCAAGTACTAGTGGAGGCCAAATTTTGGAACTGGAAAGTAAGAAGAGGAAATGGGCCATAGTTCATGGATGTAGCAAAGTAATATGATATAATTCCCTTTACTGTACATGTTTACAGCCAGACTTTCCAAACCGGTGTCATCTAGACTACAATTCCCATCAGCCCCAGCCATCAGGGGCTGGTTTTATTCATCCATTTGAGAATTTCTAGCCTTCCATTCATCATATATCCCAGGTTAGGCTACAGTGCAGTAAAACATTACAGTTAAACCAATGAGACATTGCAGATAAAAAAGCAGCGTATCCTTTAAAAGCAGCGAGAGAGATCCTCAGTTGCAGCAGTGACAAAATTGCCAATAACATAAGTAAGTTCAAGGAAACAGATGAGATTTCACTTATGCAGATGTGGCTAAAGCTTTGACACCAGCCTTCTAGGATAGGGATGGGCAAATTAGCTTGTTTCTGTTTCTCCCAGTTTCTCACCTTTTGCCCATTCTGTTCCTGAAAACTTATCTTCAAGTGATTATAAAGAAAAACGAGGGCTGCAGGAACTCCTACCTCCCGGTGGAGTGTCTTCTCTCACCAAGGACTAGATATACCATTCCTGGTGGGAACGTGATGCTGGCTATACCATTCTTACCTTGAATAAGACTTTAAATAATCCAAAATCTGGGCACTTGAGATTCACTGGACTGTAATTGAAAATAACCATTTTGTACTGCAATACAGGGCAAGCAACAGAAGTAGGATGAACTGGAACTGTTCATACCCCATAGATTCCCTTTGGTTCAAGGAAAGAAAAGATGATCTATTGACATTTAATCTACAGGAATTTGTGTGAGTCAAAGGCACAAAGACCCTGGAAACATGACATTCCAATATGAAAAATAAAACATACAATTTTGCTATATGTTATATATTGAGCACATGAAAGAAAAATGAAACGAGGAATGAAAAAGGTCCTTAAAATCAATTTTTAATGCCCTAGCAATCAAAAAAACATTAAGTGTAGTTGGTATGAACAACAACAACAACAAAAAACCTTTGATGAATTATAGTCACCACTGTTTATATTGTATAAGCTACAGACTTTTGACAGAGCTAATTAAACCTGTTTGAAGTAATGGAGCCATTTCATCTGAGTGCATAATGTATGGCACACAGTTTGTATATTATTTAAAAGTCACAGCTCTAATAAACCAAATTAATGTTCTGACTTATTATATATCCAGTCAGTATATCATATGAAATGCATGCACCATTAAGCCAATGAGTCACTTAGCTCTTAAGCTGCACAAACCCACTATAAGACTGGTTAGATGTGAGTGTGAGCCAGATCGGAAACACTCTGAATGCTGATCAACAGCTTTTACTTTAACTAGACATTGTCATCTCATACGCCTCTACATATGTTGAATTATGCCAGCACTGGGCTCCTATGAAGCATAGGAGACGAATGCTTAAGATCAAAATGCTACGGCCTTCATAGTTTGCAGTACATGGGCTTGAGCCATATACTTATGCATGCACGCACACACAAATTATTCACCAATGAAGGAAAAACTAGTTCTTACTAATCAACCTCATCTCCACAATGCTAAAGAAAATGTGGGGAAAGACCATAAGAATAGCTCTGATGGATCTCACTAGTGGCCCATCTTGTCCATCATCCTGTTCTCACAACATCCATCCAGAACACCATATGTACCCCACCCCTACTGAATAGTCTTTATCAGTCACTGTGGCTTGATATTTGTTCCCTTCCCCTCCAAGCTTCCAAAGGCACAGGGCCACAACAACAATACAAGCTTCAAAATAAAACTTTAATCAATCAACCAATCAATTAAAAGGTATAGTGTCAACATTCTGCTGCGCTACCATTCTGCGTGTGATTGCAATCTGCTAGCGATGCAGGCTGCAATAATCGTTAGGGCAAGACCCTACCTTCTCAGCTATCGAAGAGAGAAAGAAGCAGAACATCAGCATTAGATACACATTTTTAAAGGATTTGTGTCACTCAGAATTTTGTGTATTAAATGGTATCCATTTATTCTACTATGAAATTGTAAGCATACATAGTTATATGTTTGCTTCAAGGGTACTTAAGGGTATTTTTAAAAAAATTCCACTAGAACACAGTGGGGGGGTCTGTGTGGCCCTCCAGATGTTATTAAACCCCAAATCCCATCAGCTCCAGCCTGTGTAGGCAATGGTCAAATTATGTGAGATGTCGCCCAACAGGTTCCCCACTCCTGCACTCGAAGAATGATGGCAAAAATCAATGCTAATAGAGTCACAACATCATATCACAACACAGACCTATCATATATGCTGGGAATGTGCAATGGTGAGAAATGTTCTTCTATGCACAGACCAAATCAGGTGTGATCACATATGGTTCCGAAAATGTTGGGCTCTTAGGAGAATGAGAACAATGCGTACAGGAAGGTCATGTTTTGATCTGAGCATTTTATTTCCATGTTGCTGGGATCATTTAGGCCCCAGACATTTGGAAGCCTTGCATTTCATTTCAAGCCCTTTCTGCTGAAAATTTACGCTGAACAAAAACTTGAGTTGGTAATATGGTTAAGCCAGCACAGAACAATTGACCTCATTCACGTTTGAGGGTACTCGATGGATGAAGCAGCTCAAGCTTGTTGGGGTGGTGGCGGGGGGAAATGTTATTACTTTTCCCCACCCCCATCCCACTTTTTTAAGCCTCTCATTCTTTCAACTGATGAAGACATTTATGGATCCTTCCCAGCCAGTCATGAAATAGCAGTTACATTCCTGCAGATATAGCAGTCTCTTTTGACTTTTCCTACCCATTTTACCACACTAACTCCATGGGAGAACCGATGTAAGTCAAATTAACACTTTTAATGCTACTATACAAACAAAAGCACCTCCCCCCAAAAATCAGAAGTGTCTCACTATAGATATGAAATCCTCACAGCCCAAGTTGTGACAAGTTACTTTACAAATTGGGAAGGAGCAAGTCTCTTGGCCAGATGTCCGACTGAATTCTACCATCGTCTGCCACTATCAATCATCGTTATGACTGCAACCTTTGTTCTAAGAAGCTTGTCAACATCCAGGGTGCTCTTGCAGGATTACTGTGCATTTTCCTCCTGATGGTGAAATAGTGCTAGAGGCAGGCAAGGTGTTAGATTAAATTTCTGAGGGATGTATAAAACATAATCATGAATATAAATGTTCTTATACCTACTTACGCTGTGAACACAATGCCCTGGTGGTGTGGCATACAGTATCCATAAAAGGATGGTTTGTTGTCCAAATGTGACTCTCAATCCAAATTAAAATACTCAGATTGGCTGTTTCACCTTTGTGCAATTAATCCAGACTGTGCCCTGAAGTCCTGCACCTGCTGGTTGCACAATGCATTTCCACACTTTACGTGGCAACCATGTTTTCGAATGAGTACCATACCAGTCCCATCCTGGTACTCCCCGAAGCAAACATTTAAAGCATGAACAATAGATGTACATGGGACAGGCAGTTGTGATCCAATTAGGGCACTTGGATGTGAGTATATAAACCTGCCATTCACAGACATGTTGGATATGGGAAATGCTGTTGCCATGTAAGGAGTAGAGCCACTGACAGATGGGCACAATGAAGGGAATCACACTGGAGAGCCAGTGTGGTGTAGTGGTTAAGAGCGGCAGACTCGTAATCTGGGGAACCAGGTTCGCGTCTCTGCTCCTCCACATGCAGCTGCTGGGTGACCTTGGGCTAGTCACACTTCTTTGAAGTCTCTCAGCCCCACTCACCTCACAGAGGTGGGGGAGGAAGGGAAAGGAGAATGTTATCCGCTTTGAGACTCCTTCGGGTAGTGAAAAGCGGGATATCAAATCCAAACTCTTCTTCTTCTTCTATTTGGGTCTGCACTGCCACGACGAAAACATCAGCAAAATGTTTTGTCTCTCTTAAGACCCCTAATGACCCCTAGGTCTGTCACGGAATGTTGCCTTGTTTTGATGTTTGATTCCTTGTGATCCCAGCTAACAGACAACAAGGAAAGATATAAATTAGAGAGCCCGAACTATGCCATATTGCCACAGTATTCACTTGGTTCCTGTAGCTGAGGAAAGCTTCACAGCAAAGAATCTGCTCTGCTGCAAAGTCCTGCAGACATAAATGCTCCTTGGAGTCCTCTAAGTTGCTGTGTGACATCACCCATGGAGATGAATAAATGGAAAGCATTTCAACTAGTGGCTGAGGAGGTTCAGTATAGAAACTAAAAGAAATGGGCCTAGGAATAGAGCAAGAAAATGGGGGAAGGAGCAGGAAAGGATGGAAGAGGGAGGGGAGGGAAGAAGGAAGAAGTTGCTGCCTTGTTGCTATGGAGATGGACTAAGGCAGCAAATGGGTTGCATTTTACTAATTGTTTTGAAATATTTGGCCAGATCTTTGGATGGTGCCTAAAAGGAAGTCAATGGTGGTGTCACAAGGTTGTGTTACTGTGCTTTCTCAGGACCAGGGGTGCTGACTCTTAGGGGCTGAATCCCTTTGGGGCCCGCAGTATTTGTTAGTGGGGGGCTGATTCCCCTCGATATTCACCTGGGTGTCATGTGTGATGTCACAACATCATACGTGATGCCCAGACATGAAGCTGTCACATGAGCCAGCAACATGGTGGCTCCTCTTCCTCCTCCTTCTCTGGTCCATGGTGGTGGCAGGAGGCAGAGGAGCTGCCGGCCATGGACGCCAAGCAACTGCGTGACACCCAGGCATTGCATGTGACAGTGTCACATCCAGGTATCACTCATGACACTGTGTCATTGTGCACGATGCCCAGACGTGATGTCATGCGCAACGTCAGCCCCCCAATCGCTTTCCGGAGTTAGTGTGCCTTCTCAGGGCTTTTCTCCTTTTAAATAGCACCTGCTGGGAAGCTCAAGTGTGAAGCATGCTCCTTCATTCAGAGTCAGTTTGTGTGCTTCCTGTAGGCATCTGGTTCCTGTAGGCATCCTGTAGGCACTGTAAGAATAGGACATTGGATTGACTGGACCTTTAGTCTGATGCAGCAGGGCTTTTCTTACGTAAACAATATCTAGCAGGGGTAAAATATTTATTTATTTGGTAATCACAATATTTCAGAGGCTCCTCCACCAATATTCCAGATGTCCTTTCCCTCATTCTCTTGATAAGTGGATGAGCCAATAAGTGATCATTTTAATAAGTGTTGCTTGCAAATGCTGCAATAGCAAATCTGGTGAAAGCATGGATGGTAGCAGTTGCTTTTGTAGAGACGATACTGTCTGTAGAATGGTGCCTCTCCTCTCCTTCCACTCTGAGCAGCGAAAGTGGAATAGGCCATACAAATGTCAGGGGTAACTGGGCCCTTGGGGGCAGCCAGAAGTCAGTGCTCTAAGTCATGTTTCGGTTAACAATAAAAAGAAGTCTTTTCTTGAGCAGTTCATCCAGGTTAGAAAGGACCGTACGAGGATGGATTTGGCACAAGGCCTTGACAGAGATGGATTGTGACTCCTCCAGGCTGCTGTGGGCCTATTAATTAAATGGTAAAAGATTTTCCCATGAAAGCTAGTAAAAACACCGCGGCCACTTCCAAAGCAACAGAGAAATAAACACCACGGACAGTGAAATGCTTTTAGCTAGCACATGTGAAAGTACTTATCAAGAGGAAATGAAAATGTATCATTTGATGCCATTCTCTATGCTTCATCTATGGCTTTGCCGGCAATTTGATGTCAGAAAACACACAATCACACGCAGACACACAAAAAAGGTTACAGTAATGGCTAAGTAGCATGGACCTGACACAAGCCAGAACATCTGTGCTCCATGTGTTTAAACAGCACTGTTGGAGGGAAACTAGAAAGCCAAGAACGTTTGCGTCAGAGATCTTGGTGAGAAAATCTCAGTCCTGCTGCTTACAATACTGTGTTCAGTTGATCACAAAGAGATTGGGGACAACTTTGGGAACGATTTGCCTTAACTAACCTTTGCCTGTGCATTGTGATTTTCTGGGCTATTATATGTTCAAACCTATTGTTATTGTTCTAAGAAGCAAGGGTTAGGGACAACAGACTAAGGAAAGCAAGTGTCACTGTCCTGACAATATTAGCAGTGCATACCCTCCAACATTTCTCCAATGAAAATAGGAACATCCCATTCCATAATGAGAATTTTACTATTTATGCCCCACACATCTTACTAGGTTGCCCCAGCCACTTTTGGCAGCTTCCAACATATATAAAAATATAATAAAACACTAAACATTTTAAAAACTTCCCCATGGCAGGATTGCCTTCGGACAGCTCAGGGGTTGGAGAGCCCCATACCCTCCAATATTTCTCCAATGAAAATAGGGACATCCTAAGGGAAAGTGGGACATTCTGGGATCAAATAAGAAACCGGGACTGCTTCTCTAAATCAGGGATGTCCCTGGAAAATAGGGACACTTGGAGGGTCTGGCATGTCGGAATACGTTTCACGGATCCGCCATGGATTCACATTTATTTGATTATTTTATAAGTTTTTCGAGGTCTACTTTTGGTATAATTGCGCGTAAAAGCGAAAGTGAAAGCATGAATGAATAGTGTGGTTCACTTATGAGATTAATCCGCCTTTATTTTGTAGATCCGGTCATGTTCAAAATTGTTAATGAGCGTTAAACTTGCTTCCCGCCTTTTTGGAGGGCAGCAACAGTGATTTTATTGGTTGAGGCATTGATGATGATGTCACGTTTGTTCCCTAATAAAAGGCAGAGGCACCCCGCTTAGGCACGTTCTTTTTGGTTAGTCGCACGTTCTTTTACTTTAAGTTCAGGATTTAGTTTAAGGGTATTGGGAGCGGGCTGGACGGGTTGGATGGGTTTTCTTTAGTTAGAGTTAGATCGCGGAAGATTATTCGGTTTTAGTTTTAGTTAGGTTTTCTTATAGGTTAGCCTAGGGTTAGGCCCGCGGAAGATATTTCGGTTTTAGTTTATTTAGTTAGCCTCGCGGAAGATTGGGCGCGCAGGGTCTTTAAGCTTAGGAGAACTTAGCTTAGGGGACGAGCCTACGCGGGTTCTGCCGAAGCCACTAAAGATACAACCGGTGTCTGTCTTCCTTTGGGGTTAACGGGGGGAGTAAAGTAAAATTTTTAATTTTCTGTAAATTGGTCCGTCTGTTCAGAGTCAGGGTACATATTTTATTTCACGAGGCAACTTTTCTTTAAAGAAGGCAATTAGGAACTCACACACCACCAGAGTCTTCAATTGGCTTACTCATCATCCTTCAGACTGTGAGGCTTGGCCGGCGACCGTGCTCAAAAGCACGCGGAACGCTGGCCGCTTTCCCCGCAACTGGTACCTCGTGCATAACCAGTCCAAGGCCGTGCACGAGGAGCTCCAGCACCCATACCCCGACAAGTGGTGCCCCGTGTGAGGCAAAGCGTAGTCAAAAATCGCTTCCACGAAGACTCCGGTTAAAGGCAACATATCGGAAGTGGCTCGGAAACAGACGTTGAGAGGTGAGGTATAACGGCCCGGTTCATCCAGGATTTCGCTGCAGTAGCACGAATCCACCGCTTGCCCAAAGTACTGTAAATAGAAATTGCGCGCGTGTATATTTTGCCCCAAGGGGTCCCCGGGTAGAGCGGCAAGGAGTTTAGTGTAAGCCTACGGGCAGAGTAAGGTCTTCCCTAAAGCCTACGGGTGGGAAGGGTCTGGCAAAAGCCTACGGGTGCCAGGGTTTTCGGTCAAAGCCTACGGGTAGGGCCGGTGTCTCCCGAAAAAGCCTACGGGTGGGAGGGAAAGGTTTTCTGGCAAAAGCCTACGGGTGCCAGGGTTTTCGGTCAAAGCCTACGGGTAGGGCCGGTGTCTCCCGAAAAAGCCTACGGGTGGGAGGGAAAGGTTTTCTGGCTAAAGCCTACGGGTGCCAGGTTTTTCGGTCAAAGCCTACGGGTAGGGCCGGTAGCCCCTAGTAGAAGCCCACGGGTGGGGGTGGAGGTTTTCTGGCTAAAGCCTACGGGTGCCAGGTTTTTCGGTTAAAGCCTACGGGTAGAACCGGTGTCCCCTAGTAGAAGCCTACGGGTGGGGGAGGAAAAGTTTTGGAAAAGTGTTTAAAAAATGGGCTCCTCACTCTCAACTGCTCAAGTTAAATTTTGTGAAGATTTATTGTACCTTTTGAAAAGAAACGGTCACCCTGTCTCTGAATCAGAAGTAGAGCTTTTAGTTAAAACTATTGGGGAAATTTGCCCCTGGGTCCCTAAGGAGGGAACGAAAGATTTAGCCTCATGGGAAAGGATCGGGTTAGAATTCATGGCCAACCCGAAAATCGGAATTCCTGTACAATTGGTATGGAGCAAAGTAAGAAACTGCTTTCAACAAATCGCTCCAAGAAATGTTTTGCTTAATGGAACAGTGAATTTAGGAAATACTGCTTTTAATAGTGCCCCTGTGCTGCCGCTTGCGGTTGTGCCATTTTCGGCCCCCTCGCAGCAGCCAGTTCAGGCCCCGTTGTCGTACACGCACTCGCCCTTGTCCAATTTGTCGTTGCCAGATTCATTGCCGCCTGTGCCGGTGCAGCAGACGCCGTCGGCCTTTCAAGCCCCGCCGCGGACTGCCCCACCGCCAGTCGCTCAGCAGTCATCGCAGGCCTTTTACCAGCCAGCGATCTCAAGTCAGCAGCAGCCGCGGACCTCGCTCCAAGCAACGGTCCCGCTTCCTCCATCGCAAGCCGCGCTTTTGCCAGCGATCCAGCAGCAGCAGCAGCAGCAAGCAGCCTTTTTGCCAGCAAACCCTGCTGCCCTGCAGGCCGCGCTCAAGCCAGCAGCTCCAGTTTTGCAGCAAGCTGACTTCCAATCAACAGCAATCCAAGCTTCAATGCAAGCAGCACAACAGCAATTTACCAACCCTTCAGCACCTCCGATGCCAATGCAGATTCCAAGACAAGAACAAAGCCAAACAATGATGATCCAGATGCCAGGACTTGCAGTACAGAGCCAACAACCTTATGCTCCAACTCCAAGTCAGCCATCTTGTCTTCATCCAACTTCAAGTCAGCCATCTTGTCTTCATAGTCAGCCATCTTCAAGGCATCCAGATGTCAAAGACTCTCTAGCGCCCTCTAGTGGCTCATCACTTGGAAAGCATCAAGAAGATTTAAACTCACTGATGCCACCTACAGATCCAACAGCAATGCAACCCATCTGCAGAACTCAAGCTTTGGAAGCAGCTTTGGGACAAATAGACTTTAGTGCTGATCCAATGCACATCTTTCCAGTGATTCGTGCCAATGGAGGACAACCTGCAAGATATCAAGCCATTCCTTTTGAAACACTACGTGAACTGCAGAAAGCCATACGCGAAAATGGACTTCAAGCTCCTTATACTAGAAGTTTACTTGAAGGACTGTCCACTAGTAGACTTCTGCCATCTGATTGGAAGTTGATACTTCGCACGTTCCTGTCGCCTACAGATGCTCTTCTGTGCCTGCAAGAGTGGAAAGAAGTAGCAGCCAGACGTGCAACGCCACTCGCCACAGAAGATATGCTCACAGGATCAGGACATTACTCCAATCTCAATCAACAGCTAGCCATACCTGATGCTGCACTCGTCACCATAGCAGACATCGTAGTCAAAGCTTGGCGCAGATTACCCAATCGCACAGATGCCAGCTCAGTATCAGGATTCGCTGCAGTTAGGCAAGGTCCAAAAGAGCCTTATGGGGACTTCGTGGATCGCCTGATTGTTGCAGTGGAACGCCAGATAGAAGATCGTCATGCCAGAAACATGCTGACAAAACAACTTGCCTTTGAGAATGCTAATGATGACTGCAAGAATGCCCTAACAGCAGTTGCAGCTCGTCCAGATGCCACGTTGACTGAGATGCTACGCGTCTGCCAGAATGTTGGTACCCACTCCTACAAAGCACAGCTCTTGGCAGCTGCGGTACAGATGCCACGTCAAGACAGCTCTACGCCAGTCAAGAAGTGCTATGGGTGTGGAGGCGATGAGCATTTCCGGTCGCAGTGCACAACAACGCCAAGGCCTTCTGCCAAGCCACCAGAGAGATGTCCCATCTGTCAAAAAGGATTTCAATGGGCGAACGATTGTCGTTTGAATCCACAAAATACATCACCTACCTCATCTCCAGTTCAGGGAAACGGTTCTGCGGGCCGCGCCCCGGCCCCGGTAAAACAATAGGGTGCAAGCTCAAGAACATCATGAAGGTCAACCATCCCAGAAAGGTGAACAACGCTACTCCTTATCCAGGTCATCAGGAAAAAAGAGTGATCCAGAGAGATATCTACTCTTCAGATGTCCAGAGAAAAGATGTGACCTCATCAAACATTCAGGTTCCAGAGGTTTCATCATCTGCCTTACCTATTCCAAAGGTTCCAGTAGAGAACACAGCATTCAGTTCACCTTCTGCTAACCGCCCTTCAGTTCCTACTGATGTCACCCCCGCTTCACAACAAGCAATCACAGTCAAGTCTCTGATCGCAGAATTGCCTTCAACGTTGAGAAAACATCCTACTGAGGTCAACCTCGCAGCACCTGAGCTTTACTCACCTTTGAGTCAAGGTCAATCTGTCATTGAAGGACATTTGCCCTTGATGAAACAGCAATATCCAGGTAGCAACCCAGCTGATGATCACTTTCCATGTGGCCAAAGAATGCAAGCGAGTGAGACAGCTCCCTCTTGTGGAAGCTTAAACATCACTCCAGTTAACAATGTCCACACCTTTGTGTCACCTCCAGCTTTTAAGCTCAACCCGCCACAACCAAACAATTATCATGGACAACAACTTCAACTGTCTTGTGTCAAAGAAGAAGTTCCATCCTGCCAGTCTGATGCACGACTGACTGAATGCCAACAGGTTCAACAGCATCAGCAACTCTTACTAATGGAAGAACCTCAAGTTTGCCAACTCAACGCCAAGCAGCTTCAGAGTTGCCAACTTCAGCAATGCAAAAAACCCGAAGCCAAAAAGATGTCTTCAGACACTGCTGACGAAGAACAAGAAGCTTCTTCTGTCCCAGGTATACCACTCTTCTTAACAGAGGACTGTTACTTTTCAAATCCATGGTTTGCTCAGCAATTGCCAACATCCATTCGTGGTCCATTCCCAGACACTTCAATTTGCCTTATTCTGCCTAGGATGGATCGCCTTCCTGCCACAGTCACGCTGACTGCAGGCCTAGTTCGAATCACAGATTCATCGCAGTTGCTGATTCCAGGATTTTCAACTGTTCCTTGTGTCCTAACAAAAGGTTTAGAAATTGCCAGACTCTATTTGCTTACTTCTACGCCTACAGCTCCTGTAGACTCTTTGCCTCCTCAGGCAGCAATGGCGCTAATCAAGATTACAGAAGAACGCCCTCATCTCGTCTTAGAAATGGGTGGACGAAAGATCAAGGGTCTTCTTGATACAGGCGCAGATGTCACAGTGATCGCCAGAAAAGATTGGCCTGACCAGTGGGCAACGACTGTCACCCAGGAAGTCTTCGGAGTCGGAGGTTTCGAACCCGCCCACCAGAGCGTGCATCCGATTACCTTCCAGTCAGACTCAGGCTCCATGGTGCAGCTCCGTCCACTTGTTATGGATGTGCCTATCACCCTTTGGGGTAGAGACTTATTATCTAAAGCAAGAACTGTTGTCCATACGCATTTTTGATGTGGGCCTTTGCATCAGCGCCAGTACATGCTCTTCCACTCACATGGAAGGAAGGACCCCCTGTATGGGTCGACCAATGGGCGCTGACGTCAGAAAAGCTCGCTGCAGCAGAGGCCCTAATCAAAGAGCTGCTTCACCAGGATCGCATCCAACCCCTTACTCTCCGTCAGTACCTCATGGATAAAGCTCCACAGTCATTAACCTTAGAGTGTTCCCTTGATAGTCTTAAAACTGTCCTTTGCAGTAAGCCTGTTGCAAAGTTCTCCTGGAAAGTTTCACTGCTTGGTAAGGTGAATTCTCCTGTCTACAAGTTCTGTTCAGCAGCATCTTCAAGCGCTCTCACGCCGTTGAAACTTTCCTTTGTCTCAGTGATCCATTCATCAACCGTGGGACGCTCCTTGCTATGTTCCGTGCTGTCTTTCGCATGGGCATTCTGTTGGCTGATTTTGAATGGTACTCACCGTGCCTACAGATTGCTGCCATCACTTCTTGCAGCATACCTGTTTCCAACCAAAACCGCAAACCCTTTTCACCTGCTTTCTGTTGCTCTCTACCTGATGGCAAATATGCTCCGCATCTCCCCAGGTATTCTTCTGGAGTATCTTTTCCTGCATCAACCAAGAACTCTACTACAGGCTCTTCAGGCGGTTCCTCCTTGTGCTCAGAAGTACTGTCTTCCGCAAAGAACTCTTCACCTGAAGGTCAAGTCATGTAACCCTGCGTGGTACTTGCCAGCCTGTATCTTCAACGACAGCCCCTTGTTGCTTAATCCTCTCGGCGGAGGACTGTCCTTACTTCTGCGGAAAAAACTCCTACTTCCCACACCTTGTTTATGTGTTCAACTCCATTCTTCACTCAAGAAACACGCTGGACAAACTTTGCGTGAAATCCGATGCTCCCTTTTCATCGCAAGCCGTGATGTCTAACTCTGGTTGTTAGCTACTCGCTAACTTCTCAACTTCCTGTCAAATGCAGCAACTATCCTCAACCTATGCCTTTTGTTTGCCTCTGGGCGGCCTCTGGTTCCTGGCTGCCTGGATTTGTTCCAGTTACTCTCATACCTGCATTCACTAGCAGATCACCTTGATTTGCTTGCTTAACCTCCTTTCTTCTACAGGTATCGTTGGTTCTTCAGAGCTCGATGTTTCAGTACTTTCCTGAGCTCCATGAACTTTTCCTGAGTTCCAGGACTATTTCTTCTACATGGTCGTGTGTAGTCGGAGAAGAAGACGACCGGCAACTCATTCATCGTCTTCATCCTCCTCTCCAACACCATTTTGCAGTTCTAAACCTGTCTTGTACTTTATATTGTACTTGTAGAAAATTGCATATTTACCTTTGTATGCTTCTTGAAATATCCGCCTCGCATGTTACATGTGTTTTCCTTATAGCTTGATAATTAATGATATGGATGTTTATATATGCAAAGCTTTTCTGCAATGGTTTCCATTTAGAGCGTCACAATTTTGATGATATGGAAATGTTTATGTAAGGTCAAAGCATTGTCTTTGTGCAGTTCTAGTCATAGACATATTCATGCATATATGTTTTATTTCAGTAATCCTAAATCTCCACGTTGTGCTTGCAAAAGTTGTAGTTTAAAATGTGGTAACATTTATATGCCTTATTTGAAATATTTCCTTTGGTCAAAGAATTGGTCATTCTCGGATTTGTTCAAGATATATATGTCAAGTCTGGTGGCGTCCTACCCTTTTGGTACCCCTATTTAC
Organism: Lacerta agilis; assembly: GCF_009819535.1. Taxonomy (NCBI): domain Eukaryota; kingdom Metazoa; phylum Chordata; class Lepidosauria; order Squamata; family Lacertidae; genus Lacerta; species Lacerta agilis. Next base: position 60,080,963 of record NC_046318.1, on the reverse strand, counting down.
TTTAAAGATTCCCCCTCTATATGCTACCTTTTGGCAGTAAACCAGGTTCCCAGCTTTTCCCTTCACCTTGTTTCCTGCTGTTAATGGGAGACCCTTCTGTAGTTGGTTTAAATCCCATCTCGTTTCGCTAGAAACCCTTGCGTAGATGGTTTAAATCCTCATCCTGGCTGGGACACCTTTATGTAGGTAGCTTAAATCCCCTCTTGTGGCGAAAACCACTTGTACTTAGGTGCCTTAAATCCCCTCTCTGGAATCGGACCCTAGTACCCCGTTACCTGTGGTCGCTGTGGTAAGTCCAGAATCTAAAGTTCCCTCGATTCTGTAGCCTCAGAGCCACAACCCTTTTCCGTTACCTTATCCATTTTTCTTCTGTTTTTCTAATAAAAATTAAAAAAAATGGGGGAGGGGTCTGGGTAGGCTATGTAGCCCCAGCTCTAGTTATATTTTAATTTTGGGTCCCGGATCGGGACCTCTCTTATGTTTGGGCAGTCGTTATCCGTTATTTTTAATTTTGGACCTGCATCAGGTCCTCTCTTGTGTTTGGGGAGTAATTTGTTGTTTTACGCTGCACGCGAAAATATATATGCTTATGAGGTGATTTGTTGTGTTACACTACGTATTGAAATATTTATATATGCCTAAAAGGTTTACAGTGTATCGGATCGATCACTTTTTATGTTTGGCTAGTGGTTTGTTATTTTCATGACTTTATTGCTACATTATTGTACAAGTATTTCCTCCTATGAAAAGGATGATATCTCTGACCTTCTTTTTTATATAACTAAATCAAAAATAATTTAATTTAAAACAAAAAAAGAAAGATGATATGTCGGAATACGTTTCACGGATCCGCCATGGATTCACATTTATTTGATTATTTTATAAGTTTTTCGAGGTCTACTTTTGGTATAATTGCGCGTAAAAGCGAAAGTGAAAGCATGAATGAATAGTGTGGTTCACTTATGAGATTAATCCGCCTTTATTTTGTAGATCCGGTCATGTTCAAAATTGTTAATGAGCGTTAAACTTGCTTCCCGCCTTTTTGGAGGGCAGCAACAGTGATTTTATTGGTTGAGGCATTGATGATGATGTCACGTTTGTTCCCTAATAAAAGGCAGAGGCACCCCGCTTAGGCACGTTCTTTTTGGTTAGTCGCACGTTCTTTTACTTTAAGTTCAGGATTTAGTTTAAGGGTATTGGGAGCGGGCTGGACGGGTTGGATGGGTTTTCTTTAGTTAGAGTTAGATCGCGGAAGATTATTCGGTTTTAGTTTTAGTTAGGTTTTCTTATAGGTTAGCCTAGGGTTAGGCCCGCGGAAGATATTTCGGTTTTAGTTTATTTAGTTAGCCTCGCGGAAGATTGGGCGCGCAGGGTCTTTAAGCTTAGGAGAACTTAGCTTAGGGGACGAGCCTACGCGGGTTCTGCCGAAGCCACTAAAGATACAACCGGTGTCTGTCTTCCTTTGGGGTTAACGGGGGGAGTAAAGTAAAATTTTTAATTTTCTGTAAATTGGTCCGTCTGTTCAGAGTCAGGGTACATATTTTATTTCACGAGGCAACTTTTCTTTAAAGAAGGCAATTAGGAACTCACACACCACCAGAGTCTTCAATTGGCTTACTCATCATCCTTCAGACTGTGAGGCTTGGCCGGCGACCGTGCTCAAAAGCACGCGGAACGCTGGCCGCTTTCCCCGCAACTGGTACCTCGTGCATAACCAGTCCAAGGCCGTGCACGAGGAGCTCCAGCACCCATACCCCGACACTGGCACTGTGCTTGCAACTAACTCTGGGCTGGGGCTTGTAACTAACTGTGGACCCACCTCACTCACTGCTTCCCCACCCCCACCCCCCACTCACTGCTGCTTCAGCTGCATCACTTAGGAGGCCATTGCCCCAACTACACCAACACAGGGATAGCAGCTGGCTCTTATCTCCTCCTCTCCACCCCACTGATTCTAGGGTTAGGCCTCCTCTTCCCACCTTGGGACCCCTGTGATCTTGGCCACCCACATTTCAATCCTGCTGGATTGAAGTGTACAGGAAACACACTGATGAAGAAGACCACAGCAAGAACTGGGGAGAGGGGGGTTCCATTCTTCTCAGTTTGACTGCATGCAAGGAAGATGCATGCAACCAAAGCACGGTGTGGGGCTGTTTGAAAGCCCTCTTGCAAACACCCCTGCCTGCCACTCCCCTCCTCCCCTCCCCGATGCTCTGCTCCCTGACATCCCCACCCAAGGTGTTCCAGAGCTGCTTCAACCTGACTCAGTTGAAGCCTGGATTGGCCTAGAATGTCCTGATTAGGTTTGCAATTTGGGGCTTGGCCAAATTCAGCCAACAGCCTGTATTTAATTGGCCAAATTTTGTTAAAATCAGTGCACTTTTGAAAGGTTCAGCACAGCATTTTGATTCAAAATAGTATCTTGCGGTATCCAAATGTAGAGCAAAATCACCCCCTCTGTCTAAAGAACCATTGTGCCTAATTGGGTGGTGATATTTTCAGAGGTGTCTAAATCAGTGCAGTTTGGAATGGCTTGGTCTGCCACCTTGATTCAAAATGGCTCCTGATAGCATCCAAACTAAGCATCCTCCTCCATCACACCAAATTGGGCAACAATATCTTCAGAGGAGTCCACATTGCCAAAGTTTGGAGCCCTTAGGTCAATTGAGCAACAATATCACACCACCATATTGGATGACAGTATCTTCAGATGCATCCAGATTGATACAGTTTGGAACTGTTTGATCCCAGCCAAAGCTGCCAACTTCCTTCACTCCTGCAGCAACTTCTTCGGATGCCTCTTTTGGGGTTTGTCTTCTCCCTCTCTCAGCTCTTCTCTCCTGCTCCTTCTTCTACTGTGACTCACTTCCTTCCTTCTTGTTGGGAAGGCAGGGGGGATTTTAATCTGTCAAGCTCTTCCACTATGTCCTTTCAGCTGCACTGAATTGGATCTTCATGAGAAGCAGGGCAGAGCCTATACTTGGTATGTATCACATAGAGCATATCTATACCATTTTTTGACCCACCAAGCCAAACACAGTCTATCAGCTATGTATGGTGGTCTATAAGGCTCTCCATGAATCTCCTGTTTTTCTGCTGCTGATGCAGGGCTACAAGAAAAAGGTGGATTATCAATAACATGACAGATCATTTTACATGGGAGGCATTAGGTTTGATTGTGCAATTTAGTACAAAGGAAGGTTTATCTTTTCCTCTTAGGCTAGGAGGGAGCCATGGAATGGGATCATGAAGTAGTTGGGTTCTGGGTAAATGGAAAATAGCATGCCATCAATATTGGGTTCTAATACCCAAAACAGCATATGGTCATTAACTGCAGAATTTCTGGAGAAACAATGTGCATATTTAAAATTGAACACACAGAGGCCACCGTCTAGGAGAGAGTTATGAGCATCTAAGCCCCATTGATTTTAATTGCTCCTAAGTGTGCACAACAGTGCATGGGATTGTGGCCAGAGGTAATAACAAAAGTAGCCAATTTCAGAAGCTCAAGATATCATAAAGTTGCTACAAGGGAACATGTGCCAAATTGTCCACCACCCAAAAAGAATAAACAGGGAGGGCAGGAGGTAGAATAGTTTTAAGAGTTCATATTTGAGTGCATTCAATATTATTGCATGATGATCCTGGACACTCCGTATTCGGAATCCCCAAATGTCAGCATAATGCGGGGGATTGTTTGCCAATCTAACACCAATGTGCTGATTGTTAACTGCATACGATGATGATTTTTAAGAACTTGGGACTCAACTTGGTAAGAAAGGAAGTGTGCTTTTTCACAGTGAAGCTAAGGATGGGCGAATCTATCACTTTCGGTTCTCTCGGTTTCTTATTTTTTCAGTCTTAAGCTCAGTTCTCCACATTGCCACATCAGTTTACAAATTTTGTTTTTAAAAAGTCACCATGAAATTCACCAGCATTATGCTGTGAATCTCTCCTAATGTACACATTTGAATGTAATTTTGCCAAACAGACATGTTTTTGCAAAGCAATTTTCTATAACGTAATTCATTTTTGCATTTCATTTTCATGAATGTATGCATTTACATTCACACTTTACCCTAATATATGCATTTTCCCAACCATTACTTGGCTGGAGAAGTGCATTGAAAAATTCAGTAAATGATGAATTTCTGGGGATGGCTGTGTGAGGGATCCTATTCCCTCCCCTTTCGATACTTCCCCAACCGTGACTCTCCCTAGGTTTCACTGACAACTAGGATGAATCCTTCAGTGTTTATATGGGAGTTGTCTCTGGGGTACCTCAGTGCTTTACGTTTGAAAACCTCTTGCCACCTATGGGATCTCCCTCCCAGGGTTCCCACCTGCTGCAGTTTGCCTTCACTTTAGGCAACTACGTGGCACACTTGGCTTCACTGTCCAGCCCTCTGTATGACAGGAGAATAAGCAAATGGTTTCCTCTTCCACAGGAAAGCTTTGTTTTCTCCTCTTAGTCAAACCTCTTAAGGTACTGATACACTGCCACAGTCAGCAAACGTTTAAGCACTTTTAACTTTATTAGGTAACTTGAAAACATGGATGTCTCGGGTTATTACTTATACAAATCTTCTTCTCATGTAATTCAGCTTAGTTATAATATTTCCTGCATCCCTTTAGCAATGGTAATGACCTTTCCTCCCATTCCCCAAAGCCCAACCTCGCAGTTTCTCTTTCTAAACCTCCACACCCAACTGCCAAACCCCCAACTGCCTTTCAAGGTTGTCCCCCCTCCTTTTAGAATGCCAACTAGCTCCGCCTCCCAGGGAACACCTACCTAACATGGGAGTGATAGGTTAACCCATGATGAACCAGGCATTATTCCGCCACAGGCTGTGCCTCAATTCACATATAGCTTTGGAAAATGCAAAACAAGTAGGATCACTTTTAAATGTGAACTAAATTAAATTTCTCTCCCATTCCCTACTTACAGCTCTCCAAACTCCCTGCTTATGAATGCCAAACTACACAAGATAATTAGAAGACCAGCATGGAGGGGAGGGGTTCTCAACCTTTCCCCCTTGAGGTGTTCCCCCCCCCACTAAAATTACCCTCTCTGTGGGTGCTTCCAGGCTGCCACTATTTTGCAGGTAAGCTGCTATTGCATACTAGCAAATTCAGGTTGTGTAATTAAAGTGGACACACACAAAAACTGCTTCTAAAAAAAGATCAGACTTTTTGTAGGCAAGAAAAATAGAAGGGAATTACATTGGAAAGTGTGGGATAACAATTCCTTGGTGCAATGTCATGTAACATCCCTTTCATCAGATTGGGATGAATGTTCAACAAGCAGGTCATCTGGAAACAACATGTGTCTTTGTGTAACAAAATATGGCACAAGGCAGAGTTAAAAACATCCCCCCCCCGCATCATGCAAACTATGGAGCATAATATGTCATTTAGTCCTGAAAAAGCACAGGGTTCATGGTAGTTTGGATAAAGCTTCGTCAGCTTAATCCAAAGTATTTTATTAGAAAAGAAGACAGTGAATGGATTGTACTCGCATTTCCATCTACCGTACTTATATCTTGGTTTGGAATAAATGAGTCAGCTTTCAAGGTTATACAGCTTTTTGACCCCTTGTTTTTGTTTTTGTTTTAAGTGTATCATCTGTCCACTGGAGTCACTTTGCAACAGATTGAACTCCAAGCACATTTTGGGATCCTATGTTCCACTAGTCTCAAGTCAGCTGCAGATTATGTCATCCTTAGGTCATCATATCAGCAACTGGCCAACTCATACTGTAATATATGAAACGACAGGCTGATATTAAACGCACATCCCCAAAATTGAGTATTTTGCCTCTGTGCATTGGGGTTTAAGTGTCCACAGAGAAACTGTTTAAACCAAAACTTTTGTAGCAGCTGAAAACATTTAATGAAGAGAACATGACACCAAGTCTCAAATGGTACATTCTGTTCTCCTCTCCATTTCCTTGTCATTCGTGTCATGATATTTGCATTTAATTAAAAGTGCTTATTCATTAGCTCGGTTTCCTCTTCATTCGCTGAATCATCCTATGTTGTTACGACCCCATGTGCGTCATTGTTCCTTATCACTACACTAAATAGGAAAGCAGGGGTGTAAAAGTAGTTTTGGGTGGATGATTTTGAACTGACATGTAATTGGAGGGGGAAGCATTGAGTAACCTTTCTCCACCTGGCACCTGGTCTTATCCTACGCAGGCCAGTTTCAGCTTATATTTGAATAAACAAATAAAAACACCCTGCTGACTTCCCTCCAATGTGTTAATCAAGCTTTCCAAAACCCAGAGGACATAAAAAGACATAAGAAAGCACCTGTTTCTGTTCCAGAGCATGCTTAATGCATACAGCACTGTTTCCATTCTGCTGCAGTTCAGCTTCCAACAAAAACTATGTTGTTTGTCTCACTGACCACTATGGCAGAAGTTTACATAATTAATTACATTACTGTTATATTATTCCACACCCTTAATTCAATACAAAGATCATTCATTTCTATGCAAAAGAAATGTGATACAAATGAAAAGAAAGGTAATCAATTACCTATTGTTGGTTGCTGGAAAACAATAGTGAATACTGATCATATTCACTGGATTGTTTCCCAATCAGGACATGGAACATATAAGTGAACACCAGAAATTTCTGCTTCTATTTCCATTGGAATTATCCATCATCCCCAACCTTGGATGATGCAAGATTTGAAGTGGGACCTTCCTAAATCATAGTTCATTCTGTTAGCTACTATGCTAAACTGGAAGTTAAGCACGAACACATCAGTTACCTTCATCATCATTTTATTTCTAGACTGTCCTTCCTCATGTGGGCACCCAGAGTGGTTTGCAACAAATAACGCATTAAAACAATAAATTTAAAATAGGTAAAACTGTATACCTAAAATTGTTTGACCACATAATTTCTATGACACAGGAGGAGACAAAGAACGACAAGTTTAATGCACAGAATCATCTCCAACCCCGAAAAGCCCAAAGATCCATCATTAGGTGATGCTGAAAAATCACCAACAAGGGAGCAAAGTTGTGATGGCCTGGGAGTCAGACTCTGATGCTGAACCTGAGGGATCCCAGCCTGCACAGGATTCCCCGCCTCCAGAACCAGCTGAGCCGGGGCCAGGGCTTGAGCCTGAAGGATCCCCACCTGTGCTGGATCCCCAGGTGCAGGCATCAGCAGAGTCTGCTCTGGCTCCTGATGGGAGGGAGGACTCATTGCCTGCAGGTGCTCCACTCCCAGCCTCTTCAGAAGAAGCGGAGGCATCCCCTGGGTCTAGTAACCCACCAGCCTCTCCTGAGCTACAGAGGCTCAGGGCAGAGAGGCGAAGGGAGTTAAGTGTCTGCAGGAGGAGTGCTCGCCTCCAGGCCCGGAGGAGAGGCGAGTCTCCGGAGGATCGGGACCGCCCTAAGCATAGGGCCAGATAAAAGCCAGCCAGACCCAGCCCAAGTTGCGTGAGCAACTTAGTTGCAAGCGTGTGCTCAACCTGCAACCTTGTGCCTGAACCCGCCTTGGACCTTGACCTGCTCCCTGCCTTGCTCCCCGCCGGATTGACCTCCTTTGGACCCCTAGACCCAGGACTGGACTTGGACCTCGCTTCATGGACAAACCCTTGGGGCCAGCACAGTTTGCTCACGCCACACCCGCACTCCCCCTTCGCTGGGGTGCGTTCGGGAGGAACTAGTAGCCATGGCAGACCAGGCGGCTACGCTAGTGGCATTGGCCCAGGAGAACCAGGCCTTGACCCACACCGTGCAGCAGCTAAGCAATGCGGTTACGGCGCTTCAGCAGCGTTTGGATGCCCTACCGGCTCCTGGGGCCGCCGCCCCAGCTCCTGGCAAGTACCCAGTGGCCCTGCCAGAGAAATTTGATGGGTGCCCAGCCAGCTTTCCCATGTTTCTCGCCCAGGCCAAGCTGTATATTCAGGGGCGAGCTCGGGATTTCCCTGACGACCGCACCAAGGTGCACTTCCTGATCAGCTTGCTGAAGGACCAGGCGGCCAAGTGGGCGTTGCCGCTGCTCCGGCAAGACTCCCCCTTGCTGACAGACTATACGGGGTTTTGCAATCATCTGGAAACCACGTTCGCCAACCCTCAGAAGGGGAGTCAAGCCAATCGGGCAATTCGGCGGTTGAAACAGGGCAAGTCCACAGTGGCCACCTACGCCACGGAATTTCGGCTGCTGGCGCAGGACTTGACCTGGAACGACTCTGCCCTGCGGGACCAGTATCTCGAGGGACTTTCAGACGAGATACTGGATCAGCTGGCCACGTTGGATCGCCCTGCCACACTGGATGCCCTCATCCAATGGAGTCTGCAGATAGACGATCGGTTGGAGGACCGTCGCCAGGCCCGGGGCCGCCGGCACTCCGGGCTCCCGGCGCCGGTGCTTCCCTGCAGTTCCGTGGCCAGAGCTGAGTCATTGGAGGAGCCGATGCAGCTCGGGGCAGCGCGGCCTCGCCTCTCCCCCTCGGAAAAGACTCGGCGTCGGGAGGGGAACCTGTGTCTCTACTGCGGTGGGAGTGGACACTACGCCCGAACCTGCCCTGAGAAACGCCAGCCGCAGGGAAAACTGCCAACCCCAGTAGCCGAGGGCCCAGGCTACCTGGGGACCCAAGCATCGCATGATGGGCCCTCACCAGTGGAATTGCAACACCTCATGATACCGGTGCGTCTATACCCCCCCGGTGGGCCCTGGATTCTCACCCACGCTCTGGTGGATTCGGGGGCAACCCGCTCCTATATGGACTCTGCCTTCGCCACTCAGCATCAGGTGCCGCTTCAGAACAAGCCGGAACCAGTACAGGTGGAGGCAATTGATGGACGGCTCCTACGCTCGGGCGCTGTTACTCGGGAGACCCAGCCCTTGGTCCTGTGCTACCAGCAGCACCGGGAGGTGCGAACCCTGGACATTGCCACCATGCCCCGGTTTCCCCTGGTGCTTGGGATGGACTGGCTGGAGTCACACAATGTTCAGATCGACTGGGTCAATCGGACTGTACGCTTCCCAGACCCGGGTTCCCGTGCTCAGTCCGAGTTAGTAGCAGCTGCCCCCATGGGGCAGGCTGTGTCAACGCTCCCTGCCGTGTACCAGGACTATTTAGACGTGTTCGAGGAACAGGGAGCAGACAAGCTGCCGCCTCATCGGTCCTTCGACTGCGGCATAGACCTACAGCCTGGGGCGCCCCTGCCTGTGAGCCGCCTATATTCTCTTTCGGAGCCAGAGCGTGAAGCTTTGCAGGACTTCCTTCGCAAGAACCTGGAACGTGGGTTCATTAGACCCTCTACCTCACCCACTGCCGCTCCTGTACTCTTTGTTAAGAAGAAGTGTGGGGAGCTTCGCCTCTGCCATGACTACCGGGCCCTGAATAAGATCACCATCCCAGACCGGTACCCCTTGCCCCTTATTGCAGAATTGCTGGAGCGGGTGCAGGGGGCGCAGATGTTCACCAAACTGGACCTCCGAGGGGCCTACAACTTGATTCGGATCCGTGCCGGGGACGAGTGGAAGACTGCATTCGGGACCCGGTATGGGCAGTTTGAATACCTGGTTATGCCGTTCGGATTATGCAACGCGCCCGCCGTGTTTCAACGGTACATCAACCACGTGTTCCAGGACTTGCTAGACAAATACGTGGTGGTGTACCTAGATGATATTCTGGTTTATTCCCGTGATCCAGCCCATCACGAGAGTCATGTTCGGTCCGTGTTGCAGCGCTTGCGGGAGCACCGCCTGTACGCCAAGCTCAGCAAGTGCGAGTTCCACCAGCGGTCAGTGGACTTCCTTGGACACCGACTCTCCCCTGACGGGGTGCAGATGGACCCTGGGAAGGTGGCTGCGGTTCGAGAGTGGGCAGCGCCCCGGAACCGCAAGGACTTACAGCGGTTCCTAGGGTTCGCCAACTATTACCGGACCTTCATTGCAGATTATGCTCATCGCACCACCCCTTTAACCCGACTGCTGCGCCCCAAGACGCCCTTCTCCTGGGATGAGGAGGCTGAAGTGGCATTTCAGGGGTTGAAAGCCTGTTTCCAGAGGGCGCCGATTTTACAGCATCCTGATCCCTCTCGTCCCTTCGTGGTGGAGACTGATGCCTCCAGTACGGCTCTCGGTGCCATCCTGTCTCAGCAACACGGACCCGATGCGCCACTGTTACCCTGCGCTTACTACTCCCGGCAGCTCCTTCCGGCGGAGCGTAACTATACCGTGTGGGAGCGGGAACTACTGGCCATCAAGGTGGCCTTTGAGGTCTGGCGCCATCATCTTGAGGGGGCACGACACCCGGTGGAAGTGAGAACGGACCACCGGAATCTGGAGTACCTCCAGACCACCCGCAAGTTGAACCAAAGGCAGATCCGGTGGGCGCTGTTTTTCTCCCGGTTCCAGTTCCGGATCCGCTACATCCCTAGCTCCCAAAACCGGAAAGCGGATGCCCTGTCCCGGAAACCTGAGGACGTCGCAGACACTGTACAGCAGGCAGTACCGACGACTATCTTACCACCAGCCGCATTCCTGGCCACTCAGGAGGCCAAGCCGCTGCAGGCTCGGGTGCGAGAACAGCAACGGGTCGACGCTTGGGCACAGGAACGGCTCCGGGAACTGTCTGACGGGTCATGCCCTCGATATCCGGGGCTGGCCCTGCACCAGGGCCTACTGCTGCACCAGGGTCGTCTATACATCCCACCAGGACCATTGCGGGCTGAGGTTCTCCAGATGTCCCACGATGCCCCAGCAGCAGGGCACTTTGGGCGGTACCGGACCACCCATCTGGTAAGCCGGGAGTTCTGGTGGCCCCGCCTGAAGGCTGATGTGGCACGCTATGTTGCTGGTTGCGACGTCTGCCGGCGGGCCAAGGGTCCTACCGGGCGACCCCCCGGTCTGCTCCAGCCATTACCAGTCCCACCGCGTCCCTGGCACACGGTCTCGCTGGACTTTGTGGTGGACTTGCCCCCATCTCGTCACTGTACCTGCCTCCTGGTTTTCACGGACCATTTCACTAAGATGGTGCACTGTGCCCCCTGCCCGTCCATACCCACAGCTAAGGAAACGGCGCAGCTGTACTTGCAGCACATCTTCCGCCTGCATGGCCTGCCCGAGCGTGTGGTTTCTGACCGCGGTGTCCAGTTCACATCCCACTTCTGGCGAGCCCTGCACCAGACCCTTGGGACGGAGGTCTGTCTATCTTCGGCCCACCACCCGCAGACCGATGGCCAGACGGAACGGGCAAATGCGGTGTTGGAGCAGTACCTCCGGTGCTACTGCAGCTTTCAGCAGGATGACTGGGTCGATCACTTGCCATTGGCGGAGTTCGCCTACAACAATGCAGTGAACGCCTCCACCCAGCAGACCCCGTTCCAGGCCTCCTACGGCTACCATCCACGTTTGTTCCCGGACGTGCTGCCAGCTTCCGCGGTCCCCGCAGTGACAGACTGGCTTCAGGAGCTTCAGTCCCAGCAACAATTATTGATGGAGCAACTGCGCCAAGCCAAGGACGCATACAAGGCCCAGGCTGACCGACATCGTCAGGAGGGGCCAGAACTCCGTGTTGGCGATCGGGTGTGGCTCTCCACCCGTCACCTGCATCCTTCTCGGCCCTCACGAAAGCTGGATGCACGATTTGCCGGCCCTTTCACCATCACTGCGCAGGTGTCGCCGGTGGCATTTCGCCTCCAGTTACCTCCATCGCTCAAGGTTCACCCAGTATTCCACCGGTCCCTACTTAGTCCAGTCGCCCCGCCCGACGAGTTCCACCCGGACAATCCACGACCGCAGCCAGTTTTGGTTGAGGGGGAGCCTGAGTACGAGGTGGAGCGCATTCTCGACTCACGATACCGCAGGGGGAAGCTCCAATACCTCATCGACTGGAAGGGGTATGGGCCTGAGGATCGTTCATGGGAACCAGCGGGAAACGTCCACGCACCTGCCTGCCTCCGTGATTTCCATGCAGCTTACCCCAGCAAGCCTGGTCCGGCCCCTCGGTTGAGGGGGAGGCCTGGGAGGGGGGATGGTGTGATGGCCTGGGAGTCAGACTCTGATGCTGAACCTGAGGGATCCCAGCCTGCACAGGATTCCCCGCCTCCAGAACCAGCTGAGCCGGGGCCAGGGCTTGAGCCTGAAGGATCCCCACCTGTGCTGGATCCCCAGGTGCAGGCATCAGCAGAGTCTGCTCTGGCTCCTGATGGGAGGGAGGACTCATTGCCTGCAGGTGCTCCACTCCCAGCCTCTTCAGAAGAAGCGGAGGCATCCCCTGGGTCTAGTAACCCACCAGCCTCTCCTGAGCTACAGAGGCTCAGGGCAGAGAGGCGAAGGGAGTTAAGTGTCTGCAGGAGGAGTGCTCGCCTCCAGGCCCGGAGGAGAGGCGAGTCTCCGGAGGATCGGGACCGCCCTAAGCATAGGGCCAGATAAAAGCCAGCCAGACCCAGCCCAAGTTGCGTGAGCAACTTAGTTGCAAGCGTGTGCTCAACCTGCAACCTTGTGCCTGAACCCGCCTTGGACCTTGACCTGCTCCCTGCCTTGCTCCCCGCCGGATTGACCTCCTTTGGACCCCTAGACCCAGGACTGGACTTGGACCTCGCTTCATGGACAAACCCTTGGGGCCAGCACAAAAGTGCAGTTCCACAGGCGGGAGTTCCACAAGCAGGGTGCTGCCCCAGAGAAGTCCCTGCCCTGCGTTGCTACACAATGAGCCATGCCCATTGGTGGGACCAATAATGGGGCTTCCCCTGCAGGGTGGACGGGGCACCACCTCTGGGGCTTCCACTGCCCAAGGCGGCTGCCCCAGTCTACCTCATGGGCATGTTGGCTCTGGGTATTGAAGAATTTTAGCCCCTTCTTATGAATGTTATCTGAGGCTAAAAGGAGGAGAAAACAGATATGCAATGGGCTCAAGAGAAAATATTAGTAAGCACCCATACAAAGAGCAGTAACATGGCTTTGCAGGAGCTAAGGCATAGTAAAAGTGGGTTAAATTAGCTGCGCTTTAGTTAATCAGAATGTGAGATCAAGATTTGACCCAAGCTAACATGTGATTTTTGTAAGATCTAGTTAAAAAAAAGTCAAATATATTTGCAATATAATAGTTGTGTGTGTGTGTGTGTGTGTGAGAGAGAGAGAGAGAGAGAGAGAGAGAGAGAGAGAGAGAGAGAATGTGGATGGATGGATAGACAGACAGACAGACACCCTCCATACCCAAATTGCCAGTAAATGTTGTAGCACTCAAGCACTTAAGAAAGGCAAAGCTGGTAAACAAGATTTTTGAATGAGTCTAAAGCAGAACATTAGATTTCTGAATAGGGACTTGTGACCTGGCAACAGAAAGCTATTTTCCCTTCAGAGAGGCTGTCTGCATTGTATGCCAATCCATGCCATTTGGGTTGTTTAAAAAAGGAAATTGAAATGGAGCAATTCAATTCTATCTGGAGGGGGAACTCCTCAAGGTAAAAATGCATGGCTTTTTGCTACAAAAAACAAGCTTGTTAGGTTGATGTATGGCCAGCAAAGGTTTCAAAGTTCCCATTTGACCAGGTTGTTCTTTAGCATTTGAGGATGGATTTTTCTCTCCGTCTCTGGTATTTCAGAGGTATTTATCGTCTTCTTTTTTTAAGTGAACACTAAAGCAACAGAAGTGAAATGATCCCACTCTTTTGTGCTTGTCTTACTATCATGAGAGTTTGGAGCGGGCCAAGAAGCTTACTCTGTCAGACAGTCTTATGCTTAATTGATCTGTCTGATAGATGATTCAGCTTTGCCATGTACTTTAATAGGATGTGGGTGGATTGCTTTTGTTTGCTGGTATATGTGCAATGGATCGTTACCAAGCCATGCACATATTTAGAAATGCCCACTCTCTCGATAAGCAAGTATTGATGCACTCGCTGGAGGAATAAAATGTGCTTCTGCTAGATTGCCCTAGAGACAAGCTGCCATATGCCACTCTGGGCTTACCTGGAAATAACAAAAGGCACTTATCCCTGAGTTTGTGCTCACTTAACATGGGCTGGTTCAAGATATTTTGCTGCCTGAGGCAAAGGGCAAGATACTGCAATTGAGTCTCACATCATCATTCTTGACGGGACAGGTTCCTCCACTGTACCAGAGGGTATAGTGCTAAGATAGGGGGTGCAGAAGAGGTTAGCTTAGGGGAGTTGGGGGGAATGGGGGGCGGATCATGGATGGCCTTGGCATCTGCTGTTTGGAACAGCTGCCACATTCTGCCTAATGGTAGGGGTCTGGTCTTCCTTGGATATAGTCACAAGTGTTTGCACACAATCATTGCAATTAGGGCCGCAAGCTCTATTCAGCTTAACTAGTAGATCAATCAGCTTGGTTGATTAGCTTATGAGGTTCAATTTTAATCAGTCATCCTGAGAGTTAAGTGCACCCTGTTATATATCTGCAGACAAATTTAGCCAACCAGGCACCAAATTTAGTAATCTTTCACAATATGGCACCCAGTGCAAGGCCAAAAATTGGCACCTCCAATCGGATCTTCTCAATTTTGGATTTTCTCATTTTTGTGCCCCCTTGACTCGGTTCCCTGTGCAAGAGAGCCACCTGCACCCCCATAAACACAGCACTGAGTCCACGTCAGGCATTTGGATGAACATAGGAAGGTTGAAACTGTGTAGAAAAACTTTTGGGTAAGGCATGGTTCTTAATCACACAAAGCATGTTCTAAGCGTGTTCAACCAAATGTGCATAGAAGCCCGCTTCAGAACATCACGTGCAAGGTTTGAGAGGAGCCACCGCATGTGGAAACAATTGGGTGCAGGGCTTGCACCCACACACTGCCTTTGTCTATACAGTTTTAAACCTCGTGTGATCAGGCAAATGCTTACAAACCATAGCATGATTGTAAACCCGAGAGCAGAGACTATCTAAAAGACATGGCATGCAAGGAAAGAGGGATGGGGAGAAAGGAGGGGAACACACCCAGGCACCAGTTCTTAGCTACAGTTGTTATGCCCACCAGCTGGGATGGAAACAGTTCAGGCAGCCTGTTAGAATCATGCTGTTAGAATAGTCCTTTATTTGTTGACAAATGTGTATTATTCATTTCAAAATATGCATCTAAGTAAGTATTTTGATACATTTAGATTGTGATGAACTGCAGATCAGATTATTTCATGTAGGAATTTGCAAATTCAAACTCTTACCCTCAGTGCTATTCTTCTACCAACAGAAATGTGTATTGTTTTCTCCCTACCATCAATGCCTGTGGTGAGAATAGAACGCCTTTACAAATGAGGAGTGAAACAGTTGGGGATCCCTGGAGGTGAAATGTGATTATAACTTCTGGTCCTTAAGGCTAATGAACCCTACCAGTGCCTTTTTATCCCCGCCAGTTTCATCATAAAACTTTCCCTCGCACTCAGCCATTTGTTGAAATTAACTCCCAAACCCTCCAATATTCCATTACATCCCACACGGACATTTGCTGGCAGCTGAGAGATATCAGACATATGAGAGGACTAAACCCCACAGGAGATTTTACACCTTAGCTGGAGCTGTCCCTGTTTGCCAAGCAACACATCAATTTCCTCTTCTGTGACAATATGTTTAACCTGTGTTTTTTCACAGTAGGCTTTAAAATAAGCAATTAGAAGACACAGTGTTTTCTTCAGGTTGATGTATTATGTACCAAGACACAATTGACCTTCAAGGCATGAGGAGAATCAGTGAAAACAGCAACTATTCTTAAGCCCTAAAGCACTGTGGGATGATGGTAAAAGTGCCAAATCCTTTTTAACTGTTACTTTACTTTGTTATTATGGATATGTTTGCTTGCAACGGAACAACTGAAAGCAGACAGCTTATGATCTATCCATAGTGAATCTGGAAAGTAAGGTGTTTTTATGATAAGACTAAAACTTATGGATTTATGTCCAAGGCTTTTTCATGCCTCCATAATTTATGAAATTCTTATCAGTTTGAAACAATGTTTTCCCTTTCTCCTTCTCCCTGGAGCTCATTTTTATTGACATCTGGGCACTTGTGGAAATGAAGAGATAGTAATGTGAGCCTTCAAATAAATAAATAAATAAAAGGCACACATTTATGGGTAGGCAGCTTTCCAAGAAATTTCAGGTCTACATGAATGCCAAATCATCACTCAAGATTATTGGTAGAAGTGCCTATTCCTTTGGAGAAGTGAATTTGAAAAGCTCCTTATTCTATGGCTAGAGTAAACAAACTTAAGATGGTGGAGATAGTCACACAAACAGTTTACATAGCCTCAAAGCTCCCAATACTTTTCTTCCTATTATTTGTTGGGGCATTGCTGCAGTGGCTCCCAGAGCTGTAAGGTCCAGGAGGATGCCTGGCTGTGGGTTTTTTTTGGGGGGGGGGGGAACTAAGCCCCCCCCATCTGCAAGATATATTTAAAGCAGTATCATGCCACTTTAAACGATCATGGCTTCCCCCAAAAGGATCATGGGCACTATGGTTTCTAAAGGGCACTGGGTGGTTAGGAGGCTCCTATTCCTGTCACAGAGGTATAATTCTTAGAGTGGTTTTACAGTCAATCCTTCTTCTCAGAGAACATTCATGTGATTATACTCTCTCACACACATTTAGCGCATTGGAGCTGAGGTTGCGTCCAGACAGCCCATTTATTGAGCATTCATCTTGATTTTTTTGCACAAAGTTTCCGCGGAAATTATATAATGTCAGCTGTCTCACGAGCATTCACTTTGATTTGCTTGTGAGGAAGTGAGACCATGGCATGTTACAGAATTGTGATAAGTTTTCCTCATCACTTTCCTTACTTTGAAAAAGTATCCCTTTCCATGGTAAAGACACATTCAAACTGCCTTGGGAACATAACACTCCTTGCAGCTGTGTTTTCTGTCCTGTGTAACTGTTTGCAGCTGTTTTGGATCCCCTTCCTTCTTTGTGTTTGACTTTGTCATGCGGCCAACTCTGATTGGCTGCATGTTGATGTCACTGTTGCTAGGAGGAAGGAGCCTGGGTTAAACAAAAGGTTACTCAAGCAGTAGCCAGTTGGGCTTGTGTGAATAGCAGTAGAGGCTCCCCCTCCCTGCCCTCCCCCCCCTCCAAAAGGATTTGGGGGATATTTGAGGAAACATTTCAGATTTCCCCAAAACACCTCTTGAAAATCAATTTAGTGATGCATAAGAATCACACTCCTTTTGCAGATGAGTGGTGAGAAACATGAAGCCAATATTTTCTAATACCAAGTATTTTATCAGTCTCTCAATTCTGTTTCTTCTTCGCCTGGTTTCTATGCAAACATAGCTGCCATTAGCTGAGCACCTTTGGGCAGCCTTACATTTGTACAAACCAGAGAGAATAATATTACAGTACTTGGACTTCTCTGTCATTTAACAGTTTGGAATTGGTGGGTATTTATAGAAATCTGTAATAAATCTCCTCTTGGGACCAAGGCCTTTGTAGAAATTGGGCAATAGGTCTAGCTATTGACATACCTATTACAGAATGGAACTCCTGCTGTGTCTCATTACCTCTGATGTTACACTGCGCTTATCTAAAGGGAATGCAATATAATCTGTTTTGCAGGATGGATTTCACATCATATCAGTTGTTTATAATGAAGCTTAGGCCAGATGCATTGTACTGGCGTCATGGTGACTATGAAGGATTTGGGTTATCTGATGGAGGATAATCCAGTCATATACACTTTTTCGATCTGAAGTTTTCATTTATACTGTATCTTGCCCTTCTCGGCATTGCATTCAGCCAAATTCCTCGGGAAGCAATTGCTTTGCTTCTTTGGGGATATGCATAATTTTTGCTCAGGTCTGTTTTATGCATTCTCTATATGTCGCAAACTAGGAGGAGTCAAATCTGCAATCAGCAGCTAACAGAAGAAACCTGCTGTCACAATGTCTTTACAATCAGAGACACAGTAAGTTTCCGGGCGAACAGACATAATAATAATATCAACTATCTTCTGGAGGAGCTTCCTAAAAGTGATCTCTGTGAAGTCAGTTAAAACAGCAAGGGAGGAGTTAGAAGTGCAGAGAGGTATTATTGGTGCCTGGTGATAACCAGCTTGGGAACTCTCTTTCACCCGAGACCTAAGAAATTCAAAGCTTCTCTTGAGGATCTTCCAGAAGTGCTGCAAGGCACTGCTATTCAGGCAAGCATCATGAGCAGGTTTTTCTTTTAGCGGTGATACTTCTTCAGAAAGGTGGATAAGCCATGCCCCCATCTTGATTCAGCATGGGCTTGGACTTTCTGAGCCTTATACTCCCTTGGTGCTGGTCCCACAGCCCATCAACACATGGTTTCTCTTCTCCACCCTACTCCACTTTCCTTAAACATGGCTTGTTAGATTATAGGAGTAGATAGGGGATTTTTTTTGGAAATCTTCATGTGGAGCTTATCTGCACAGATTTTTTCTTTCTAATTCCCATTTTACTCTTTAATCTCCATTCCACTAAAAACATGAACAATTCTCACACATTATATGCTGTATTATATACAATCATACCTTGGATCCTGAACGCCTTGCCTATCTGATGTTTTGGCTCCCGAATGGCACAAACCTGGAAGTGACTGTTCCAGTTTGTGAACTATTTTTGGAAGCAAACATCCAACGGGGCTTCCACAGTTTCTGATTGGCTGCAGGAGCTTTCTGCAGCCAACCAGAAGCTGTGCTTTGGTTTCTGAATGTTTTGGAAATCGAACAGATGTCCGGAATGGATTCCGTTCAACTTCCAAGTACGACTGTATATAATACTATAGAAAGAGTATGTGCATGTAGGCATTCCTTTTTCCTTGAGTTGCTTGGCATCCGTCTGTCTCAGGAGACAATGGAGGAGTACACCTTTGGGCTGCGGCTGTAGAGACTGACATGAAAGAGACATGCCTTGCTGCAACTGGGGCAGATGAAGGCATCCGGTTGAGCTGATGCAGATGTACTGTGGTGTTTCTTCTTTCTGTGCTCCTCCCTGTTGGCAGGGACTATCTTAATACTGGTTTCCATAAGCCTCTCTGAGATCCTTTTTGGTTAAAGGGTGGGCTACAAATGAAATAGATAAATAAATAGCCAGATTTCCTAAAGTAACCTAAAGCACATAGGTAGATACAAAAATGTATACATATAAAAATATGTAAGTCTGAATATAAAACTATGCTGCAGAAATATAATACAGCATAGGGCTTGAATCTGACTCATTCTCTCATATATATCACATATGCATTAATCCTTTGAAAAATTACTTGCACTTTAAAAAAAATGCTTTTTTGTCTCAGACTGGTTTTGCCCCCTCTTTCAATGATGCCCCATATTATTTTATACCATGGAACTCAATGACATAGGTCAGGAGTCACCGACATGGCACTCGGAAGTCCAAGTATCTTCAATGGTGACCACACAAAAGCTCAGTAAATATCCCCTCAGAAATCCACAGTGCACAAGCCACCTTAAACTTTCCCACATTTCACTGGATGCCAGGATTTGACACCCAGTCTCTCTGCTGTTCTGAACAGGAAAGTTGCAAAGAGCATTTTCACATCATATACATCATATCCTAAGTTCTGTTTCTTTGTCACACACCAGTGTGACAAACCAAGAGAACTTAGCAACGGGCTTATGTGTATATTGATGGTTTTGAACATCTTAGAATTCATGTTTTATACTCTGAGACATTATCTGTCATGTAACAAAACAATATTATGTTGCATCTCTATTGTGCCAATTGAATTAATGGGAGTTGATGTCTATTAATTTAACTGTAATATATGGCCTTGTTGCAAGCCATTTTATTTACATCCCTATTACAGTTTCTTCTCCATTAACATGACTCACATCTATGCCATTTCCTAACAACACTGTCTCACAGCATAAATTAATGTATGATATCCTGTTCCATTCTGCAAACAAGATATGAATTCAGAAAGATATGAATACAGCACTATAGATTTTTTAAAACATACTTTTTGCTTTGCAAATGAAATAAATGCATAATATGGTCTTAAATCAGCAATCAATTTCAGCCTAGCAGTCTCTCTAGCCTGTAAAGATTAAGAGATGGTACAAATAAAAAAGGTTCTGTTATATAAAAGCTTCCGAGATTAGATGTCATTTTGAGAACAGTTGAGAAGAGCCATACAATGATAATTTCAGAACCACTTGTTTTATTTATTGGTTACATTTTCAACATTTTATGCATTAAAATCATGTCACTTTTTACTGTCCGATTATTCAAAGAAGTAGTTTCTTGGATTACCTATGTCACTTGTGTCGTATACATATGACCTTTAATATGGATGAGCTGAAATCACTCGGGTGATTTTTATTTCATTTATACTTTGGTTGAAAAACACCTCCTTTTGTTAATTTTCAGCACCCCTCTGGGTGGTCTTTCATTGTCTTTAAGGGAGATTGTGTTTTATTTAGTATCAATTATTTCACTGCAATGTGTGAAAAGACACAGACCTCTCTGTTGAATAGCTTATGGAAACTGGTGGAAATTAAGTACATAGGGTGGCCATCTCATGCAATGAATAATGGACAGAAAGCAAGGAAAGCTCCCTGGGACTATGGGCACCATCATTTGAATCGCACTGGGGAATAAATGCACTGATCGCATCATTGGCTTCTGCAGCATTCCATGGAAAACACTGGGGAAACATGAGAAGCCAGACTTTTGGTTGTGGTGGACCAATAACCATAGATGACTACGGAGTTGCAGTCCATCCAGCAACATCAAGAACTTACCACATTGTCTACCCCTACTTTAAGGCCAATAAAAGTGTGAGGCACATATCCCTTTTACCTATTCCTCCCCCTTGTTATTTAATTTCTATATAAATGATGTGATAGAGATTTTGAAAGAAAGCTAAAACTGTACTCCAAGTTAAGAAATTGTCCTCTGGCTACTTTTATTATATGTTGATGACCGCCTGCTGTTATTTAATTCCCACCGTTTAAAAATAGATGGACTTTGAATGGTCACAAAGCAGATCAAATAATTTGTCTGTGCCTGGACTCATCATAGTGCCTCTGTGTTAACAGACTCTGTTAATAACCAAGATGATAAGAAATAAAATACAAAACCAAGATTCACCAGAATCTGTGATGGAAAGGAAACTCAGTGCATCTCTCCAATAGGCAAAAAGCTTTTGTTTAGTTTCTGTACAATTAGAGGAAGAAAGCTCTTAAGAGTGCCAGAAGATGGGAGTTTTTTGGGGGGAGGGGAGTCCTTATATAATGATAATAGAAAAGCAAGCTACAGTTGGTCAGGTTATATGTTGTCCCCACAATTGATTTACTTTCAAAGTTATGCATGGAGGAAGAGTGTAGTAATCCTCAAGCTTTCTGTGGCTAAAGTAAAGCATAATGATGTCTAATCAATTGGGTTTAAAGAGGAAAAGTTCTAATCCACATAGCAAAGAATTCATCAAGGTTGGAAATATGGACACTGCAATGCAGGATGATCTTGCATCCCATTACTGCATCAAGGATTTCACCTTTTTTGCATTCAGTGGGGTCATTTGTATTTCAATGCTACCTGAGCCAAGTCTCTCTCTTTTTCCTCCAAAGTTAAGTCACTTTCAACATGCTGGAAGTGTAGCAGTAGAGATCATTCAGTTTGCAATTCAAGGTTAACTCTGTTGTCAGTAAGTCAACTAGCCAAGAGGGGGCAGGTGCAGGTGTTGCAAAGCAACCAGGGAAGAGGGTATGATCTTTAGTGAAGCAGCACCCACTCTCATAGGCTATCTAGTCATGAGGGAGTTTTCTTGTAAATGTTAAGTTGAATCTAACCCTGGTCTTTACAAGGCCTGTCAAAGAGCCCACCTCTCATTTTTGTGTGTGTGTTTAAGTTGTATGATTCCCCCCCACACACACACATGTTGTTCACTAAAATTTTATTAGGATGCTCTCTCTGGATTCTGTCTGTATTATTCAAATGCCTCTACTAACACACCAGGATCCAAACAAAAATGAAAATATGCTAATTATTACCCAAGCTGGTTTGATTGTATCATCAGAAGGAAATGTCTTTATCCCTTTCCAAAAGCATGTTGAAGATCCAACTCATGGCATGCTTGAATGTGAACTGTATTCATTCTTGTTTGGTTGAATGTGAACTGTATTCATTCTAGTTTAGTTTAGTTTAGTTTAGTTTAGTTTAGTTTAGTTTAGTTTAGTTTAGTTTAGTTTGGGTTTTATAGGGATCTTTCCTCCTTTAAAGCACAGCTTATTTACCACTTTTCCATATACCAAGGAAATGATTTTTTTTCTATTAGGTAATAGATGTGCAATGATTGTCTACTTTGTTGCTACTTTTGCATACCTCGCTCATTCTTCTTGCTTGTAATAGAAAGAATATTGGGCACAGTTTGTGGCTTGAAATCCTCCCATTTTTTTGTAACACTGGCAGTTTTATCTTTGCTTGTTACATTGATTTTATGTTCAAGTTAATAGGGAAAGCTGAATAAACAATGACCAACTGATTGAGTCAAAGGAACATAACACTGAATTTTATAAGCATGTGCCCTTCAGACTTGAGAAGAGGGTGCATATGTATACAAGGGGTCACCAGTCTGGTGCCCCTGGGCAGCATGGTTCCTGTAAGGGCATCCAGTGGTGCCCTGGGTAGGTGCCCTAGAAGCTTTTCTTTTTAAACTAAGTCTCTATCCCTCCTAGAGAGTTAAAAGATTAGAGCATTGCAAGTCACATGACACTTGCAGCTCCTCCTTATCTCCAGCTGTGGAGAATGTCTATGCCTGGTTCACAGTTACCTGTCCATTTGCTCATCCTGTCCCCACCATGAGCATCATATGAGATGAGTTGAGGCAGTTTCCATGACAAGATCTGACTTCAATCAGTCTTCAATCCCTTTCTCTCTCAAAAAAAGAGAGAGAGGGAAGGAGATCACATAAATTGGGGAAAATCACATATACCTGTAGTATGGACCTCTACATAGAATGTCCACATCAAAAACTATTTTATGTTTTAGAGAGGGGCACCCATCCACTAAATATGCCCCAAATTTGAATGTTTAGACAGGACCTTAGGGCCATAATATAAAAACAACATCATCCATCTTATTTCACACAGCAACTATTTTCTAGACAATGCAAGATTCCCAGTATTTCTCTGCTTAGTTACTTGTATCCTTTGTACTTCAAAAGAGCATGAGTTACTCCTGTGTTACTTCTGTGTCCAATTAGTAGTAGTACTCACCCTTCAATAGCAACTCCCAGGATATAACAAATTACTATTGCAGGAATAGGGCAGGCCCTGAAAACACACATCTCAGATATCAAAGAATAAACAAAGAGCTGCATCTTCAGCATTCACCAAAAGCCATAAAGATGCTAGGGTATCCTACAGCTTAGGGACTGCCACAGAGAATGCCCTCACCCAGGCCACCATTACCGCCAAACATCTAAGGGAGATGGAATTACCAAGAGGCTAGAGGGGTCTGTTGGAAGAAGGCAGTCTTTCAGATATTTGGGGCCCAAGTAATTTAAGGCTTTGAACACTAATGTGGATACCTTGAATTAGGTCCAGAAATGAACTGGCAGCCAATTCAGCTCTTTTAGAACAGAGGTTATATTAGTGTGCAAATTATAATGTGTAAATGTAACAGAAGCATGATTAATGGCTAGAACCAATGCTTTTTTTCTGGCGTTACTCAGCAGTACGCAGTACTGGAACCTTTGCTCTCCTCTTCCAAATATTGCAATGACCCTCATGGTCCCTTCCAACTCTATGATTTGACTATTACCTCCCACACCCCCTGTGCCCAGTTCCTAAGAATAGGCTGATTAGATGGAAATGGAAAGCAAACCTTTAGCTGCCACCGCCACTGGTGGGCAAGGCCTGGAGCTTTTAGTGGGCATGGAAGGAGGGAAAAAGAAGCCTGGCTAGAACACACTTTTCATACACACACACACACACACACACACACACACACACTTCTTTCTTTGTGCAATCCCATCCCTGGATATAGAATTAAATGGATAAATCAGTACACTCATTCAATCTATGGTGCTTCTCATAAATCACAGTGGATCAAAAAAGTACTACTGTTTCTATAGAAACTTGGGGTAGGGATGTGTGCGCTGTTCATAGGAGTCAAAATGTGCTCCTCCAGGTGATCCTCTGTGCCAGAATCAAAGTCACATGGAGAAAGGAGGATCTTGTTTTTTGATATGCCAAACATCTCCCTGGCTTGTGGCCACATCCAAGACAAACACATAAATGGGAGCTCAGTGGAAGTGTTTTGCTCATACCACAAGTGTCTAGTCACAGTCTTTAAGGTCAGAAAGGAATTAAGTCAGAATTACAGATGGATCTGAGGGATTGCATGTGGGGTGGCTCATCTGGGAGACAAAGACCTGGTATTACTTTTGTTTCTATCTCATTTTGTACATAATACCTATTTAAGACCATGTGTGACATAATATCACCCTGTGTTGATGCACCTCAACTACCAACAGTTAATGATGTGAGATACTATATATATATAGCCAAAGTCACATAATTTACAAGCATTCTGTAAAAATCTGTTTGTGCTTTTACTATGGGTAGTATTCAACTAAGTTTTACTCAGAAGAGGCCCATTGAAATTAATGGACGTAACTCAGTCATGTTCACCAACCTAGAAGGCTTTTTTAAAGGACTGGAAAATTCATGGAGGAGAAGACTATCAATAGCTACTAGCCATGATGACTATGATCTGCCTCCACAGTTTGAGGTGCCAGTGCTTCAGAATGCCACTTACTGAAAACCATTGAAGGGTTAGAGTGATCTTCTGCTTAAATCCTGGGTTTCCCACAGGCATCTGGTCATCTGCTGTGAGAACAGGATACTGGACTAGATGGGCAATTGGTCTGATCCAGCAGGCTGCTTCATGTTCTTAATTAATTAAATAAATCAATTAACTCCTAAAACAAATTAATTTCACTACACACCAACATAATTTTATGTTTATGGACTTAGTCCATTTTTTTCTGTGTGTGTGTGTGTTAAATAAGAAAACCCAGTTTAATTAAATATGGGGAAAGGTGATCCTGACATTTTCCATAGACTTTTTCAGGATAACTAAATTTTTCTAAATGGAATAAGCTTTCCTACTATTATTATTATTTAAAATGAACTGAAATAGGAACATTAAATGGTTTTATAATACAGGAATCAAGAGGAGCTGGACAAAGGAAAGGACACCACAAAGAAATGAATAACAGTAGCACACTGGGCTATTGAAAGTAGTGAATAGGAAACAGAAGTAATTTTGAAAAAAAGCCACAAGGACAACAGAAGAGTGGAGGGAGGAAATAAGCAATGGCTAAACTGTTAGTTTAGACTGAATAACCATGTTGTTTTACAGAAATCATCTATAGGTAGAATTGTGGGCATCCTCTTGATTCTTTTTCTCACGCCAATTGGAAATCAGATGTTTGTGGATCCATTTTCCGACACCAGGATGAATGCCATTATAGAACAATGCATCTTTCAATATGATATCCTGATAATGGGGAGAAAAATATTGGATATTAAAACCTAACGGCCAGTACTTCAATATCTAGTAAGCAATCACAATATAGGCTACTCACAGGAAGGTCCCAGTAACTCCATTCACTTCAGTAAGCAAGATACAGCATTTATTGTTTCATATTGTTTGAACAGTGGACTGCAACTGATGGAAATTATTTAACCTTAAAAAAAACCAGTGTCCTATTAGGATTAATCAATGCAATGTTTTCCTTCCCAAGGCTGTTCAAAATGTTCTCCATTATTTTATTACCTTTGTATGCTTCCATTCCTTTTCCATCTCTTTCTTAATATATTTAAACTTGATATCATCCTGCAAAGAAAGAGAGAACAATGGTGAATAGTTTAAACCCAATGTTTTTTCAATTATCTAGCCTTTGGTGGCCTAACTTCAAGAACTACCTAATTTTATAATCCCTCCAAGACTTCATGATTTAATTTATATGATTTTACATAAAATACCTCATTTCTAAACAACATGTCATGGAATATTATCACTGCAGGACACATTAGAATTCAATAACTGTTCTCAAATAAGAGGAATAGCGTTCCCTGCATAAGGAGGTTACTATCAAAACACCAGCATATGTTTCTCTCAGAACCACCCAGCTTTTTTGAACAACTGTCTCTTTCACTCAGTCAGATATGCATATATATATATACACACACACATATACCAAGTTGGTTTTCATTTGTAGAAGGCAAAGACCCTGTACTAAGATACACAAATGAAAACTGCATGTAACTAATGAATACATTAATTATAGCCCCAAATTAAACATTTTTCTTACTAACGCTCCTCAAACTCTGTAGACCAGATTGTACTTTAGGAAGAGCTTTTAAAACAAATAAAACACTATCAGTTTTGACTACCATGAATGGACAAAAGGGCAGCTTGTTGTAACTGATCTGATTAAAGGTGCAGTAAGTACGGTATTTATCATTGTTGTAAGGAAACACCTGGGACCAATTCTTGAGCTAGTACGCAGCATAAAGCAATATACCTATTTAAGGGATATTTACAGGAACCAAAAGGGATATAAGTTTTATTCCACAAAATGCTTCTTGGGGGGGAAGCCTACATAAAATCCAACTACTACACCTCCTGTGTTCAGCTCCTGGATAAGTGCCTTGACCCACAACAGAAACAAGAAAATGCACACAACCTGCGGACTGCCACACAATGTGATCCGCGTTGCTACGAAACTAATAATGACTGGGAGTCAGAAAGTGACAAGTGAGAAGAGATGGAAGTAGGAGAAAGCAGAAACGTGCAGGGTCAATCACTTTAGAAGCAGCCGTTTAAATTCAATAAAAGACAGCATTCCAGAATAAACAAAGCAAAATCCCGTGAGTTCACTTGGAGCAGAATTATGCAAATTAAGACCATTCGTGCAAAACATTCAGATGTTTCCCACACATTGAAACTCAGTTCCCCAAACTGAAGTTCTAGCATATTATTATTATTATTATTATTATTATTATTATTATTATTATTATAAAAAACTCTCCTGAAACATATTAGCAAACCCAATTCAATGAAAATTGGGCAATAGGGTCTCATCATATAAGGAAGACAAGGGTGTGAGACATCCTAGAAATGAGAATCTCTAAGTGCCACCCTACCAATAGTACTTAACTGCAGGATTGCAACAGTGAATCTTCTTAATCCAACAGAGGCAATATGTCTGCAGAAACATAAATCTCTATGAGATCACAAAGTTTTTCATCAGGAACTTGAAAGCACAACTGGGGACACCTGGAATTATGTGTGAGCTGCACAGCAGCATACCATATCGACTCAGAGTAAGATGAACTGTTCTCCAATTGGAGAGAGCCAATCTGATTCATGTCTGAGCTCATCCAATTAAGATAGTTTTCATATGTGTTCAAATGAAAGTAACTTCTGCTCAAGCACTGGGGAGGACAAACGTGCCAACAGTGAAGGGGGGGGTAGAACAAAATGGCCATTAGTAGCACACCTTGCTGTAATACTAGGTGGACTAGTAGCACACCTTGCTATAATACAGGAATAGCTGACATGGCACCTTCCAAATGTTGCTGAACTCCAACTCCTATCATTTGCAGCCAGTAAGATCAGGGATGGTGGGAGCTGACAGCACAGACAAATGTCAACAATTGTTCTGTTTTATGTATCAAGAAAAGTACCGTATTTTCCCACATATAAGACGACCACATGTATAAGACGACCCCTATTTTTTGAACCCAACATTAAGAAAACAAAACCCTAAAATAGAAGTGAAAATCTGGGTGATCTGCAGTGGCAAGTTTATCTTTTTTGGGGCGATTGCCTTCAAAGTTTCCAGCATGAGGTGCATGCAGTGCATCGTGGTGCAGAAGCAAAGGCAGCAACTGGGGCACCACACTCTCCCCCTCGGTGGCAGCTGCTGCTGCTGCTGCAGGGAAGCGAGGGGAAGGAGGCTCCCAAGCAGGATACTGAGGAAGAGCCGGGGGAAGGCAGCGCCCACTCTGCACCGGGACATGCCGTCGAGCAAACTGAGCTGAGGAAGGTGATGAGCAGGCTGGGGAAAGGGTGTGAGCTTGAGAGGGGAAGATGGAAAAAAGGAAAGAAGGGGAAGGATAGGTAGCTGAGGCCGCTCTCAACAGCAGTGGTGGCAGCTGCTCTTGCTCTGGTGGTCATGTCAGCAGGGGATTCAGGAGGCGAGCCAGTCGCCAGCATGCAGCCCGGAAGGGGAGGAGAAAGGGGGGGCAGCAGGAGGGACTGCCTCAGCTCGCCTAAGCCAAAATCCTGGACAAATAAATATTTTAAAAATTCCACCAGATGCCCATGTTCCGTGTACAAGACGTCCCCCAATTTTTTACTATTTTTTTTAGCAAAAAAACCTCGTCTTATACATGGAAAAATACGGTATATGCTTGTTAGAAAGGCATTCATTATCTAAGGGGTTGCGGGTTGCAGGTGGCGCTGTGGTCTAAACCACTGAGCCTCTTGGGATTGCTAGTCAGTAGGTTGGCGGTTTGAATCCCCGCAATGGGGTGAGCTCCCATTGCTCTGTCCCAGCTCCTACCAACCTAGCAGTTCAAAAGCACACCAGTGCAAGTAGATAAAGAGGTACTGCTGCAGCAGGAAGGTAAACAGCATTTCAGTGCACTCTGGCTTCCATCACGGTGTTCTGTTGTGCCAGAAGTGGTTTAGTCATGCTGGCTACATGACCTGAAAAGCTTCCTGTGGACAAACACCGGCTCCATCGGCCTGAAAAGCAAGACGAGCACCGCAACCCCATAGTCACCTTTGACTGGACTTAACCATCCAGGGGTCCTTTACCTTTTTTACCTTTACATTACCAAACTTGCATTGACAAATCAGAAAAAGTTATTGGATCATGAAATCATAGATTCATAAGGATTGGCAAGGACCAAAGGACTATTTAGTCTGACCTTCTGTTGTGTAGAAGGACTATCCATCCCCTTGGTACCACCAGTAAACATTAACAACCCAGATTGCATGAACACTACCCAAAGCTGTTCAAAGTGGTGCTCAGACATTCTCAAGAAACTAGTCTAGTATACCTTGTGGGTGTCACAAGCACTACAGAATTTGATTATTTGTTGGAAATTGCATATGAATTAAAAGAAAGCATGTTACCATTAAGAGAATAATATTCAATATTTTCTCATTAGAAAGTTAGCATAACCTGTTCACCATTTCTGCTCTTCATATATATATGACCCAGAATGAGGGTGGATGACTCGGAATATATTATGCTCTTCCCATAAATTGCTATTTAACCAAAAATTATCCAAGATTAATAAGCACACAGTTTTCCCTCCAGCATTCATAAAACTAATGAGGAATATTGAGTGCAAGGTAGGGAATATTAATTCTAGGGCTTAAAAAATAATAATTCCACATTAAAATGATGCTAATGAATATATATATCAAAATCCCAATGGGAAAATTAAAATGCCACCAGCCCGAGAAAATTACGGTGCCATCAGCAGTCATCTCAAGTCATTTAACAATGCCATTTAAGAAGTTCCTAGTGGTCACAAAGGAACTGTCAATCACTGGAAACAATTCCAAATCAGCTGCGGAATTCTAAAAGATGGAAAACAATACAACACAAATGCAACACAATAATAATAGAAAGCCACGCAAGTTAGCTCAATGTTTTATATTAAAGGTTGGTGTTTTTTCCCTAAACCATCTAAATAACAAGTGTGACATGATAAATTCACTCACCTTTGCCACCTGAGATATATATGTTTAGGACCCACCCTGATTTTATGGTGGCAAGTTGTTTTAAACGGTGTTTAGTGTTAGATTTTACATTGTGGTAACCCATCCTGGGACCTTAGGGTAAACAGTAGGGATATAATAATTATTATTTTCAAAGAGGCAATTGTCATTTTTTTTTAACAAGAATTTATTGGTTTTCCATAGCAAAACAGATACAAATACAATAGACAAAAAACAACAACAAAAACAACAAAAACAAAAACAGAAATAAAAGAAAATACATACCTACACCGGAACACCAACACTCCATACATTTAATTAAAATCTTAATTCGAATCTAATTAGGGGGACTTCCCCCGTTCTCTCCCCTGCTTCCAATTCTAGTTTACTTTAGTAACTTTCTATTTCAACAATTCATTCACCTAAATTCATAATCTTCATCTCTAAAATTTATGTCATTTAACATCAAGATATCAAAATACAACTTCTTAATACAAATCTTAACTTCTTATAACCTTATCTATCTCTTATTCCACTAAAACTGCTGCTGGTATTTCTAATTCAAACCTTATAAAGTATTAAACTATCCTTCTTTAAAAACAATCCTAGTATCTCTTCTCTATTCCAAATCAAATTTTTTAACACTCTGACTTCGGGGTACCATGATAATCCTTCCTGGTTACACGTCTAAAATTTTCACCCTACCCCCCTTCTTACCATTTTTTCTCCCCACCTCAGAATCACCCACCAAACTTCCCTCCAACCCTTTCCAAAACCATTGTCCAGAATGTCCTTTTTTTCCTTGTATCTAAAGGCCGAAACCTTGTCCAAAAACATCCTTGCAAAGCTCTTCAGGAAATATAATACGTCACCATCCGACATCTCCATTTCTATCTTCAAATCAACTTTTAATTGTAAATCCCAAGATTGTTTTTCCTGCATTTCTGGGCAGAAAGCCGATATAATATGTCCAAATTCAACCCTGGGCCTCTCACACCGACAGAGTTTTTCTTCTTCTTGGATCTGCGTGATCGCTGTGTCTTGTTCTCCAGATATTTCCTCAAGTTCCTTAGCAAAGTTCTCCTCAAGTTCCTTGGCAAAGTTCTCAGAAACCTTACCAGTTCCAAAAAACTTTTCATCGACATTCTGATTCAACAGTTCTAATTTCTGATTCAAGAGTTCTAGTTTCAAAAGAATTATCCTTTGTCCTTGGGTCATTCCCGGATCTAAAGTCATTTTAAAAGCGAAACCAAAAATGGCAGAAGCAGGCAGGAAATAACAAAGTTCAGTACTTTTCCATCTTTAAGTCTCAAGTTTCAGCCACCATTTCCCCCTAATCAGGGTGCGAAAATTATATTCCACCAACTTTGAGAAGAAATGCTTTAAAAGTCTCAATCCTCCCCTAACAGGGGTTTTGACAGATCGTACTTGTCAGAAAAGCTCCAATAGAAACATTGTGTCAGCCAAATGCAGCAACAGCCAGATACACTGTTACTTTCTTCTAATTCAGCAGGGAGAGGAACAGACTTCCTTTTGACATTCCTCCCCAAAAGCCAATTAAAACAATTTTAAGGTCAATTAAACTCCGTACTTACAGCTTACGGGGTTCTTCTTCTTCTTCTTCTTCTTTTTTTGCTTCGATTAGGTAAGAACAAGACGTTCATCCCCGGCAGCAGCCGCCACTTAGCTTCCCCGGCTGGGGCAAAACCTCCACAGCCCCGCGCCGTTGCCCTTTCACTCCTGCGCCCCTTTTACAAGGGGAACTGGAGAAAGGGTCAGCGCAATGGGGCCAGCTGGAAAGCCCACGCCGCGGGACGCTCGACCCGTGGCTTAACGGAGCCCGCTGCGTGGTAGCGGAGCTCCTAACCCCCGGGGAAGCCAGGGTCGTCTCGCAGCCGAGACAACCCTCGACCGCCGGCAATGGCGCCCTCGCCGGAAGTCCAAAGAGACAATTGTCACAATCCAAAGAATGCTAATGTGATTCTTCTTGTGAGCTAGAGTTTCTGGGTTTTATTTTCCAACTACATACCTCCCAAGGGCCCCAGGAAAAAAATGGGACACCCAATTTTTGTGTGAGACCTCAGCGGCCATTTTGGGTGCCACAATCTCGTGAGCTCTCTAACTCTGCTCTTGCTCCCCCAAAAAGTACTTTTGGTTTAATGACTTAAGGGAAAAGCGACTCTTCTCGATTTATGAATTCATGTGTTTATGTACATTTTAAATTTGTGTGTGTACATAAACCTATAATCTGCAATTATTACATTCATCTGTATTTTCCCCTGATTATTGCATCTTAATTATGTGTTGTGAGCAGGATTTATTTATATTGGATAGCAAAAATGAGCAAATAGATTGATTGTATTTTACAAAGAACTGCAGTATGTCTTATCTGTGCCATAAAATTAGACTAGATGTCTGTCATGTTTAGGCAACAATATGCCCCTTTCTATAAAGGCTTCAGTAAAGTGCCATAATATTCTGTATTCTGAATGTTGTCATATTTGCAGCCCATATAAATATAACCAACCCAAAATTATTTCATGTTGCAAATTTATTGGCCGATTACTTGTAATCAATGTCCTCCCTGTTCATTTCAAATCTGGATTTCAAAACTTCACGATTCCCCAGCTACAGAGATACTGGTTCCTTAGAGAAGCAGCTTAATTTACTATGTACACAAATTATGCAGCACCCAAAGCCACCTAAGGATGGTCATAGGAGAAGAATGCAGCCTTTTCCTAGATCTGACCACTCCTTAGCTCTTCAGATTATGAGCAGGGAGATTTTTATTAAATGTATTGTTCTTATTTAGGATGGATTCCAAAAGATTTAAATAGATGTTATGAGATCACTGGAAGCCTATTAATCTTTTCGGGTGGGAGCAAGGATACTGTGTTAATCTGAAGGCATGTTAGTCGTGCAAATGTTAACTGCTAGAATGGCAGCTTTCCACAGGTAATCAGTGATATACTGTAGCCAATTTTCATTTTTTCCTGGACGAATCTCAGCAACTTGCAATGCTCACAGTCAAATACAATATGAGCACTGTGGCCCCAAAAGTTGCTTATCCTAGCTTGGATTTTAAACCAAGACAGAGAAGGGAAAGCCAAGCCCTTAAATAAATGAATGTTAATTCCAGGGAATGACATCCAAATGACATTCGGATTTTAATTTGCCCTGGATCACTGCTGTATTTACTGTTGAGTTGTTGATTTCTGTAGATGTTTTAATGTTTTAAATTTCTTTAAATCAATGGGGTTTTTTTTGTTGTTGTTCTGCACCATCTTGGAATGTGAATAAATCTTGAAATAAAGCAATTAAATATACAGTATATAATAAGTCGTTGCTCCTCCAATCACTCACGCATCAGCCTTCAAGCCACCTGTCACCCATCACCTTATGTTCCTTGCTATACTGGTGATGGTATGGGTGGGACAGAGGCAGGTAGGTGCCTGAAGTCAGTAAGACTTCATCAAACTTCCTCAAACCTGGAGCTGTCCCTTCCTTCAGAGGTGAAATGAGCATATTTCTCCTCAGTTCCGTCTGACCAGTTTTCAGCAGGAGTTGGCACCACACAGGAGTCCATTTGGGAGCTCCCAAGTAGAATCATTCCCAGCAGGACTTGCATTTGGCCTCAAATTAAAACGATGTCTAATATAAGACCCAGGGAACAATCCAGAATGTTCTTTAAGGTTCCCAATTGTTCCTTTGAAACTGCAGGGACATTCCAGTACACATCAGGAAGCGTCTCCTGCATTTGATATCACCACACACATATATCATATGAACATGTGCATCTGTCACCTTGAGCCAATTACAAGCTCTTTGCCTATGTCACAGGATTGCTGTGAAGGGGGGGGGAGTGCAACTGTTGTAAACAAAAACACCTTCAACAGATAAATGGAATGAAATAAAATTTTAGCTGTAAGCTGTCTTAAGTCCCTGTCATGGGAAAAAAAGGCAAGATATAACAATAACAACAGCAGCAACAACAACGGAAACTGTGAGAATGATCGGGAACATACCAGAGAGTAAATCCTATTCAACACAGTGGGAATTAGTTCTGAGTAAAAATGCTTAGGATTGCATTGTAAGGCTGAACAGTCTTTACCCAGTTACTTGAAAGTAAGCTCTGTTGAACGTAGTGGGATTTACATCTGAGCAGACAGTATCAGGCTCCATTTACAATAAAGGAATAAACACTCCATGGGTTTCCTTAAAAAATGGCTGGCTGCTGAAGCAGTGCAATTAAAGATTTTAAAATAGATTTTCTTCAAAATTATAGGAAGGGCTTCATATGCCAACTTCACCATTTCCTTCATTTGGTGCAGGTATTTTATTTTCATTATAAACAAGACTCTATTTATGCCTCTACACACACACACACACACACACACACACACACCCTTATAATTGTTCTCCAAGACGTGGAGGGAGAAAAAAAGGAAAACCAGAACATTCTGGGATAAAATCAGAAACCAGGATGGCTTCTGTAATTCTGGGACTGTCACTAGAAAATTGGGACACTTGGAGGGTATGTAAGAGCTGGTCACTAGAGTTACAGTGCTTGTTGATTTATTTATATTTCGGGGGGGATAGCATTTTCTGTAGGGGGGAAAATAAAGCATGAAAAGTTTTGTGTTTCCCTGGTTATGCTAAATGCATCTTCTACTGTATCTTGATAGCAAGAAGTGAGCCAAACAGCATCATTTTATCCACAGCTCAAGCACTCTAGGACTGGACTATTAACTTCCTTTTCTGCTACCATGGCAACATGTTTTGCAAGAGCGTTGGTTTGGAGAGAGTTTTTTCTTTCTTTCTAAATCCTCTTGTTGCTTTTTTTCCTCAGGTTTTTTTTTTGCCAGTAACCTAATCTTTCTAAGCTTTAAGTGTCTTGACCTTGGATGCTAACCCACTTATTTGGAAGTAATTTCCACTGAAACAGTGGCCACAATCAAGCACATGCTTAGCCAATTAATGCCAACAGTGTAAGCACACAAAACTCTGCTTAGGGTTTGTTTGTTTAGGGTTGGATTGTTGAGCTGTCAATCAAATGATGTTCATGATCGTACACGTACAGAGAGGATACAGTTTTCAACAGAAAAAACTAGTATTATTGAAACTCAGTTTAATGCACCATTGTGAGATCTTTTCCAATACCCTGTTATGTACTTTATCACAGTAAAAGGAATAACATTAAGTAAAAAGATTAACATTATTTTAAAAGGAACAATTTTAAAGGTGTCTTCATATATTACAGCAACACTAAACAGTACAAATCCCATCTTACAAATAAAAATACTTGTTCTAGATAATACATTTGACTTGTGAAGGAGAATTTTCAAATGCCAAAATGACTATAAACTAATCTTTATCAAGTTTCAGAAAATATTGCTATTAACATGCAAAAGAAATTAATAATACTAATTATTGGTCCTGGAGATTTGTGTGCTTGTGTGTGTGTTTATATTAGAGGCAGAAAATAGGCTAATACTGAAATGTGTATGTGTTAGTTATTTTGTTGAGGATCCTAATTACAAAGAAGGCTTAAAGAAATGTGGAAACACATCTAAATACTAATTAAAACCAAGGTTAGGCTGGGGACAGTGGTTTACCACTTGGAACAAGACTCCGTGAAAATCCTCATTATGCTGGAAAAAAATGTTCCAGTTCACCAGTTTGACTGACTATCTGCTGTTGTGGAATATTTTATAAATATGCATATTCACTATTACTGTCCTTGGTAGCTTGCTTTCATAGGCAGGCAGCCTCTGTTTGAAACCTTTGTCATATTTAGCCCTTGGAAACACTTGATAACCTGCCCCATAACCTGCCCTTTACAGTAGAATGATATTTCCATATCTACCAAACCAGGGGTAGAAGAAAATGCACACATTAAGAGCAAGTACATTTTCTGGTGAAGGTAACATACAAGAAGCAGCATTGTCAAATATATCAAGTTTCCAGGGTAATATGCAATGTTATATTCTTGTTGTGGGGTGAATGGGGTGGTAGGGGAAGGGCAGTACCTCTGGTGGGGAACATAGCATGCTCCTCCTGGGGTAGTTTTTCGACCTTTCATCTCCGCCCTGCACTCAGCTCTCACCTCTGACTCCACTGTCCAGCAAGTGACAGTGATCACACCCCAGGAATGGCCTCGACTGGCTGGCTAAACCAGGTGAAGGTAGTCGATGAGTCTCAAACCCTTGGTGAGTTGGGGACTTGCCCTGCATGTCAACACAGGCTCCAGTGGATTGAATGGACAGGACGAATAGTGGGTCCAACAGTCAAGAAGGTGGTTTCTGCACGTGCTTTAGAGGGAAGTGATGGGCAGATGGGGCTCGTCAAGCTAGGAAGGTAGCCTATCTAAGACAAGGAAAACTCTGGTCATAAACATCCGCTGCCTTGTGGGATATCTTTAGGAGAAGATTAGGCTAAGGAGTAAACCCTACACCAATCCAGAGTAGAGTTCCTAAGACATTTGGATATTACTTTGTACACCACCTTCCACAAGTCCTGGTGCCAGATGTATTGCTCTGCTTTCCTTTGGAGCACATCAGTGAGGCTGAGAGCAGGATCTTGTCATTAGGGCAGGGCAGCCTAGGACCTCCATCCACACTGCTTAGGCTTGCACCCCAGGAAGGTCACTTCGGTGCTACTAATGTTGACTTCACCCCTGGAAGAGCACTCCATTGTCTCTTGAGACAGATGGATGCCAACAATCCTTGTTGTGAATTTACATCATGTGTACTATCTCTAAGAGAAAGAGTTTTGCATGTTCATAACTGTGTGCATGTTAAGGGCGCATGGTTATGTGTGGGTCTGGCCCCACCCACTACTGCAACGTGACAGTTCTTCATCCTGAAAAATGTTCACACACCTGATTTTAATGTTTCTGCATTTCTAACTAGAGAGCACTCCAAATATGTAGGAATCACTAACATAGATTTGGCTGTGCTGATTTAATTTGCTCATTGTCTGTCCCCAACAATGGTTTAGCCACAACATCTTACATCAGATGGGGCGTCAAGATTTGCTCCTTCCAAATAGATAGGCACTCAGCCACCCCGAGCTCACTTTTTAAAGAGAATGATTATGTTTGTTTTGCTAAATCAATTCAAATGTCTACATAATTTTAAGAGTGTGCCACCCTGACATTCTGGGACGGGCAGATTTCACATGAAACTAAATAAGATCTCCTCCACTCAGCTTCATGGCTTGACAAGACCCTCAACACATCCTACACATCACAGCTAAATGCACCGAGTTCTTTAAAGTTCTTCAGTATGTTGAAGACTTGGTTCACCAGCCTCACAGGATTCTTCACAGACGCTTTAAGGCATTTAAAACACAATAAAGCAGAGCATGAAACACAGACTAGAATGGTAGGATTGTTCTGTATGATCCAAATGAGGTTGAAAAGTATTTATTGGGGGAGGGAATGAATGTTGCTTG
Source organism: Lacerta agilis (assembly GCF_009819535.1). Lineage (NCBI taxonomy): Eukaryota > Metazoa > Chordata > Lepidosauria > Squamata > Lacertidae > Lacerta > Lacerta agilis. Next base: position 60,043,786 of record NC_046318.1, on the reverse strand, counting down.
CTTAATTAATAAAACATTAAATTTTAACCACACCGAATTATGCAATATTTAAGGGAAATATGAATATTTGATGGTATGGAAGTTGAAGGAACTTCATAAAAATGGAGTTTAAACATTGACAGTCTCTATGGCAAAGTTATGTTGACTTTATTTTAGGTCAGTTTTCATTTTTCATATGAAAAATTGCTTACTTAAGAAAACAGTAAGATGCCTGCTGGCACAGGACCACCTAAGCCCACAGTGGCCAACCAGATGCCTATGGGAAGCCCACCAGCTTCCTGCTATTGTTTCCTGGAAACTGGTATTCAGAGTCAGACAGCCTCTGATCCAGAAGGTATTATCTAGCCATAATTACTAGTAGCTGTTGGAGGCTTCCCCATCCATGAATTTGTCCAATCTCTTTTAAAGCCATCTAAGTCTATGACTACTTCCACATTATGCATTGCATGAGTAACAACTTTCTTTGGTCTGTCCTGAACCTTCCCCACATTCGGCTTCATTGGATGTGCATTATGAGAAGAGAGACAAGAAAAATTTCTCTCTATCCACATTTTATTAACCTTTTATCACATATCTCCACACTCACCCTTTTGTCGAAACAAACCCTAAAAGTTGTTGCGTAATCTATTCTTTTTCGGTCCAGACCTGTGGTCATTCTGGTCTTTTCCACACCTTTTCTATTTCTGCACTTTCTCTTTTGAGATACAGTTACAAGAACTATACACAATATTTGCCAAGTACTTAGTATTCCACTCTCAGCACTCCTTGGCTTATATCTCAACTAGCCTCTCCTGTCAGTCTGCCTGCTTGCCAGCTGATCAGTCAGGTTTTGATGCTCCTCAGACTTCCAGCCAACTAGCCCACTCCATTTCCCTCCACCTCCTTTACTTTTCTAACTAACTCGACATTTCATGGCTGCTAAAATGCTCAGTATTTATTGGGCAATTTCTGAATTTCCTCCCCTAAGCCTGCTGATACCTCTCCTGTGTGCAAATGTCACCATTATGGCCACATAAGGATTGGCACTCACCCCTGCACGTTGCAGACAGAACAAACTAATGTGACCTGCGCAAAAATGCTACAGTAGTGTTCCTGTTAAGTGTTGCAGCCTGCCATGTGCTTTTCCAGTACACTCAGTTTCATTCCACACGCAAAAGTCAGTCAGCATTCCGTAGCATCTGAGCATGCTCATCCTTGTGGGGCTATATTAGGAGCTTCCACTCAATATTTCCCCTTTTGTACTTCTGCAAGGTTTGGAACACAAGAAGAGCCTTCTAGTTCTGCTTTCAGCTCCCACCAGAAACCTGAGCACCAATAAAAAAAAAAAATCTGAACTGAGCTATAATCATACTAAATACTGTGATCTCCTGGACAATTTAGGGTCTAATCCCAAAAGCACGAACTCTGCAACAGTTGCCCTACCACAGGGCTTTTTTAATGTATGCTCTTTCCATCCTGTTGCAAATTTTCCTTTCTCTCTTTGCAAAATTTCAAAATATTTTACTTACAAATGTGACATTTTCAAACGATGGTTGTACTGTCTGTTCAAAGAGCATCTGAATCTCTGGAGCTAAACCTGCAATGTAATGAAGGGGAAGGAAAGACCCTGTTACCTTTTGTAGGAAAGAAACAGAATAAAGTGCAGTCCAAGTATTATAATCCCTGAAGTAAATAAATTCCAGGGCAACAAAGACTACTGTTACATTTCCTTGGAATGGGGTTTTCCTTAGTTTTGTATGCTGACAGGTACTTGCTTTATGTAGCAAATGCTTTCTACTATTATATTAGACTTGCAGCTGTGAAGAACTATTAAATTATGGAGCCACATTCATGACCCCAGTGCTAAACCTGAGTTGGCTGTATTGCATTCCTCAAGGCCTATGACATGAACAAACAATGCAGTATTATGAAGAGCTACTCTCTCCCAACCCCAGTCCTTATATATGACTTAGGACCATATCATATCATGCCACTTTAAGCAATATCACACTACTTTAAGCAGTCATGGCTTCCCCCAAATAATCTTGAGAAATGTAGTTTATTAAGGGTGCTAGGAGCTGTAAGAAGGCTCCCTTTTCCTGGAGACAATTCTTAGGACTGACTGTTAGAACCACTTTGCAAATCATAGCTCTGTGAAGGGAATAGGGGTCTAACAACTCTTAGAACCCTTAACTAACTACAGTTCCCAGGATTCTTCAGAGGAAGATATGACTATTTAAAGTGGTATAAACTGCTTTAAGGGTATAATACAGATATGGCCTTACACTTAACTAAGTTTGCATATAGTTATAGTGTTGAAGCAATGATTCTTCACCGCTGTTGAAGCAATGATTCTTCAACATCAACTTCATTGGATTGGTAATGTGATTCGGATGTCTGATTATCGTCTTCCAAAGCAACTACTCTATTTCCATTTAAGAATGGAAAGCGAATTACCAGTGAACAACAAAAGAGGTTTAAAGATGCTCTCAAGCCAAATCTTTTAAAAATGCAGTTTAAGCATGGGAAATTGTGAAACACTGGCCTGGAAACAGTCCAATTGGAGAACAGCCTTTACCAAAGGTGTCTTGGACTTTGAAGAAGCACGAACTCAGGACAAAGGGGAGAAACGGGCTAAGAGGAAGGCACGCTTAGCAAACCCTCACCATGATCAACTCCTGCCCAGAAACCTTTGTCCCCACTGTGGAAGGACGTGTGGATCCAGAATTGGCCTCCAAAGTCACTTATGGACACACCATTAAGACTGTGTTCATGGAAGACAATCTTACTCAGCTATGAGTGATCACCAGAGAAGAAGAAAATAGTTATAGTGCATTTCAGTAATCTAACTCTTCCCTATGCCATTAACTCAAAAAAGTGTTTAACATATACTTTTTCTCTCTTTCTTGGTTCTTTAGCTCATTCTGTACTCTGCTAAAATCCTAACCTACCATGCAGGATTTTTACTTCCAGGTGACCCTCAAGGTCCTTCCAATTCTATTTGGATGGGATTGATTGCCAGTTGGTTACTTGGAATGGTAGCTTCAGTAGTAGCACAGAATCCATGTGTCTATTCCAGTGAATAGACAAATCAGGAACTTAGGACCACCCCTCTGCTAATGACAACCATTCAGCTCCAAGAAGTAACCACAGGATAGGATACCATACCATATCAATATTGCCTAAGTAGCACATCTGTTTAGGGCCACATGCTAAAACAGATGGAAATTTGAAGCAATTTGGAGCTTGAGCTTTTTCAGGACTCCAACTCTCATCATCCCTGAACACTGGACATGCCAGGAAAGGCAGTCCCAGACAGCATGGCAAATGTTCAGAGATCCTTCAAGAGAATGCTGATTTCTTTTGATATGGCCATGTGCAGCGTCCTGTTGGACATGACTTTGTATACCACAGATAGCATTTCTATATCCAAGACAGGAAAAGCAGATAACAACAACTATTAAACTATTAAGTGTCCAAACCTAAGAAAATGAAGAGACAATAATTAGCATTTATATAAGCAATGAAGAAGAGAAGGAGGGTGGGGGATAAGCAGTAATTACAGCCAAAGGCCGGAAGAATAATGGGCAAAGGACACAGCTGCTACAGTTTAACAAGTCAGCAAAATAATAATATGGATGGGCTTTGGGGTCCAGATTGCTAATTACTTAAACTCCCATTTATGGAGCATGCTTAGCATCTGGCTGTCAGAAATATAAAGGAAGTTGTTGGGTACTGAATATGTCTGCTAATCTGCTGGTTGGGAACAACTGAGTTACAGCTGGGATTTTTAGAAAACCAGGGCCAAAGTTTCAGAAATAGATGGCTTGGGGGGAAATAGGGGGGGGGGTAGGAAAGAAGTACCATCTATTTATTGGATGAGCTAATGCCTCCGGTAAGGATGGGGGAGAAATTCAATTTGATTCACATTTTAAGCTGAAGCTACCTAATTCATATTCCTGAAACATGAACTGAAATGCAGCTCTCCTTCGAAATGTGAACTTTTTCAAATTTTGCAATGCAACCCAAAAATGTGCACAAAGGATCTGTACATTAGGGGAAAGTGTGCATATCGATGCATATATTAGTGAAGCTGACATATAAAAGTGTACTCTATTCAATTTCAGAGGAATGAACACTACAATGATGCTGAATTCTCATGATGGCTTTGAAAACAAGAACTGCAAACATATAAAAGCAAGAACCAGTTCAGAAATTACTTTTGAGTGAGCAGATCCCACTTTACCCTTTAAATGTACAATGCACATTGTCCTGCTCAAACAAGAAGGAATTCTAAGTAGACATGCATAGGATTGCATTGTTAAAAATTTATTTGTTTGTTTTAAAACAAATAAACGAGATGGGGGAAATGTAGATTTTAGAATAAGAACTGGAATTCATTTAAATATTGGAATGATTGGATCACTGTTGTTGTTGTGTTTTTAAAAAATAAACCTATATGCCAGGATAATAAGTAATAAGAACCCACAGTTATGTCACCTTTAACACATACTTGTACATTCCATTACCACTGGCAGTTTTCCTGCTTTCCCTCTCTGTTTAATTTTATATTCTAGCAGCAGCAGCAGCAGCAGCAGTTCCATAACTGGTCGATTACTTGAATGATGGCTTGTGCCAGAGAACTGGGAGCAGGGTGTTGGTTGCAGGAGATGGGACTGATATTGGATCACCATGGATGCTCTGGCTGTACTTTCCAACACACTAATGCTAGCATTACCAGCTGCATCCTGTCAGAGGATTTTTCTTTTTTATCAGCCAAGCAATCTGCCATGCTTTAAAAATACAATGTGTGTGAAATCAAGAGAGAAGAAAAATATAATCTCATGATGAGAACACTTCTTGGAAGAACCAGCGTTGATGTGCTGGTGAGTTTCTCTGCCCCCTCCTTTGAAACACATGGCAAATGAAGCAAGGCTTAAAATGGATAGATTCACGACAGCGTGATCTCCAAATGTAAACCACAACCCCTCCACACACACAAAAGTAGAAAGAGAGAGAGAAACAGTTCCTCTTCTTCCGGCTCTTTTCACGTTTCTCCTCTGATCAAAATGATTCTGTCAATTTGGAAGTGGGTGGAGGAATGAATCATGCATTCTAAATGGGCATTTCTCAAAACTACCAGCTAAAGCAGCCAGAGAGATTTATTTAGGAAGTAAAGCTACTTTCTTGCATCACATACATCAGGGGTAGGGACACCAGGGCAGTCCTGGTATTGTTGGATCCCTAATCCCATAATCTCTCATTTTGGCTGGGACTGGAATCGGAATTAGTATGGGGGAGGAATTCAATTCACTTTGCATTAAAATGCAAACTTACAGAATATGCACTTTCGGAAACAGTACACAAACCAAAACAGACATTCTTCAAAATTCACATTTCTCTGAATTTTGTAATGCAGTTCTGCAGCCAAGTAAAAAGGTAAAGGTAAAGGACCCCTGGCAGTTAAGTCCAGTCACGAACGACTCAAGGGTTGCAGCACTCATCTCGCTTTACTGGCCAAGGGAGCCAATGTTTGTCCGCAGACAGTTTTTCTGGGTCATGTGGCCAATGGGGACAAAAATGCGTATATTAAGTGTGCCTATAAATGCATACATTAGTGAAAATAATATACAAAATGCATTATATTAGGGAGGCGTTGCTTTGCATAAATATGCATAGTAGGTAAAATGTGTAGTAAAATGCCAATGAATTTTCATAAGGACTTTTCCACACACACACACACACACACACACACACACATCATAAACTGATGTGGAAAACAAAGCTTAAATGTATGGTATACAGCCTCTCTCTCAGCCTAAGCTACTTCAAAGATTTAGGTTGATGTACGCTGCTATAAGTTCATTAGAGGAAGAGTGAGATTTAGAGAATAAGCGAGGAGGAAGAGAAGGAGAATTCGAGTGGACCATAGTTGAAATGGCTTCTGTTGGCCAATAATGTTGAGAGAAAGAGTGCCCCTCTTCAATGACACATGCCTAAGGTAGATTAAAAGACAGTGTTCTCCAGAGGACATAAATGTGGCATGTCCTTACTCAGATTCTAATAAACAACAACAGAAGAAGAAGAAGAATAGTTTTCATCTATTGATAAATCTTATAAAATCCAACAGAATAAACCAACATTCACACTCACACTGAGTTCCAAGTAGATAAGACTTGCTGCCACCTCAGACCAGTAGCATTTCATATTATGCACACAAGGGCAATGTAAGCTGAAAAGCCAATTTTGTACTGAGTCTAAAAAAGATATCTGCATATAAAGCATAAAAATCAAGACCTACAATCATCCAAAGATTCAGAGAAGTTAAGGGGATTAGGAAAAGCAGACTGCTACCAAAATGGGGGGAAGACCCCTCTTGTTATCTGCATCTAGCACATTTATCTTCATTTCAAGCTTTGCTTTTTTAAGTCTAAAAATACAGAGAACACATCTGCCAGTCCTTGAAAGGAAACAGAATTATGAGCAGTAAATAGAGTGAAGATCCAGGATATAAAAAGAACAAATAATGCAAAGTGGATTGCAGTTCACTAGGGCAAATGTACCTCCTGCAAAAATATCCCCGTTTTCCTCTCCCACATCCTCTGTACTGCCACCATTCGCACATTCATTCAATAAACATGTGAAGTTAAAATTCATTTACTCATCAACTCTATATACATCACTTCATATTTTCTTGCGCTGCATGGCATTCACCATTTTTGCCCATTTACCCATTTTGGAGAACTGTTCATAGTCCTTTTGGATTTCCAGTACCTTGAATAATCCACAAACAAGGCCACCTCACCACTCATCCCTGACGCCAAGTTTAAAAGTCCTGGTCTCGGGGGAGCCCACTTATTTCCCCTCCACTGTGAGATCTGCCCATTTATTCCTACTCTCTGTTCCCTGCTCTTTAAATAGGAATCAGTCCTGGTGAATTAATCTGATGCCCAGCTACAATCCTGCTGTTGAGGGTGTGTGTACACATTGCCCTTTCAGAATATTAAAGAAAGCACAAATCAACTGTTTCAGAGGATAGATTTGATTTGGGCCCCTTCTGTTCCTTCTTTATACATATTATTATTATTACTTATTAAATTTATATACTGCATTTCATCAAGAGACCACATGAAAGTTTACAACATAGATCACATAATTTTAAAAGAAAGTAACTCTCACCACCCTACCAAAAAATAGCTGATTGGAGCAACTGCTGATTTTCTGAAACACCCATGGCTGTTGCGTGCATGCACAGTTTCTTTAGAATGAGTTTGCTGTTGTTGTTGTTGTTGTTTGTTTGTTTAGTCATGTCCAACTCTTCGTGACCCCATGGACCAGAGCACACCAGGCACTCCTGTCTTCCACTGCCTCCCGCAGTTTGGTCAAATTCATGTTGGTAGCTTCGAGAACACTGTCCAACCATCTCGTCCTCTGCCTTCCCCTTCTCCTTGTGCCCTCAATCTTTCCCAACATCAGGGTCTTTTCCAGTGAGTCTTCTCTTCTCATGATGTGGCCAAAGTATTGGAGCCTCAGCTTCAGGACCTGTCCTTCCAGTGAGCACTCAGGGCTGATTTCCTTAAGGATGGATAGGTTTGATCTTCTTGCAGTCCATGGGACCCTCAAGAGTCTCCTCCAGCACCATAATTCAAAAGCATCGATTCGTCAGTGACCAGCCTTCTTTATGGTCCAGCTCTCACTTCCATACATCACTATTGGGGAAACCATCGCTTTAACTATACGGACCTTTGTCGGCAAGGTGATGTCTCTGCTTTTTAAGATGCTGTCTAACCCAAATCTTAGAATGAGTTTGCACTCCATCAAATATCAATGCAGTAACACAACAGTGGTCCCATCATCAGCACCCATTTAAAAAACTTCACCGCTATTTAACATTTACCTAGGTGCCTTATATGTTCTTTTTAAAGCCTACAGATTAAAGAAAATGAATATGGATTACTCTTGGTTTTTAAAAATCATTATTTATTATTCTCATACGGAGAAAGTGAGCAATTCATTTTATGTAATGCATTACAGCCAGAAGAGGGATAAGGTGTTTCAGTGTATATAAATATAAAGCACCACAATATTTATCCTGTTACTTTTATGGCTTTAAATCTGCTCTCTTTATCTCCTCCCCAAAGAGCAGTAGTATGTGAAGAAATAAAATTATGAAACGTGAAGTTATCCTAAGCTTCAACATCAGCATGATGTAAAGTTTCTTACTTATTACTTCCCAGGGACCTCCCGCAAGAATTAAGCAAATCAACCGTATTGTAAATCAGTCATTCATTGGTCTGAAAATCATGGAAGAAAAACTGGAAGAAAAAAATTAACCTCGGTTTTAAGAAAGGACACATTTATTCTATAGCAGTATTCAGTTCAGTCTTTTAAAAACGTGTGACTTGGGTAAAGTTCAGGATAAGAAGCTTGTAGTTTTGACTTACATGCAAATGTATCCTACAGCAACACACAGCCATGACTAGCTGCAGTTATTTACTATAGCAGATGACATAAGATATTTGCCATTATCCAGAGAAGTGCACAACCAACTCTGTGTCCTGTTCTAGCAGGGTACTAGGCAAGGGGATGTCTGAAGCAATCATCACCATCATCATCCAGCTAATTGCATGTACCAGCTGGGGCAACATGTGGCTAGGTATTGGTAACGAGAGCAGTTAGGACAAGCATGGGGGATCTTTTTTTAGTCTGGGGGCCATATTTCCTTCGGGCAACCATCTGGGGGCCACATGCCAGTAGTGAGCAGGGCCAGAGGCAAAATGGGCAGAGCAACAAATGTTAATCTTACCTTTGTATAGCAGGCTGTTTTACAAACACACACACACACACACACACTGGAGTTCAGGCAACTCATTTACAGTCGTACCTTGGTTTTTGAACAGCTTAGTTCTCAAACGTTTTGGCTCCTGAACGCCGCAAACTCAGAAGTGACTGTTCCGGTTTGTGAACTATTTTTGGAAGCCGAACTTCTGATGGTGCTTCCACAGCATCTGATTGGCTGCAGGAGCTTCCTGCAGCCAATCAGAAACTGGGGAAGCACCATCAGAGCTTCCTGCAGCCAGTCAGAAGCTGTGCTTTGGTTTTCAAACATTTTGGAAGTCGAACAGACTTCCGGAACGGATTCCGTTCAACTTCCAAGGTACGACTGTAGTTCAAGACACTGGATTCAGAGTCTTGGGAATGCACACACAAACACTGTAGACAATTCCTCTTCTGAGGGATGAAAACTTGAATAAAATACTGGGGGGGCTGTATAGTCAATCACATGATGTAGCACAGGTTGTGGACTCTCCTTCCTTGATGGTTTTAAAGCAGAGGTTTGATGGCCATCTGTCATGGATGCTTTAGCTGAGATTCCTGCATTGCCTCAGGGGGTTGGACTAGATGACCCTTGGGGTCCCTTCCAACTCTAAGATTCTATGATTCTATGATCCCCTCTGGCCAAGTGGAGTTTATGTCCTGAGGATAATGTCATGTACAAATCAGTTTCCTGTTAAACCACTTTAACCGCCACCATTTTTTAGCATGTGGTCATAAGGGCAAATGTTTTGTACGTAAAGGACCACCTTCAGTAGTCTGCTTCATTTATTTATACACAATATTTTACTATATGGTTGTAAAGGAGAGGGAAGTTCAGTTTGCGTTATTCAAGGCCACAGGGGGAAAGAAATTCCAGGCAACCCTTAAAGTTAGTGAAGCCATGCCCTCTGCTACAACCGGCAATATTCATCACTTTGCATTTCTTTGTCTGAGGGGCGGGAAACAAGCGCCGCCGCCCTTTCAAAGCCCTAATGTTCTTTCTGTGCTTTTGAAATTGGTGGCATTTTTCAGATCCTGCCTAGCGGAGAGGAAATCTGAGCACATTTCTCTTTTATGATGATGATTATTATTCCGCACAAGGACTGATGGCTCCTAACCTCTTGGACTCTCTTTACTCTGCCTTCTCTTTTATGTTACATTAGAGCACGGTGCCATTAGACTTCAATTGAAAGAAATGAAAAATCAAAAGGGGGCACTTGCTTCAGGTAAAAGCTACAAAGACACCCAAAGCTTTTCGCAAATCTTAAGCAAACTCCATTCACCCTTGACAATGTTTAAATAAACAATCTTTATGACATCCTTTTTATTTGACTTTGCTTCAATAAATACCAAGAACCGGGCACCTCCTGGGGCATTTCTGCTTCTGCAAAATACTGATAAGTCTCATCAGCATTTTTGTTTAAATGTACAGGATTTTGAAAGTAAAGGTTTAGTATTAAAACAAAATCCAAACAACAAAAGGGTGGTTTACATTCCAACAAGCACTTCCTTTTCTTTTCTTTTTTTTTAAAAATATATATTTCGAACTAAGATTTTCACATATTCCTGTATGGTTTAGAAAGTAGCTTTGGCCTGCCTCGTGGGAGAAGTCAGGGATTTATTGACACAACTTTACCGACACAGCAGCCTTGGGACTAGAGCAGTTTACAACAACAGTTTAAGAAAATAACCAAGGAAAACAGCTTCCAATTCAATCTGCAAATGGAATTGAGAGAGGAAGAATGCAGTCATCGGTATTGGATTTTAGCCAGGGCATGAAAGGTTAACAACTCAAATGTTATAAGATGTTATTATTGCCAGGCCCAAGGCACAGCTGGTTAAGAGCTTTATGAAATAACTACCTGAAAGGATATCCTAAGTAACTGTTTTGGTCCTAGCTTAGGCTGCCCCACAAGCTGCATTTTCTAACACAGAGACTAATCTAGTGGTCTAGTGGCTGTGTATATTTATAGTCTATGTATGGCAGAGCAATATCTTCTTTCATGTGTCTATGGGAAACTGATACAAGCAGGGCTTCTCTGATTAGAAGCTCAAAATCCCAAAGGGGCTTACACCACCACAGCTCTGTGGCAGAGCACACATTTCCCACACAGACAGCCCAGGGTTCAATTCCCAAACCTCTCCAGTCAGAAAGTTCTCAGGCAGAAGTTCTGGGAGAGGCCTTTGGGGTTTGAGTCCTTTGAGAGGGAGGGACAACCAGAGCTGACAGTATGAAGCTGCTTTTTACCACATCAAAACCCTGGTCTATCTAACTCAGTATTGGCAACAACTAGCCAGGGTTTCAGGCAATTGTGTTTCCCAGTTCTAACTGGAAATCCCAGGGATTGAACCTAGTATCTTCTGCATGCAAACGATGTGATGTTCTACCAATGAGCTATGGGTTTTCTCCTAGTACCATGCTAGATGCACCAATGGTTTAGTAGTGCTACAAAATATAAATCCTTTTTTTTTTTTGACACTGAGATTAACCAAGGAAATTTTAAAAAAGTTATAAAAATGCTATGGTTCGAACACACACAATGTACTGTACTTTTCTGTGTATAAGACTATGTGTTTTTTAATTAAAAAATCATGTTCAGAATTTGGGGTCGTCTTATACATGGATAGTGCATTGTGGGACCGTGGGATTGGTTGCTGCCACGAGTTGGAGATTGATATTGGTGACTGCTGCAAGGGCTCTTATTGATTGGCTGTCGCTGCGGCAATTGGGCGGGCAACTTGCTGTTTTTTAATCAGTGATGGGACAGAGGATCGGTTGCTTTGCCGATGCACGCGAGGGGCATTGTCAGTCTAGAGGGTGAGCTATTTTTGGCATTACCCTCTAAAAAAAATCTCATCAACCCTGTTCCCCCCCCCCAAAAAAAACTCAACAACTGTGGGCAATCCTCCCTCAAAAAAGCAGTGGCGGGGGGGCAGCGGAGGAGATGCTTCATGGAGCAGGGAAGGAGGGGCGGGTGGTGGGCAGCTGTTGCCCGCCCCTCCTTCCCTGCTCCCTGTCAAACATCTCCTCCCCCTTCCACCACCGCGGCTTATAAATGCCTGCTTTTACAAGCCGCAGTGGTGGTGGGGCAATGGAGGAGATACTTCACGGAGCAGGGAAGGAGGGGCGGGCAGCTGCCGGCTGCCACCCGCCCCTCCTTCCCAGCTCATAGCTGTCAACTTTTCCCTTTTCTCGCGAGGAATCCTATTCGGAATAAGGGAATTTCCCTTTAAAAGGGGGAGAATGTTGACAGCTATGTCCTAGCTCCCTGTCAAGCAAGCGGAGGGAAAAGGTGTGTCCTATGGAGCGAAAAATACAGTACATGATGCAACTTCATCTATCTGCTCCCGCAAACAAACAGAAAGCATGCTCCAAAAATAGCTTACATCATCTAATCTCCCTGCAAACTCTGAGCAAACAAAATGAGATGAGTACTTAAAGCAATTATAGTAAAAGAAAGGAAAGCAATGCATTAGGATTTACCATGTATGTCTGCAGCATCAATAATTCCTAGTTCAACAGGTGTTGCTGCTTTCAGAGTATATGTAGATGGGGTCTGATGGAGAACGCTTACTTCTCCAAAGGAGTCTTCTGGATGCAGTTGGCCAATGAGGACTTGTTTCATCTGCTTCACCTGTTTTGAAACATGAACCCATACTGTTTGTTTCTTCAGCACATATTTACGACTAGAAGATGCACAGCATACAATTTATATGATAAATCGCAAAAACTGTATGGCCCTTGGTATGGTGCAAAATTCTGGCTGAGAAGCTAATGGAAGTGTGAGGTTGTCTGAAACTTTTAGGAACACATGGGGGCGTTTTATAACATTTGCAATGTGCTTTAGGCTGTGTGCGCACATCTTATCCTAGAATCAATGGAGCCTTAGTACTCCCCACACCATCTAGATCTATTGCACTTAGTTTCTCATTGAAAAGCCCTTCTTGAGAAATTGGTTTCATTCTGAAAATAAATGTTCATTGCAGATTAATTCTGCATCACCCCATAGTATCTCCTTTTGAAAACAGATGTAGGCAGTGTTAGCGGGAGTGTCCTACTCTCGTGTAGGACCCTGGCAGAGACACATGCCTAGCTGGCATGTTCTCTCCCTCCTGGTCATTCGTTCAGAAGCTTCAAAAGCTTTCTTCTGCCCGAACATCACAGCGACTGATACCAAGAAGCATCAGCACACTTAGGGATCCAGAGTCTTTGCAGCATGCGTAAACAGACCTCAGCAACTCGGCATTTTGGCTAATCTACTTTATTTACATATAAACACACACGGAGCACTGCAACATGGCCCCCTCTCTCTCTAGCATCAGACAGCAAAGAGAAAGGACAAAGGACAATAGTCACTGCATCAAGCCTTAGCAGAGAAAAGAGAAGGGTGGGGCTGTTGTAGTTTGTCTGGGTTTCTGTGTAAGTGAGCCTACTGTCTACTGCCCTCAAGTGCCGCTGACATTGCTGAACCAGTGTTGAGGTTAAGATTCAGCTGCCAGTCCAGTCAGTTTCTGTATGTGAAATTGAGGGTGGGTGGGTGAAACTTTGTCCTTTGGGTGAGGCAGCAAGGTGCATTTGGCTCGCTGAGTAAGTAATCCAACAAAAAACAAAAAACAAAACAAAAGGATTTCCAGAACTGATATTATGGATGAAAATGTAATTCCTCACCATTTTCCCCAAAGGTCGCTTCACAAGGGCCGGGATGATTCGGTAAGCATTGCAACTTCCAGACTTAATGAATCCAACATATTCACTTAATTCTCCTGCTTTCATAAGCACTGCAAGAAAAATAGCAATTATATATATGGTTTTCTCCACCAACAATAATTTTTGCTAAATTATATTTTGAATTATGCCAAATGATGCTGTTTTCGAAGCAAACTTTGTATGATATTTTGCCCTAAAGAGTGAATGTTGACTTTGTATACCTTGGATGTATCTGTTTCCAAGGTGAATCAAGGATGAGTGATGTAGGAAAGTTCTTTTCCAGTGTTAATTAGCACAACCCACCCCCACTATTATTTCTCTGCTATGGATTAAATCCATTCGCATATTATTCTGTTTTTCTTGAAATTAAATACTTTCTGTGAAGGAGGGCACACTCAAGATTACTTAACAAATTTGAAGTTTTCCCTTTAATATATTTACATAGCGATAACACAAAGATAAAGAAAATGATTTCTATACATTCTGCATTCAATTCCAGTTTCAAATCTGCATGAGTGAATAGAACCTGGGATGGAAGTCATTCCAGATTAGCAGGGCAAGCCTATATATGTTTTCACCTGGATGTAAGTCCTCCTGTGTTCATTGGGGATTACTCCCAAGTAAATGCATAAGGTTGCAGATGAATGGGTCCTAAATATATTTTGTTCATTTATTTATTAAAGCATGTTTTATGCTGCCTTTTGGGGTGGAGCCTTAAATTAGGCAGGGATGGCCAACAGTACAGTACATAAAACGTTTAGTGTATCATGTATGCTCCCTAGACTTCTTTAATTAATCAAGTTTTATTATGTTGCAACCTGAAGACTACTGTTTCAAATTTGCCTGTTCTATCCAGTAATAATAATAAAATAATAATAATTTATTATTTATATCCCACCCATCTTGCTGGGTTTCCCCAGTCACTCCAGGCAACTCCCAGCAGAATATTAAAAACAAGATAAAACATCAAACAATAAAAACTTCCCTAAACAGGGCTGCCTTCAGATGTCTTCTAAAAGTCAGATAGTTGTTTATTTCCTTGACATCTGATGGGAGGGTGTTCCACAGGGTGAGTGCCACTACCGAGAAGGCCCTCTGCCTGGTTCCCTGTAACCTAACTTCTCACAGGGAGGGAACCGCCAGAAGGCCCTCGGCGCTGGACCTCAGTGTCAGGGCTGAACGAGTAGCATGAACTCACATACCTATATGCACACAGGCTTCTGAATCATTCCACTTTGAATGAAATGGTGTGCTAGATGTCAATAGAGTAATTCCAAGTTCTAGCAGTGGCTGTAAGTTCCTACTCTACTGTTATAATCCATTCCATTATATTTACACTTGCACAACAGAACCTGCACCTTCCTTCCCCCAAATCCTCCAGGGAAGATTTGGGGTGGGTAGGGCACATGCAGGGAGATGAGGGAGAAGTTCTGTTGCACAACTGTGCATTCTTGGATTAACAGAAAGATTGCACCCTTAAATCATACTTGTTGTTTTTGCTCTGTACCTACCCTGAATAGCAGGGAAAATGGGAAAGGGAAGAAAAGAAGGAAAGGGGAAAGCCAGGCTTTTGCAATTAGAAATTGAGCATATTTGGCCTTCAGGAAAAGAACTATTGACATTGGCTCTTGCAAAAGAACCCTGACATTTTGCTACAATGAAAACAGCGACACAAACACCACATTGTCACTAGTTCAGTACAAATAGAAACCAAGGGCAGGAGACCACATAAGGTAGGGAGACAGAACAGCTGGGAAGAAGGCAGACTCCATGGAATTGGAGTAGTGCAAAGTCACTGCAGACTTTCATTTGATGTGGGCATACAAGAGCAAAGCTCTATTGAAGTCAACGAAGCTATGAATCTGCCTGCTCAACACCAGCTGGAATGCTCAGCTTGAGTTGGCACCTAACATTTTTCCATGGCTGGAAAAAAATAGCAATAATAAACGCAGATGCTTTCAAAGTGTAATGCTGCCATTATATGCTCCTTTGTGACAGCCTATTGATGCAAATTGGCTGTGAACTGAGCACCACTCATCATTTAACCTAGATTTATGGATAACTTATAACAAAAATACTGGCTGTGCCATGAAGTCCAAGGTGACTCTAAGATTCAAGCAGACTTCTTAAAACGAAAGAATGCCATTAAAAAAAAGTAATAACAATTTTTATGTAATGCACCCCAACTCTCTCCGTAAAATAACACCATAAAACACAATTCAGTAATACAAGATGCCCAGCATGAAGAAGAATGTGTGTCATTTACACTTTCTTTATCTCCGCTTCAGGGTAATACACAAAGCGGTCCTTACCCTCCCAAGTACTGCATGATCTTGTTGTGTACTGAGCCGAATCCTAGAACAATAGGTTCCAGAATGCAGCAGTCTGATTGGTCCTAGAACAATAGGATCCAGAATGCAGCAGCCTCCGGTGGTAGCTTGCCGAAATGCCTTCTATGCAAAGCAGCAAGCCCACAGGGAAACCATAACTGGGTTTGTGACCTCCCTCTGTCAGACCACCTGGTTATGCAACTTCTCAGAGTTGGAGAACATGCTTCGTGACCACCTCGTCGGTGGCCTGAGGGATGAGAAGCTGCAACGACGCCTCTACACCAAGAAACACCTCACGTTCCAGGTCACTCTGGAGGAGGCCCTGGCAACCGAAGCCGCCAAGAGGTCAGCAAAACAGGCACGGCCGAGCCTGCCATCCCAACCAAGGGGCCACCAATAAAACCTCACCAATGACTCAGAATCTGACAGGGAGGAGGTGCACCGCGTGCAGTGGTGCACTCAAGCAGCACACACACCACAGCTGCCTCAACGAGAAGGAAGGAACTGTGCAAGCTGTGGGGAGAGCCACGAGAGGAGGACCTGCTGTTTCCGCAAC
The DNA here is from genome assembly GCF_009819535.1 of Lacerta agilis. NCBI lineage: Eukaryota > Metazoa > Chordata > Lepidosauria > Squamata > Lacertidae > Lacerta > Lacerta agilis. The sequence goes on along the minus strand of NC_046318.1, from coordinate 60,027,396 downwards.
GCAGAGTGCAGGCAGTGCAGAAAATCGGAACATATCGCCCAGGTGTGTCGGGGTCGGCACACCTGACGCCAAGCATCAGAAGACCGACCCAAGAGCCCCAGGTCACACGGCCCAATGAACCAAGGCAACTTGATGGAGATAACGGACTGCCAGGTATTCCAGTTGCCCCATCCCAACACAGAAAAAATATACGTAGAGGTACAGATAGAGGGGGGCCCATGCCACCTGGAGCTGCACACGGGTTCACCTCTATCCATAATCTCAGCCTGGACTTTAAGGGAACTGTGCCCTAACAGGGGTCCCAAACTAAGGCCGGCCCCATTCACCCTCCGGGACTTCCAGAAACGTAAGGTCCCCACAATGGGGGTGGGGACCTTCAGGGTGCAATATCGAGGGCAGAAGCAACAATTGGACTTGCTGGTAGTCAAGGGCCCCTACGTTAGCTTACTGGGATTGGCATGGTTTGGACCACTGGGGCTAGCCGTCACCGGGGTGAACAGCACTAGCTTACAAGTGGACATGGACGCCATATGCAAAGACTTTCCAGGGTTTTTTGACAGGGCATTGGGACGATATACAGCCCCCCCATTGCCCTACAGTTAGACCCTGCCATCAGGCTCAAGGCCTACCGGGTCCCGTTTGCCCTGAAACACCACATAGACGAGGAATTGGACCAACTCATGGAGCAAGGAGTGCTGGAGCCAGTGCCTAATGCCCCCTGGGAAACCCCGATTGTCACACCCGTCAAGTCTAATGGTTCAGTCCACATTTGTGCAGACTACAAATGCACCATAAACAAGGCCCTCAACCCACGCATACCCAGTGCCAGTGGTCAGCCATTTCCTCGCCGCCCTGGCTGGGTCAAAAAAAATTGGTTGCTGCTGCAAGGGAATTCCGTTAAAGGAATCCAGGTGCTCACCATGCTTTTGTCCGTACCCTGGCAAGGGGCTAGGGCCACACAAGAGCCCCTGGGAGCATTTGGGGAGAGGTGAGGGCCTGGCACCCAGCTCTATTCTCTCCCCTAAAATTGTTTTTCCCTTACTGACTTCACTGGCTAGCAGGTGTCAGTTCTGTCCCAGGGCGGGGGACAGATAGTCGGAACCAATGCTTAAGCAACCACTCACATTGTTTGTATTTAAATAAAGTTGTGGCCAAAATTATGCCAAAAACCTAAACTTAAATTTCTGTGTGAAGTGTGAATTTATTTGGGGGTGTCTTGGGACCGCGACATGCAAACGGAAGAGGTATTTTTTTACTAGGCTTTCCAAACCCAGTGCCTTTTGGAAAGGTAAATTATCTACCCCCAAATTAAATGTTTGCCTTGTAAACAACAACAACAACAACAACAACAACAACTGCTGAGCAGCTTTATCTTCATATCTGCAATTTCCAAACCAATTGCCCACCAAACACATGTGGAGATTAAGTGAGTTCCACTCTGAAACTGTTAGCATCTGTCCTTGCAGGAAAATCACTGCAGATCTCTTTCTGAAATTTGGCAGGACTCATCTCCTCAGAATGGATGCGCTTGCCTGCAAACACCACCCAATTCTACCTTTAAAAGTTAAAAGGGTGTAGACATTTCCTTTAAAAACAAACAAACAAACAAAAACAAGTGAACTTTAAAGGTGACTAGGACAAAAAGAAAAGAAAAGGCAGACCTGGACTGGTTTGCCTGCAATTTTGGCAAGCTCTATCCACTCTGGAGGGGCAAACTATGCTTGCTAAATTTCTTCCACTTTTGTCAAAAAGTTGTGGCCATTTAGATAAAATTTCCCAATAGTGGATGCGGGGAGGGGGGGAGTGAAGCCTCATTCCACCACCACCACCCCACTCCCCATAGTGGCCTCTGTCTCAGACCCAAAGCTGAAACAGGAAGCCTCCAAAGTGTTTTCTGAAGCGCTGGATCTGGGTGTGAACCAAACCTTGTGGCCAGTGCACCACGACTTACAACTCTGGCATGCTACCAGAGACACTCGCAAGCAAAATGAGCTGCTGCCTTAAGACAAATGCCTGACGCTCTTAAACAAAGGTGAAGGAAAATGTGGGGCTATATAAGTCAATGGGTTTTCCCACCAGAAGAAGTAATGAGCTGCACCACTGCTCCTGGTGAGCGAAATTCCAACAGGCAGCTTATCTGCAGGTTTAAATAAAACTTGTCATAAAATCTATTTCTTTCCCCCATAGACTCTATAACTTTTTGTTGCACAGTCCTGAAATGCCATGTAGCCAGAAAGAAGAACCTGGTTTTGAAAAGCTAAATACATGGAACATTTTCATTAATAACAGCAGCCCCTTTCACAGCTGCATAATTAACACCTTGAATAATGGAGGGAAAGGGCAAGAAAGTTAATTTTTGTAGGCATTCCTGTAGCCTGTTTCTGCAGCGGTGATGGGCTCACTTTGCTAAAACCCTTGGTTCTTTTATTCTTTGTTCTTCAGTTTCTGTAGACTCTAATCAGCATAATGTGTGGGCCTTGTACCTTTGCAGCAGGTGTCTCACTGGTGAAGGTACCACTGTGGGAGCAAAAACCCGTCAAAAGCGGAACACAAATCAGGGCAGGGTAGTTAAGAAAATAATTGGCTGGCATGGACATCCTTTAATGTTCTTAAACTTGTGTTATGCTATGGAATGCTCTCCCTAGGGATGCTCGCCTGGTGCCCATATGGTTGTGTCTTCAGTACCAGTCTAAGGGTTCATCCAGATTTCTTTTTGTGCCATGTTTCTAGGCACAGGTCTGGGCTTTAAAGCTCCATGTCGAAGTGGATTGTTGTTGTTTTTTTCCCTGTCCCAAAACTTCCCTGGGAAAACCTGTGTTTTACTGCTGAATCATAACAAACGCCAATCAGTGGGTGGTTTTTAAATTCCATGTCTGACCAGGCCCTTGCAGAGCCAGGCAGAGGCCCGGGCCAGGTAGATAATGTGGGCCTTTTTCTTTTTTCTTTTACCCTGGGGATCTCCGAAGTCTTATAAATAAGTATATAAATAATTTTCACAAAAGTTATGCTGACAAATAATTTTATTTCAAGGCTTGAACCGTATCTGCATATAAAGACAAAATGGAAAATATAGATATACAATAGTGCTTTTAAAAAATACATAGGGAAAAGGATTATTTTAAGTATTTACATTTAAATAATGGTGAGCCATTGTGAATATGCTGACCGAGGCCCCCTTTGGAATCGGAGGCCCGGGCCAAGTGGCCCATATGACCCCCCCCCCCTCTGTTTGGGCCTGTGTCTGACAGCAATTGCCACTCATTTGCTTTTCATTGTCTTCTATGTGCTGGTTTTTTATACTTGGCTTTTATGCTCTCTGGGTTTTTTAACTTATTGCAGATTTTTACTGTACCTTTGTTTTATTGTTACATTTCATTTTTCTCTGCTAGGCCTAAAGCATTTATTTTATGAGCATAATAATGAATAAATAAATGGAATTAGAATTCAGACTCAAAGATGCCAGATTTGACCTTGTTGGCAATTACTGGCAGGGAAGTTTGCAGTCCTGAACAAAAGTGGGGCTTAACTTCAACTTCATTCAGAAAATTCACGCACACAGTCTCTGCATACATTTGCAGTTAGAGCTACTGGGAAGTTCTCCTGCACAACCTGCCTTGGAAGGAAAGGGAGCAGTGAAAAATCATAGCAATGCACTTTCCCAGCTCCCTTTCCCCCTGTCCCAAGTGGGAGGATTTCTGCTGTTCATTTATATTATTGGCCAAAGCCTAGGACCAACCATTATTAATTTCTACTCTAATTTTGAGCACAATGGATAGGGCTTCTCCGGTGATTTATCTGTACATTCACAAGCACATAAGCACATTCCTTTCTTAAACCAGAGTGGGGGAATTCTTCTCCCCTCCATTTTTCTCTGAACTCTTGCTGAGCCCTTTAAAAGCAGTTGGTGGTTTAAAATAAACTAGTATTTTACAGCTCCTTCACAAAACAACGTGAGTTCTGCCAGAAGCTCCGAAGCAAGATGAAGAAGTAGAGAACAATCATTTCCACATAATGAAATTGTTTGAAAAGCTTTCCCTCGACGTACCTATATAAGTACTATTTTGCTAGGAATTCTTGTTCCAATGCCAATGATGTGACACACAATACTGTGGCTTGGCAGCTATACCACCACTACAGCTGAGAGGGTGACTGAAGGCTGCAATCATAAACACACCAGGTCTCTTTTGACATCATAGAATTCACTTCAAAGCAGACGTCCTGCACAACTTTCTTGAATTGTGACCACTAATTATTAACTGGTAGTCGTCACTGAGCCCAATGAACATTAAGCTGCTTTAAATGTATTTTGTATTTAAATGTATTTTGGCACCCTGTGTTTGGGATTCCCCACATCTTTCCAAAGGCAACCAAGCATTCTCTCTGCAAAAGCACATCTACTTGCAATGATCCCCCATGTGCTGTTTTGAAGTTCTCCTTCCCCTGCAAACCAATTGTAGGGGGTGCAGGGGGAGAAGACGGTGGGAACCCCATTGCACGAGTGGAAACCCTTGTGTGCGGCTTCCACTGATGGGGTTCCTTGGTGAATTCTGCCCAATGTGTTTATTCACAAGTGTACAGGTTTGGCTGGTGTTACCGGGTGTGCAGAAACAAACACGGTACTTAATGTACAGCAACGTTCAGTTTCCTACCATCCAAATCAGTCCCAAGTGAAGTGAAAATCTTACATAAACCTTCTAGCTTTTCTTTCAACTCCTAAACCTGTCCCTCCCAGGTGAAACCAGTTCAGTCATTATGCTGCCATATGGGTGTGAGTTAGATTCCAGAAATCTGGAACAAAGGGTTACTTTCCACAGCCAATTGTCCATTGTCCCCTGTTAGTGTGTGGAACAAAAGGCCTCATGCCGAGCAAACTGAAGAACTCCCTTTCTTGCTTTACTTTGCCTGGAATGTCAAACATCTTCTGGGATTTAACAGAGAAGGAAATGTAATCTCAGTGTCTACTAAAAGTGCTCGAAACAAGGGCACAGGCACATATTTCTAAGGAAAGCAATAACGTGTGAAAGAAGTGTTGTAAGCCTGGAGCACACAAACAGACCCAGACCCTGCCAGTGTTCCCCTAAGTCTATCAGAGTAGCACCATCTCCATATCTGTACAATGAAGTTGCTGTCAGCAAAAGGGTGTGCCACTCCGTGTACAGTACACACCCACAAAAGTCGGGCACGGACTGCAATGTTCCCACATCTCTCTATTGGAGTCCCTGTGATCTGCTCTCACAGAGATTGTAGAGATTGATATCTAAACCAGGGTTGAGATCAGGGGTGGGGATTGGGGAACACCAGACTGGCTGAGTTCAGGGTTTTGTGTATCTAATCTTTTTAAAAAGCCAATGTATTCTGAAAAGTGGTGGACAATAAGTGAGAGGGAGGGAGTTACCACCAGAATATACTTCTTAAATAAAAGTAAATTGACTCCTGTTGTATAATTTGACATTTTTCCTTTTTCAATGTGGTTCATATCTATATCTATATAATTTAAGATTAATTGTACAGTGGTGCCCCGCTAGACGAATGCCTCGCTAGACGAAAAACTCGCTAGACAAAAGGCATTCGCTAGCGGAAGGCTGCCTCGCAAGACGAATTTTCCTATGGGCTTGCCTCGCAAGACGAAAAAATTCCCGATTTAAAAAAAAAAAATTCCCGTCAAACTGCTCTTCCCCCGTTGGTGCTTCGCAAGACGAAATTTTTGCTATACGACAGCACTCGCAGAACGAATTAATTTCGTCTTGCGAGGCACCACTGTAATTGCTTTGGAGTAGTTTTCTGCTACCACCCACTGCAATTTGTATCATTTGGTGTTGTGTTCAAAAAGCTAAATACTTTGTAGCTACAGACACAGGCAGGGAGATGACACAGGCAGCAAATGCTGCTTTGTTCCACTGTTCTTCAATGTTGCAATTTTGTAGATCTTTTAATCATTGGTTGTATTTATTTTATGCTGTGTAATACCTTAGGCATTTTTAGGAGGAATGACAGTAATTAAATGAAATAAGCAAACAAATGAATTACAGGTAGATGCTACATGTCCAGCGGTCATGTGCCTTTTTATATTGTAAGCCTCCATATGATCCTCAGATGAACGACAGTATAGAAATTTAATATGAATTTTCAGGATTGGACTCATTTTATACCTATTTTTTTTTCTCCTGCAGCTAACGACGAGAACACATTTCCCCCATGTTGACCAGTCCCTTTTCTAAGTTCAGCAGATGAAGCACTCCTGGTGTTTCCTACATGGGATGAGATACATGGTGTGAGGGCCCAAGAAATGACTTTTTCAGTGGTGGGTCATTGTATGTAGATTCTTTCTCTACTACTGAGGTGTATCTGGCCTCATTTCTTTATAGCTTCAGGTAGCTGGTCAAGGTGCATTTTTTAAGGGTGTTTGCAGGAGAAGTGGCCTGATTTCATCACCACTAGTTATTGTCCTTCAATTTGTTGCTTTGTATTTTAAATGCACTGTGGTTGTTTTTTGTTGTTTTTTTTTATAAAGGCATGGCCAAACATGGCCCTCCATATGTTTTAGGACCACAATTCCCATCATCCTTGACCACTGGTCCTGTTAGCTAGGGGTGATGGGAGTTGTAGTCCCAAAACAGCTGGAGGGCCAAGTTTGGTCATGCCTGTTTTAAAATATATACTTTAGCTATTCATTTTTATTGCAGATCGTCCTGTGGCCTATGCAGTGGTATATAAATCATCTAAATAAGCAAATGCTTAGGCATGTGTTTGAATTCTTTTAAACATTCAGCTACGCCAGTGAAAATGCAAAGTTTCAAAACATGTCCATTGCCCAACCACTCAATTTCATCCGGGGGGGGGGGGGGATGCTTCATGAAAACATGTCCCTCAGACAGCATTGGTCAGAAGAAGGCATATTATGAACAACTTAATCTTACTTCAAATATTTTAACTGATGACGGAGCACTATGCTGCCCCCCACCCCACACAAGAGTGAATTTCGCTATCTTCAAACCACTGGTTCATACATATATATGAGCAGCATCAAAGAAATCTATGAGTAGACGAATGACCTTCTTGAATACCAAAGGGGATGAGGCAGCACTGCCATTTCGTGGAATTAAGAATTCCAGCTGCTTCAAAGCAGGCAATCCATGCTTATTAAAAAGAATCGTTGTGGCTTATCATGTAAATAAGAGGCTGGATTAAAAACGGTTTAAATGCCCTTTTTACATGTTAAACTAGTTGGGGAGGAAAGATGAGTTTGTGACATTTGAATGTTATTTGGGAGAATATTTAATCAGTATATGAGCCTAACATATCAGGCCGGACGTCCTTGCCACCAAGTGTTTCTCTCCCCACCCCCTACTCTTTTTATTATGTCACTATAAAGGAAATTTAGTTGCGTCACAAAAAAGGAGAGTAGTTTTACTGATATAGCTGCATTTAGATTTAATACTTCAACTTCAAAGCATGTACTCCAGAAACTACTTGCTCCAAAGGTGCCCTGAGGAAAACACAGGCAGAACTGCAACAGCGTGTTGTTGAGGCTGAGGACCTAGAGAGCTTTCGCGCCTCCTTTCTATCCAGTTTGCAATATGCCACAACCTCTTGACAAATCCCAACGTGTCACCTCCATTTGCTTGGCGGTGCTCCGCCTGACCCAAAGTTTCCTGGCGAGTCACAGAAAATGCATACATGACAAATTTAGCTCTGGCTGCCAACAAAAGGAAACGAACAGGCTCACTAGAGCCCAGTAGATGCAACTGATCTTCATTGATGAGAAAAATACAGTCAATAACACTTCTGCAGGAATAATTTTGTGAAAGACAAGAACCTTGGTGCAGCAGTAGATATCATCCTAGGTAGGTAAAGTAAAAGGTAAAGGACCCCTGGACGGTTAGGTTCAGTCGACTATGGGGTGTGGTGTTCATCTTCACTTTTCAGGCCGATTTCAAATTGCTAGGTTGGCATGAGCTGGGACAGAGCAACAAGAGCTCACCCCATCACATGGATTCGAACTGCTGACCTTATGATCATCAAGCCCAAGAGGCTCAGTGGTTTAGACCACAGCACCACCTGCATCTCAATAGATGTCACCCTATAGCAATGGGAGTGATAGAGACTCCATGGCGGGGGGACACACTGAAAAGCTACAGAGTCCAATGAGGCAGGGCAGAAGGGCTCAACTCTTCATGATAAAAGGATGAGAAAGGATGCCATTTTTGTGTATTGCGTAGGTTGCCAACTCACCAGAGACCAACTCTTGAAATGAAACATGATATGGGGGTGGATTATAATAACACATATTATGTTATTATGAATGCTAGCCTTGCTATGAATAATAATTTAAGAGTAATCCCACCTCAGTATTCCACCTTAGAAGAGGCACTGTTCATTTCAACCCATTCACAATAAGGAAAAAGTAAGCAATTAGGATTGGAACTTAAAACAAGTTCAATCATACTATTAATATAATTTTAAAAGTGCTGCTCACAAGGGGAAATGTGGTTTCTTTTAATACCACTATGTCTTATTTTAAATAAATGTTAAATTAGTAGCTCTGATGTGATGTCTCCAATGGCTATTTAAACTAAGGAAATAATCACCAAAGTTAATTTTTCAAGGGATGGGGAGAATCTTGGCACATATACTTTTGTATTACTACACACACACACACACACACACAAACCTTTGGGCCAATAGCCAAAGGTCACTACAATTATATATATGAAGATATAAACATAATTTGTTCCACTTAGCTGAGGTTACTTTTTGGAAGCTATCATTAATCTGATTTATAAGGCCTTTAAGAAAAGCAGCAACACACTACATCATTTCTGACAGCAGATTTTGAAATCTTAGAACAATGAGATAGCAAAACTAGAACATTGGTCAATTCCCCTTCTCCTATTTTGTGACAACCAGCTGAGACCTAGTTTGCTCTTTATCTGCCCTCCGCTACAGTCAAAAGCCAATAATGTTTTTAAAGTAGTTTATGAGTTCTATTTGTACACTCTATTTCCTGCCCCTTATTTTGAACTTGTGTTCTAAAGCAATGGAAATATATAATTCCCCAAACCTTCCTAGTAAATGTGACCTTTTTACCAACCAGGTGACAGCAGAACCAGCTGTATTAGCTGGAAGATTAAACCAGATTAACTCAGGCTGAAAATGAAATGCATGTTTTGAAAGCAAGGGTAAGAGAGAGGTGGTTAACTCCCTTTGGATTATCATCAGTAAACGAAGCTTTTTAAATAATATTTTTTTTATTAAAAACTACCATAGCTTAACCTCAAATTATTGGCTTCCTGCAGGAATGTCAAGTCAGTCCTTGACTGACAATATTTGTGTCTCAGCCTAAAAATACGCAAAGCTATCATGTAAACTGATTTTACAGCTGAAAATATTTATGACAGATAAAGCATAATCCCCTAATCTGCCTTCTGTGCTTTTATAGTAATTAATGAGTAACCATATATATACTCTGTTGCTCAACACACCTGTATCACTAATCCAGGCTTATGCTGTCTGGCAAGGATGAATTGGTTAAATTGCTCATGAAGAATCTTGGAATTTTTATTACCGGTATCAGATCTCTCAAGTCAACCTTAAGCATGCGGGTGCCTGGCCCAGGCCCATTATGCTGTGCTCGTCCTCTGACATCAAAGCAGCTAAGTCAATGGCAGCCTGAAAGGCCATTACATTCCTTACATATAAAGTCCACTACAGCAGAATTATCACTGCCATCCACACAGATGTGCTAAGCCAAAAGGGTCAGAGACTGAAGGGTGAAAAGCAGGTTCACAGAAGAAAGGAAGGTGGAATGGTCATACAAATCTTACACCAGTGTTTCTCAAATAGTGAGCTGGGACCATCCTTGGGTCACTTTCAGGTGGGCCTAATTGCCTCCTCAGTTGCCTGCCTTATTCCCTACCCACTCATAGCCTTTTTGGTGGACCAATGCCTGCACCTGAATGCAGACCTTCCAACCATCCCTATTTTCCAAGGGCACCCCTGATTTAAAGAAGCCATCCTGGTTTCTGATTTGATCTCAGAATGTCCCCCTTTTCCTTAGGATGTCCCTATTTTCATTGGAGAAATGTTGGAGGGTATGGAGTTATCCAACCCCTGAGCCATCTGAAGGCAATCCTGTATAGTGTTGTTGTTTTTTACATTATTCTCCTTCTTTGGCGATCACTCGTAGCCGAGTAAGATTGTCTTCCATAAACACGGTTTTAACAATGAGTCCGTAAGTGACTGTGGATCCACACATCCTTCCCCATCGTTATGGAATGGGACGTCCCTATTTTCATCAGAGAAATGTTGGAGGGTAGGTGAATGTTTCTGGATGCTGGGTAAAAGTGTCCAGGAGGAAAAAAATGCTGAGAGATGGGGGTGAGTAAAAGGGAAGAAAAGTCTCTAATGGAGGTTTTGAAGGAAATGAAAAGCTGAGATAAAAAGAGGATGGAGACAATAGCAGGGAGGGAAGGAATATGAAAAGGTAAGTGAAGAGAGATGAAAAAGAATTGACAGATGCAGGGCAGGGCTCAGGTACAAGTGTAGAGTGAAAGGAGAGCAGGGGAAGAAATTACAGGAGATGAATAAAAATACTTTTAGAGGCAAGTGGCAGAGGGAAGAGGGAAAACCTTGATTTAGAGCGAAGGAAGCCAAAGTGGTGACCTCCAGTTGTTGTTGGACTACAACTTAGGTCATCCCAGGCCACTAGCCTTGATGGCTGGGGCTGATGGGATTTGGACAAGCCAGAAACCAAGCAGTGGTTCCTCAGTTAGAAGATCAGTAATGGAAGAAGCTTGCAAATGGCTACCAGTCACACTGTGGAGCACAGCTACAGGTGAAGTGTGATCTTGGATGTGTTTGTTGTTCATGCAGAGTAAAAGGAAAACTGTACTGGTCTGGTCAGAGTATCCTAGAAATGCTTCCCAAAATCATCAGCAAGATGCAGGAGCAACTTGGCAAATAACCTGGAAAGGACTCCACAAAGGCAGAATTAAAGCCTCTGCAATAAAGGATGAGAAGATGGATGTTGTCATGTTTGGTCATGCGGTATAATAAGCACACCTCTGCTAATATTCTGTTCAGTTAAAATGTACAGAACCACATGAATGTTAAAAAGCTGGGCTTCAGTGGTTCGGTTTGATTGGACAACTATTAAGCAACATTGAAGCCAGCCTGGAAGTTACTTGAGTTTTCTTCACTGAGAGTTTAAAATAAAAATAAAAAATAATATTTAAAAGAAGACATTTGCCTGCACACATGAGAATTTACATTCAGTTCCCCTTATACACCACATTATTGTATATCATTGTACTTCTTGAAATGGAGTTAACAGTCAAATAATATAAAACAAGTAAAAAAAAAAAACCACTGTGCCTTATCTTAATGAAAACATTATATTTTGAGGGAAGCTACATGACAAAAGTTTCCAAGGAAAATTATTCAAATTTTTATGAGACATAAAGAAGATATTGTTTCTATGCCATATACTAAATTTTTTAGTGATTTTATTTTAATGCATATGTGGGGAATTATGCGCTGCAGTCATTTATGGAGCACAATGGCCTAATAGAATATCAAAAAGGGGGAGGAGAAAAAAACCCCTAAGAGGTGATGAGAATGTATAATTATATTTTTAAAACTTTTATAGTAAAGACATTCCACAACAGTCATAATTTTATTAAGATGAAATGCAAGAAATTGGTCCCCCTCCTTCTCCTCGGTAACCAGAATTCTGGGGACGGGTTCAAAGTTATTCATTATACTGTGGTACCTCGGTTTAAGAACAGCCCTGTTTAAGAACTATTTGGTTTACGAAGTCCGCAAAACCAGAAGCAGTGTCCTGGTTTGCAAACTTTACCTTGGTCTAAGAACAGAATCTGAACAGTGGAAGGGCACCTGCGGTGGGAGGCCTCATTAGGGAAAGTGTGCCTCGGTTTAAGAATGGTTTCAGTTTAAGAACGGACTTCCGGAATGGATTAAGTTTGTAAACCAAGGTACCACTGTACTGATAGGACCTCTTCCTAACTGGTGTTTTATTGGAGGTGTATCCTGCAACATTGTTCCTGACATAATGATAGTGCATTAGCGGTGGATTTATTCTGCTTTACTTTGTTCCGAGATGCTTCTTCAATGCTGTCTAGAGGGGCTATAGCAGAACAAGTATATACCACTTGTGGTACAACTGTGACTGCCCAAAATACTTTTGCAGGCTTGTGTGACCACATCATGAGCACCATGAGCACAAATCATCAAGAATATGCAATAAGAAGGACATATTGAGGGGTGTGTGTGTGTGTGTGTGTGTGTGTGTGTATCACCCTCCAATATGAAGCGGCCCAAAACTGAGACACCACCTTCCAGGGTCACACTCCTGTATGGGTTACGTGACCTGTGTAAGTTTGCAGCTCCCCCCCCACTCCAAGTGCACAGCACCCCAAAACACACATTTTGGGGAACCACACAAGATTGCTGCCCTAGAAAGAGCACTTTTTGCAGTGAGAGTGCAGCCCGAAATCACGGTGGCCATCTCGGCCACCGTCCTCTCAGAAGAAGAAAAATGGGACACCCCTTTTTTCCATGACAGTTGGCAGGTATGAGATAGTGGTGGGTAAACTCACCCATTTAGACTTGGAATGGGCTGGATCTTTCCAAGCCCCCCCCCCCTTTATTAAGACCTTCTGTCTGAAAAGAATATACAGTATTCAGCAACATTTAATTACTGGGTGTGCACAAAATCAATCTCTGTTATTCACAATTTATGCTAATGCGGGCCCCTTAAGGCTCAACCATAAACAGGCAGCTATCATTAGGCTAAACCGGCTTCCTGGGAGATTTACAATTAAGCAGCTGTCCCAATTAAGCAGAGTGAGGTACAGTAATATTTTACAGTTACGCTGCACCTTTCATCCCAAAGCATTTTTACCAATTAAAGGTACATAATGCTCTGTAATGGATGCCTCTGTGAAAGTGTTCTCATGCAAGGGTGAGAAAAGGAAGGATTTAAACCACGACAATGTGACAAACACCTGTTCTTAAATAACACAAGATGAGCTTGTAAATTTCAAAGGGGGTGGGGGGGTGGGATGGAATCCCGTCGTCAGTGAATTCATTGGAACAAATGCTTAAGAAGCTGTCTGAAAGATCCATGTGGCAAATCACGATGGCTGTTCAGACCATCTTAGTAAAAATGCAAAGCATCTGAGCTGAACATATTGCAACACTTCTTCATTAGTCCAGCGTTTATGACCAGAAGACAGGTTGAAGGATTGGGAATGTGCCACAGGCTTATGAGCCGCTTTTTCTCTTCAGGTGCTCAGATTCAAATAGTAATTCCCTCTTTGGTACAAACCATAGTTTACCAATATATGGTTTATGCATAACCTCCAAACCAGGTTTGTTAGCCAGGATCAGACCATGGTTTGCAATTCTAGTTTGGAGATTCAGCTTCACGTACAAAAAACAAGTCAACTTGGGGGGGGGGGCTGCTTTCCAATGCAACTCTTAAGAAAACCAAAGTACAATATTCTGTTGCTTCACATTTTTTTTTTGTATGGCTCTCCATGTTCAGAAATGTAGGGCTGCCATACGTCCGTGAAAATCCAGACGTCTGGCAGCCAATGGAGGCAGTGTTGTTTTTGCCGGTTTCCCTCAGCAGTAGCTCAAAAACATCCCATTTCTTTGCTTAACAACGTGCCCCTCCCCTCAATAAAAAAGCTTAACAACTTTTCTGTCCAGATTTTAAATATGGCAACCCTGAGAAATGTAATGTCAGAGTCAGCCCAGAGGCTCCCCACCTACACTGCATAAATAGTAGCACGTCATTGTAAACCATTATGAAATTCTGCAGAGTCAAGAGACATCAATTTATAGTACCTGTCTGAACTGTAATTTGCTTAGTCTTACAAATCTGTGTTCCAGCAGTTAATGGAAGCAGCTGAAACCATGATCTCAGTAGGATCAGCCAAAAGAGTAATTATATAAATCATGTGAACAAAAAAGGGGGAGGGAAAAGGGGGGGATTTCTAATGAGATTATGTAGCAGATAATATATGGAATTTAGCTGGCTTTTTTATTTTTAAAAATTGCTTTTATCAGCGAACACAGCTAAGTATTGAAACACATGCTGTGGCACAATCAGATAATCAAACTGTGCACCACTCATGGCAAAGAAATGGATAATAAGCATTTTTAAACAGCCAATTAATCAAAAGATTTTGATAAAGTCATTGCTTTTCTTTTCCAATGCAGTTTATCCATCTAATTCATTCCAGTATCAACTGGTTAATTAAAAGGTTTTATAAATTAGTTTCTTTAATAACTTAAATAGATAATGGATAAGAGGGTCTGCAGGAATAAATATTTAGCGGGATCCTCCCTTAATCGCATGGAAATGATGCACCGCATTTCCACATACCTCCAAGCACACTCCAAAAGGGCAAAGCTAAATGGCACGGCACTAAAAATGACAGGCCTGCATCCAATTTCCCCTCTCTTCTCCATAATGTTTGCTTCCTGAAATGAACGGCATGGTGTAATCACATTGCGTGTTTCCCTGTCCCAACCCCACATTAACAACCCCCACACCCCGTGAAAATGCATTATGCTATGATAGCATGTCACATATCTCAGCAGCTAACTGTTACAGGAACAAGAAGGAAGACAGGATGCTTGCATGGTTACATATTTGCTGGGAAACCCATACAGTGGTACCTCGAGTTATACAGTGGTGCCCCGCTAGACGAATTCCTCGCTAGACGAAAAACTCGCTAGACGAAGGCATTCGTCTAGCGGGAGGCTGCCCTGCAAGACGAAAAAGTCTATGGGGCTGCCTCGCAAGACGAAAATTTTTCGTCTTTCTTTTTTTTTTTTGTCTAGCGAAAACCGCGGTTACATTGCCGCTTTGCTAGACAAAAACCCGCTAGACGAAAATATTCACAGAACGAATTATTTTCGTCTAGCGGGGCACCACTGTATATGCTTCAGGTTACATACGTTTCAGGTTACATACTCCGCTAACCCAGAAATAACGCTTCAGGTTAAGAACGTGGCTTCAGGATAAGAACAGAAATCGTGCTCTGGGAGCGCAGTGGCAGCGGGAGGCCCCATTAGCTAAAGTGGTGCTTCAGGTTAAGAACAGTTTCAGGTTAAGAACGGACCTCCGGAACGAATTAAGTACTTAACCAGAGGTACCACTGTATTTATTTGCTTGTTTGTTTAATTTTCTATCCCATCCCTCCTCACAAATGAGCCCTGTGTAGCAAACAAGAAGTCAGCAAAACAGTAAGGGGGAAAACTAAAAACATTTCAACACAGTCAAATATCTCATAGCTAATAATTTCAAGTTTGCCAGGAACAGTATCTTTCAGCCATCAAATGCCTGGGTGAACAGGGTTTTATTTTAATATCTCCTGGATGTTAATTCTGAGGGTGATGGATGCATCTCACCAGAGAGAGCATTCCACAAATGGGGAATGGACACCAAGAAGGTCCTGTCATTGGTCAGCACCAATTCACCAGTAGCACTACCACCAGGACCTCCCCTACTGATCAGTTGCAGTATGTTCATGTGTCTAGTTATACACACAACCATCCTCGGGCATTATTGATCTGAGCTGGGCCAGGCTAGATTTTTCCTATTTTCCAAACTATAAAAACCCAGACCATGAAGATGATTGTTGGAGTTTAAAGTGAAATGACACTCACCATGGTCTGCTGGAAATTTCCTCCATTTTAACTGAGCAGCCAGCTGAAATATAAATACCATAGGCCAGTGTCGATAACACGAACAGGCACGGATTAATTCTTCTTTGGCAAGTTTTCCACGCTTTGCTACTTCCTGAAAGACAGTTTCATGCTTAAAAGTAGCAATAAAAAGGTATACTGTATATATATATATGTGTATTTTAAAAAAGGAAGGAAACAAATAAAGAGCAGGGAAAGGGAAGTTGCAGAAATGGAATAAGATACTAATAAATATGTAGCTCATGAATAGTAGAGGTTTTAGCACCATTCAGCCAGTACGCTTTGAACCTAATTTATTAACAAATTGGAAACAAATTGGAATGAATGGAAGATAGATTTGTTCATTATGAACACTGACTGGCTGTAACATTATATTCAGAAATATCAATTGCATGTCGGATAACCTAAATGTTAACAGAGCTCCTGAACTGAGTATTGACATGATGGCAATCCATGTTTATTTTTACCATAGTCCTGTACTCAATAATTTAATACACAAGTGCAGGAATACACCATTAGATTAATATTTTAGCTTTTAAAAAAGCTCTGCACAAACTTGCCCTTCTTGTCACTCATACCAACTATCTATCACGGACTTCCCACTGATCGCCCAAAGCAAGGATGAGGAACCCATAGCCCTCCAGATGTTGTTGGACTCCAGCTCTCAGCAGCCCCAACCAACATGGCCAGGGGTCAGGGATGGTAGGAGTTCAACAACATTTGGAGGGCCGTGGGTTCCCCACCCGATACATACATTTCAATGCACATTTGCCTAGATCATGTACATTTCTCCACATGCCAGTGGGTGCATGTTGTTCGAAGGTACGACCGTATGCCACATGTTTGCTATTTATGAGCCTGTCAACATTCCAGCAAGCCATTAGAATGATCAACTGTATAACTTACCACTAAAGGATGCAAGTTGATTTATTTGATTCTTTGTCCCCATCTCAGGAATTTGTGTCCCCCATCCCGCATTGTATTTTTTTTTATTGTAATTTTTTTAATAAAAAGAAAGAAAGAAAATGTTCAGGCTGTGTGTGTGTGTGTTTTTTAAAATGAACACATTCAATTATTTTTCTAAAACACACTGTGTCTGTAGCATAAATTAGACTCAAAGTCAATCCTGCCAGTGTCCACAAAGCGGTACCGATTGTTTGAAGTGTAAGCTGCTGCTTAGCAAAATCAAAAGCATCTGAGTTGTGAATCAACAAGAAGAACCCTTCAAGGAGATGTGGTTCCAATCTGAGATTAACAGGATTTGGTTTCTGCTCACACAATACACACATCAAGTACACTTAAGAGAGCATTTAGCTATCGGGCATTATAGGGTTTAACACTTCAGTCTTGTAACTTTTAAAAAATGATTTTTAGTATACGGGGCTAAACAAAGATCTAGTAAAGTATACTATTGGTCAGACTAAATATTAACAAACTGTGGTTCCCCCATAAAATCTAGGGAGTGGAGTCAGAGGCAGAGCTAGCTGCTCCGCCACCCGGAGTAGCGCACATACTGAGCACCCAGGGGTAGGGCTAGCCACGTGCGGGAGTGGCGCCTGTGGCAAGCATCCCAGGGGGTGGGGCGGCAATGTCACACACCCCCAGAGATGACACCCGGGGTGAGGCGCACCACCGCACCCCCTTCCTCCACCAGTGAGTGGAGTCCACCAAGCCATTATTTAAGTGGAAGCCGGCACCCACCCCTGCAAACAGAAACACTTGCGCTCATGGAACGATTGACTTAGCACAGCTACAGAGCTACAGTTCCCTGAGTTCCCTGGGAAGAGGGATTGATTGTTTTTTTTTAAAAAAAAAAAAAAACAACCCACTGTGCGCTCTAGACTAAAACCCATTGAACTCAATGAGGCTTTCTTATGTGTAGGTGACAATTTGCTTGTTGTGCTCTTGCTCCTCCCCACAGCTTTTCACATTTGTTCATGTCTTACAGATTGTAAGCTTATAGGCAGGGCTCGTGTCATTTTTAAATTTTTAGGCACTTTATGTTGGCAATTAAAAAGAGCTCAAAGCAATGTTTTGAAGCTCATGACTTTGATGTAGCATTCGCTGGAGGCTTACATAACGTAGGACTCCCCCAATCCTTTGGGAGAAGCTCAGTAGTAGAGCATCTGCTGTGCATGCAGAATGTCCCAGGTTCAATCCTGGGATCTCCAGGTAGGGCTGGGATTCTCCCCTGTCTGAAACCCTGGAGAGCCACTACCAGTCGGTGAGTAGACAAAACTGAGGTAGATGGGTCAATGGTCTCACTTGGTATCAGGCAGCTTCCTATCCTCCTGTCCTGACACATCCCATTAGGCACAAATTCAGCCCACCCATTTCGCTACCTGCCTGGGACTGAAAAAATTAAGAGAGCCCGTCAAGTGCCTAGCAGGCCTGCATATGGCTGCTGGAGTGTCCATCTTGGTAGGTTTTAATCAAGCTTTTATCCAGAGATGTAGTTTCAAAGCAACTTTCTACTGCAACTCATTGAAACAAGACAAGCAGCTTATAGAACACAGCAGCTTCTACATATGTGGTTTTTTTTTAAGCATGGCCATTTTTTGTTTTTTGTTCTTCCCAGATTGCTTACCTCTTTTACTCTTAAGTAATCTATTGATGAGATTTTGAGAAAGTCGCAGTTTTCTTCTGTAACAACTGTGAGCACATTGTGATGCATCTTTGCAGGGAGAGGTTCCAAAGTCCCAAAGCAACTTCCTATACCAAGCTTCAAAAAATATTTTTAAGAGAAGAAAAGAAGTGGAGTAAATTCTAGCACCCCTTTGTGTTTCTTTTAATTGGGTAAATCATACAACATAAAATATTATCAGTGCAATTTCCTTCATGTTGCTTTATATTACAAGCAAAATAAAATTATACACTCCCTGAAAATTTCATTTATAATAATGTCTAGGGATGGCAGGTATATTTTGCACAAAACACAGAATAGCATTATTACTTTACTTGGCTTAGAGATGTGGAGATAATAAAGCAGAAAATGGAATATGTTTTATGATCATTCATCTATCACACCTACTGATACCAATATGAGCATTATTTGCTAAAATATCTTTTTGCATCTTTCATCATTTAAACAAACCTGAGAATATTTATATTGAAGCCTGACATAGACATTCATTAATTTATTAAATGTATTAAATATAAATTAAATTCGTATATCCCACCCTTCTTCCCCAAAGAGTGCCCGAGTGACTAACAACCTAAAATCTGATAAGATCATATCCAAAAGCAATAATTAAAAATGACAGTTTAAAAATGTATCAAGCCTGAATGTTCCTATCCCCTTTCAAAGGTCAGGCCAAATGACAGCACCCTTTCCATCTGAACTATGCTAGGGAAGGGAATTGCCTGATCTTCTCTAGGAGAGAGTCCCATAGACATCTGTGGCAGTGTTACTCAGCAGTGGAGAGTGCATCCGAGTTCTGTTCAAATAAGTTGCTGCAGTATACTGGGATAGAAATGAGGAGTGGCAAGGTTGGTATGGTGCAAATGGCCTAACAGAACCAATCTGTGTGTTCCTGCTGCTGCATTTGCACCACACTGACCCTGCCACCATTGAAACCAACACTTGCCAGAGGGCTTTTTTAAAAAAGACGTTTTGATTGGATTCTAGCACTGTATTGAATTGAAGGAATGATACTTAGGACACAAAAATCATTTGCAGAATCCCCACTTCCCTGCAGGATCAGGTAGACAACAGAGAGGGAGTTACTATATAATACCTAAAGCAGAAGTGGATAACCAATGGCCCTTTGGATGTTGCTAAACTACAACTTCCATCACTCTCAACCAGCATAGCCAACAGCAAGGGATAGTGGAATTTGTATTTTAACAACATCTGGATAGACCACAGGTCCTGTGTGAGTGCCTGGAGGCGGTTGGAGGATGGATGGTGGCTAACAGATTGAGGTTGAATCCTGACAAGACAAAAGTACTGTTTTGGGGGGACAGGGGGACTCCCTGGTCCTGAATGGGGTAACTGTGCCCCTGAAAGACCAGGTGCGCAGCCTGGAAGTCATTTTGGACTCACAGCTGTCCATGGAGGCGCAGATTAATTCTGTGTCCAGGGCAGCTGTCTAGCAGCTCTATCTGGTATGCAGGATGAGACCCTACCTGCCCACAGACTGTCTTGCCAGAGTGGTATATGCTCTAGTTATCTCCCACTTGGACTACTGCAATACTCTCTATGTGGGGCTACCTTTGAAGGTGACCTGGAAACTGCAATTAATCCAGAATGCGGCAGCTAGACTGGTGACTGGGAGTGGCTGCCGGGACCACATAACACCGGTCCTGAGAGACCTACATTGGCTCCCAGTACGTTTCCGAGCACAATTCAAAGTGTTGGTGCTGACCTTTAAAGCCCTAAATGGCCTCAGTCCTGTATACTTGAAGGAGCGTCTCCACACCCATCGTTCAGCCCGGACACTGAGGTCCAGCGCCGAGGGCCTTCTGGCAGTTCCCGCACTGCGAGAAGCAAAGCTACAGGGAACCAGACAGAGGGCCTTCTTGGTAGTGGCGCCCACCCTGTGGAACACCCTCCCATCAAAGTGTTAGTATTTCACCCCCTCCCTTTGTGAGAATCGTGTGACTTATGGTCTGAGAGAAGGGGGAGGGAACTGAGTCTTTGATCTCCTAATTAACTTCTCTGTGCCAGACAGAATGTGACCTTCACTGTGTGTGTTAGACAGGGTTCGTTCTGGAGATAAGATGTGTGGAAGAAACCTTAGCCACACAGGCTGTATAGTTATGTATATATTGTAGCTTGTAGAAAAATAAAGAAGAACTGTTTCAAGTTAAAATAGCCAGCGCTTTATTCGACCTCTGAGGAAGTGAGGGTGCTCATGACAGACAGTCTTGAGTCCAGATATTTATGATTAAGCTGTAGGTGTTCCAGTCTTATCGCCTGGCCCAGTCGGGGCACGAAGTGGGGCACAAGACCTGGATAGATCCTGGCTTAAATCAACATATGGTAGCAGAGGCGGATGGCTTCGTTCCTCCTATGGTGGCAAGCGGCTGGTTGGCGTTCCTCCTGTGTTGCAGAGCGGCTGGTTTTCGTTCCTCTGCAGATGAAGGCTGCTGAGACGTGCTGCTGCTGTGTTTGGTGAGACAGTTCGGCTGCTTCATTTCGGAGCTGTTTTCAAGCTACAGAATTGATTTACAATGGTATGCTGTTTAGCTGCCAGAACAGATAGCAGAGACGCTTTTCCAGATTCCTGCTAATTGCGCTCAGTTTGGGGGAGTGAAGTTAAAGGGAGTTAAGGCTTATTTTGTTGTATGAAGAAGTGGTGTTTGCTACAGTTAAAAACGCAAGCATGTCTTCTGCACAGTTTGGCCAGATATCTCTCTCTTTTCCTCCTCTCACGCCAGAGACTTACCCTACCTGGCAAGTTAGAATGAAAGCGCTTTTACAAAGGGAAAGGCTTTTCCATACCATTGAGGATGATCCCCCACAGGAAGATGATGATGAATGGCCTGCCTGGCATGAAGCTGATCAAAGAGCCAGAGGGACTATTGTTCTGGGCGTTTGTGATACCCTGTTGGTTAGTTTAGAAGATGCTGAAACGGCAAGGGCTGTTTGGGACAAACTTCGTAATTTGCATCTTAGGCAGGGAGCAGGGAGCAGTATTCTTTTTTTCAAGAAATTGTGTAGACTGGAGTTGCAGAAAGATGGCGATTTGCCCAGCCATCTGTCCCAATTACAACGTCTTAGACAAGACCTCATCCAAAGAGACTTGACTTTTTCTGATGCTGTTTTTTCTATGCTAATGATTAATAGCCTGGATGAGTCATATGATGCTATTGCTTCTCAGTTATCAGCATTGCCTAATGATCGTTTAACACCGGATCATGTATCTAGTGTGCTCTTAAATGAGTTTGACCGCAGACAGACTGTTAAAGAAAGCCGGGGCAAAGCTGCTGAAAATGTTTCTAAGCCTTCAGCAGGAGAAAGTGAAACTACTGCAAAGGCACTGAAGTCAGTACGTTGCCATGGCTGCGGAGAGCTAGGTCATTATCGGAGTAATTGCAAGAAAGCTTCAAAGAAGAAGGGCAACTTCAAAGGTGGTGGAGGACGACGCAGACCTCAAGGGCCAGCTGCACAAAAGGCTTTGATCTCTCGTTGTACTGATAAGGACGCATACTCTGTTTTTGTTGTAGATTCTGGGGCCACGCGCCATGTTTCTAATGATAAAAGCATTTTCATTAATTTGCAGAGGCAAGAAGGCCGAATTCAACAGGCCGATGGGTCAGAGATAAAGTCTCCTGGCCAGGGAACGATTTCTCTGCAGAATCTTAATGCAACCGTTAAGAATGTTATGTATGCACCTCATTTGCAGGACAATTTGCTGAGTGTTTCTCAGCTTACTTCTCAAGGTCTCAAGCTGGTGTTCACAAAGTCCCGATGTGACATTATTAGAGACAACAAACTCATTCTTTATGCCAAATGTGTTAATGGTTTATATGTATTGCCTTTTGTTACAGGTGCAACAGCTGGTACAGCTAAGAAAACTAAACAGGCCCACTGCAACATATCAATTGATAAGAATGAGAAGTTGCATAACCATTGTATTCATGATTATCATCGCTTGTTTGGCCATCTTCATTTTCAGGCTTTAACAAAAATGCAAGATTTGGTTGATGGTATGAAGGTTAAGAAGTGTCCTTACCACATGAAATGTATCTCTTGTGCAGAGAACAAAATCAAACAGGCCTCCAAAGGTGCAGAATCAGGAAGGGAGGTTACAAAACCTTATGAAGTAATTCATGCTGATTTGGTGGGACCTCTAGCGCCCTCTAGAGGAAATTCACGGTATTTTCTAGTTCTGATTGATTCATTTTCCAGATATGTCTGGGTTTATGTGTTGCAAAAGAAATCAGAGGCTTTTCAGAGATTTCAGCAATTCTGTGCATGGCTTAAGAATGTGCACAATGAACATGTACGCTGTTTTTTTACTGACCGAGGTGGTGAGTTTTGTTCAGAAGAATTTGAAAGTTTCCTCTCTGAACAGGGAATTGAACACTTGACCGCCACACCCAGGTCACCATGGCAAAATGGCCTGTGTGAGAGAATGAACCAAACGTTGCAACAAGGGATAAGAACTCTGTTGCATGATTCAGGCCTCTCTAACCTTTTTTGGGGGGAAGCTCTGTCTTGCTTCACTTATGTCTATAACAGGAGATTTCACTCAAGTATTAAGAGTACTCCGTATGAGATGCTGTTTCAGAAGAAACCATTTGTAAAACATTTGAAAATTTTTGGTTCAGAAGTCTGGGTACACACTGTGAAAAATGACAAATTGAGTAAGTGTGGTCAACATGGTATCTTTCTAGGATATGAGAAAGGTTCTTATCGTGTTCTGATGACAGACACAAAAGCAATAAGGTTGACCAGGAGCATAGACTGCAATCCCAAATGGGACACAGTTGGTATTTTCCAATGTTACCCACTGTCTGATGATGGAAATGTAAAACCAAAACCAGAAAAGAAAAAGGTTGAGTCTGATGATGCTGATTCTAGTGATGGTGGAGAGTCTGATCCAGATACAGACCTTCACAGTGCCCAAGCCTCAGTTAAAGATGAGCCAGAGGCTGGTGCAGATGAACAACCTTTGTTCACAATAGATCCTCATTCTCCTAAAGAGGAAGTGAATCCAGATGATCAGGAGACTGTAAGAAGGTCCGAAAGAACCACCAAGGGAAAACCACCAAAGCGTTTTTCCATTGAGTTTGCCAAAACTGCTGTTACTGCCAGTAATTCAGATTCTGTGTTTGAACCAACCAATTACAAAGAGGTTCAAAACATGTCAGCCAAAGACGCAGAACCTTGGCTTAATGCTATGAAATCTGAATTGAATTCCCTCAAGCAGAATGAAACGTGGGAATTGGTTCCACAAGAACCAGGCATGAAATTGGTAGATAGCAGGTGGATTTTCAAAGCCAAAACTGACAAACATGGTAAAGTGGTCAGACACAAAGCTAGACTAGTAGCTCGTGGTTTTTCTCAAATTCCTGATCAAGACTACCACGAGACATATTCACCAACAGTTAGGTTTGAAAGTGTCAGACTGTTGATGAAACTTGCTGCTGAGGAAGGCATGACAATTTCACACCACGATGTGAATACCGCATTTTTATACGGTGTTCTAGATGAAAACATTTATATGCAACCACCAGATGGTGTACAAGTAAAGCAAGGAATGGTGTGCAAGTTAAAAAAGTCTTTGTACGGCCTAAAACAAAGTTCTCGCTGTTGGTATACCAAACTTACCGAAATACTGTTTTCCTTAGGTTTTGAACAAGGAAAGGCTGATTCCTGTGTTTTTGTAAAAGAGCACAAGCAACAGAAGTTGTATTGCATCTTTTATGTTGACGATCTCTTATTCTTTTGGAAAAATGTAAATATTTACAAAGACACACTCACGAAGTTGCAGAAACATTTTGATATGAAAGATCTGGGAGATGTGACTAATTACTTGTCATTAGAAGTTGAAAGGAATGACAAAGGTGATGTTCTGTTACACCAGACATGCAAAATTAATGATTTGGTCCAGAAATTGAGACTCACTGAGTCAAATGCAGTGGACACTCCCATGATCACAGGGTACCAACATGACACAACTGCTACAATGTTTCCTGATGTCACATTGTTTCGGAGCATATTGGGCAAGCTAAGTTTCATAGCTAGATGTACCAGGCCTGATATTGCCATTAGTGTAAATCTGCTCAGCAGATATTCAAACAATCCCACAGTGCAAGACTTTAAAGCGCTCAAACGCATTGTGAACTACCTTAAAGGTACTATGCACTATCGCTTGCGTCTTTCTAGCCAGAAGTCAGGTGGTCTAGAAATTTACACGGATGCCAGTTTTGGAAGTGACGCAGTTGATGGAAAAAGCACTTCAGGTATCTGTTATATGTACAACCAATGTGTTTTTGATTGGGCATGTAAAAAGCAAGCGACTGTAAGTTTGAGTTCATGCGAAGCAGAGCTCAATGCATTAACTCACTCACTTATGGACATTGAGTGGTTACTGCAGCTATGCCAAGACATTAGACTGAAAATTACTTGTCCAGTTAATGTATACCAGGACAGTAAATCTTGCATAGCACTGATACATTCTGAAGGTTGCAAGCAAAGAACAAAGCATTTGCAGATAAAATTACAACGCGCCAGAGAATGTATTCAGAAAAATGTTGTGAAGGTTTCATATGTACCAGGGAAGGAAATTCCTGCTGATGTGTTGACTAAGGCTGTGAACAAGGAACAACTTGGTATATATGTTAAACAGTTACAGTTATGTTAGATTCTCCCAAACCTCGGGATGAAATGGGGGAGTATGTTAGTATTTCACCCCCTCCCTTTGTGAGAATCGTGTGACTTATGGTCTGAGAGAAGGGGGAGGGAACTGAGTCTTTGATCTCCTAATTAACTTCTCTGTGCCAGACAGAATGTGACCTTCACTGTGTGTGTTAGACAGGGTTCGTTCTGGAGATAAGATGTGTGGAAGAAACCTTAGCCACACAGGCTGTATAGTTATGTATATATTGTAGCTTGTAGAAAAATAAAGAAGAACTGTTTCAAGTTAAAATAGCCAGCGCTTTATTCGACCTCTGAGGAAGTGAGGGTGCTCATGACAGACAGTCTTGAGTCCAGATATTTATGATTGAGCTGTAGGTGTTCCAGTCTTATCGCCTGGCCCAGTCGGGGCACGAAGTGGGGCACAAGACCTGGATAGATCCTGGCTTAAATCAACACAAAGGTCAAGGAGATAAACAACTACCTGACATTCAGAAAATACCTGAAGGCAGCCCTGTTTAGGGAAGTTTTTAATCTGTGATATTTTAATGTATTTTAATATTTGTTGGAAGCTGCCCAGAGTGGCTGGGGAGACCCAGCCAGATGGGTGGGGTACAAATAAATTATTATTATTATTATTATTATTATTATTATTATTATTTGGGAGATCACAGGAAAGGGCTTTAAGCAGGAGTGGGGAAACTCTTAACTTAAAACTCTAGCAGTATACAGTATACAAGCCATCTTGGCCTAAGCCCCCACCCTGCCTTTTTAAAAAATCAAACAAAATCCACTCTTTTATGTGGTAGCGAACAACATGACAAAGCAAAACTTGAGAGCATGGGAGTAAATTCTGGTCTTTTTCCTTAAACATTTCTAGGAAGTAGAAATTACTGAAACATTGCTAATTATGAAAAATCTGCTTATGCTCAGACAGGAAAACCGAGGCAAATGCCAGGAAACTCAAGTCTCTCTCTCTCTCTCTCTCTCTCTCTCTCTCTCTCTCTCTCTCTGTGTGTGTGTGTTGCTTCCTCTGCTTATCTAGGATAATTTTATCTCAACATGCTCTGTCAGTCTCGTATGGCTGCATAAAATTGTTGCCCAGAAAAAGACTCATTCTCATTTAGACAATTAAATGCAGTATACTTTGGAGGGATTGGATAACTAATATTATACTTTGCCTACAGTAACAAAAACTTCAGCAAAAGCTGTCACCGAGAAACACATTAAAAATGGGATTTTCTTTCTGTTCTTAGAAAACAGCTCTGGCGCACCTCTGGCAATCTGTAAGAAAGATCCAATTTAGACAGAAAGAATAAAAGGAGAATTAATCTTCTCTCCTTGTCATTCTTGCCCAAGGTCAGCTATCTTATTTTGGTGAGCTAGCAGGAAGAATTCTCAAAGACCCTCTTTTTGTGTGCCATTTGCTCCTGGATCCCTGAGGCATTTGGAATTTGTTCATTGTTTGTTTGGATGAGACCCTGCATGAGACACAATAGTTTTAAATGCTTGAAAGGTAAGCCTGGTGGCATCAATTCCAGCTGGCTGATGTAAGCTTATTGTCTGTGATTGTAAGTGACAACACCAACCACACAAAAATCAAACAACTTCCTCTAACCTCTTCATGCCAATCAGAGCAATTCACCTCACAAAAGAAGACAAGAGCGAGGCTCACAGCTTTCTACATTATACCAGATGAGTAAAAAGAAGAAGAAGAAGTCTTGTGCAAAACAAAACAAAAAACCCAGTTTCCTGTCTGGCTTTCATGCTCTCCTAAATTGTTTTTAAAGGGGTTGATCAGGAACCTGCAGCCCTCCAGATATTGGTAGACTCTGACTTCCACCAGTCTCAGCCAATAACCAGGGATGATGGGGAGATGTAATTCCACCAGGAATGCTGCTAGGGCCATAGCACTGCATGACCCCAAATGTAAGTACAGTACTACTATAGCTGTCAGCTCCTTCAACTAATCTTCATCTCTCCCTCTCTCTCTCTCTCTCTCTCTCTCTCTCCCTTTTAGAAAAAATCTGCATCACAGTTGTTGTTGTTCAGTCGTTCAGTCGTGTCCGACTCTTCGTGACCCCATGGACCAGAGCACGCCAGGCACGCCTATCCTTCACTGCCTCTCGCAGTTTGGCCAAACTCATGTTAGTAGCTTCGAGAACACTGTCCAACCATCTCATCCTCGGTCGTCCCCTTCTCCTTGTGCCCTCCATCTTTCCCAACATCAGGGTCTTTTCTAGGGAGTCTTCTCTTCTCATGAGGTGGCCAAAGTACTGGAGCCTCAACTTCAGGATCTGTCCTTCTAGTGAGTACTCAGGGCTGATTTCTTTGAGAATGGATAGGTTTGATCTTCTCGCAGTCCATGGGACCCTCAAGAGTCTCCTCCAGCACCACAACTCAAAAGCATCAATTCTACGGCGATCAGCCTTCTTTATGGTCCAGCTCTCACCTCCGTACACTACCACTGGGAAAACCATAGCTTTAACTATACGGACCTTTGTCGGCAAGGTGATGTCTTTGCTTTTTAAGATGCTGTCTAGGTTTGTCATTGCCTTTCTCCCAAGAAGCAGGCGTCTTCTAATTTCGTGACTGCTGTCACCATCTGCAGTGATCATGGAGCCCAAGAAAGTGAAATCTCTCACTGCCTCCATTTCTTCCCCTTGTATTTGCCAGGAGGTGATGGGACCAGTGGCCATGATCTTAGTTTTTTTGATGTTGAGCTTCAGACCATATTTTGCGCTCTCTTCTTTCACCCTCATTAAAAGGTTCTTTAATTCTTCCTCACTTTCTGCCATCAAGGTAGTATCATCAGCATATCTGAGGTTGTTGATATTTTTTCCGGCAATCTTAATTCCGGTTGGGGATTCATCCAGTCCAGCCTTTCGCATGATGAATTCTGCATATAAGTTAAATAAGCAGGGAGACAATATACAGCCTTGTCGTACTCCTTTCCCAATTTTGAACCAATCAGTTGTTCCATATCCAGTTCTAACTGTAGCTTCTTGTCCCACATAGAGATTTCTCAGGAGACAAATGAGGTGATCCGGCACTCCCATTTCTTTAAGAATTTGCCATAGTTTGCTGTGGTCGACACAGTCAAATGCTTTTGCATAGTCAATGAAGCAGAAGTAGACGTTTCTCTGGAACTCTCTGGCTTTCTCCATAATCCAGCGCATGTTTGCAATTTGGTCTCTGGTTCCTCTGCCCCTTCGAAATCCAGCTTGCACTTCTGGGAGTTCTCGGTCCA
Source organism: Lacerta agilis (assembly GCF_009819535.1). Taxonomy (NCBI): domain Eukaryota; kingdom Metazoa; phylum Chordata; class Lepidosauria; order Squamata; family Lacertidae; genus Lacerta; species Lacerta agilis. The sequence goes on along the minus strand of NC_046318.1, from coordinate 59,999,095 downwards.
CATACTGCTTAAGCCTGCCTTGTAGAATTTTAAGCATAACCTTGCTAGCGTGTGAAATGAGTGCAATTGTGCGGTAGTTGGAGCATTCTTTGGCACTGCCCTTCTTTGGGATTGGGATGTAGACTGATCTTCTCCAATCCTCTGGCCACTGCTGAGTTTTCCAAACTTGCTGGCATATTGAGTGTAGCACCTTAACAGCACCCTCTTTTAAAATTTTAAATAGTTCAGCTGGAATATCATCACTTCCACTGGGCTTGTTGTTAGCAAGGCTTTCTAAGGCCCATTTGACTTCACTCTCCAGGATATCTGGCTCAAGGTCAGCAACCACATTACCTGGGGTGTATGAGACCTCCATATCTTTCTGGTATAATTCCTCTGTGTATTCTTGCCACCTCTTCTTGATGTCTTCTGCTTCTGTTAGGTCCTTTCCACTTTTGTCCTTAATTGTGGTAATCTTTGTACGAAATGTTCCTTTCATATCTCCAATTTTCTTGAACAAATCTCTGGTTTTCCCATTCTGTTATTTTCCTCTATTTCTTTGCATTGCTCGTCTCTCCTTGCTATTCTTTGGAAATCTGCATTCAATTTCCTGTATCTTTCACGATCTCCCTCACATTTTGCTTGTCTTCTCTCCCCCGCTATTTGTAAGGCCTCATTGGACAGCCACTTTGCTTTCTTGCATTTCTTTTTCATTGGGATGGTTTTCGTTGCTGTCTCCTGTATAATGTTACGAGCCTCCATCCACAGTTCTTCAGGTACTCTATCCACCAAATCTAAATCCTTGAACCTGTTCTTCACTTCAACTGTGTATTCATAAGGAATTTGATTTAGATTGAATCTTACTGGCCCAGTGGTTTTTCCTACTTTCTTCAGTTTAAGTTGGAATTTTGCTATAAGAAGCTGATGATCTGAGCCACAGTCAGCTCCAGGTCTTGTTTTTGCTGACTGTATAGAGCTTCTCCATCTTTGGCTGCAGAGAATATAATCAATCTGATTTCGATGTTGCCCATCTGGTGATGTCCTTGTGTAGAGTCGTCTCTTGTATTGTTGGAAAAGAGTGTTTGTGATGACCAGCTTGTTCTCTTGACAGAACTCTATTAGCCTTTGCCCTGCTTCATTTTGATCTCCAAGGCCAAACTTTCCAGTTGTTCCTTTTATCTCTTGACTCCCTACTTTAGCATTCCAATCCCCTATAATGAGAAGAACATCCTTCTTTGGTGTCATTTCTATAAGGTGTTGTAAGTCTTCATAGAATTGGTCAATTTCAGTTTCTTCAGCACTGGTAGTTGGTGCATAAACTTGGATTACTGTGATGTTAAAAGGTCTGCCTTGGATTGGGTTGGGGAGAAACTCAGAACAGGTTTGAGGAGTGCACAAGGGGAGGAGTGGGGATAATTTTCCATTATGCAAGCATGAATCCTTGCATGGATAGAATATTACTTAGTGCTGTTACATTGGGTACAAACTCAAGACTGAAGTTGCCACTATTTTCACTTGCTTACTGGCAATGCCACTGTTATAACTCACCAAAGTTTGGGATGTTGATTGAGGTGCTTTAGCTGAACCTCCACTCTCGGCACCAGCTGAAACAAAATCGCCTGCAATTGTTCTTTTGTAATACTTTGTCAGTGGTCGAACGGAGCCTCTGAGTACTGTGTAGAACTCTTGGCTTGCATCCACTAGAATTGAATTTTAAAAAAAAAAACAGACTATAATTTCTGAGGTTAGTATAGAAAAGCAAACAAACTGGCATGCCCACAACATGGTACAAACACAACTCATCACATTTGCAGTTTAGCAAACGTACTTAAACATTTCTGTTCTAGCTCATCTTCCTGCTGTTGCTTCCAAAAGTAGAACATACATGTGCATCATTTGGGGACATCGCCATCTAAATCAGTGGTGGGGAACCTTTGCCAACCCAAGAGCTACGCTTCCCCATGGGCCAGTGCTGGGTGTAACCAGAGATAAAAGAGCAATAGGCATGATGCTCATGTTTGTACAGAGATTTACACACAAACACAAACTCTCTCTCTCTCTCTCTCTCTCTCTCTCTCTCTCTCTCTCTCTCTCCCTCTCTCCCTCTCTCCCTCCCTCCCCCTCATCCATCCTCCATCCAGCCAAATATCAAGGACTCAGTCTTGCTAGGCAAAATCAGATGGGGGGGGCATAGAACAAAGTTGATAAGCAGTGTGGTTGGAGAGGATGGCGCTGCCTGGAAAGAGCCCTGAGTGCTAGGCAGACAGCCTGAGGGCCACATTCAGCCCAGGACATGAGATTCCCCACTCCTGATCTAAACTAAGGATGTATATGACCCACAGTATGGAAAGGTCTAGCCTAAACTGACACATCATGTGACCTAAGCTGACTGTAGTCTACTTGTCATATATTATGGCCTGCCAGATTCTCAGGGCTTCCTGTCTGGGCTGTTAGGTTACAATACATGGTTGGTGGGTTGTGTTTGGCCTGGAGGGCCACATGTTGGGTGGGCTTGGGTGAATCCCTTGCTCATTCACGTGCAAATGTGAAGGTATGTTGGCTTCAATTCAACACCTAAGCACTGTGTGTCCTTTTCAACTCAACTTCCCCTCATACCGAGCTTCAAGTTGTATTTGAATCTTAAAACCACAGTTTGTCAGGTATGAATGATTAAATGGAAAAGACATGAAGTCCTCAAGGCTGCATTGGAATGTCATGTATATGGGGCTCAGAATCTCCATCAACTTGCCTCGTGTCTTTTTTTTCCATGTTCATAGAGTCATATCTATGTTTGAACTCTCCCTATTTACCATGGACAGCTCCTTTTTAAAATTACCTCTTTCAGATGAATTTATGTCCTTCTTTTGCCCTTCCCCCTTTTTGTCTTCTAAGGTAGCCCTGTTAAAATCCTGTTGCTCTGAGCCACTAGAGTTGTCATTATTCTGGGTTCAGCTCTGCCTCCAGGGTTTCCTAGAAATTAGACTTTTCAGTGGCAGGTGAATCCATCTTATCTCTAGTATGCATACATATAAATGCATACACAGGTATACTAAGGCACCGTGCAGCACACAATCTGGTCTGTCATGCACCAGTGAGGTTCACTGTGAAGTATTAATAGCAGATCAGAGTACACTTGTGCTTTTCTAAGCTATCTTTAAACAAACTTGTCCCTCGATTTAAAAAAAACAGTGCAGGATAGGCTATTGCAAAACAGATAAATGGTTTTTAGGATTGTGTGCATGTTTGCTTGAAATTTTAAACTACTGCTATTATTTATTGATTATATTAGACCCCCATTTGCACTATACATGTAAAAACTATTGTACCACTTTAAATAGGTCATCGCTTACTCCAGAGAATCCTGGGAAGTGTAGCTTATTAATGCGGGAGGAATTCCTCTAAGTGAGGAATTTGGTGCATGCATTTCTGCTTGCCAGGCAAAACAATCTCCCCTTTCCCCCCTTCCATAATGTTGTGGGGGTTCTCCTGACCCCCAGAGCCAATTTTGGGTGTGCGGGGAGGAGAGCCCCATTGAGACTTGCTGCCTTGGCTCCCGCTAGCACAACTCTTCAGCTGAATCAGGCCCTGGGAGTTGTTAGAAGACCTCTATTCCCATCACAAAGCTACAGTTCCCAGAATTCCTTAGGAAAGGGGATTTATTGTTAAGCCACTGTGAGAATTGCAGTAGAGGTGGGGAATCATGAGTCTCTGAGTAACTCTCAGCACCCTTAACAAATTTCAGTTCCCAGGTTTCTCTGCGGAAATTTGTGACTTTTTAAAGTGTCATGGTACTGCTTCAATTGTATAGTAGATGGACTCTTAATTTCCTTAAAATTTGGCATAAAGTAAAAGCCAAACACATTATATATTTGTATTTTAGAGAGGTTTGGAGAAAATAAAACTGAGAGCAGTCAGTGAAATACAAAAAGATTTTTTTTTTTTTTGGTATGATGGTTTAGCATATAGTTCGGCTATAGTTTCTTACAAGAAAAAAATGGAACATGTTTGAAGTAAATCAATGCCCATGTTTTCTTCCCTTTGAGGACATCTTGTTAAAATTGCATTAGTGCAAGTTGCAGGAGTTGTCCTCCTTCAGAGATCAACTTCCTTTAGTCCCAAAGTCAGTAAAAGTGAAATCTTTTCAGGGAGGATAGGCAAATATATCTTGTTGCTAATATGTGTGCATTTAAAAACACACCTGTGAACACTGCCGTACCAAGTAGTCTGCTATTTCACATGTTTGTAAGGTTCTGTATGACAATTCTGTTTTTTTCTATAATGTCTTTAATATAAAGAACAAACCTTCCTTGAGCAATGGAGAACTGCAGAGTTAAGTGAATATAGCACAGCATCCATGGAGCAATGTGTAATTGGGGGCGAGGAAGTAATACGAAAGGGTGGATGTGCAAAGCATTTTCCTGATTTCCATCTTTTGAAATGAGGTCTGGTTTAGGGCCAGTTTTGAACTCCCTGTCATGACATCAAGGTGTCTTTGGTTTAATGTATGCAAGACCTTCTTTCTGCCAGTTGCAAAACACATCAGAAAACTATTGCTTTTGACATTTCAAAAAGATATCAAATTAGGGAGAAAACCCTTATTACACAACAACATTATTACAACAACATAGCCCCAATTTTTCATGCATTTTGGCTTTCCTGAAGCTGTGCCTCTACAGTGTACTTGGGAGATTAAAGACTTGTCTGGCGTGTATTATTTTTACCAAGTCAGTTTTACTTAGTCAAAAATCAATTTTGTGTTTATTTTTAGCTTGCCGAATCAGATGAGATTGAAAATATTGCTTAACCAGGTTCAAAGAACTGGAAAAGATTGCACATTGATGCAAAGCAGCCTTTTCTTTAAAGGCACGATGTGACAGACTGAGTCATTAAGATTAGCTTTTATCTCATGCACACATTGGCGCTCAGCAATTTTAGACTTCTTTCTGCGTTGCCATACAGTGTTTTTAACTGAAAGTATATTAAATCAACAGAGCACCTAATCCAACAGAACACGACTGTCCCAGTGGCCAAGATACCAAAGGAGATTCGGATGGAGTCGTTTTGTTTTCCCAAACTTACACCCGTGCAAGAAAGATGCCAGTATTCACCACTATCAAATCAGGCACAAGCTTTGACCTTAAAATTGTCCTTTTTATTATCTCAGCTTAATTTATGCTAATGTAGTCTTTGCCTGCTTAGCTTACAATTCAGTCTATTAATAACATGTCCTTCAGTTGCTATATTCCCTTTAGGTGACCTGCTTCTGATAAAGGTAAAGGATCAGCACAATCTTAGCCATTACGAATCAACATTTTTTGGTGGGTTCAAAGTGAAATGATACTAGTGGAAGCGTTGCTGTGTAATCCTTGCTGAATGACAAACACCTGAACTTAACAAGGATGGTGTACAAGACTCCAGTGACACTGTAGGAGACCACAGAGGACAGGTGAAAAATTCTGAATGACCTTGATAGGCTGGGGGAGGATTATAAATGAGCTGGGAGTACTGGCATTAAATTGAAGAAGCTGTATAGTTGCACAATGTGAATAAATTTAAGCACATAAATACAAAAGTGGACATAGTTGGTTGAATTTAAACATGACTTTATACTCCACCTACATGGTGCCAGTTTGGTGGGAAAGGGAAGGAACTTTTGGTGCCTACTGAGGACTAAAAAAAATTCTAGCAGGCATTTCAATCAAAGTTTGAATTTATAGTTCTAACTGGTTTTAACTTTTAGAAAAATATTACAGCCTTGTGAGCTGCTTAGAGATTATTGCAGATAAGCAATATATAAATTGTTTAAATGAGTAAATTACAAAGTTGCTTTCACTGGTTTCCCTTCCCTCAGAGGGCACACATCTTCCCGCTGCCTCTGACCATTCATGTGCCTCCTCCTCTGGGCCCAGTGGGCACCACCTCCAAGAGAGAGACAAAGTGTATATGAGGTTATTGCTTATTTTCCTTGCTGACTTCCTTGCAGAGGGCAGATGAGCAGGCAACAAGAGAAAGAGGAGGAGAAGGAGGGCCACAAAGGGGGGGGGGAGAGAGAGAGAGAACAGCAGTGGGACAAGAAGGTGCCGAATGCATCCTGATGCAGCTATCCCTGCCCATATGTTTCAGCTTCTAAAGTCAAGACTCTGCACTTGGTCATCCTTCATCTTTATCTACAGAAGCTAAATGTCATAGTTCTAACAATAACAAAGGGCCCCTCTGGATTGCCATGTGACTGCCCGAAATCTTTTGCAGGAGCAAAGAGTATTGAAATTTGAATCATGTATGACTGCCCCAACAGCACAAATTGACATGAATGCACAATGAAAAGCATTTCTGGAGGGGGCCCGAAATCTGAAATATGAGCTTTATAACAGTACTCAAAATCAACAGCGGCATACCATGTGATGGTACCTCAGTGAGGAGGAATGTTTTTGTCGTTGATCTTGCCATGTCATCAGTGCACAGGGTGCCTTACAGAGTTCCATAAGAAACAGACAGGTTCCTGCCTCCCATGAGCTTACAAGATCGAATGGATAGAAGAAAAGCAAGAAAGGGAGAAAAGGACAGACTAAGGGAGGAAGGGAGGAATCAGGGGGCAAATGTCTATACTTACATACAGTTGGGAATGGGGATTAAGAGCATATATTAAAAACCACATAGAAAAGGAAGGTTTTGGAGTGGATTCTGAAGGAAGGGAGAAAGGTGGTTAATTTATATGAAACAAAAGGTTTTAATAATGGGAGGGGGAGAGATTACCTCCTAAGTAAAAGAAAATTGCAGAATCTAATCACAAAGGAATATATATGATATCTGAACTTTCCTTTAAGCTGTTTTTCACATGCGCAAGCAGTTTTTCACATGTATCCTTCTCATGGAATAATGACAATTCTCTTTAGATTTGGGGGAGGAGGGAGGACTTGAAATACTGCTGCAGACATTTAAGTCAATGTTACAAGAGAAAACATTAGACTAAAAGATGCTGGTGGGAAGGGATCTAGAAGTCTGGAGTGAAAGTCAGGGGCTCTTCCTACAATTGCTGTTCACAGAAAAAGAGCTCTGAAATCACAATACCAAAAACTTACTGATATAAATAAAATGTACATCCAGCTCAACCTTCAAAGGAGCAAGCTGTTTGGATAACAGACTTTTAAAAGTGGAAAGATTTACAGTAAGTGGCCGTGTTTATCCTACCTGTGCTTCCTTTCAACCAGTATTCCCTTATGACAGTTTTACTAAGTTGCTTCAGCTCTGCATCAGAAAGTTGATCACTAATGCCAGTAATTATTTTCATTGTCTTATGTACAATCTCATGTTCTTCCGGAGATCTTCGAATAGGGCTGCAAAAACAGAGTTACATGAAGGAGAGGATATCACCAGTTTTGCATATGTTGCCATCCATCAGTTGCAAAGAAGGGACAATTTCATCAGGTACAGATGTCTGAACTTGTGAACTTTTAAGAAGGCTGTGAGGAGCCCAAGGTGGTGTGCTGGGGGATGGGGTATAGGTGCTGTGGTTCACAAATTCATTTGGATTAACCTATTCAGATATGCTATGAGGTAGGCATGGGGTGGGTGGGGATATAAATAATGTATAAATAAATTATTATTATTATTATTATTATTTAGTTCACATTTAAAGGCGAACCTACAAAATTCATACTAGTTGAAGCAACACACAAACTGAAACTCAGCCATCTTTCGAAATTCACACTTCTCTGAATTTTGCACTGCAGTTGTCCAATGTGTAAAAATTAGCATCTACTAGGGGCAACTTGTGCATGAAAATGCATATATTAGTGAAAACAGCACAAAAACGTTGCTTTGCAAAAATGTTACATTGTGCAAAACTGCATACAAAAATGTGCTTATTGGGACAAATTTGCACTTAAATCTGATTAATTTCATAAAATCTATATGCAGCTTTATTGTGAAAATAAATTAATCTCAAAGCGGTTTACAAAAAAGAATATAACAACAGCATTATCAATAAAAACAGTTAAAACAACTATTTAAAGCATCTTTTAAAAATCTCAATATGTAAGTTAAAAACCAGATTAAAATAGATGCCAACTTTCTACGTGTTCTAGGCTTCTAGTATTGTCACAAGAACTTAGAAATAAATCATAAGCCAATGTGGAAATGTGGAACTTAAGATAAGAAAAATGAGAAATGGAGAGAACGCAAAATGGACAGATTTGTCCTTTCCTACTAGAATGGGAGTTGAGACAAATCCTGGGCTGATGCAGAAAGTAAGTATGACAACAGATTTCACTCCACCCCTGCTATGCTCTGCAGTGCTGTTACTGCTTTCTGAGAAGCACAGCTGCTGCCACGATCAAGGCACAGCCTTATACCTCAACTTCCCTGCCCCTTCTCAGAGTTATAGCACACACAGAGGCTGCCACTGTGGCCCAGTGATTATTCCATTAAGCAGACTGGCCAATCTATTAATGAACTGATTTTAACAGCAATGATATACTGTCACAGTGATGGGGGGAGGGTCTAACCACATGGATTAAGCCTGGAAGATCACAAAGAAACTGTGGCTTCAGGAAGAAAAAATTAAAGCATGGAAGCAGGGGGTTGGGGCAGTTAGCTGCCTTGAAAGCTGCTACTGGAAGGCAGGAGAGGGAAAGATAGAAATGGGATAGAGACAGTAGACGCAAATGGTGCAGTGCCCCATCAATTTCAGTCTGTCCACAGCCAGCCCCCACCTGGCTCCACCTACAACTGGTTTCTCTGCCTTCAGACCTACCAGTCCCATCAGCCATCACCACTGAATACAGATAAATAACCACGTCACTGATGGTGAACTGCTCCATCCTAAGCTGCTTCCTGATCACAGACCCTACAGAGGGGGTATTTGGTGGCTGGAAGAGTGTTAAGCACCCTCACTCCCTTTCCAGCCCCAGTCCTTGCTTTAAAAAGACTCTCCCCAAAGTTGCTGTTAGAGAGAGGGAGAGAGAGAGCACTCACTGCCAAGGCTTGTTTTGTCTGACAAAAAGTCACACAAATTACAAATCGCAAATAAATTGTTCCAAAGACACAGTGTGTTTTACAATTTCAATACATGTACTGGAGGCAGCAGATTGATGCCACTTACTACAGAGGCAGTATTCCTCTAAATAACGCAAAAGGCAAAAGGTAGAAAGTAAAGGACCCCTGGACGTCCAGTCAAAAGTGACTATGGGGTTGCGGTGCTCATCTCGCTTTCAGGCCGAGAGAGCCGGCGTTTGTCCACAGACAGCTTTCCAGGCCATGTGGTCAGCATGACCAAACCACTTCTGGTGTAATGGAACACCGTGACGGAAGCCAAAGCGCACGGAAATGCCATTTACCTTCCCGACGCAATGGTACCTATTTATCTACTTGCACTGGCATGCTTTCAAACTGCTAGGTTGGCAGGAGCTGGGAGAGAGCAATGGGAGCTCACCCCATCACATGAATTTGAACCGCCAACCTTCTGATCAGCAAGCCCAAGAGGCTCAGTGGTTTAGATGTCTAAATGCTAGTTGCTGGGAGACACAATGGGGAGAGCTGTTGCACTGGGGTCCTGTTTGCGGGATTCCCATTGGCAGCTGTTGGGCTGCTGTGAGAGCAAGATTGGTAGACCATTGCCCTGATCCAGCAAGAGTCTTCTGGTGTTTATAGACATGGTGGGACTGTTTGGAAACAATGCCACCGCACCATTCAGGATTTAATTTATTTAGTCCATTTTTATCCCTCTTGCATTGCTTTCTTGGCACATTTATTGCCACTGCCCACCGCCCACCTACTGCCTCACCCCTGTCAAGGTTTCCATGGATGTCCTGGCTGAAGAGTTTTCAGAAGGTAGAACCAACTTGTCAGCAGAATTCTGCCAGCTCAGCTAACAGAGGCAGCTCGAAGCAGAATAAGTGCAGTAATACCAAAATGAGCAAGAGGTAAGATGTAGCAATTTAATGCTCCAAATTATAGTATTTAGGGCTCTACACTGGACATTTCCCAAGGAATTTGGAGGAACAGCTTGTACAGTTCCCAGCTGCCAATAAGGCAACTTTTGTCGTCCTTAATGATAAGCCCTTGAAACACCACAGTGCTTTTCAATTATAGGATGTGTACCCTGAGTGTGTGCTGTCCATCCCTGGAGTCTCTGAAGGCCATAGGCTAAACTGCTGCTCACTGACTATAGACTGAAAGGCTGTGAAATGGCAAGAAATGGAATTGCTTATAGGGAAGCTCAACTATGCAGCACTTCAAAGACCAGGCAGCAGCCTTAGAGGATCTAGTTTGAAACAAACCACCACCAGAATCAAGTGAGCTATAATAATATGCTTCCCTTATGCTCTTGGAACAGACCATCTGCAATACATATTTCTGGAAGGAGTATATCAGTAAATACTGGAGGATGAAATATGGAATCTATGCCCTGTGCCCTCTGCTCAGCATAGTGGAAACGTCGTCCCCCACCCCACCCGATGGCAGGACATCGCAACAAATTATAAGAGACAGCTGGCTACTTCATTGCTGTTGTTTTTAATATTTTTGGAGGGAGAGGGGGACATGATTTTTTGTGTTGTTTTAAAATAGATGGTTGCAAGACTTTGGAGCTGAAAGGTGGGGGCATAAAAATGTTGCAATAAATAAAGCTCTGCATCTGGCTGCAACCTGCTTGAGACACAGTTCTGACCTAGATAGCTTTTTGGTTAATCCAGTGTGGCATTTCTACTGTTTCTGTATGCATACAATTTCCTTGTTGACTGCATATACACCATGCATTTAAAGAATATCTAAAGCATGCCCCCCAAAAAAAGAATCCTGAGGACTATTAAGAGTGCTGGGAATTGTAGCTCTGTGAAGGGTTAACTTCAGTTCCCAGGAATCTTTGGGGGATGATGCGCTTCAAATGCATGATGTGTATACAGCGTAATTTTGGAAGTGTGACTTACCACTACTGTACTGATACAAGAATATTTTCTTTTCTTGACCAATGGGGGCAGCCATCTTCTTTCCAACAATTCCCATCGGAATGGCACTACATCACGTGTCATGCTCACTGAGCTATTCTCTTCAACTTTAAGAAGGAGCACAGGTGGTCTGTTTCACAGCTGCTTGAAGTGGCAGCAAATCATTTTTTAAAAAAAATTGTAAAAGGGGGTAACTTCAACAAGGACCCCTCCAGGGGTCCTAAAAACCCACCATACTTTTTCAATAGATGAACAGTTCCACAAAAAAGCAGGAATATTCAGCCCTGCTCTGCAACTCCCAAAGTCTCAATTTGGTGATGTTTATCAGTACCAGCACTTTGGGTCTTCTGAAAAGTCCTCCCACAAGATATTTTCAATGGGCCCACTTCTATCAATTGGTAATTGGTGTTAGCTTGCCTTCAATAGAGACAATTTATGCTACCCAAGTTAGGAAGAGAGCAGAGAGAATTGTAGCAGATCCTTTACATCCCGGTCATCATCTGCTTGATTTACTTCCACCTGGACGTCGCTACAGGACTTCATATACAAAATCGGCCAGGCACAAGAATAGTTTTTTTCCCCTTGTGCCATTAAATTGTTAAATTCGTAGTTGTATAGCTGAAGGGTAGGTAAATAATGGGTGGGGTTTCTTTGCTTTTTTGTATTGTGAGAGGAACAGTGTCTATATGTTTACATTGCAATGTAGCCGAAACAAATTCCAAGTATGTTGGAAAATGTACTTGGCCAATAATAATAATAATAATAATAATAAAATATTCCTATTCTGGAGTACACTCTTGCAACTATTACCTGTGAAGGTAGCTCCTCCTGTTTATTACTTGACTCAGAGAGCTGGTGGGTGAGCAACCAAGCAAAAGAATGGTAGTGATCAGGAGCACCAGTCAGTGGCTCAGCTTTGGGTAGGAAAGAGCGGGTGAGCAAGCAGTGAATGTTGACCCTTGCTGTTGCCACTTGCCTCCCCATCTAGCAGATCATGTCAACAGTGAAGAAGAGTAGCAGGGAGTTCTGATCTCTTATGGGTGTTTCTGGATCATGGGGCCTTTGACACATGTTTGAGGATGCTGGTCTTTAAACTGAACCTCATGTGTGTCCAGTCTGAGATAGACCCACTAAAACTAATGTACAGTACCTAAGCTAGTCATGCCCATTGATTTCGACAGGTCTGCTCTGAATAAGACTAACTTTGGATAACAGACACACTTTCCTCTTTGGCAGACAACTGGACGAAGGCAAAAATTGGCCTGGCCAAAGGAGATTTCAAACTAATTCAGTGAAATTTCTCCAGGCTTTGGGAGCCAGGTTTCAGACACAGAAACACTTCCAAAAGTTGTATCTTGTGAAATAAAGAGAGGCTGCTATGTGCTATAAATGGAAAAGTGTGCAAATACATGTAATATCCTCTGACACATAGAATCACATAGTCAACAGCACTGGTAGGTCCTAGTGAGCATGAAAGTTCATAGTAGAAAACACAAGCATGGCTTGCACATCCTAAACAATTTCTTAATCCCTTGTGGTCATTTCTACTTGGTGACTCCCCTGTGAGTCCAGACAAGTCCATTTTTCACCTGCTAGTGTTTAAAAGATTATGTGGGTTAAGCAGAGAAGACAAATGCTTGGCAAAAAAGAAAAAAAAAAAGCCCAATGTGTTGTTTCATTTGACACCGTGTCATCAGATTGCAAATTTTGCAGGAAAAGCACTTAGTAATGTCTTCCTAGCCTGCTATTTAAAAAACAAAAAACAAAACCAAGCAACAATTACAGGTAAGTAATTTTCTCTTCCCTGAAATATAGCAATGCATTTTGCCATTATAACCTTTTGGCATTTTATCTTTCGACTAGCAACCACACTTAGTGGGGCTGTCAACAAAGGAATGGAACAGCTAACCAGCCATATATAAAATAAGATATGAATAAATGAAGGCACAATTCCACACCATGGTAACGGTAGAGAAAATTGCAGGTCCTAGCATAGTCACACATCACTGTTGAGACAAAGCTTGCGTATATCAAGTTCTTGAAATTCTCTTGCCTCTGTCCAATATTTTATTTATTGGAAATGGTTTAGCCTGGACTATTGCTTTCATGAAGAATTGTGTTAGGGTGAAACCCTCAAAGGAGACAATAATGCTGAAACATTAACACAATATCCTGTAACTAAAAAGGCCTGCACTGTAAGGTAGTGGGGAAACACGATAGACAAAGGAATGGAATAAGTTTGTCACCTCTATTTCAGCATTATTTGCAATATGCACCACACCCTTTTCCAATCAATGTTAGGTAGGGATGACACCAACACGGAAGGGAATAAGAGCAGAGCTCAAGGACACTAAATAATGAGGAATTCAGATAGTATCAAATGGGGAACAGATAGTAATACAACATTAACAAGGTTGTTTTTCCTAAATATGACCTTGAATTTTATGCACATAAGTTGCATGAACAGCAACATTTTCATGATTTGATTTGATTTGGTATTTGTTTTCTGCTTTTCCAACAATGATGTTGAACTCAAACTTTCTCACAATAAAAACAGCATTAAAATTAACAAACATTACAATCACTATAATACAAACTCAAAGGGATTGTAACATATCTCTCATGATACAAGTTACATGAACCCAAATCAGGCATTTTCATGGGTAAACAAAATAATTTTGATAAATATAATTGTATTTGCCTTCCATTTCAGTATGGGAGGTAGGAAATCATTCATACACATATTAAAGAAAGATTGAAAGCTGTTATACAATAAGGAATTAAAGCTTATTGGATGACTTTGGCCCAGCCACTCATTCAGGGCAAATCTGCCAATTTTATTTTCCCAAATTTGGGTTGTATCCAATGCTAATCCTAATTTCAGTAGATCCACTGAATTTAATAAAAATAAAAATACTAATTTAGGTCCATTCATTTCAATGCATCTACCCACTAAGTAAAACCTAGTTTACTTAGCTCTTTTGGAAATTTGTCAGCATTTTAGTTTGCATTTATTCTAACAGACATATTTTATAAGCATTTTTGCCAATATAACCTACACGTGTTGAAAATATGTATGTTAATAGTTACTAAACTTTTTTATGGTGACAAATGTAATGTATTCAAATAGCTGTGAACAAGGTTTACAAATCCCAGCATGCATTATCAGGGCAATATTATGTAATTTCATTTGACTCAAAGTGTTACGACAGGTACTGCTGAAATAGTTGGAGATCTAGTAAAAATCTCACTGCCTAATTTTGCAGTGATAGAATATGAGGTGAGCCATAAAACCATGTTAAACATCTGATCTAAATTGTGTTTGACTAGTATACTTTGGAAACTGTCAACCATTATTCACACATTAGTGGCAGTTCTAACAGTATTGGGCCTGACTCATAAATATGCAGTAATGACATTTTAAGCTTTTCCCCTGGCTGTGGAAAGAGACTCAGGCAGCCCAATCCTATGAATGCTTGCATGCAAGGATGCTCCAAGGAGAATTAAACCCAAATAAGCATTCATAGGATTGCATGTATAGGATGGCATGTTACCCAATAATATAGACAAGTGGGAGGACCTGCAACAAAATATTGCAGTGTAGACAGCTCCTGCTCCAGCCCGCTTTGTATTCATTCAGAGTGCTCCATTCCATTCCACCTCATCTTGGTTTTCTCTCCCTTAGATACAGAACATGCTGAGACCACTAAGCAGGCTCAGTCCTGGTGGTGGAATTTAGGAATTTTCCCCCAAATATTTTTCTACTTCTGCAAACCCTCAGAGCATGCCAATACCTCCTTCGTGTTTCTCAATAACATGCATAGCCATTATAACTCAGTACCTGACTTTCCTATTGGTCAGGGCCAATTCTGGGAGTGTGTATGAGGTGGGGGCCATCATTCGGTCTAGGCCTCATGCTCAAAAGGGACTTCAAATGTAGACATGTCTGGATTTTTTGGTGTTTGATATATTTTGCCAGTTATTTTTAAGAACATCAGACCAAAATGTGGCACACGCACTATCAGCTAGAAAAGTTTTTGTTAAATAAATAAATAAATAAAACACAAATTAACATTTATTTGAAGGGGTACCTTTTTGTGTGTATGTTGTCATTTGTGATTATAGCTAGGGATCTCAAAGGTTGGACATGGCCAAGTCCTCTCTGAACCTCTGAGAAGGCCAGCTATTAGTAAGTATGATTTGCACCTCAGTTTAGGTTCCTCTGAAATGGGGAACTGGTGGGAGCTGAACTCTGCAATCTCTCTACAACCATTCTCTCTCTCTCTACTAAATAAATACACCTACATATATGATCAGCTTGGATTTATATTCAAGGAAGCAAACTATAAGATATGGCTGAATGAATCATGTTATTAATTCAAAATGGGTGGCAGGGCCAATGTAACTAATATTAAGCACAATGCATTTCAGGAGGTTTGGTGGTCCATTGGAAATTGCTTGGTACAGATCTGATTCTGAGACCAGAAAAAATATATATGCAGAGGTACCTCGTGTTACGTAGGCGATCTGTTCCAGGTCGTGCCATGTAACCCAGGTGTACTTAACACAAATGAACAAAAAAGAGAGAGAGGGGGGGGAAACCAAAAGTTCGCGGATTTTTGTGCTTCTGCGCATGCGCAAAGTGCACAGAATGCTTCTGCACGCGCGCGCTCCACGGAGGACTTCTGGGTCGCGGAGGTGCGTAAGCTGAACGTACGCAACACAGAGCGTACGCAACACAGAGCGTACGCAACACGAGGTATGACTGTACTGCCATTTTACTGTACTGTCTTCATTCTTCATCAACCTGGTGCCTTCCAGATGCTTTGGATTACAACTCCCATCAGCCCCAGCTGAAGGGCTCCGGGTTGGTGAAACCTGTCTTAATTCAAAGAACAGTCTGCATTGCTATGCAGACATAATCTTCCACTATGCATGGGATTCCTCATTCACTTCAGTGGCAGTAACAGCAGCTTGGTCCCTGTACCTGAGACCCAGTGAGCTCAAATAGCCATTGTACTGGGGCTCAGTTTATGTACCAATTTCTGGTGCATATATCAAATATGTACCTCTTGCTAAAGAAACAGTTCACAACCAAGAAGTTAAGCAAATCATTTCCCACTAGCTGACATTTAAATGTTTAGTATGTTTTTAAGAGAGAGATTTCTAATCAGGGGAAAAAACTTGCTCTATTAATCTGCAGTTTTATGAGCTAAATTATTACTGCTGCATGCTATTATAATGATTTGGAAATGCCTCGCTGCTACTGTAAACTGCCTACCAAGGCTTCAAGTCAGTGAGAAGTTGCAAAGGTACAATTACGATAAGTGTAAATGGAGGCACTAGGACTAATTTACAAAGGTACTCTAGTCATGCTTGTAGCGCCCTGTCACATTCGTGACTAGATTTCCACCTGACCTTATGCACAGTAGATTCTAGGTTAACTTTAATGTTTTTGGCATATAAGAAATATTCCTCTTTAAAGTTTTATAACCCCCAGAGCTCGAAATTCTCTCCTCATATGTTTTTAACATCAGTCTTGTGTATAATTTGGAGAATGGTTTCATAAAACCTGGGAAACCCATCTGGCTGTAAACTTTCCCCTGCTGGCTCACCTCTGCTCCTTTTGCTGGAAGAATTTAAATATGAAAAGATGGCTCCAGCTCCAATGTCATTTCAGAACTCCTTCTATCAACTTAGGTTTCCTGTTTTCTCCCTCCAACACAACAAACTTTTCATTGTTTGCTTTGCAAGGCAGCATTAGATAACTAACACCCCAAAGGCAAATGTCTATATATTTTGTGCATCTGTTGGCTGGACTGCTGGGCTCCAGGATTTTCTGAGCTCTTGGTCTACCCACCCCCAACGGGGTCCCCTAACTAAGTAAGGGGCAGGATGTACAAACTGAGAATGCTCTTAGTCTGCATCTAATCTCCTTGAATAGACTGTGCTAAAGGGAAATAGCAGCAGTGTTAGGGCAGTGGGCCCACTACTTCTCTTTTGGCACTCTGGCAAATGCTCAACCTTACTCATCCTCTGGAGCAGAAATGGCTTACCCATTGGAATGGAGCCGCAACACTAGCTTCTTGGCAGTGGGGTCACTGCCACTTACCAATCCCTCTCCTGTCCAGTAAATGGCAGTGAGCCCTCTGCTGAGAAGCTAGCATTGTGCTTCTACCCTACCAGGAAAGCTTCTTTTGCTCTGGAGTCAGCCTCTGTGGCACATTTTCTAGCATTGCATTGGGACAAAATTTCGCACACCATTCTAGAAATCTTAGAATGCCCTGAAAGAACTTCCTTGATGTTTTTTTTCCTTTGCTTCAGATGACAAATAAATGGCCAAACCAATTCTCCCTGTTGTTTTCTATTTTAAATCTGAAGCTAGTGTTTGCTTTGTTTATGCAGATGAACAGAAGTTACAATCTCTTACTGTTTTAGGATATAAGATCATGAAAGCTAAGATTCTCGTGAACAAATGTATCATTGATAAGAGCTGGTGCAGAGAGCACTGAACGAGTAGGGAAGTCTCTGGTTCAAAAAATGTTTGAAGGCTTGAAATGAACTATAAGGAATTCTATGTTTAATTTATTACATATACCTTTCCATGAATGGACTGGGAGTAGCATGGTAGCCTCACACAAATCATATGAAGCAGGTTGGGCAGGAAGATAATATAGAGCCAAATAAATTATCCACAGGAACTTTGGTAGAGTCCGACAACAAGGCAAAAGTTCTGAGAAACTGAAGTCCCATTAGGATAAGCCTAAAAAGTCCCATTAGGATAAGCGTAAAAAACAAACTAAGCCTTAAAAAGCCTTTAAAAGCCTTAAAAAGCCCAATTCCCAAGTAGGATAAGGCTAAAAACCAGCCTAACAAGACCATATTTTAGAGATCTTTAAAGACCATTACAATCATGAAGCTAGATTGTTAGGGCTTTGGGGGCTATCCAGCATTTTGCACTCCCATGGTGGCTGTCTGCCTACTAGGCAGAAGTTGTGGGTGGGTGCTCTGTGAAATGAGTTTCTATTTTTGGGATCAAGCTCATTCCCATAAGGTGGTTTGCCCAAAGAGAGTGAGAGATGAAGAGAGGTGTGTAGAGAAGCCATTTGAAGCCCTATGATTGTTGCTCCTTTGTTGTTATGTAGAATGAAGGTTTATATTGAGGAAGAGGAAACAGCTTCCTTGAGGGGAACTTGTGGCCCTCCAGATGGTGTTGTCCTCCAGCATAGCCAATGGGGATTCTGTTAATAAAGATGAAATCATAAGGAACATAGAGAGATGGATGTGTAATGGGTGCTCTGATGGTATAGTGACTTGCATGTCTAGTGTTCAATGAATATGGACATAATGTGATGTGGGAACAGCCTGATAAGAAAAGCAGGGTAGGAGTCAGTGACTGTGGTATATGTTGACACCCACAACACCACAACAGACATTATTGAGGTCCTGAAAGAAAAAAATGGAGTTGCTTGATAAGGCAAAGTTCAGAACCTCCAAGGTAGTATTTACAGAAATGCTACCTGTTGGACCCTGTTCCATACATGCACAGGGTCACCCCAAAATGCAGAGCTGTGGGGTCTCAACATATAGAGGAGCTGGTGGTATTGGGAGGGAGGATTAGATAAATAAGACAATGGGTAAGAAAAGGCTATACAAAATTATATATACTTCCATACACATTTCCATTGTTTGCAATGAGTCCTCTGCTTATCTCTAGTGACTAAGGCTGCAGTCTTATATCCATTTACCTGAAGTAAGTCCTACTGTGCTCAAAAGAGCTTACTTCTGGGGATAGTGTTTCAAAGCTTTCAAATTCTTACATAATCATACACTGGCCCAGTAAAATATATTACCACCATATATGTTTTCATCTCTTTTCTTTTTCCAGAGCAAACATGAGCTGTGCATATTAGCCAATCTAGTAAGTATCATTTGTACAGAACATCTGAGTGTATGTGTATTAAACACTTAATTCATACATGATTCCAGCATTTCAATTTCCTATGCACTATCTTCCATCAAAGCCAGCTTAAATACCACACTTTCCCCCAGGCTCTTTTCAGGTAATTGACGGGCTAGTTACACCAACTTATATTCTCTGCATTATGCCTC
Source organism: Lacerta agilis (assembly GCF_009819535.1). NCBI lineage: Eukaryota > Metazoa > Chordata > Lepidosauria > Squamata > Lacertidae > Lacerta > Lacerta agilis. The sequence goes on along the minus strand of NC_046318.1, from coordinate 59,980,061 downwards.
CTACCCAGCATTCAGATCTAAAGCTTAGGAAATGCTTTCCCAAAGGTTGTTCCTTCCAACAGGCCTGCTATTCCCTTTAGTATTTGTTGTTGTTGTTCAGTCGTTCAGTCGTGTCTGACTCTTCGTGACCCCATGGATCACAGCACGCCAGGCACGCCTATCTTTCACTGCCTCCCGCAGTTTGACCAAACTCATGCTAGTCGCTTAGGGAACACAGTCCAACCATCTCATCCTCTGTCGTCCCCTTCTCCTTGTGCCCTCCATCTTTCCCAACATCAGGGTCTTTTCTAGGGAGTCTTCTCTTCTAATGAGGTGGCCAAAGTACTGGAGCCTCAACTTCAGGATCTGTCTTTCCAGTGAGCACTCAGGGCTGATTTCTTTAAAGATGGATAAGTTTGATCTTTTTGCAGTCCATGGGACTCTCAAGAGTCTCCTCCAGCACCATAATTCAAAATCCCTTTAGTATAGGGATTCCCAAACTATGGTTCAGGGACCAGCAGTGGTCCATGAGTTTCATTCAGGTGGTCCTTGGCATGTCTGTGGAGAACACCTAGGAACTGAATTTATGAAATTCAAATTCTAATACAATAAAATAGAATATAAGATATAAAAGAAGCAAATCAAATACTGGCACATTTTCAAGCTTTCCCTTTCTGTTCACACCATACTTTTCAATGCACCAGACCCTAATTCATATAGAAATTGTCTATATGGAAATGGCATGCACACTTCCACACATTGTCTCCCTAAGGCCTATGAGGACCATCACTGTTACCTTCCAAAACGAGGAAAGTTAAAATGTTCGAGTTAAAAGCAAAACTCATGAAAATGCCACTTAAACTGAGGAGGGTGCAGATTCTACAGTCTGGCTACATACCAGCAAAAGAGGTGGGGAGCAGAAAAACTTGCTAGCAGCAAAACCTGACTAAGTAATGTGTTATTGATTTGGATAATGGCTTAGATCTAAAACATAATCCAAGTTTACAACAGAGGCCCAAATGCTACATGAAAAAGGTTCCAACAGGGAGTCTTTTATTTATTATCTAAATGTGCAGCAATACTTTCCCCAGCTTAAGGAAAAGCTCATAATGCCCATATCTGGGCTCTTTAACCCTAAAAAGATTAAATATGTATAATGATAATAATTTTATTATTTATAGCCCACCCAACTGGCTGCATATAGTTGCATATAGTTCCCATATGTACTTATTAAGCAAGAAGTAATTAAGAGGGCAATCCTGTGCATGGCTAAGTCCTTTGAATTCAATGGAACTTATTTTTTTATTTCTTATTTATTGAATTTATATCCTACCCTTTCTCCCAAATGAGTCCAGGTTAGCAAACACATCTATATTTTTCAAGCATTCTAAAAACAGTTAAAGTTAAAAACATTATTCATTTGGTGATATCAGGGTTGCCGAAAACAGTATTCTTCAACCACCAAATAAATGCATGTATGAACAGAAATGTATTCAAATTCTTCCTGAAAACCAACAGCATTCCACAAATGGGGAACTACCACCGAAAAAGCCCTGTCACAGATCAGCCCAGTGATGGCACCAGCAACAAGGCTTCACCTGCAGATTGTAGAATCCAAGATGGTTGATACAGGGGAAGGCAATCTTTTAGTTGGCAGCACGTGTTGATTATTTCTGAATGCAGAGCCCAGAGCCCACCCTTATTTGGCTCAAAGAAGGCAATATTGGTTCAAACTGGTATTTCATGAGTAGTGCAGTCCTGTGTGTATTCAGTGAGTTTAATGGGGTTTACTCCCCAAAAGTAAATGGATCAAGCGCTGTAACCTAAGATACAGTTAAACAGCTGAAAGGGGAAGTGGGGGGCATAGGCATCTACTAGCCCAACTAATAAATTATTTTTGGACTTAGATAGAAAATATTTTGGAAAATATTTGCCACCAGTGCACAGTATTAATATTAACTAAAAATTATTTGGTTTTTTTTTAAAAAAAACAAACAAACAAACCATGATGGTCTTGAAAGAAGAGACATGCAATCTGAGCGATAAGACATAATTTTCCAAAGTTTCTGGTATTATAGGTACAGACATTGAAAAACAGGATATAAAACTTTTCCAATACGCTGTGACTGCAGCTAGGATTTTGCTAGCACAAAGGTGGAAACAAGAAGAAATACCGACGAAAGAAGACTGGACAGTGAAATTGATGGAATATGCAGAACTGGACAAAATGACGGGAAGAATCCGGGAACAGCGGGACCAGAAATTCATCAAAGACTGGTTTAAGTTTACAAATTATTTGAAAGACAATTTGCATTTGAATACGCTAATAGGACTTCAAGAAGTTTTGTAGTTAATGTGTACAAATATTATTGTAAGTATGGTAGTTAGAGTATGTATGAGATTTATGATAATGTACGCAACGGTAGATTAAAGAAGTATAATATTAAGATATGATTCTGAAAGCCATATGGAAGATCTGAGGGAAGTCATGGCTATGTTAGCCAAAATTGGAAAATGTATGCGAATGTATGTTTTATTTTTTGTAGTAGTATAGCATAAAACAATAAAAATCATTTATAAAAAAAAATAAAAATACCAAGTTTCTAATGCCCTCCCATATCTGGGATGGGGAGTAAGGTTGAACACATTTGTATTTAAATATAATCCACACTTTCAAAAACAATATACAAACCACAACACACCCATCCTTCAAAATCCACGCATCTCTGAATGTTGCAATTCAGTTCTCAGCCAACAATGCATGTGCTAAGGTGAAGTGTGCATAAAATGTGCATGTACTAGTGGAAATTACATACAAAAATGCATTATATTACAAGATAATGCTTAACATAAATGTGTATATTAGGCAAAGCACACAAAAATGTGTTTAGTAGGGGGAAATCGCACTAAAATGCTGATGATTTTTTGTCTGGATTTTTTTACGGGGGCTCACAAATTGCTGCAGAATTTTGGGAGAACTGAATTTTTAGACTGGAAAAATGAGAAACGGAGAGGCTCAAAATCCATCCACCCATAGTCTCATAACCCATCAGCAATCTCAAAAGTGAAATAAAAAAACAAAAACTCACCCCTCTTTGCAACTTCTTTTCTTATTAATTGAAAGAGAATGGCTTTTAAAAGTGGAATCATTTTTTTCACAGAACAGTAGCATTCTTTTCACAACACCCACACAATGGAGTGGCAAGGAAACCAATTGAGGAGAAAGGTATACATATGTCGGTTGATGTTTTAATGGAATATCTATTCTGTGACCTCTGTGACTGCCATGAGGCCTGATGGTTACAAGCTTGTTAGCAGTGGTTGCTAGGTGACAGGTTCTTTCAAAGGAGGAGAGTGACTGCTTCGAGACTTAGTAGGTGGGGCTCAGGCAGATTTCATTCACAATGACTGATCACCGAAGAATTGATGCTTTTGAATTATGGTGCTGGATGAGACTCTTGAGAGTCCCATGGACTGCAAGAAGATCAAACCTATCCATTCTCAAGGAAATCGGCCCTGAGTGCTCACTAGAAGGACAGATCCTGAAGTTGAGGCTCCAGTACTTTGGCCACCTCATGAGAAGAGAAGACTCCCTGGAAAAGACCCTGATGTTGGGAAAGATGGAGGGCACAAGGAGAAGGGGACGACAGAGGATGAGATGGTTGGACAGTGTTCTCGAAGCGACTAGCATGAGTTTGGCCAAACTGCGGGAGGCAGTGAAGGATAGGCGTGCCTGGCGTGCTCTGGACAATGGGGTCACGAAAAGTCGGACACGACTGAACAACAAAGTTAGCTGGACAGTTAACAGTCAGTTGCAGGGGATCAATAGTCAGTGAAAGAGGAGATGTGAAGGAAATTGGCTGGGGCGGGGAAGGAATATTAGGAAAAATGGCTTGAGGGAAAACCCATTTGGCGGCTAGAGTCAGTACCAATGGCTCTTGGGTCTGTGGAGACTGCCATATAACACCTTGTCTCCAATTTGTGTATCTGTTCTCTCCATGTGTATAAAATCATCACAATAAATCACTTAAAATTTATCTTGTTTCTGGTCAGGGAACCCATCTCACATCCAAGCCTAACCATGTTACTAGCAGGTTGTAAAGTCTTCTGAGGGAATTGGTGGGAGCGAAGGAATTAAAGATAGGTACTTATGGGTATGGACAAGTGAGGATGAGGACAGGGATTCCAGACAGGGATGAGTAAATTATCTCTGTTCAACCTTGAAAGCTCTTCCTCTTCTTCTCATTCTTTCTCGGTATTCCACCATTATAGCCTTCCATTCTCACAGCATCCATCCATTTGCCTCCACTTCTGCTTCTCTCCAGCAACAGCTCAAAGCAGGACTGTACATGGCTCCCTCTTCCCAGCTAACTCACTGGTTCTCCTCCTCCTAGCTTAAGCCTTCTGGTAAAGCAGCAAGCCAATTCAAAAGCAAATTGGTAGGGAAACGAGGCCAATCTGTTCCGAAAACCTCAATTGAGGCCACACGAAAGCTCAAGAATGAAATACTTGCTGTGTACTATAAACTTCAGCATAGTCGTGTCCTGAAGGCATTCTTCATTTCCAAGCCACAGTTCCAAAAATACATAGACAAATGAGAGAATTTGGAGAGAAAGGGGCACAGAGGGTGAGCTGTGGCCTGTAATGACTAGCTTAGGAAGAGGGAACTGTAGCAGAACACATATAATTTGATTGACACTGGGGAGACGTTTGCTAAATAAATGCCTATATATTCCCACTACTGTAGTTTCCTTCCAGGAAACTATTTTGTGTGACCCTTCCGTGACACCGTGTCTGATTTAAAAGGACATGCTGTCCCACGGCTATTCCTTCCTGCATGTGCAGTGATTGTGAAGGATACAGACACTTCCAGGAAGTAAGCAAAAATAAACTTCATTATATAAAGAAACTTAATAATGACAGTACAATTATTATTTGCCTTATTTCCGCGTATTGCTGTTTCATCCTTTTCACCAGGCTTTCTTATCACTCCCTTACTCACACACACATATCCATTTTCCAGTTCTTAATTGGGGATGGATGAATCTGTCAATTATGACTTCTCTGTTACTTATTTTCCAGTGTTAAGTACTGTTCACTACATCTCCACATCTGATTTTGTGTTTTTTTTTAACTCCACATGAACATCCATATGCACTTTTATGCACATTTCTAATATATGCATTTTTAAACAAAATATTGCCATTTTAGCGAGCAATTTTCCTTTGATAGAATGCATGTCTCTCCGTGTGTTTTACTAATATGCATTTCTGTATGCATTCTTTAAGGGACGCGGGTAGCGCTGTGGTCTAAACCACAGAGCCTAGGGCTTGCCGATCAGAAGGTTGGCGATTTGAATCCCCACAACGGGGTGAGCTCCTGTTGCTCAGTCCCTGCTCCTGCCAACCTAGCAGTTCGAAAGCACGTCAAAGTGCAAGTAGATAAATAGGTACCACTCCAGCGGGAAGGTAAATGGTGTTTCCGTGCGCTGCTCTGGTTTGCCAGAAGTGGCTTAGTCATGCTGGCCACATGACCTGGAAGCTGTACACAGGCTCTCTCAGCCAGTAAAGTGAGATGACCGCCGCAAACTCAGAGTCGTCCACAATTGGACTGCATCGCAAAATTCAGAGAAGTGTGAATTTTAATGGAGGGTTGAATTTCGGTTCACCTATTGGTTCTAGTACTGTGAATTTGGTAGATTTGCATTAATTTGCATACTGAAGAAATTTATCCACCATCACTATTCTTACTGAGTGTAGCTTCCTAGCCCTTGTCACAGACTCTAGTACACCTGGCCCCTTCTGACACGACAATTTCTGGTATTGCATAACCTGATAACATAGAAGTGCCTGCTTAGTTTCTCACTTGACTTGTACCTTGTCCATCCTACAGGTACCTGCAGCTCATGCTATGGCAAAGCAGTGTGGGGATTCATCTCACAGGATATAGTTTGGAAAATGAAAAGCAGAATACAGTTTGCAATGATGACATAAAAACACATTACACCCTAAAATTGATGACTTTATTAAGGTAAAATGTCAGTACAGTATGATGGAATTTTAATTCACCCAAATCCTGGAACATGAGAATGCTATAGAGTAATGATTAAAATATGCTTGTGTCTGGTTCTGGAAAGAAATTGCATTTTGAGTTATACATGTGTATCATTTAATAGAAGGGAGAAAAAAATGTTTAATAATAAAGTGGTGCTAAGCTGCACTATGCCAACTAGACTTCAGAAAGTATATGAAAACTGGAATGACATCACTTGGCTTTCCATAGGAGAGTATGAACGAGCCAACACAAGAGAATTTAAATTAAGACCATGAATGCCTTGGGAGATACAGCATATGTCCAGGGGAAGAAGAAGAAAAAGAAAGAACTTTTAGGTACGTCTGTGTACTGACAGCCAACTTTTTTACAATGTGAGGACGCCATATGGTATGCAGTCAATAAAACATAAGCCTCACTAATTTTTAATTTATATATATATATATATATATATATATATATATATATATATATATATATATATATATTTCCTGAATGTTTCAGACTTTCCCAGGTTAAGGCCAAAAAGGCTGACTATGATCATCTCACCTGATTGACACACACTCATAAATTTTTGGCTGCCGGGTTCTTGGAGCAAATGTGAGAGAACAGATCATTCCATTATTGCACTGTAAGTCTTATGCACTCCCTCTGTAGCATCTGGTACCAGCCATTGTTAGTGAAGATATACTGAGTTAGGGTGACCTTTGGTCCAGGAAAGTTGTTCTGGAACAATAAAGATGGGCTCATCTCGATTTACAGACTCCAGAGAGTAGCACCCCAACCCAACAAGAAAAGCTGGGTATTTGCATCACTAACAGACTTTCGCCACTGCTGTGGTTGAACTTGATGAAATTCAATACGCAACCACGGGTCTTATTATTTGGATGCCTGGAAGATGGAAGAACTTAATATGGTAAAATTGCTTTTCCATCTGTGTGTAAATCTTGAGCTTCAGTCATTAAAGCACTCTCACATTCCCGAATTTGGGTGAAGTGAAATTGCATCACACCACACTGACATTTTACCTTTTACCTTCCAAATGAAAGTATGTATACACAATATTTACCCACTAACTCAAACAGGTACAGTGACCAGTATAGTGGCAATAAGCAAGAGCTTTTGAACATCTGTACCTCTGGCCTTGTACTTACAATGTAGAGCCAATGCAGAAATATTATCTATGCCATACTGCAGCTGGAAATACATTGAGCAAAATTAGCAGAAGTACAAATATACTTCTTTGCACCCTGCAAATTGTCATTTTATTCACACCCCAAAAGTCAGTTATCTAAAACAGACTTCACAGAATATTTGATTTCATAAGCAGACATATAGGATATTACATTCATACACACACACACACACATATATATATATATATATATATATATATATATATATATATCCCACACAGTTTCCTTGCCTAATCATCCTCTTTGAGACTCATCCTATTTCAGTCTTTTTTTAAAAAAAAATATTGCAATAGATTTTTCCTTTGTTGCTGTTTTTTAACAGTACAAAAATGGGATTTTTAATCCTGCCATATACGTTCAATTAAATATCTCCAGGATTAAGCTGCTTTTCCTGACTGCTGTGGCATAGCTGTGACCTCTCCACCCTGTAAATCAGTTTCACAAATTGCACTGGATAGTATAAGACTGTATCATCCGGAACAGTTTTGGAATTAAGACAGAAAGTTACTGTCAGCAATGTGCTGGGTCTTGCTGTGATTCATTCATTCGAAGGCCATCCTTTGACAGTTACAGAGCACAATGGTGAAACTGAGAGGGAAAGAAGCAATGCCATCAGATTTCAAAATGGCAAATGATGCACACACGTTAAATGAATCTAACACAGGGCCATCCGTCAGAAATATTAAAATAAATAAAATAAGAACACAGCCAAAAAAATAGGAAAGGGTAAGAAAACTTCCTAAGGCTGCAAACCTAACCTAATTTACTTAGGTGTGAGCCCCATTGAATTTAATCAGATCTAAATGTAGAGAAATTTGATTCAGGTTACATTTAAAGGAGACTCTACCTAATTTGTACTTTCTGAAGAAATTCACATACTGAAACACAGATCCTTTGAAATTTGCACTTCTCTGAATTTTGCAAAGCAGTTCTCTGGCCAAGAAATGTATTCAAAAATGCATCTAATAGAGTAAAGTATGCATAAAGATGCCTATATTGGTGAGAATAACACACAACAATGCATTATATTAGGGCAAATGTGTATATTAGGAAAAATTAACACTGTAATGCTTTTGAATTTTATTGAGGTCTTTTAAAACACACACACAAACTGATTCCTTTCACACTTGCATCATCATCATTATTTTTTAAAAAACACAGTGAGCTGTGGACACTGTTGAGCCTCTGCAGCTGTTTTAGGTGTGTGCTCTTTCTCCGCTTTCTTCACAGCCTCTTCTGAACCTATTGTCCTGGAAGTGTGGGCAATACTGAGCTTGATTGACCACTAGTCTGACACAGTACAAGGCAGTTCTGTGTTTCTATTCTAATGCTACCCCCTCAAAAATATTCCTACATCAAAAAGACTAGCATGCAAGAAAGAAGAGCGAGTCATAACCCTTCTTCCCACTTCGTTTTCAATGTTGAAGGTTTTTTAGAAAGGAAGGAAGGAAGGAAGGAAGGAAGGAAGGAAGGAAGGAAGGAAGGAAGGATTGTATGGAAGGATATTCTCATGTGAGCCATCACCTGCATGTTGATATATTACAGCCCAAACATAGGTTTACCCTCAAGGAAAGCTAGGGTTACTTTGGCTATGTAATGGGGATTAGTAGATGCTGTCTGTGTCAGCAATTTGGTCAGTGAATCTGATTAGAAGACAGATGGAACTGTTCAGTCCTGGAAAGTTCTGAATCATCCAGATGGGTGGGGTAAGTGTTCTCCTGCCAAACCTGCCTGTAGTCAGCTGTTGGAGATAATTAGTGGTTATGCACATTACTTTCCCTTCTCCTTCAGCTTAGCAATCATACTTTTGTTGTTAACTTTTCCTACACAATTGCATCATTTTTGGAGAAACACAGTGAGCTGTGGACACTGTTGAGCATCTGCAGCTGTTTCAGGTGTGTGCTCTTTCTCCACTTCCTTCACAGCCTCTTCTGGAGTCCCTCACTAAACCTCTTCACAGTCCATCAAAGACTTCCAGGTTTATTTCCCCTTCAGCTAGGACCCTCTAGTCACTCAGTTTGCTTCTGTGGGAATTCCAAACCCCCATTGGCTTATAATTATGGACCAATCTATTTGAATAGAATGTCCATCAAATAACCATTCATAAACTGACCACTTTGGGATGCTACTGCTCTTACATAAAAATGGAAACCCAGCTTGAACACTTCTGTTATCATCTTAGCAACAGTGAGAAACTGTGGTGGTTTAACTGCCACTAGGCCAACAGCTAGCAAACTTTGTCTGCTTTGTATCTTCCCATTGGTTCGAGTCAGGTGTGAAACACAAGGTTTTTCTTCTCCTCACAGTTAACTGTTTACATTTTGATCAGCAGTGGTGGTTGGTGCATATTGGGACTGGAATGGCAGAAGTCAGGAAGGTCAACTGTAGGTGGAGCCAGATCTAATGATGGGCAGAGCCCGTGCCACCCCCTGGACTGGATGTAAGTAAGAAGGCAAGCAAGTGAGGGCTAGCTCAGGCCAGACTGAGGTTGGTGGGGCAGCACCCCATTGAAAAACATCCAATAATGATCAGTGTTTAAATCATTAAAATAGTCCTACAATAAAACTCAACCTTGGAACATTGTGGTTTCTTCACACACATCTACTGACTGTGGCTACTCTAGCTCTGAAAGAACCTACTACTTTGGTTTTGACCTGACATGATTATTAGTTTCTGTTATCTCTTGAGAACATTCTACCATTGACTGCAATTTGGCCATTTACAAACTGGAGGATAAACTATGATGGATGGTCCATATCTAGAAATTCATTTATCAACAAAAGTAGGCAATAGAAATTAATCATAATTATTAAAAGATGCTTCATTGTGTTAGGGAGCTTGATCCCCCCCCTTGAGCTTGCATAAATATTCAAAAATATACAGATGAATGTTGCTTTGTATGTCATTTTCAATAATCTAAAACTTTTGAATGAACTGTTTTTTACCCAGCATGAGAAGTACTTTGCAGTTCTGTTATAATTATCCCATTTACAGATTTTAATGGGAAACTGTGGAGGCAGTTTTCCATTGTTTGTGTAAAAATTTTACAGGAACTGTACTATTCACTATATAATTATTGATTTACCCATTAGAACACAGGGGGTTTGAATGATAAAGAAAAGGGATAAATTTGGATAAGCCTGTGCCATGTCAATCTAGGAGCAGGCTCTTCCTTTGAAAACTACACAGACTCACAAAATCACCTTTTCAAAAGCTAGAAAATTAAGTGACAGGTTTCGTTTTAGTTGAGGAAGATAAGAAACATCAGACTAAGTTTGTGCATACATTGGGGAGCAGGGCTGAAACCCTAACAGTGTAATCTTATGCATTCCTACCCAGAAGAAAGTCCTATTAAGTTAAATGGGCTTCTTCCCAGGTAAATGTGTACAAGATTACAGCCTGAGGTACTATTTAACATTAATATGAAACCGCTGGGAGCTGTTAGCAGGAGATTTGGAGTGAAGTGTCATCAATATGCAGAGGACAGCAAGCTCTATCTCTCTTTTCCATCTGAATCAGAAGAAGTGGTTAAGGTGTTGGACCACTGCATGGATGCAGTGATGGCCTGGATGTGGGCATATGAATGGAAGCTGAAGCCTGAAAACAAAGGAAGTGCAGTAGAACCTCGACTTACCACCAAACAATTTGACTCACGACCGCGGCAAACCTGGAAGTAAATACTGGGTTTGCTGTGATTCGCACACGCACAGAAACGACTTCTGCCATCTGCACATGCGCACAACAGCACTGCCACCCAATGTGCACATGCAGAACAGCACTGCCACCAAATGCACACACGCAGAATGGCACTTCTACCAGCAAACCGGATCGACTCACGAACAGACCTCCAAAATGGATTCTCATATCTAGAAGTTGTTCTGCACATGGTTGCACTCTCCCGAAAGGAGCGAGTCTGCAGTTTGAGGGTTGCTCCTGAATTCAACACTCACTGTCAGGTGGCCAACTCCAGGCCCTTTTGCACAGAAATGACTTGGGCATTGATCTTCATGCTGTTGAAACTTCCAGATTAGATTGCTGCAGTGTGCTCTATGTGGGACTGCCCTTGAAGATGACTTTGAAACTTCAATTCTTCCAAAATTCAACAGTCCCTCTTCTCGAGAATGAAATGTAAAGTATGTTCAGTTCTAATTCAGTACAGTTAGGGTCTTTGTTTACCCTTGTCCATAACAAAACATAAAATAAAATAACAAAAATACATTAAACCAAACCAATCAGGCAGCAAATGCACACAAAATGGAGCACCACAATGAAATAGCAGACCTATGCTAACTGAGCAGCAGACATTGTGATTACCATCTACAAACTGTGAATCAAAGTATTTTGGGCTTTTTTCTCCCCTGAAGTCACCAGAGCAAAAGGAGCAACCTTGCAAGAAATGACATTGTTGCTATTGGCCAGGAGAAACGTTCATTTCTGTTGGGACTAGTGCTTTTTAATCTCACTGAAGAAGCCATATTCTGGACATTCTCATAAATGGCACAGGGGGAAATATGGAGAGGAATGCTTTCCTCTGCCTTTTCCCCATAAACACAATAATGCAGATTAAAAGAGACATTGCAATGCCAGTCATCTGTAATTGCCAAGGGCATTTGTTGGAAACTCAATAAGGTTAAAATGTTCCTTGCATCAAATTCTGACAGATCTGGTAAATAAATCTTAATTCAGAAAAAAGAGTGCCTCAACTGTCACTGTCCTAAGCAACCTCACTTGGAAATAAGATGAAGTAGGAAAAGATATATTTCTAAGACAGCAGTATAGGAATTGAGATATCCCTAGAACAACAATATGAAGCATTAACCATTTCTGCTGGTTTTCTTAAAATAGAAGATGCCCAAATGCTTGGTCAGAATGGCTTTTTCAAATTAAACAGGCATACACCATGGAGTTGTGCACATATAAATTATTGGAAAATGAAGTTTGTAACAAATAAGCATCAGGTTTCACACTTCACTGTAGCTTACATTTCAGGCAGCAATCCTCTTATAATCAGTACACCATAGAATCATTGTCCACCATTATTACTCATTATTGCACCATAAGGTATATAGTTAGTCACTCTGGTATTGTATTTGCTCTAACAAATGCCTGCAAATCCAACATGGAAGGACATTGGAGGAGGTCCAAAAGAGACCCTTGCTTTAAGTATAAGGGGAAAGTTTAATACATTGCTTCTCTAGCTTTTGGATTGATCTGGGTATCCAGTTGCATTGAGGATAAGAAGTGACTTTAGCCAAACAAATGAAGATACCACATTCAGACCTTCCTGCTCAACCAATGAAGGATTGAGAATGAAATCAGTGAGGGGGGGGTTGGGGATGAGGATGTTGGGGGCAGGTATTTGAATTTGGTTGACAATGGAAATTGCCCCCACAATCAGGACACTTCAGGTGTCTTGGCTTAAAATAAGAACACTTCTGATGTGTAACTGATGCAACGCAGACCCACATAGGCTGCTTGCAGTTTATTGCTATTTTAATATGTAGAAATCCATAATTTGTTACAAAATGAATTATGTACTATAGTAACTAAACAAGCTACACTATAATACTATACTATACTACACTATAGAGATACTATAGTAACGGAACTAGAACTAGCCATTAACTTCCCCTACTGTGTTCTTATGTATAATCTACTGGATTACGTCAACACTGAATGAAACATAGCTATGATTTAACAGGCTTTGATAACATTGCTGTGAGCTGAAAGGCAATCATTAGTGAGAACTCCAACAGCTAAAAGATAAACTGGAGTTATTGTGCATCGTAAACAGAAAATGAATTTGTGATCTCATGGAATGCCTTAATGGAGACCAAGGATACTGCAGGGCCCCTCTACACTGGCCTTGTTCAGATATTACAGCGCACAGGGGGGGAAAAATGTTTGAGGGCTCATGTGCATCTCCATCTCCCCTCTGTCCTTCCTGCTCATGAGAAGATCTCGTTTTCCCATGGTTTGCTCAATCTTTGGGCAAACTGTGGTTAGTGCTAATGAGGCAGTCAGAAAAACAATGGTTTAAGACATGGTTTGGAATTCTGGTTAGCAGGAACCATAGTTTGCCTGATTCATTGCAAATCAGAGCCCAATCATTGCAAATCAGAGTCCAAGCAAACCCATAAAGAGAGGTAGGAATCCAGATGTGAAAGAGAAGGCAGGAGAAGGAAGAAACTCATGAGCCAACGATATTTCCAACTGTGAGATGCTGGCAAATGAACAATATGGCACCTGAAATAGAATATTTCAAATGACCACTACAGTATTGTCTTGCCCACCTAAAATGAGCCACTTAGTCTAATCCCTGCTACACTGTCTGTCTCATCTACATCCTTGTTAGATTCTCACCTATGTGATTCAATCATGAATATTATGGGAATTTCACCAGTCATGTTCTATGAACTTAAGTTCAGTTGGCAGCTTAGAGATTTTATTGTTGCTGATGTTTCTTTCATTTTAATATGTACTTAGAAATGTTTTCATTTTTCTTACATTTTCTGTCTCTAATACCAGACTCTAGGCAACAGCTTGGAAGATACCATGGATAAATTATATTGTGATTAATTATCCCCTCATAACAGATTTTTTTCCATTAAAAAATGTGCTGAAAGTTGAGGAAATGCTTTCTAAACAGAGAACGTAACTGGTGGCGGGTGGGGACTGCACTAAGCCTTCGATAGAAAATCCGAAACAATCACACTGAAAGACAAATATACAGTTTATGAAAAGTAATAAAAATATCCTGCAGGGAACTGCTACCAGCACAAATATCCAGTGTTGAAGGAATTACTTATAAACACTGAGAGAAAGAGTGAGATGCATATAGTTCATTAAATAATGTTCTGTCTCATGACAACAAGTTTAATGAAGATGTATGATAGAAACAGGAGGGGGGGTATTCTTCTGCAGCACTTTCTAATCCATGAAAGTATTACGTAGGTGCAGAAAAGAACTGATCTTACATGCATAAATAGATTTCTACATACATCAATAGGTTCTAAATAGGTTTTCTGCCTCCTTAATCACACCCCGAAGGTATTTCATTATTAGAACAATTCATTCGTTCGTTCATCTAATTTATTCACCGCCCTTCCTCCAAGGATCACAGGGCAGTTTGCAGTATAAAAACACAAAAATGCATAACATAATAACAAAAAAAAACAAAAACAAAAAATACCCCCTCGTTTTCTATATAAAATTTAAAAATTAAGAAAATGTTTGACTCCTGAGGTCAAACATTATAAATATGATAAGCGTGACCATGTACTTTAGCATAGTATTTTGAATACCAAACAGCATGGACATTTATTTTGTATCTGTTGGAGAAGTACTGTTTTGACCATATAGCATTGCTTCTAGACACTTGCTCCACTGTCTAGTAGACCTCACTCTGTATGCGATCACCCTGAAGAAGGAAATCATTGCTTAGCCTCTTTACATGTCTATGGAGAACCAAACAGGAATCCATTGATTTCGCAGTTATTTTCTGCCCCACTCCTTGCCCATTTTCTAATCTGCTACAATTGTGTAATAGGAAAGCTAAATGGGATGCATGTCCAGAGTTTTGGATAAATGGTCCTAGGTAGTATAAATATTTTGAGTTGTATTCTACGTAATCATAATCAGAGCAGACCTACTTATCTTCATTTTAGTGATTTCTCTGGGTCCATGCTGAGTATAATTTAGATAGACAAAAACCCTTTAGTTGAAAGCAATGTTTTTAATTTGCTATAGGACCCAAAGATGATGTACTCTTGATGATGAAATGCACTAAAGTTGATTTATATCAATTATTCAGATAAGTATTTTTCTTGATGATTAATATCAAAATTAAAATATTTATTTAAATTGTATTGATTTAAATCAACCTATCATGAAGTGCACTACATAACCTGAAAATATGGAAGATAATCTGTGCATAGATTCCAATGACTAAAAGCCAGAAGGACTTTGGGGGAATCTTCCCCTCCATTTTAAAGTTTAAAAGATTGCTCCATTTCTTTCTCAGTTCATGTTGCTTTGTAACGTTCCATAAATATTCGCAGAACACTCCAAACCTTGGAATACAAAATATAAGGCCAGTAATAGTTTCATTTAAAGTAACACATTGAAAGGTCTGATCTGCTGGGTTTGGATTCAATATATATAGACGTAATTAAAGTATTTGTTTTAAAGGTTCGAAAGTTTATGACATAACAAAGAAAACTTTTTGAAACAAAATTAAGGATATAAACAGTTCATTAACCAAGTATGTTTCACTGCAGCATTTACAGAGTCAAATTAAGAAGGCTTCAGCTGTGCAGACAAGTTGTCTGATCAAGTTAGCTTTAATGATAAGCAGAATTAGATTCCCTTTGTGAATGGTTGGCACCCAGCTGCATCCAACTATAAAAGAGTTATCAAAGAAAGCTTCCCATTAGTTTTAAAGTTAAAATGATTTTTAAAAGTAATCTTTCCAGCTCAACTGGCATCCTCTCAATAGCTACACAGTCTTTATGGGATAGGGGTGGAAATGTCACTACCATCCGTCAATGTGCTCTTCTTGTAATTTAAATAGATGCGGATCAAATAATCAGGCAGGAGAAACAGAGAAATGTTCTCTGGAGAGAACGGAAATGGAAGATTAATCTAATTCGCAGGCCTACTCTTTTCCAACATGCAAATGTCACATACTTTTTCAAAATGTTGCCTTGGGAGACAGGATATTGCAATACTGCAAATTCAGTTCACTCATAGTAGCTCCATAGCGACACCTGAAAATAGATGGCAATCAAGGGGTATGAAACCGGAAGTGGGGGTGCCCTTTGTAATTCTCTGACTTAGAATGTGAACCTAGGAGAGTCATAATACTTGCCTTAAAAATGAGGCAAGCCATGGGTGCAGGTGGCAGATCCATGTTGGGAAATTCCATTCCACCTTAAGTTGCAGACGTGTGAGATAGTTACATGTCACATGTCTGTTTACATACCAGCACAGATTGCTGGGAACGTCCATTATGTATAGCTTTTGCTTTTGTGACTCTCTCTCGGAGCAGACAGAGAGAGATGACATGTTTTCTTTGTCCTGGTTTATGGGTAATAAATCCGTTGCTTGTTAGTATGTTTCCACAAACCTCACACCTATTCTGTTTGCGCCGTTGGCTCTGCAAATATATTGTGCTCAGGCTTTGAAGTCTGAGTCGCTGATTTACGTCACACCAGAGATCAGAGGATCATCGTGGCTGGAAGGGCATGATCCAGCTGGGGGCTAGCCAGTTGGCTTCCTGACCCCCGAAGGATGCCGGCAATCCAGAGGCATCCTCCTAGTAGTAGTGCTGCCTTTACCGTGGCAGTGATGGGGTGGGATGAGGCAAGGGGAGCTCTGGGTTGACAGTGACAGGTCTCTAGGTATGCCTACAGAGCCACTACCATCAACCCAGAGCTTGTCTGGCCTTAGCACCATTTCACCATGTCCATACAAGTGCATTAATGCTGCCCAAAGGACACCACTACTTCCATCTCTCCCCCTGTGAGCTACCACCGAGTTAAACATTATGAACACCTGAATACTTGGAAAATAACTCCTCTCTCCGTCCCTCCCACTCACTTACCAATCCACTTACTTGGTTCTTGTTCCATCATAAGTTGTCCCTTTAGCAATAGCTACTGCTGATCCAACAATAATGACAATGTTTGGGGCAGAGAATAAAGGAGAGACCTCTTTTTCCTTCACTCTGAAGCACTAGGAAACATCATTTTTCCCAAGCTCCTGTTGATATTCCAGGAGCCATGGGAAATGAAGAGGGACAGAGAGGGATGGACAGAGATGAGGGTGAGAGAGAGAGGAACAGGGGGGATGAAAAAAGGAAGGAGATTTCCCAGATCTCCTCCCTGCTACCACATCTACAGTGGAGAGGTGCTTTGGTGCTACTTTTTTACAATCAGCAGGCATCTTCCCGGAAGGTGCTTTGGCAATCGTAAGGGTCGTGCCAAATCACCTCTAGGAGGCCATGTCTGCAGCCTCAGGAAATGGCGGCAGCAGCAGAAAAAGCAGCAAGGTGCGCAGGGGGAGGAGCAATCGGGTGGGCGGGCAGGCAGGCAGCGGCAAGTTGGTGGGGGGAGGTGATGGTACGGTATACTGGCACTTGCCACACCAAAAAAGCATGTTGTGTATCAGCAACCAATATAGCTTACATCTTTTATTTTTAAAAGGAGCGTCTCCACCCCCATCGTTCAACCCGGACACTGAGATCCAGCACCGAGGGCCTTCTGGTGGTTCCCTCACTGCGAGAAGCAAAGCTACAGGGAACCAGACAGAGGGACGCCCTCCCATCAAGGGTCAGAGAGATAAACAACTACCTGTCATTTAGAAAATACCTGAAGGCAGCCCTGTTTAGGGAAGTTTTTAATTTGTGACTTTGTATTGACCCAGCCAGATGGGCGGGGTATAAATAATAAATTATTATTATTATTATTTTAGAACTGAATTCTAATTCCTAGTGACACCTAATACATTCACTATGGGAGAATATCCTGCAAACTGAGGTCCTAAAAAAAAAAAAAGACTTGTCCAATATTGGGTGCTAAAAGCAAACCCGTTTTCCTTTTGTAGCATATTAGCCATTTAAGCCTTTCAATAACAGGTGAAAAGAAACTACTACTTCAAGGCTACATGAGAGATCTATTTAAGGCTGTAATCCTATCAGTACTAATGTGAGTAAGGCCAACTATCTCTGTGGTACTTACTTCTGAGTAAAGGTGTGATGTGTAAAGAAAAGCACACTTTTTGAAATGCAAATTTCTCTCACAAACTTGATAATGTAAATAACACCCACCCTTATAATCCAAATACAAATATCCATATACATTTGCTGGGGCTGAATGAGGAAGCAAACAACCTCTCTGACTTATTTGTTCCTGTGCTTTGTCTTAATATTGTCCCCCTACAAACTACCACTGTCACAGAAGTGCTATAACTGTCATAAGATGATAAATTAGATAGCAGAAAAGAAGGTGGATTCCTACATGGTGTGCAGCTCTGAGCAAATTATTATTAGTCTTCTCAGAAAATAATGCATGAAGGTGAAAAGCATACTTTTTTAAGAGAGAGAATGTAAGTTTCAGATTGTTATATTCTCCTATACTGCCCACCCACCCCCACAAAAAAGAATGAAGCAAATGTAAATCAGATGGTTATGCCCCATTAATATTCTACCAACACAGTTAAACTTTCGAGCAAGTAAGGAAATTGGTGGAGATGAGAAGGAAGGAAAAAGGAGAGGAAGAGAATATTAATCAAACAAAATCAATATGAACATTAATATGAAAAGTTTATGCCACTTCAGAGTTTCCTGCCTTTACAGAACAGATCAATAAGCTGCAATGGAATATCTTACCATTATCAATAAAAAATCATCTAATATGAGATAGTAGCTTCAAACAGAAAAGCAATGGAAATTGGAGTATTTTAAAAAATCCCTCAAAATGTGACAGCATAGCCTCTCATATAAATTGGTGCAGCTTTGCTAAAGAAAATTGGACTAGACAATCAACTGAGGCTGTGAGTGTGCTGAAACTCCCCAAAGTCACCCTTGTGATGGCTCCTATTTTTTAACCATCAGCCTCTAAAATGTGCACCCTAGATGCATAGAAAACAAAATGAGAAGAAATCAATCAATGTAAACACCAGGTAACCAAAGTTCTTTCCAACTGTGCCGATCCATAAAACACAGCAGTGGTGTGGCAAATGAGCAGTAGAAATATACTTGCTAAATACTCATTAGCAGCATGTTCTTAGAATAAATGACAGTGTTAAGTCTAAAAGAAAATGAGATGTACATCACATTCTAGAAAAGAAAATTAAAAGAAAAGAGGGCAGGTTTTGGAGGGTGCGGTATAATTCATATATTTATATTTATCATGATGAGCGGGTCTCTTGTGTCTGTGCTGCTCGTTTGTGTGGTGCTGTATCACAGTTTAGCATTTTGTCCAAATGCAGCCACAATTTTCACATGAGGCTTCTGCTCCACATTATTTTAAGGGCATAGTGGAGGGGCAGATGATGTCTTTACCAAGAAAGTTGGGTGACCACCAGTTAAGTTTGAACTGAGTCAATGCAGTGGTCGACTTTGGACTCTCAAATTTCAGCAGTGTCCTGTGTGGCACTAAAATTTTCAGATATAAAAAAGCAATATTTGCTAATGAAATAAACAAGGTGTTTAGAGTCCTGAGAAATCATGTGCAAGTGAAGAGATGCTGTGAGACCTAAGACCTCAGTCAGTTAAAAGACCAGGTGGCACAAAGTAACACCCTCTCTTTTCTGAGAATGGGAGACTAAGGCGATTTCCATCTCTCACCAGTGTGCTATATATGAGTCAATGTGAGATTTAATTCCAGAATATGTCCATATGATTTCAATGGTTGATGCTACAATTATATATTGTATACTGTATAAGAATGTCACTTATCAGGGAAAACAGGCAAACTAAGTAGCCAAAGGAAATTGTTTTCAGGGCCTTAAAGAAATGTAGACAAGCAACTCCATTAATCCTACTCAGCATTTCCTGGCTTAAATCAATGTAAGCCCTTCCTTTGGTGCCTTCCTGTTCGAATGCCTCATGTTTCTCCTATGAAGAAAATGGTAAACATCAACAAAGAACAGCCTTTGTCCTCCTGTAATCCTTTTCATGAATCATTTCACAGGTCAGAGGTATATGTTAGAACATGATAATCTTGTGGGAACATGTGCTTGGGGAGGAAGTGGTTTCTATAACAGACACTTCCATGTCTCCTTTCCCCCTTGAATGTCAGCCTGGGCACACACGCTTCATCAGTGCATTCTGGCATACATTCAAAGGCTAACATTATCTTTGAGACCTGACAGAAAGTAGATCCCTGCCCAGAAAAAAGTAGATAAATGCAGCCTTTCAAAACTTTGATGATACAATTGTATCACAAGTTAAATTATCTGGGGTTTTCTTGAGGGGGGGGCAGGTTAGTGCAACAAAGCAAATGCTTGAAGTGCCATGTATATTATTTGTTCAGTGGGTACTGCTGATAGTATTTGGCAGCTGAAAGTCTGATACTTCAAAATAATCTCAAAGGATGGAGTTGTAAAGGCAGAGGCAGCAATGGCCAAATTGGGGTTTGGCTGTTGGATCCAAACATCAGGCCTGCTTATTCCCCTCCATCCTGTCTTTGCACAATCTTAACAGAACCACCAACTGGTACAGTTTCTCTTCGTATCATATATGCCTTACATAATGTGACTGAAAAATTGGGACACCATAGCCGGATCGTGATTCCATCATTAACAGAGTAATCCTATACATGTCTGTTCAAAAATTAAGTTTAGGGCTTGTATACACTTCTGCTTGCCCCATGCCTAGAAAGCACTGGTCCAAAGAGTTTTCCCCTTGCCCTGCTGCTTTCTCAGGGAAGACCTGCTCTTTAGTTTTAAACTGGAACAAGCAGCAATCCAAAGAAAACCCCATTGCTGTTTGCTCCAACTGAGCACTAAAGAGAGATCATAGAATCATAGAGTTGGAAGAGACCACAAGGTTCCCTGGGGGAAAGCAGCACAACAAGAGGAAGTGTGGATAAGCCCTTAGTGCAGGCATAGGCAAACTTGGCCCTCCAGCTGCTTTGGGACTACAATTCCCATCATCCCTGACCACTGGTCCTGTTAGCTAGGGATGATGGGAGTTGTAGTCCCAAAACATCTGGAGGGCTAAGTTTGCCTATGCCTGCCTTAGTGGGACCTATTTCTTGAGAAGTGGGTACAGGACTGCAGTCTTCCTGTAATTTATCTCATTGTCTGCAATTTCTTAGTATAAAAGGTGCACATTCATTTCATTATTGATTATTATTTTCATATTTGATCATTATTTTTCATATTTGTGGTCAGATTTAGATCAGCCTGAGTCTTCAGTCTTAAGCACAGCTGCATAGCAATAATGTTTCCCTGAAAACTTTGCAGACTTACTTTCAAGTGAAGTTAGGGATCAGGGTGTAAGTGAGAAAATCTAGAGGGGGCTTTTGTTGCAGACTGTGTTAAAGAATATGGCAGCCTATTTATTTCGAGCATTTCTGCTTGGAATCTAGCACCCTTAATTCAAACTGCCACATTAGTCGTGCATCACCTCATGTGTATGTGCTCTAGTGACATCTAGTGAAGAAGTGCACAAAAACCAATGACGGAGCTACAAGGACTCAGAACTAGTGGAATGTTCCTTAAAAAACAAAAACAAAAAAACTGTTCAGAATTATTTCTTTGAAACACACACATACACAAATGCAAACAAAACCTAAAGCTCTGTTTATGCTTTGTGACATGTTGATTCCATGTCCTTGTGGCTGAAAGGAAACACAGCAAGTCATTTGCAGTTCATATGCACATACTTTCCAGCACAAGACCAATGTAGAACCTGCTCCTGAGTTTCTTATGGAGAGTCATCTTTGCTCTTCTCCTCCTCCTCCTCCTCTATCTGCATGAAATATTTGTGGGTGGGAAGCTACTGCACATCAGCTTGCACACTGTATTCTTCAGGGTCATGTGCTTACAGGCCAAGGGGCGCTTATGGATTTCTGACCAGGAGTAAACAATTAATTGGTCCGAAACCTTGAACAGAATGAAATATGGTGAAGGACTTTTAGGGAAAGGGGTAAAGGGCCAGTTTCGGGCATTTGGATGCCTGAGTAAAAATACAAGATGGCACTCCATCCTATTCTGGGTGCAAAAGCTAACTGAACCGGCAGTTTAATATGAATTCAATCAATAATGGTAGGAAACACAGGGCGAGTTAAGTGAGACACACTGCCTTCCAACACCATGCTACAGATCACTGCCTTTCAGCACCTGTCATCTGAGGTGGCTGCCTCCCTCTACCTAATGGTAGGACTGTCCCTGGAGGACAGTGCCAGACAAATGGGGTGTGAAAATTCTACAGAACTAGGCATGTTCTAGATTATTTGGTTCTGTTCCTATTATTTGGTTCTATTCCTGTTACTTGGTTATACTTTTTGCCAAATGTTTTTTAAGGCACAGCTTTAGACATGAATTGTTTTATTTGAGATTTTAAAATTGTATTGTACACCATCTTGAGGGCCATCATGTCTATAAAAAATTACACACAATAGATAGATAGATCACTATAAGTATAGAATGAGCTCCATGTGAATGTACTAGTGGGATGCTGTCATCCTGCTCCCAGAATTAACAAAGGCTGGTAGGTGTCTACCTGAAGTACAGGTAGAATGATATGAATCCAAGGTCCCCACAAGGGTCAGAAGCAGGTTCACACATAAAATTGGTCCTTTATATCAAGAGCAGAAGGCAACAAAGCTATTTTAGCCATGGCATTGTAAGGCTTCTGGCTACAGACCATATTATATCAGATGGCTATATCACGGCAAAACAGTTTTGTTGTAAAGAAAAATAATGCATTGGTCCAAAATATGTCCTATGATTTTAATATTACAGGATATGCTCTATTGCTGCTGCCTTGTCTCCTGAATGTACAGGTAGAATCTAGGTTTCAACCTGATTGTTGAATTTATTTCCCTTGCTTGAGCCACTAGGTCTCCTAGAACAGTAAGAGAGAGAGAGAGAGAGAGAGAGAAGGTAAAGGACCCCTGGACAGTTAAGTCCAGTCAAAGGCGACTATGGGGACTAAACCGCTTCTGGTGCAATGCAACAACGTGATGGAAGCCAGAGCACACGGAAATGTCATTTACCTTCCTGCCGCAGCAGTACCTATTTATCTACTTGCACTGGCGTGCTTTCAAACTGCTAGGTTAGGCAGGAGCTGGGACAGAGTAACGGGAGCTCACCCTGTTGCAGGGATTCAAACCGTCAACCTTCTGATCGGCAAGGCCAAGAGGCTCAGTGGTTTAGACCACAGCACCACCCACATCCCTTTTACCTTCTAGAACAGTAGGCATCTTCTGACTTTGGAAGCTTTGGCTTCAGTTCTAAATTAACCACAGTTTAGCATGTTGTCTTAACACTAAACTGTGGTTAAATTGAACAATATTTAGTTGGAACAAGCCTACTCCAGAAATTACTGAAGTTTAACTGCTGCAAACTACAGATAATCTAAAACAGAAAGAGAACTTCCAAGATTCTTCTCACAGCTGTACCAGAGAATGAAGGTGAGTGTGTAAGCCCACACCTCACAGCAGCTTATTCTCATTACAATAAACTATGGTTTTCCCATTTCATCCAAACCAGCACACTTTTACCCATTTGGGTATACTTGTTATTACGTATGTTTCAGATTGCAGCCTGTATCATTTGTTTTTGAAAGGATTCATCATTTCTACCCAATATCTCAAGGCCACAAAGGATTTTGTACTGTGCAATATTTCACCAAACCTTTCTCCCTATTTTAATATTTGTTAGAATTATGTAAATATGAAGCTGCCTATGATTGCATGTCTTGATATATAATAATGAGCACTCAACAGTATTTGTTATTTCAGAAACACTACTGTGGAAGAGCTCGTTTTTTAGTTTCATTATTCTTGTTTGTAGAAGAACTAGAATTCATAAAAGTCAGCCACTTCCATCCCTCTAATGGCAAAGCAATGCAGCCACGCAGTAACTAGCCAGCGGCAAAGCTAAGCCTGCTTAATGGAGCAATAAGATTGATCAGCAGATGTTAATGTATGTTTCTTGGAGCCCCACTGCTTTCAGATAACATTATGTATGTTTTATTTTATTGTTTGTGAATTAATAAACAGCAGCCCCATCTGCAATATTCTTTTTTCAGTGAATAGGGAAATTGTGACAAAAGTTTAGGCTTGGAATCATGCAGATGTGATGATCAGAGAGCCATACAACTGAATTCCTCACTTCCCAGAGAATATGGTCTCAGCAATGAATGGCTGGATGCAATTGTTTTCTAAAATAGACGTAGTCACCATTCATGGCAAATCTGTTCATGGCGAAACCTTGTCCAGCATTTTGCTGCAATCTATGGGCTACAGCACCGCTGGGCAAAGGCATCCTGTGCTTATTGGGCACAGAACAGGGCTTCTCTTCATATGTCTTGTTTTCTTATCCCACCTTCCCACCAAAAGCTCTTTCCAAAGTCCTAGGTCTTGTGTAGAGAAAGAAGTCTGGGACCAAACTGCTGCACTACCAGTGTGAAAACAGCATGTGCTTTTCTTTGGCTTATAGGGGTAATTTGTGGCTTCCCTCTTTACACAAGACCTAGAAACATGGAAAGAGAAGTTGTGTGTTCTCTTTCTCTAGGGTACATCAATCCCATACATCTGAAGTGCACACACACACACACCAAGGATTCTGGGAAGTGTAGAATGTTATGGGTGCCGAGGGTTGTTAAGAAATTCTTATTCCCCTCACAAAGCTACAGTTCCCAAAGTACCCTGGGAAGAGGGATTGACTGTTAAAACACTCTGTAAACTATAAATTTCAAGATACAAACTGCACTTATTGACATCAAAGCCTGCTTCCCTGAACCAGATCTGACTTAAGGGTTAAGGGTTAATCTGACTGAAAGGATCCAGCACATGTTCATGTGTATGCTAAAGCAACACATATATATTTCACATCTGATGCAGGATTCCTGTCATTTACATTGAAACATTTTACCCAAATATGCACGTTTCTTCACGTACAGTTCCTAAATGAGGTTTTACTCCAAAGTCGAGACAAAAAGAGGAGAAGGGGTTTGGAAAAGCTTTGCACATTTTAAGCTCAGTTGCATGCTGGTGTGTCCCACAACATTACTATGTAAGAAGGCAGATCAGGATTTGAGTATTGCATTCATATATACTTTATATAAGCAAAAACAGAGTTAACAACAATCACACAACAAAGGAGGCACTGGAAATACTCTATGTCATAGCAAAAACTATACAGGTATAGTTATTGTTGTTAAACTTTTATATCCTACATTTCAGCATCAGTTTGAAGATGCACAAGAGTGCATCTTTTTATTTTATAAAAAAAGGGGAAAACAAAACCAATCCAGTAAAAAACAGCTGACAAAATATAACCAAGGAAACAGGCAAAATGAGATCAAATATCCTGAATACGAAAAGGACAGCAAAACGTCATCAGGAATGGAGACAAGCAGAGGTCCCAGGGCAGGGAGTTCCAAACCTCAGGCACAGAAGAACCACCTTTTAGGCACACCCATCAACCAAACCTCAGGTTGTGGAAGGACTCACAAGTGGATTGGCAGGTTCATGTAAGAGGAGATGGATAATAAATATGGAGAATTATGCAGGAAGATAGCATTTCCCCACCCATCCCTCAGCGGGGATGCTACCATGTTTTCTTCCATTATTAGTATTGCTGCATTTTCTGCCAGCACGTTCCTTGTGGTCTGTTTTCAAGGATCACATTAAACCTTAATAATAGTTCTGTGCCATCATGACTTATTTCAGCTTGCCATCAAAATACTAATGGTGATTCTGGGATGATAAATATAGAGTTACTATATTGAGAACTTTGGTTAATCAGAAAGATGCTGATTTGAGTGTGCCCTTAAATGGCCTCGAGGGGGAAGATGGAAGAAAAAATGAATGCCAGACCCACAGTTGTGCTGTGCTTCAAAGCTGTCCTATACAAATGCAAGAAATGTTTCTTTAGCTAGAGGTATAATTTCAATATTAAGATTTTCCTTCACAGTGGAACCCCTGGCAAAAAATACATTTTTTTTTTTAAAAAAAACACTATAATATGGTATAAAAATCTGCATGGATTTTGAAAATGGGATCTGTGTACAGGAAGCAAGATTCCAATCCCTCCACACAGTGCTTAAAAGCTGCACAATAATTCCATTCCAGTGTAGACAAAGAGTGTGAGATAGCAGAAAGAGGTCAAATGCAAGGAGCTGGTCAGTCATGCTGCCATCACTCAGTATCACCACATTTTAACCATCCATTCTCAGATGAAGAGGCTGTTTTCCCTTGCAGCAGCCACCCTGCCCAAAAAAGGAATGATTTGAATGTACAGGTTGGGCTGGCTGATACCAGAGCCTTGGCAGCTCTCAGCTGCCCTCCTCAGGCAGAAAGGCTTTCCTGCTCCTGACAGCCACCCCACCTGAGAAGGCAAAGCTCTGAAGGCCACCTCAATCCATACCTTCAAAGGCTCCAGTCTGAGAAATATCCCAGGGGGAGGGGGGTAAGCCTCGTTTTGTGCCCAATGAGCATGGGGTGCCTTTGCCCAGTGGTGCTGTGGCCCATAGATTGCAGCAAAATACTGGGCAATATCTTCTCTGTGTGATGGGCTCATGGGGAAAAGCTGTCCCATGGGCCCTTGCTGCAGAGGGGAGGGGAAAGCCTATATAAGTCTGCTTTGCCTGGAGCTCACAGCCATTTTGCATTGAGAGCTTCCAGCGCACCCCCCCCCCTTGGGTTAGAGCCTTCACTGAGCAATTTTGGGTCGCTGGTTGACAGCCAGAAAGGATTCCCCCCCCCATTAACCTGATTGGCACTTGGTTGGGGGGGGGATTCTGCCTTTCCCTCAGTGAAATTATGGCTTTCCTTTGTTATGCAGAGGAACATTGTTTGTATGAGGGCGGAAATGGCATTGGGCAGGATCAACATAGTATAGGGGGGCCTCCATAAGGGGCCTGAGGCAAACCCAAGCATGGGTTCAGTATCTGCCTGGTTGGAATCTGCACCCTGGTCCACCAGTGAGACCTTGCTTGGTTGGTTTGCACCACGGCAAGGTTCAACACTGGCCGACTCCCGTCATACAGGTTTCAAACGATCCAAACCCAGCGGATCCATTCCATCAACATGGGGCTTGTGGAATGATGAACTGATCCCGGGACCCAATGCCATGTGAACCCTTGTCCTGCCTGCTGCTTTCAATAAAGATTTGGCCTGATGTTATCCCATCACCATTGTACAGTCTGGTTATTTTGCTGCTATCATGGGTCACATAATATGCCTGCCTGGGGAAATCCAGAGGATGGAAACATCTATATCTACACACACTAGGGTTGCCATATTTTGAAGAGCAAAAAAGAGGACACATTTGCCAACTTCTACTTTTAACTATGGATTGCTAGGACGACTCTCATTTTACATACCCCTGAAAAAGAAGACGTGTCCTGGAAAAAGAGGACATATGGCAACCCTAACACACACACACACACACACACACACACACACCATTTTGCTGGGGGCTATAACTTGTTCATTTTATTTCTTGTACACCAGGCCAACAGGAATGATTCCCAAAAAAACCAATATTGACATCATGACTGCAAGTTTTGCACGATGGTGACTCTGACTTGACAACTGACTAAATCTTACAGCCTATGGAGAAAAGCAAACAAGAGAAAGGACTGTGATCAAACAGATTTGCTTTGATTTTTCTGAGACGCCTAAGACACCAAGCCACATTAAGAAAACATGTTCACTAATTAGAACAGTAGTTATGAATTTCAACTTGCTGCATGATTAAAACTGTTTGTTATTCATCAGCCTATAAAAAGGTGGTTAAAATGTTAATTTGATTCTGGAACTACAATTTGACTAACAAAATTTATCTTTTTAGTAGTGAATATTTGCATAAGTAAGTAGTTACAAGAGCCCACACTGATAGGTAATGCAGAAACATTGTCAAAGTGCCAGAATTATACTTTGACAGGTGACAATCAAAATGCTTAGAAGCTAACCCCATCCTATTACAAATTAAACAAATAGGAAGCTGCCTATGTGTGGATTAAGGAAGGCTATCTTTTTAGAAACAATGAAAATTGTTAAGAATTTCAGGAAGGCTGGATTAATCACTGGACAAAGCAGGCTATAGAACTGGACTTCGGATGACATGGGGCCGCTACTGCTGCTATGTTATCTTGTGGTTCTGCAGTTTGGAAATTAAGCCCCTTCTGCAGTTTATACCCCATAACTTTGGCCCAGAATCCATTCAACCCAATCCAGACCACTGCATGAAGAGAAGAATACAATTGGCATTTCCACATAAGCAACAAATCTAACCTTCCTTCAGTGTCTCCACACCTTTCATACATTGTCACATTTGAATGCAACCTATGTATGGACGAGATGGTTGGACAGTATTCTCGAAACTACTAACATGAGTTTGACCAAACTGCGGTAGGCAGTGGAATACAGGAGTGCCTGGTGTGCTCTGGTCCATGGGATCACGAAGAGTCGGACATGACTAAACAACAACAACATCTACATATTGTTGCACGCTACCCCAATCTCCAAGTGGTACAAAATTCCAGGGGTTCTTGGCATGCTTACCCAGGGTTTGTAGATACTTTTGGGAATGAAGCACAGCAGAGACTGATGTCTTTACAAAATATTGTTTATTTACACATATATACAACCTGAGCCTGTTTTTTCTCCAGCTTCTAGCTCACATAACCACAAACTCTGCCCTCAAACTCAGGCTTTGTCCTTCGATCTGAGAGCTGAAGGAGGGCCTCCACCCATTTGTTGTCCAGCACAAAGCCCCATTTCCTTTCCTTTGTTCTATTAATGACCCAACCCCCAGGCTGTTACCACATCAGGAAGCTAGTCTGGCTTGATTACCTTTTAACACATTGCAAGAAAATCCAACCTAGTAATTTTTGGTCTTTCATGCTACTTCTGACTGGTCAATGGTTACTAGTCATGATGACCATGTTCAACCTCCACTGTCTGGGGCAGCATGTCTCTCAATGTTAATTGCTGAGGAACACAAGTAGGGAGGGAGCTGTTGAGCTCAGGTCATTGACCCTAAGGATCTGATTGGCCACTGTTGAAACAAGATGCTGGACTGTAATGGGCAGTTGGTCTGATTCAGCAGACACTTCCCATGCACTTATGATATTAAATATAGGCGACTTATGATTGTATGTGTATTTATTATCAATTTTTTTTTTGTTGAGATGGTGGTGAGGAAAATGTTATTGACACATGATAGAGTGTAAAGAGGGGGGTTCAAATGACCAAACAGTCCCTGAGCTTTTCAGAGTTTTCAAAAGGGTCTGATTATAACTTAACATGCTATTTTAGCAGTATTTTTTAATATATATAAATAAATAAAACAAAACTGACTTGTCAACAGAAGTGTAGGACAAGCTGAACAGAATGATTATATGAACTGAACAGTGAATATTTGTCTTTTACAAGGACGTGGAAATGTAGATAAAAACTGTTTCTTTACACATAATGAAACTCCACTGAGTTCAAAAGCAATTTGGGAAAGATAGCACCGATCAATAGGGGGAAATAAAGAGATACCACCTAAGGATAGAGCAAAGTTCACACCTCATCAGAAATCAAATGGAATGCAATTTTCGTAACCTACTACCGAGCCAAGAAATGGATTCAGTGCACCATTCCAATGGAAAACTATTGTTCAAGAACCACTAAAAATGCAAATGACAACAAAGCTTATTCACAAGGTGCACAAATATAGTCAAACATAAATGGTCAAAGGTTTGGACAGCAGAGGAAGTAAGTATGCAATGAAGGATAGCCTTTGGGAAGGGGCAGTCTACGGGTTAGCAGTAGGTCACTACAGGGGTGTGGGCCTCTACAAGTGCCCAATGACCTTTATCTTTGATGCCAGGACTGCATATGAGGGGAAAAAAACATTTTGAAAGGGGGGGGCTATTTTTTGATGATGCATATGTTCAGCAGGCATCAGCTTAAAAAGAGGAATTCATTTGGTTTTCTTTTCATGTTGGATGACCCAATCCAATGCTCTCAAACATGCTTGTGGGCTGGAACACCTCCCAGTTGGATTATAAATTCTTTGGGGTTTGTAATGCAAATTTTTTACATTCAAAAGAAATGAAGAGATCAGGAATGTATTGATCAGTGACTTACACTCAGACTTTATTTCAACCAACATGTGGTCACCAAGTTTTAAACCAGGTTTGGCAAGAGCCAGGGCGTTCATATCTGTCGATTACTACTCAACTTCACCGCCCTCCTGGGGGGAAGCCAATCAGTAACACTTGGAGGGACAGGAGACAGCAATTCTCATTTTGCCTCTGGTGGCAAAATGGGATGGGCCACCCCCAACCTGCAGCAAGACTTGACAGCAGCCCAACCACAACAGAAATGCCTTCCTTCTCCCAATGTACGCCTAGCAGACTCTGTCTAACCCCCCTATACCAATGTGCTTCTTC
The DNA here is from genome assembly GCF_009819535.1 of Lacerta agilis. NCBI lineage: Eukaryota > Metazoa > Chordata > Lepidosauria > Squamata > Lacertidae > Lacerta > Lacerta agilis. The sequence goes on along the minus strand of NC_046318.1, from coordinate 59,949,707 downwards.
TCCCTGCAGGTAAGCTTTAGGAGATGTGAAGGTGATAATTTTAAATAGAAATATTTTACTATTAAACATTTGAAAGATTTCAAAAATCTGTTTACAACAAAAGCCACTAAAAGCAAAGCCGTATTAAATGCAACAGCAGATTTTAAAAAAAAATCACATCAGTTCATTAAATAAATGAACTAGAAAAGAAAGATTGAGTGATAGGTCAACTGGTGGTCACACACCGGCTGGATGTGACACAGAGTCTACAAGGTGCTGGGCACTAGATGCAGTCCCTCTGCATAATCTGCTCCAGTTCTCAGAGAAAAGCTGCACGCTTGACAACAGTTAACATGTGAAATCACTAATAAGAATCTGCCAGTCCTGTGCGCCGCTTGAAAGATGAAAGAGAAATGTGATTAAAGGCAAGCAAATGAAATGAAAAAAGCAGCAATAATAAGGGCTGCTTAAAATGTACTGTGTGGTATCTTTCTGCTTGAAAAGGATGGAGCTGCATAGCAAGGGCATCAGCTTCATCGTTGCAATTCTAGAGACATCATCATTACCCTTACCCTTCTTAGAAACTGCTGATGCCTTCACGCCCAGATCTCCCATCCCAAGCATCTTTCTGCAAAACGTGTCAATCACTGTTTAGGAATTTCATGATTACATGGCAATTCTAGAGGATTATGGTTTTCTCAATTGTATTTGATAGGAATGTTGGTGCTTACATTATTTCAGAGTATCTGTAACTATTCTTGTGCATTTTATATTCTGAGGAGTACTAAATGAACGGTCTTGATTTTCCAGAAATGGTTTATTAACAAGACCCTTGCTCCCTACTGAACTTCCAGCCGCTGCTAAATCCATTTGTTTTATTCCCATAGGCCAGGCATGTCCAACAAGTAGATTGTGATCTACCAGTAGATCACTGGACATCTGCGGTAGATCACTGGTAGATCATTGGCTCCCTCCAAAGAAGCTGAACAACTGTGGCTCCCCTAAAAAAAAGCTCAACATTTTACCTCCTCCCCTGAAAAAACTCAGCAACTTTGACCTGGCTGAACCCAAAAAAAGGGAGAAGATCACTGCCAGTTTTTAATTCTGTGAGTAGATCGCAGTCTCTTGGGAGTTGGCCACCCCTGCCATAGGCAATTTAATTGCTAATTTAGTTGTTTTAATTGATTTTTATTTCTTTGCATTGTAAACCGCTTAGAGACTAAGCAGTATATGAATTGCTTAAATAAATAAATTGAATACATAAGTCTAGGTTTCGTTATTGGTTGGTTCAATCTTATGGTCGTGATATTGTAATATCTAGTTTGAATAACGACTTTGAGGTGGAGGGTGTTAACTAGAATTATGTCTGGGTTAATCTATTGATTGATCCGTTAAAGTTGATGCTGAGATAAAACAACCTCCTTTTCACCACCACATTCACAGATAGCAAAATGGGGAATGATTTAATTTGATTTGAGGGTAGCTATGTTTCAGGGAACTTGCCACTGCTGCCAGAGCTGCTTCTACTGGCCTGAAGCTGCAGATCACTTTTCCTCCCCTTCTCAGAAGCCCCTGTCAAAATAATGTTACATCATCATCCAAATCCCCAAAGTCAAGGTAAAAGTTCTATATGGAAAACTTTCAGCTCAGACTCTGCTACACTAGGCTTATTTCAGTCCAAGCTCAAAACATTATTCTGTACTGTGCTTTGCTCTGAATGGATTCATTGGCACTGCATATCAAATTGGTGGTGAATGGTTTTTGAAAGTTGACTGTGTTTGTCATGATTTTATCCATTCTGGAAAAGACAGATCTTGATTTATCTTTGCAATTCTACTTTTGTCTGTCTCTGTGAATGCTCTTATATATTTTTGATAGTTATTGATACCAGTGGTGCAGTCCTCAATGGCAGGAATAGTTTTGCTTTAAGCTGAAAAGCTTTTATCCACTTCACTGCTGAAGTTACATTCAAATTTTGGCTATTAAAGGTTGTGTTCAACTCAGCCACTGAAATTAATGAACCTAAGTTAGCCATAAGTGAGTATGACGAATAATGGATACAACCCAAAGTTTTCATTATTCTTATTACCGTAACCATTGTATCCCCTGAAAACTCTCCTGTCTTAAATTTAGTTCTCCACATTTCTGCAGGAGCTTACACTTTTTAAAGAAGTCCTCATGAAAATTCATCAGCATTTTAATGCACATTTCCCCTAATATATGCATTTTTTCAAAGAATTTTTGCCTTTTATATACACTTTTTCAAGCAATTGCCCCTAAGACGATGCAATTCTGTATGCTTGCTTTCACTAATATATGCATTCACTAATGTGTGCATTTTATCCTAGCATGTGGATTTTTATACATGTTTTGGGGGTTGGAGAATTGAATCGCAGAATTTGGAGGAGCTGAATTTCACAGGATCGCTGTGTTTCAGTTTGTGTATTGTTTGGGAGAAGTGAGTCACTTTGCATCAGAATGCAAATGGAATGTAATTGCTGTCCCATCCCTGCTTTGACACAGCTGCTGCCTAACAGACCTCCTTCTTTTGCATGCAGAAGGTCCCAGATTCAATGCCTTGCATCTCCAGGTATGGCTGGAAGGGATCCCTTGGCTGAAATCCTGGAGAGCTGCTGCCAGTCAGTGCAGCCAGTACTGTGCTAGATGGACCAATGGCCTGACTTGGTATAAGGCAGCTTCCTATGTTCCTCTGTTCCTATTTACTCCCTCCTCCATCCCACATTCACCCAGTGCTATACCAGCTGCAATGGCTCCCGGTGGAGTACAGGATCAAGTTTAAGGTGCTGGTTTTAACCTTTAAAGCTCACCCCATCACGGGGATTTGAACCGCCGACCTTCTGATCGGCAAGCCCGAGGCTCTGTGGTTTAACCCACAGCACCACCCACGTCCCTGGAAACAGTTGGTAACCACCTTCAATTTTAACCTGAAGATTGCCACTTGTCCACTTTTAATTTTAATTTGTTTGAATTAATTGTGGGGTGTATCTTAATTTATTGAGCGCTTGTTTTTATGCATTGTCTTACTTGTATGATGTGGAGAGCGGGATATAAATAAAAATTATTATTATTATTATTATTATTATTATTATTATTATTATTATTATAAAGGCAGTCTCCTGCACAGGACGTTGAGCTGAGGGGGTGCAAAACTGAGAAGATCCATAATTTAGAAGATCAATTTGGGTGCACCAAATTTTGGCCTCGCTCAGGACTTCATGTTACCAAAGGTTATCAAAGTCCATCTCTTCCTCCTCTGACTCTGAGCTTGAGACTGGAGCCATAACTGTAGGAAGTTGGACTAGATGGACACCTAAACTGTTTCCTCAGGACTCTTCTTATGTCCTATTCACACACACACACACACACACACACACACACACAGGGCCTATAGAATATTTTTTATGTGAGAAAGTGATTATTTTAATGGCACTAATCTTCCTCTCCAGCTGGCTTCAAATGGCTGAACCCAGAGTTACAACTCTCACTTGTCCCACACTATGGAGAGAAAGATTTTCACAGCTTAATAACTTGGCCAATTAAATTTTAAACAATTCAAAAGGGTCTTGTTATCATTGCAGAATAATAGACTACAAAATGTTAGTGTTGCAGGGATAAAATATGAAAGACTCTTTCTCATGCTGTTCTTAAACCTCTCTCCTTTGATTACAGAATAAATTCTAAAGGAATTAAAAAATAATGCTTCCCCTAACAAGCATCTTGTGGGTGGCATGTAATATTTTTTTTTCATCCTGTAGATTAAAGACATACAATATAGTAATTATGGGTTCCTTTTGAAGTCAATTCTTTGCATACTAAAGGCTGGAACAAAAGTCACTGGAATGTCATGAAACAAAAAGCATTGTTTGTGTTTTTTCATGCAAGGACCAAATTCTTCAGCTGCCAGTTCTCTCTGAATTACAATGTTTGAAATAGGGCCTCCTTTTGAGGGGAGCAGAGCAAAGTTGTCCTGGGTTGAACGGTTAGAGGAAAGGAAATGGCCCGCCAGGAAACTAGTGTAGCAAATCCACCTCACCCAGCAATCCATGTCTGCTATCTTACCGGTAGAAATATCACTTTTTTTAAAAAAGCATTGTTTTGTTTTGTTATTCAGAAGCTCTTGCCAACTGGAGACACAAAAGTTGCTTGCCTATTGGAGGCATGTTACTCTTGAGTAGCTTTTATTTTAATAGGAAAAGAATAATTTGGAAAGTCACTGATAGTAAGTAAAGCAAGCATGCATAAAATTACATTACTTCTGCTGCTTTCTGTTGCAACTCCCATTTCTACTATAAATTAGGTGGAAGGTGTCTTGGTTTGGCACTAGTATGTAAGATAGATTGCATACTGGTGTTGCTCTAATACTGTACACACACACACACACACACACACGTACACACACACACACACACACACACTGTCTCTGCTATTACAAAACTTGGTGTTTGTTCTATTCTGCAACCAGAAGTGTCAATGTAGGAAATGTTTTCCACTGTCTTCCCATTCATTTCAACGACCCAAAAAGAATCCAGATAAACGAGCTCAGCAGAGACCAAAACTAGATGAGATGCTTCCAAAGTTCTCTCCAAGTATCCAGTGGATATCATTTACTTGCTTTATTTCAAAGGTTTGTATCCTGCTTAATCGCAGCAGTCTCTAAAGTGCTGCACAGAAGACCCAATACAGTAAGGCTGAAAATGAATTAAAACTATAATCTGGTTGCAATGATTTAAAGAAGTATTCAATAAGCACCAGAGGTTCTGCAGGGAGGGGGCCTGCCTGACCTCAACAAGATTGGGTCCACAATACCGAATGCATAGCTTCTTGTGGATCCAAGCTGTGCATCTGAGCCATGGAAGACCACTAACAGGGATTTCCTCCAAAAATATGCCCTTCTCTAAATTTTGTGATGTAGCTCTCCGCTCAAAAACATACTAAATGTACATGAAAATGCATATTTGCGGATAAAATGTATCTAGAAATGCTAACTGTGAAAGAAAATATACTTAGAAATGCGTGAATTAACACGAATTTTGTTTTTAAGCCCCCCTGCTGATTAAGGCATAAACTGGGAGAGAATTAACAGATGGGGGAAAGACAAAGGGCAGCACCTTCTTTTCACCAGTGCCCCTCCTAATTCTGCACAGGGGTTTCCCAAATTATATGGAGCAGATGGGGGGCATGTGGAGCATGTGGGGTGAGGGTGGGGAAGTCACTGCACTTGTCATAGGATACCACCCACAGACCATCCATTCCTTGAGCTACCTGCATTTTTTTTAAAAAAAACCCAATCCCAAAATCCTAAAACAAAAAAGATAGAAATATTTTAATAATAAATGGTTAATAATAAATACTATAACTCCAGCAAAAAAAAATGATCCAAGTTTAAGCTACAGCGTCGTTATTTTTAAGGAAAAACTCCTTGAAGTCTTTTTTTGTGTGCGAAAAAACTTTGCATCTACATGGCACAGAAACAGAATTATCTTCAGTTCCACCATATTCTCAGAGGGAAACCTGTTAATTGATGGGAGCAAGGAAGAAATCATGTTCCAGGCATCACTCTCTGGAGGGCCTGAAATTCTCTGGCAGATGGATGAGGCAAGGGAATTTGCAGCACATGATGTGCTGAAAGCTCAAGCTGAATTTTGTTCACAGCTAGTTATGAGTTCATCTCTGTAGAGAAGATGGTTAGGGCAGGGGATTCAAACAGACTTCTGGATTTTTTAAAGAAAGCAATTCACTTGACCAAATCTTTTATTTTTTAAGGACTTCATACATACCATACATTTAAAGAACCTTCTGCCAGACTCCTGGGAACTGTAATTTGTTAAGGGTGCTGAGAACTGTAGCTCTGTGAGGAGTAAACTACCTTTGCAAGGATTATTGAAGGGGTGGACACATGCTTTTCAACATATGATGCGTACTCGGTCTCTGAGCCATTGGGTTGGATTCCCGACTGTGGAAAGAACTCTACCCACAAGTTTCTCTGCAGGAGGAAAGTAGAAGTAAATTTGGCCAATTCCTTTAGCCTCCTTTGCTCCCACAAGAGTTGCTTCAGAGGGTCAAAGAACCCCCCACAACACTGCTGCAGGGAGAAGGTGGCAATCAGCTATATCAGGCATAGGCAAACTTTGCCCTCCAGATGTTTTGGGACTACAACTCCCATCATCCCTCGCTAACAGGACCACTGGTCAGGGATGATGGGAGTTGTAGTCCCAAAACATCTGGAGGGCGAAGTTTGCCTATGCCTGAGCTATATTCACTTCTCCTCCAGTGGATCAAGGTTCCTTCCATAAATGGAAACTCATGGAAAAGCAAGTCTGGTCCCAACCCAGGGTTTTAGATCTGTGGTTTTATGGTTCCGCCACACCTGTTGAGCTGCTTCTGTAAAACAGAATATAAACTCAGGAGCGCAGAAAAGAAATGGGTGATTAATGAACATTAAGCAGTTTGAAGCATTTCTAGCCCACATTTCTTCTGGTGTTTGCCGGGCACATTTCTCACCCCCGGCAAGCGCTGACCAGATCCCAACCTGCGTAGCTCAGCAAAGTGGCTGCATCTTGTGTAGGGCTGGTCCAACTATTAGGCAGAGTAAGGCAGTCACCTCAGGCACCAGATGTTTGGAGACAGATTGATTTATAGCCCTGATCTTGGTGAGGCGCTTCTGTCAGTTTAAGTTTCTCTCATGTTCCCATTTTTCTAAACTTAAATTCGGTTCCCCCCCATCACTTTGCAATTTGTTTTTAAAGTCCTTGTGAACATTCACCAGCATTTTAGAGCTAGCTTCTCCTCATATATACCAGTACATTTCTTTCCTATGCATATATACAATTCTATACCATTTCTCACGCTAGTATACAAATTTTTGTACCAATTACTGGGCTGGAGGACTACACCGCAGAATTCAGAGAAGCGTGAATTTCAAAGTATGGCTATGTTTTGGGTCTCACATTGTTTCAGAAATTACAAATCAGGGTCACCTTTAAATGCAAAGTAAATCAAACTTCTCCTCCATCCCTACTTTAGACCATGCCATATTAGCCTTTTTGGCCTGTTCCTCCCTCCCACCTATACAGCCCTGCCACAACACACACACACACACACACAGAGAGAGAGAGAGAGAGAGAGAGAATAAAAATATGTACTTCTGGAAATTCTTTTTAGTTGCTTTCCTACTGAAAAATAGTATTTTAAAAAATGTGAGCAGGGAAATGGGTTAAAGATGAGCAAGTAAAGAAAATACCAATTTTAATTCCAATATATATAATAGGCTAGGTATGTTATCAATTGGGGGGGGGGAGAATCCCCATTTAACTGAATTATAGGAATCTCAAACTGGCTTCCCTTTGACAGCTGTAGTACAGTTCTGAAATTAGCGGAGTATGCATTCTGGCTTGCCATGTGCCTCTATAATCACAGCCACCATTCAGCAAGCCCCCCTCCAAAAAAACAAAAACAAAAAACACCCTCGATCTCAAACTCAGACCTAATAACTGTTAACACCTTATTTTGGCACCTAAAGCTGAAGCACAGCATGGAGACAACATATGTGCCCAAGCGCTGACAGACTGATGCTGCATCCCCCACCGCTGGCACCGAGGCAGACAGACAAGCTGGCTGCAGCAGTGGTGGTGGCGGCAGCAACAGCAGCTGACATTACTGGAGGGCAGGTTAATTAACATTTGGAAATTAAACAGTACAACATGACTTGCAAGCATGAAAATAGAGATTGCTCCGTCATTTACAGTTGTGGGAGAAAATTGAGAGAGAAAAACCTTCATGAAAATACCAATTTTAATTCCAATAGATATAATAGGCCCTGATGCGCAGGGCCGTCTTACCCATAGGCGCTAGGGGTGCGGGGCACCTGGGAGCCCGGCTCTCAGGGGCACCAGGCCAAGAGTCCAGGGGCCGAGAGTTGACTCCAGGGAAGAGCCCACCCATTGGTCAGAGCACTGCTGTGGGCTCTTCTGCTGCAGGCAGCTCTGCGCTGGGGGTTTGGGGTCGACCGAGCCAGCGAGACACTGAGATGGCTGGCCAGCTCTGCCCTCCTGCGTGCCTGGGACTGGGCAACCTGGGGGATGGGCGCCAGGAAGATATTTGCACCCCAGCGCCGCATATGCTTAAGACAGCCCTGGTGATGCTACAACACATACAGGACAGGACAAATGTTAGAATAAGCACCTACAAAAGGAAATGACACCAGAGCTGTGGCATGATATTGTACTATTCACAATCAGATCTAAGGGCAAAGTTGTTCCTTGATTATCTAGTCGGCATAGATGTGTGATCTAGTGGTGGAATTATTATGATTGTGTATTCACCATCATTCTTTACTTATATATTATCACCCCACATTCAGACCCCAAAATATCAAAAGGCAACTCACATAAAATAGTAGAACACAAGCAAACTGTTCAAACCATCCTACTGAAACATTGAACTAAAATCATGAAAACTGCTCAGCTATAATGAGACAATGAATGCCACAAAAAAGCCAGTAAACAAGAGCACACAGATACTTCCTATTGGCAGTCATGCCATCCCATCAAAGGCTTCTTCCGGGGGAGCTGTGGCCATCGCTGGATGCGCGGAAAACCCTCTTGGGGTTTCCGAACGTCCCGGGGGCAAGAAGGGTCTCGCAAAGGCTATGCGGACCCAGTTGCTTAACTTCATTAAACAGTGGTGATCTAAATATATATGTATAGAAAAACACAATTCCAGCAAAATAAAAATTAAAAAATTAAAAAAATTGAATCTTCTGCTGTCATGGTTGCCCTGTCAGCCTTCTAAAAAGCCACAAGGGGGGTGCATAGCTTTGCTTCACACCAACATTGCTCATTTTTGTTGTAGAAACAAACCATACAAATTTAATAAAAAGGGGGAACATGGTATACACACTGGGGTAACTGCTTTTCTCCCCAGACAGTATAAAATATAGGATGCTTCATGAATTTGTGTGTCATCTTTGCACCAGGACCAAGCTAATTTCAGTATCCTTCCAATTTTAGTATATGTGTCACCCAAACGAGTGCATTGCGGCTGAGACGATAATTACACAACAAGGGCTTGCGTGAGTCAGCTTTGAATCGTAAAGCAGCAGTGAAGAGGTATGCTGTGAAACTTTGCCACTTGGCATCTCCACAGAAGCTTGAGAACTAAAAATGAGGGGACCTTGCTGAGGAATGCGAAATCCTCTCCCCCACCTCCACCCCATCTCGAAGCTGTTGATGCAGACATTTTGGATTGGCATGGCAAATAGCTCCTCCCTATGTTAGAAGAAAGAAAAAATTGCAATGGGTGTGCTTTGATGCTCAGGGTCTTGCTGCACCTCTAACCGTGGGGGCATTTTTCAACATCTCTTGCTCAAGTCATAGGGCTGATTGTAAATAACAACATATTGCCCTCAGTGTACATGGAACTTTAAAGTGACATATATTAGCAAAGGTGACAAAGTAGAAATTTGTATAAGCACACTTTGCCTTAGTAGAGGATTAGAGCTAGCTACTAATACTTAAAATCTAACCTAAAACAAAACACAGATCTTTCGCTGGAATGATAATGCATTTGCTAGCTTTAGCAATTGAGGTCCCTGCCTCAAAATGCACAGCACAATTTAAAGACAAACCTTCTAGAAGATGGCATTGGCAAAGCAATTCGTTCAAAGCAATGTGATTAGGATGCATCCACAAGAATATACCCCTACAACAGGGTTGGCCCTCCAGGTGTTTCTGGACTACAACTGACCACTGGCAATCTGGCCAGGGCTGATGGGAGTTGGAGTCCAACAACATCTTGAGGGCCACAGGTTCCTTATCCCTGCCATATAAGTTTCACTGCTAACTTTCCAGGCCAGTTCATGATGTATATTAGAAAGATCTTAGAACTAAGCTGGAAAGGGCAGAAGGCCAAGAATGAATTTAATACTTACATCTTCCTGAGTATCTTTATTAGGATGTTCAACTTCTCTACGAATTCTGGAGAACCAGCACGTAACTTCTGGCATTTTTTAATCAAATCTAAATAGATGGATATGTTGTGAGAACCTTTGCCAGCTACAGTACCTTTGCCGAGCTTACAGGAATGTAACCTGGGGACAAAGAGGAGATATAGAATGTTAGATTTAGAGGAAACTCATCCTGTAACTTCTAGGGAAATTGGGCATGATTTATTAGGTTAATAGGCTCACATGCTTATACCTTGGCACTTGTGAGGAACCAAGGGTTGCCACAGCGATTTCACTAATCATTCAAAGCAAAATTGGGAGTTCCTCCTCAGGAAAAACTTCTGAGGGATTCTGAGGCAAGCCAGAAGAGTTTAAGTAAGAGACACAAAACTTTTCCAGGCATTCTGCACATCACTCCATTATCACTGGGCTTTGCCCAAAGCAAAATCTGAAGCAAATGTTGTGTTTCTTTCTTATGCAAATCATCTGAAGAATTTTGAGGGAAGCCAAAATAATGTTGGCATGGTTAGCAACCTCTTTCCAGGGGCATTTCACACATTCCATCTCCCCACAGGCTGGTGGAACACCAACAGGAACTTGGAGAATGAACCATATCTCAGTGGTGGAGTTTGTCTTTTGTGTGCACAAGGTCCTAAATTCATTCCCTGGAGTCTCTAATTAAAAGAAGAGCAATATTTCAGGTAGCAAAGCTGAGAAACCCTGCCCTTTTGGAGATCTGCTGCTAGTCTGACTCCATCTGCACTATACATTTAAAGCAGTATCACACTACTTCAAACTGCCGTGCCATACCTCAGAGGATCCTGGGAACTGTCATTTGTTAAGGTTGCTAAGAGTTGTAAGGAGATCACCCATTCCCCTCACAATGCTACAAAACTCAGAGTAGTTTAATAGTCACTCCCTGTCTAGGGAACTCTGAGGATTATAGTTATGTAAAGGGAACAGGGTTCCCATAAAAACTCTCAGCACCCTTAGCAAACTATAGTTCCCAGAATTCCCAGAATTAAAGTGCCATGATATTGCTTTGTATGTAACAGCAGATGGCACCTCAGAGCAGACAACAGGGCTAGATGGACCAGCAGTCTAACTCAATATAAGGCAGACTTATAGGTTTATATCTCTAATAATTTTCTATAATTCATCTAACAGTACTCCAATTTCCTTCGTATCTGCTATGAAGGAAAACGTTGTTGCAGTAGACTTTTGAGTTAGCAGATTACTCTTGCTATTATTGCAGTACTGATAAATTTATCATATGGAATATTTTTTAAAGAAAGCATTTGAATACAATATCACATAGGTAATCAAATAGCAGATTCAAGTAAAAAGGACATGTTGGAACAGCATTAATTATAATTATACAGCAGTTGAAAAGGAGCTTCTCCTTTGCTTTGGTCTTTTAGTATGGATTAAAGTGGCATCAGCCTATAAAATCACAGAACACGAGTCCCAGCTTGTGAGCCTTGAAGTTATCTACCTCACCTTTCCTGGTCTTGATGATGGCAAGAGTAGCCCAGGTTTAATCAAACTTGCTGGAGGACCTTGGGCCAGCCAGCAGCTCTCAGCCTAACCTACCTCAAAGAGCTGATAAGGATAATAGGGAGAGGGGGAAAGGCATGTGTGCCAACTCAAAGGTATCTCAAGCACTGTAGATTTTTGAGGTGGCATTTACTGAGACCTTGTGTGTGTCATAGGAAGTAGGCTGCTGCCCATGGGCACCACATTGGCAACTGCTGTATGTAGGTCAACATAGCCAAGGTTTCATTTGGCTGCAGAAATATGAATCTGAAGAGGAGTACTAACTACAGAGGCAAACCTTTGGGGTCAGGAGTGTACCAGTATTTCCCTCCCCTTCTCATCATTCTGCTTTGATACAAACCATGCTGCTCAACTTGGTACCAAACTAAACTCCTGCATCCCAGGATGGGCAGAACATTACATTAGGGCACTGTTTCTTCACTGTAAAGTTCTGTAAAAGGGTAGCACTGGTGATGGGATAACATTTTTTTTTATTAAGATGATTCTTCTCAGAGGGTCTGCTGCAGTTTGCCTTCAGTGTATATAGTCTCATTCCTCCCCTCCCCCAAAATATATATGTATAGAAAAACACAATTCCAGCAAAAAACAAAAAAAACATTACTGCAACAGTGAATCAGGCAATAAATTCAATATTGTATGCATCTGCCTTGTTCCCTTACAGCATATTGCTTTACAGTTAATGTGTATAATCTTATTAGCTAATTGCATTGATCCTCAGCTCACTTGTAAGCAAAATTACTCTGAGTGCATGGTGGTACTTAAAAGTAATTCAAAGTATCTATTAAAATAAGAATTTTGGTGCATCAGCAAGGAAGAAAGTCTAAGCTGCTAAAATATTTCGCCCATTTAAAGATTGGGCAATTTGCTGATCTGTAAAAATTACTTTTCTGTTAAAAAATAAGGAGAGCAAAATTTTAAGTGCCAAAATTTACTGAATGCTTTCCTGAAAGCAAAGAGATTGACTTTCTGTCCACAGTAACCTAGAAATCCTACCTCTGTAAACACTGGGCTAGATTAAACTTTAAATGATAAATTCCCAGGAAAGAAAGGTCATATTGTTGTGTAATCATCTTCTTCCAAAGCATTCCTGTTTGCTAAATAATATTGACCGATGTGAGTGGTGGCAAATATATAACCCTCCTTGGTTTTTCCCCAAGGACCTGAAAGTAAAAACGAAATTTACAATGGCATCACCAGATTTATCATACCTACCGGTACCTATTTTGTGAGGCATTTTACCACTATTAGAGCTGAACTGCAACCTAACCACTGTTACACCTGAGCTCTTTCGTTGCAGTTTGCTGTCCTCCTGGCATATTTCATCTTGTGTTATAAGACTGCCGACTGTAAAATTACCTAGACAAATAGAGCTTCTATAGCATAGGGCATGTATAGATTGTCATGTGTGAGGAATGCACACACATAGGGGTGAGTATTTTTGCCCTAGAATTGCATGCAGTGGACATTTATTTGTTTGTTTGTTTTTTATTAATGACCCATCACAGCTGGGCTCTTAGTCTATAAGGAAGTGAAAGATAACTTCCTGACACCAGCACCTAGTTTTGACAACGTTCTTCTGCCAGATGAGCCAGACAATTGCCAAGTAATCAGGAAAAGAGAATAGTCAGCAACCCTCATATTATCAAGGCTTAGTGATTAAATGGAAACTAGCAGTATGCAGCCAAAGCTAGAGTTCCACCTTCGCACACACCAAAATTATGCAAAATACATCTTCCACATCCTGCTTCCCAATCTTCCTCTTTCCTTCTGAATCTTTCTGGCTCACGAGCTTCCCATCCATTAACATCACAAAGGACATGCGTAAATGATTTCCCCCCCCCCCACGCAAGCCCTACCAGCTTTTCACTCTGCTTATAACATGGATTGCCACCAGTCAATGTAGAGGCTATAAGCAAGATAGAGATAAGTATGGGAGAAGGACATGGGAGGCAGATTTCCTTGACGATGTAGCTACACAGGGTAGACTAATGTCAGGAAGGACCATGGCTGAGTGGCAGAGCACAATTTCTGCAAGCAAAGGGACCAAACTTTACTCCCTGGCATATTCAGTTAGAACAAAATCGAAAATTCTTTCCAGTAGCACCTTAGAGACCAACTGAGTTTGTTCCTGTGTATCTGAAGAAGTGTGCATGCACACGAAAGCTCATACCAGGAACAAACTCAGTTGGTCTCTAAGGTGCTACTGGAAAGAATTTTCGATTTTGTTTTGACTATGGCAGACCAACACGGCTACCCACCTATATTCAGTTAGATCTATCATGAAGTTAGATCAGAGATAGCCAAATGTGTTAATCCCTAAATGTTATGGTTCCCCTGAGCTCCAGCCAGCATGCCTAATGGTCAGGGATGGTGGAAGCAACTGGAGGGGCATAGGTTCCCCATCCTTGCTGTAGGCAATCACTGGATGCATAGGATAAGCTGTTGGCGGGTGAAATGGGGCAAAAGATAGAGGAGCCCAAAAGTGATGAGAAGAAAGGGGAAGAAAGCAGCGTCTCAACTAGCAGATTAGCTCTTGGCAATCCTGGAAATGCTTCACTATGATGTGCAGTTGTATACCGTATATACCCGAGTATAAGCCGACCCGAATATAAACCGAGGCACCTAATTTTCCTACAAAAACCTGGGAAAGCTTATTGACTCTAGTATAAGCCGGTTCACCTTTGCCGCTGTGGAGGAGGAGGAACGAGCAGCCCGAAAGCAGCCCTTTGGGCTGCTCCTTCCTCTTCTTCCTTTGTCAAGTTTGCATTTATGCGAGCAGTTCAGGAATGGAACAAGCTGCCTGGGGAGAGTAAAGAACCGCCGTTCTTGTACACTTCTTAAGGAATGGTTGACTGGGGAGAGCGGGTGGCGGCACGAGCGGAGAGAAAGGGCTTATTTCTCGCCGCCCCCACCGCCTGTCTCACTCAAGTATAAGCCGAGGGCAGCTTTTTCAGCACAAAAAATGTGCTGAAAAACTAGGCTTATACTCAAGTATATACGGTAATTCATGTCTAATGCTTCAATATCACACAACTATTTAATGAAATGCAATAACATGAATTAACTCCCCAAAGTAAAGAAGCCCAAAACTTGAGCAATTTCTGCTCTCAATTTCTGGTCCACGTTTTCTGTATCCTTCATTCCCAGCTGCAGCATCTCCAACACCACACCACACTGCAAGACGTCTCATAGGAACTCTTCTGGGTTCTCTCTGAGATTGCTCAGTTGCTTCACTTGAGAAGTAATGTCTAAATTCTCATCTCATTTTCACTTCAGGCCAGATACAGCAATAGCTTCAATAATTACATGATTTAAACATGTTTGGGTCCCCTCAAAATTCCTCAGGTGGTTTGTTTTTCCTCAGAAGTTTTGCCTGAAAAGAAGAATTCCCCAACCTTACATGGAATGTTGATTTACATTAAATTTAGAAGCACAGGAATCTGCTTTATAGTGAGTCAGACCATTGGCCTATTTGGCTCTGTGCTGCTGACATCTACTAGAAATGGCTCTCCAGGGTTTCAGGCAGGGGGCACTCCCAGCAGTACCTAGAGATGCCTGGGATTGAACCTGGGACCTGCTGCTTGTGGAGCAGATGTTCTGCACTGGGCAATGCCCCTCCCCCCAAATCCCCCATAAAAAGTTAGTTGGAAAAGGTGACACTCTCTAAACCCCGTAACAGCTTCTAGAAGTGGCATGAACGTCTACTCCTTCTAAACTGTATATTGCCTTCAGCTTTTTGTTTTCTCCTACACTCAGTTGCACTGCAGGAGAGTCTAAAAGCCAGCAATATGGAAGATTTAATTAATTTGGATAACAAAAAGTACATATGGCTATAGAACAACCACTATCCATGGATTGAATTTTAGCCAGCACTGAAGAAAAACATTTGCCATCATTATCCTTTTCAGAAAATAGCAGTGCACTTGGACTATGAACAGGGTGCATGCAACCAATCACTTTCTGAAAGGCAGGACAAATGCATTTTGAAGCAACAAACAGATGTTTCTGCTCAAGCAGAAAATGAATTTACCACTAGCTACTAATCTTTGTGTTCCACAGCTAGTCCGTGGCATGTGGTGGCGATGACTAACCTCATATCCTCGTCAGCTTACCTAGCCTTCACTTTTTTTCACATGAAATAGAAAATTGTTTAAAATATGAATTACCCTTTTGTTCTTCTTTCAGGAATCCCCGGCAATATGGCATTTTCTTTAATGAATATTTTGGGATAAGTTTCCAGGAACTTTCGATGAGCATCTTCAGTGGTATATGGATTACCGGTATCCCTAAAGAGAAACAGGGAAACGGTGATTATTTTCAAAACAAAATAAAAATTTTTAAAAAATTCCTTCCAGTAGGCAATGCTGTTACTCGTCCCAGGCTTATACTTCAGCTAGTATAAGATTCAGCTGACATGATCCAACATCCTGCTTACTACCTGATGGTGGCGTAAGGTTGTGCTGGTCATTGAGTAAACCACCATCCACACCAATGACAAGCAAATACAGCAGTGCCTAAAATCACAATCCTAGGCTTGCCACACTGAGTTCCATGGGCTCCATGAGAGTGTCTGAGCCACTGTCATGGTTTGCTGCTTTGACTAAAAATGCTGCCTAAACTTTAGGGGGCAGCAGGTGGGAAATTGCAGGACCAGCTAGTGAAGGCAAGTAGTACAAGAAGATTTGCACTCCCCGTGCTTGCCACCTGAAGCAATTGCCTCCATTTGCCCAATGAAAGGGCCAGCGGTCTATATGAAGCTTCATATAATGGTGCAATAATTACTAGTACTTGAAAGGCAGTTCTTCAGATGTCATGCTGCAATCTCTTTTGCATTCGTGTGCCATGGAGTGTATATTTGTTTTCAGTTGTCTGCTTGTTTTGCTCTAATGATTCCTGCAGCCCAAATGTATAGGTGCATATGTTCCAAGTTCTAAAGGTTTCTTGGCTTGTTTTTCTTTGATATGGAAAGTTCTCAATAAACTGTTCTTAAAATGCACTTTGTATATTGCACTTTGAATCAGCACTTTGATGTTTTAAAGCATATATAGGCTTTGCCTCTGAGGAAATATCTATGTATACTTTTTGTATTATGATATTGTCAGTTTAGTTCCACAATTAATACATTTCTATCCAGAGATATACATGGTTTTGTATTTTATCTGTTGAACATGCACACCAGCTTTCATTCCGGTGTCACAATCTTCAAAGGGACACATCACACTGCATTGTGTTTTCCACCCTTTTCGTCAGCCTTGAAAATGGATGTGTAAGTTGAGCTGAGGTTCATGCTTAAAATCAAGCATGTTTTTTTTAGCATGCACAGCGAGTCTCATTCAGCTGTCTTGATGTGGCAGTCTTCAGTCTCTCACATTGCACTTTCAATCTTTCCTCCTGCCCCACTTTGAAAATGGGCATGAGTCTCAACCTGGTATTGAGTGTGAAAGAAATCTGACATTTGAATTTGTAAGAGAGAGTGGTGCCCTGAATGCATCACCACATTTCATTCCAATATCTTGTATTTAAATTGAGTTATTAAACTATTCTGTTGTGCATACTGCTTATTGGTTTGCAGTCCAATTACAGCAGCATCACAACAGGCTAGTTAAATGAAAGGCCTTGCTTCACTCAACCAAGAATAACTAAGATTAGATACAGCCTTAAAACTATAAACATAAAACCAGGGCAATACCCCTGTCAAATCAGATACATCTTAAAGATCACAAACATAAAACAATTTATACCAAGCAATACCACTGTCAAAATAAAAACAATGAAGCATTTAAATGAGAAGCTGTATTAAATAAAACAAAAATAGAGTGATGGAAGCATATTAGCTAAAAGAATTATGACTAGTCATTTCCCTGATCTAGTGGTTCTAAATCTAACAACAATGTTCAGAGCCTTTTTGGTTAGCTCAGAAATTAGTAGAGCAAAACTTTATGAGTATGTGAATTCATTTAGTAACACTTGAATGGCTTCTCTGTTCGTCAACCTGCTCAACGTTGAGACCCCATACAAACATTGGGACATATTCTCCTGTAAATCACTCCCCCACTTTGAAACAAGTGATTAGTCAGTTTGAGTACCTTTTCATAATCATAAACTGAGGGGGTTGAAGTAGAGCAAAAAGTACACTAATTAACCTTTCTCAATGCTACCTGTGGGTAGAGTGCAGTCCTAAATTAGCAATTTTTATTAATTTTGCCACACCACCACTGAGGTGTAGTGGTTAAGAGCGGTGGACTCTTAATCTAGTGAACCAGGTTCCCGTCCCCGCTCCTCCACATGCAGCTGCTGGGTGACCTTGGGCTAGTCACACTTCTCTGAATTCTCTCAGCCTCATTCACCTCACAGAGTGTTTGTTTTGGGGGAGATAGGGAAAGGAGGTTGTTAGCCACTTTGAGACTCCTTAGGGTAGTGATAAAGCAGGAGATCAAATACAAACTCTTCTTCTTCTTCTTCTTCTTCTTCTTCTTCTTCTTCTTCTTCTTCTGTCCTTCCAGCAACTGGAATGCCGTATACACAAAGAGAGAACATTCCCATGATAAGGTGCCCCTCAGTCTCAATAATATTCCCCATCCCTGGTCTAATTTATATATATGATCTGGGTTTGGGGTTACATGTCTCTTACCATACAAAACAGAAAGAGAAACATGCCAGAAGTGAGACACTGAAGCGAGAGTTCTGGTTTTACATTTTTCGTTCATTTTGTTTTGTTTGTACAGTTTCTCACATTAATAAAAGTTGGCAATATCTTCTATCGCCTTTAAATGTTTTAGCTTTCTCTTACGGCCTGAGAAAAATGTAAATCTCTGCCTTCCATATTAGAAAAGGCAGCAGGTGCAGTCTGATATGTGTCTAACTAATGTCACCATCATCTAAATATACCCCAAGTGAATTTTCCTCTTTAATTATGTTCTATCTTGAAGAAAATTGCCCTTAATTATGCAGAAATGCAGTTCTGAAATGTCCTGAATTCAAAGGTTATGCCATCAATAAATTATTCAGGCTCACATCCTTCAGCCCATCTCCCTCACTGTGATTTTTAAGTCAGTTTTTAAATTCAAACTCCATAGACAGACATTTGCACAACAAGTAATGCCTTGTAGCTCGGTTGGGGCAATGATTTATCAAAGGGTCATGTCAACTCAGAAATCAAGTTTGTTACTAACATGATTGTGAAAGCATCTCATCATAGTTAGAGCTGACTTTCTAGCAGGTCAGGCAACCATTTTTGAAGGGGCCCCAAGCAGTTGATTGATTATACCAAAGAGCTCTCTTGAGTTATTATCTTCCAAGTAAATGTACATTCCAGATAACACTAGAACAAATGGATCACTGGAAGATGGAGTAACATGAAATATGGACCAATCTAGAAATAGGGATCACATCAAGGGAAATGAAGTGTCAGCCTGGCTCCTACCATGGAAATCTACACCACAGAAACGGTTTGCTACACTTAGTCACCATTGTCCAAGAATAGTGCATCCTATATATTCCAGGAAATATGGTACAATTTGCATAAGGCATTAGAACATCTACTTATCTTAGTATTATATTACAGTGGTACCTCAGAAGTTGAACGGAATCTGTTCCGGAAGTTCGTTCAATTTCCAAAATGTTCAGAAACCAAGGCGCAGCTTCCAATTGGCTGCAAGAAGCTCCTGCAACCAATTGGAAATCACGGAAGCCACATTGGACATTCGGGTTCCAAAGAACATTCACAAACCGGAACACTCACTTCCAGGTTTGAGGTATTCGGGAGCCAAAACGTTTGACTCGCAAGGCACTCAGGATCCAAGGTACGACTGTACTTTCAAAATTACTTTTTCACCAGGTTCAGCATTTGGTAGGTTTCTCATGTGGACTATTTACACCACCATTTAGCAAAGGAGATCTGCACACAGGGGGTGGGAAGTGTATGTGTGTGCAGCTGATGCAGAGTCAAATCTAGAGACATGTTTCAATGCCCATTGAACTTACTGTATCCATGTTCTTAATAAGCATTCCTTTCCTGGGGCTGAAGGCACTGCATGCAACTCAAGTTAGGTTGTTTGAATAGATATACTGTAAGCCTGTGCTCCTCAACCTGGTGCCCTCCAGATGTTTTGGACTGCAACTGAAATCAACCCCATCCAGCATGGCTACTGTTGGAGATTACGGGAGTTGTAATCAAAAAAATGCACTAAATTGAGGAAGGCTTTATTTAAAAAACAAAAACAAAAAAAACAGTGTTTACTGATTAGCAGAGTTTGTGTTTGGGTACACTTTCATCTCTCACGAAGAAAAAGAAGCCCAAACCATGTATCCACCCAGAGGTGCCAACTTGAATAAAATATGGGGGCGGTGGCAGGTAAGCCCCACCCTGCATAATTGACCCAAAGAAATGGCACACACATCATTTGAATGGCAATGCCCATCAACTTTGGTGGGTGGCCCCTCAAATATTTCATGGGGGGGCAGCAAAAAGACGTTGGTTCCTATGTATCCACCAAAGAGATTTTGGCTGTTATAGTCAACAGCCAATCAGTGCAGCAGAAGGTTTCTATTAATATACACTGGCATAGGAATGTTCTCTGTAAATAATCAAAACTAGTCCCATTTCCATAGAAGCATGAACAGAACGGGTGCATTTGTTATCCGCAAGTCCCTTACCACTATTATTATTATTATTATTATTATTATTATTATTATTATTATTATTATTATCATCATCATCATTATTATTTATTTGCATCTACAGCATTTCAAGAAGACCTATCTCCTTGGGCTTCAGCAAACTGTCAGGCTTTGTGCTTGCAGCCTGAGGGGAAAGCTGTGTCAGAACAAAGCAACAGACTACCGTATATACGTGAGTATAAGCCGACGCAAATATAAGCCGAGGCACCTAATTTGACCACAAAAAACTGGGAAAACTTATTGACTTAAGCATAAGCCGAGGGTGGGAAATGCAGCAGCTACTGGTAAATTTCAAAAATAAAAATAAATACCAATAAAAGGCTTGGAAAGAAAGGGTCTCTTACAGGGAGGGCTCAGGGGGTAAGGGGGCATATTGTGGGTACATTTCAGGGGGCAAGGGGAATATTTTGGGAAGGTTTTGGGGGGAGGGGGCAGATTCTAGGATGGATTAAGGGGTGCGTGGGGCATATTTAGGAAGGGCATCAGGGGCAAGGGGGCATATTCTGGGAAAGTTTCAGAGTGGGCAGTTTCTAGGGTGGGCAGAGCTGGGATGGGCAGGGGTTAAGAGGGAAGGGTTGGAAAGAAAGGGTCTCTTTACAGGGAGGGCTCAGGGGGAGGGGGCATATTCAGGGAGGAATTAAGGGGGGAGATTCTGGAATGGATTAAGGGGGAAGGGGGCAGATTCTGGGAAGGTTTCAGGGTGGGTGGGGCATATTTAGGGAGGGCATGAGAGGCAAGGGGGCATATTCTGGGAAAGTTTCAGGGTGGGCAGTTTCTAGGGTGGGCAGAGCTGGGATGGGGGCAGTTTCTAGGGTGGGCAGAGCTGGGATGGGCAGGGGTTAAGAGGGAAGGCTTGGAAAGAAAGGGTCTCTTTACAGGGAGGGCTCAGGGGGAGGGGGCATATTTAGGCAGGAATTAAGGGGGGAGATTCTGGAATGGATTAAGGGGGAAGGTGGCAGATTCTGGGAAGGTTTCAGGGGTGGGTGGGGCATATTTAGGGAGGGCATCAGGGGCAAGGGGGCATATTCTGGGGAAATTTCAGGGTGGGTAGTTTCTAGGGTGGGCAGAGCTGGGATGGGGGAAGGGGTTAAGAGGGAAGGCTTGGAAAGAAAGTGTTTCTTTACAGGGAGGGCTCAGGGGGGGCATATTCAGGGAGGAATTAAGGGGGCAGATTCTGGGAAGGTTTCAGGGGTTGATAGTTTCAGGGTGGGCAGTTTCTATGGCGGACTGAGCTGGGATGGGATGGGGGCAAAAGCAACAGGCTCTCTGGGACTGAGCCGGCTCGCGCGCCTGCTCGATACTCGTCCTCCTCCTGCTCCCGCTGCCCCCGTCGCTACCTCTGTTCCCCTTCGGGGAGAAGGGACAGGAGGAGGAGGAAGAGGCGACCCTCGCACAGAGCAGTGACTGCTCTGTGCAAGGCATCGGAGAGGGAAAAAACATCGAGGAGCACTTTCTCCCCGCTTTCCCCTTCCCGATGCGTTGCGCAGAGCAGGCACAGGATCATAGAGTCTCAGCGCAGTTTCTACAGTGGGCAGAGCTGGGATGGGCAGGGGTTAAGAGGGAGGGCTTGGAAAGAAAGTGTTTCTTTACAGGGAGGGCTCGGGGAGGGGGCATATTCAGGGAGGAATTAAGGGGGCAGATTCTGGGAAGGTTTCAGGGGTGGATAGTTTCAGGGTGGGCAGTTTCTATGGCGGACTGAGCTGGGATGGGATGGGGGCAAAAGCAACAGGCTCTCTGGGACTGAGCCGGCTCGCGCGCCTGCTCGATGCTCGTCCTCCTGCTCCCGCTGCCACCGTCGCTACCTCTGTTCCTCTTCGTGGAGAAGGGACTGGAGGAGGAGGAAGAGGCGATCCTCGCACAGAGCAGTGACTGCTCTGTGCAAGGCATCGGAAAGGAAAAAGCATTGAGGAGCACTTTCTCCCTGTTTTTCCCTCCCCAATGCCTTGCGCAGAGCAGGCACAGGATCAGAGAGTCTCAGCGCAGCGGTTCTCCAATCCCTCAGTGCTGTGCGTGCTCTGCGCAAGGCATGGGGAGAGAAAAGCGACCAGGAACGCTTTCTCCCCACTTTTCCCTCCCCGCAGGACGAGGGATCAGAGAGCAGTCACAGATGCGGGATCGGCAGGGCAGGGGAGACAAGCAGCAAGAAAGGATCCCTTTCTTGCCGCTTGTCACTCTGCAGCCGCCCGCTTCACCCGAGTATAAGCCGAGGGCGGCTTTTTCAGCCCAAAAAATGGGCTGAAAAAGTCGGCTTATACACAGGTATATACGGTACATCCTTTTTAAAGAGATCCAGTGCACTAATCTTCTTCAGACTTGTCTTGATTGATCGATCTGAAAATGTTCAGGCTTTCTCATTCCTAGTCACATTCCTCGATGATCTGTGCAGCCTACTCATCACAAAGTGCTTAAAATCTCCAGTTTCCATTTTAGTGGTTGCTTTTAGCAAACAATGTAGCTTACTGGGTTTGTGCCTCCCTTCAAGACATTTCAATCAAATTGTGCCACATTGCAGCCTTTGATAAGCAGCCTCAAACACTCAACGCCAGCCTTCATGTTGATGCTGCTGCTTGTTAAACCAATGGCCAGAAAACAGACTAAGAGCAAACTAGAGGAGACATTCAGAGTTCTTTGATTTTTTTTTTAACAAACAGCAGCCATAGAGAACTCCAAATTGGATTGAGATCACAGCAGTGGAGGAAGGTGCCATTTTCCCAGTGAATATTGTCTTTGAATGTTCCATTCTAGCCATTTTGTAAATTTAAAATGGATGCATGATATGTATGTAACAGAGCTACAGTTCCCAGAGTCCTTTGGGAAGAGGAATGGATTGCTAAATCACTGGGGGGGGGTTGTAGCTCTGTGAGGGGCTACAATTCTTAACACCCTTAATAATTGACATTTCCCAGGATACTTTAAGGGAAGCCATAACTGTTTAAAATGGTATGAAACTACTTTGACTGCATAGTGCAGATGAGGCCTAAGACCTCATAGATACAGAGAAGACCCTAGCATCCGGCTGGCCACAGTACATAGCTTCAAGACTGTGTTCAGTATGATGGGGGGGGAGGGAGAGAGAGAGAGATAAGAGAAGAAAATCACCCAAGTAAAAAGAAGCTATATTAATTCATGTATATCTCTCTCCCACCCCATTTTAACAGTTCTGTTTTTACACAGACCTTCCATAGCAAACTATATTTTTGCTTTCGTAAGAGCTTCAGTTAACATCCTCCTCAAAACTCACTGGATAACTTACCAGCTCTGAAGACCCTTGATGCTCAATAACGCGTCCAACTGATCATAGTTCACTTTCTTATGACCTACGACATTGTTACAAATATTTATTTTGAAAAATGTATACATAGCTTAACATTTAAAAAAAATACAGAACAATGTACAAAAGATGAAAACGCTGGAGGCATGATAGCATGCTTGAGTATACCTAAGGCAGCAGGGCAGTATAGGATAGCATTAACTGCTTGGTCCTCCAACAGACAGGAATGACCAATGAGTTTAAGAAGAACAGACAAGGAGTTCCTTCTGCTGTCCCCCAGGATCTATGACCTGAGGCAGTCACCTCACTTTGCCTAATGGTAGGGCCAGCCCTGAGTCTACCATCTGGCTAACAGACTGCGTTCCCTATACTGGATTAAAAATTGTAGCAAAATCCATTTGACTTTGCCCTGTCCCATTCTCCACCATATAGAAAGGTTGCAAGGACTCAGGCCAGGACGAAAATAAACAATGTGTTATGTACTGAGTTGAATAGGATCCAAAATGCAGCAGTCTGATTGGTCCTAGAACAATAGGATTGAGATTGCAGCAGTCTGATTGGTCCCAGAACAATAGGATTGAGATTGCAGCAGTCTGACTGGTCCGCAGGAGCCACCCAATCCAGCTCCAGGTGGAAGTGAATCCGCACTCCGATTGGCATACAGGAGTATCCTGGAATTAGCCAATCACGTGGGGCCTATTGTGTAAATAGTGTATATAAAGCAAACGTTTTGGGGGAACTGCATTCCTCACTACTATGAGCTGAATAAAGAGCATGAAATTCACACTTGACTCCGAGTATATTTCACAATGGTTTCCTCTATTTTTGTTGTTTAAAGTATGAAACAAATTCCAGTTGCAATAATTTTTAACTCCAGGACAAGGCCCTGTTTCGTTTATTCTTCATCAGCTGTCGTTTCTTAGTTTTATGGTCAAAGTGTACCGAGTGTGCCCTGTCCCATTCTCCACCATAGTCTTTCTTTTTGCAATACAGCAACAACATTACTGACCTATTTTGTATATTTTGTTAGAGATGTGAAATGCCTTCAGCACTCTAAATCTCCATATAGTTACTAAATCTTATTGTTTGAACTTTAGTGTTTACTAATGATGTGGTAAATATCATCTCATTGCATCAGCATGTGAAATGCTGGCCAGTGAAATTCAGAATATTATGCACACATGTAGATGAGGATGTGTAATCTGGGAGCTCTGTACTTCTGCGCCGTGAATGCTTTCAGTGTTGACAAAATGTGCCATTTGCAAACAGAGGCTTTAGCACACAGATGAACAAAAAAGTCTTTTGGAAACAATAAAGCCTGTCCTTCAGTATTACACCCAATTTGCAAAGAACCATTTGGAATCCTCTGCACTGTGAACAGAGCAAAAATTATCCTGTGCTAAGGGACTTGAGGACTAACGACAGAATGCTTCTGGGACCAGAACTGGGAGGAGAGGGAAATGTAAAAATGTTCAAAGAAAAGTTTTGGAAAGCCTGGAAGAATAAATGGGCACAGATGCTTAATTGCCTCAGGTGCTCTGGGCATGCAGCATGCATCTAATGAAGCAATGCAAGCGTAGCCTTTGAATTTTTGCAACATGTTTGGCTGCTCCAAATCATTGCTGAAAATAACTGGATCACTATAAATGACACAGAATAATTGCCAGAGATGTGTGTCATTCAAGGTGCACCCAATTGAAAACAAGCATTTTCATTGGGTGAAAGAAGTACAAAAGAAGCATAACCATACCTTTAAGAGTCCTTGTTCAATAGCATCTGCAATTTCAGAGTTACTGCTTTTTTCTACCGATGTTGAAACCAACGTTTCCTGTTCACATTCACAATTCCTTGCCAGGCATGAATTAAATTCATTTTAATTCCAGTAAATTAGTTTTATTTCCTAATCCTTCTTAGCAGCTCCATGTGGCAGATGGAAGGCTATCAGCATCTGAGCTGAGTTTTTTTTAATGTTTTCATAGAGCTTTCTGAACAAAAATGAATTTGATAATTGTTCAAGCTCATGCTTGACAAAGAAAAAATGTGGTTTTTTTCTGAGCCTACTGGGTCTACTTAAGAATATAAAAAGAAGAGCAGTTCTCCCGATGTTTGCCAACAGGCACAATTAAGGCTCAATCCTGAGTGGTCCAGAGAGCATATAAAAATATGTGAGTACCTTTGCAGTAATGCACACTGTGACTTTCTCTCTCTCCAAAATAAGCTATACATTTTAAACCTACAAAAATGGAAAAAAATGGAAATGGAACTCAGAGAAGGAGCGTGGAAAAGTTAGGGGCAAAATCTAAGAAAAAAAGGCATCAAGAACCAGTAGATATCTTGGATAGAACACAAGAAACGATGCAGAAAGGCAACAAGATTCTCAGAAACCAGATAGTGACAGACATTGCCACTCAAATGGACAAAGCAATTTCAGAGATCAAAGTAAGATAGATAAAGTGGAAGCTAAGATGGACCAAATCCAAGAGAAAGTAGAAAACAATGATGAAAAGATAAAACAACATAATGTGAAAATTGAGCAATGGGATCTGAGAATGATCGATATCCAAGATTGGGAGCACAGGGTTAATGTCCACCTGCATGGCTTTGTTGAACCATCAGGTGAGAACCCCAAAACTCTTTGTGAGAATATGATGAGATGTTTGGAGAGATAGTTCCTGAAGCTCAATGGGAAGAAGTTGACATAAAACAGACTCACAGTCACCTACAGAAGAAAGGGCTTGACACCTAGAGATATAGTCATGAGATTTTCAAGTTATTTATAAGGGGGGAAATTATGAGAGCAACAAGACAGATCGCCGACCAGCTGATGTACAAATCAGTACCAATTCAAGTGTTCAATGACTTATGCCTAGAAACTATAAGGTGGAGAAGGAGCATGAAACCCTGCACTGCAGCATTGAAAAAGGCCGGAATTACTTATAGCTGGGGCTACCCAGTCACTCTGAATTTTCAACGGGCAAGAAAATGGTACAAAATAACATCTTTGGAGCAGGGGATGAACCTAATGCGGGAAATGAAGCTGGAACTACAAAGAGGCAAGAAGAGGAACCAGGGGTGGCAGGAGACGAAAAAATTACTATCAAGGACCAAAAGTAAAGGCTGAGCAAAATTGCATCAGAGTGAAGAAAAGAAACATCCCCCAAAACAAACAAACAAACAAATAGGTCCTAAGTAAATGGATATTTTCCAAACAAAAGTATATTCTTGGCTCAAAGTAACTTCCAAAGAGTGAATAGGAAATGCAGAAACTTTAGCAACACTAGTCTCTTCCAGCAAGTCTCAGATGTTTTCTGAATGTGGGTCTCAGGCAGATAGAATGGGAAGAGAGCTTATAGGAACTACATAAGTATGTAAGTCAAATACCAAAAATAGGTTTGGGCTGGGAGCTTTTGCATCTCATTTCCAAAGCAATGTATCATCTTTCTGCTCAGGCCTACAACCTCTTAACACAACACTGTCCAAACTGCTGATTAGCAATGGCTACCTGACCTAAACTTCCAGATATATTTGCAGCTGATTTGCCAATTTCCACTAAAGATGTGATATACAGTATTTATACCGTTGAAAGTTGTGTACTTCTGAAAAGCTTTTGATAAAATCCCTCACTAAACACACCTAAGAAAACTGAGAAGTCGCAGCATAAATGGTTTGTTGTTGTTTAGTCGTTCAGTCGTGTCCGACTCTTCATGACCCCATGGACCAGAGCACGGAAGGCACTCCTGTCTTCCATAAATGGTTAGGTCTGCTTATAAACAAGTTAACAAGTTTTGAAACAGAAAGCAGAACATGGAATTTAGCAGACCACTTTCCACAATGGAAAAAAGTAAACAGGGAGAAAAGAAGTGGGGAGGTCCCTAAAGATCTGCACTGGGACTAGTTTAATTAATGTTGGGCAGTGAAGATCACTGATGACACCAAGCTAGGGGGGGAGGGGAGGAATGCTCCCACTGGCTTTAATACTTTGAACTACAACTTCACTATTGGCATATGTTCAGTTTGTTATCTTATCCATTATAACCTCTAGCCACCTGCTTTGGAGATGCTGCTGTCTGATCAATTGTTCCTTACTGCACGCATAAGCATTTCATTATTATTTCCTAGGAGTAGTGCCTTGCAATTGTCATTGCCAACTTTTATTTTATTTTATAATTATGTGTCCAGCTTTCATGTTTACTGAGATCACTGAATTTTCAAACTGTTCCCTAGAGTATTTGTAGCCACTTGTATATTGCCTCCACAGATGCGATGTGTTCTACCCTCTCCCATGTAAGCGCAAGATCATAGAGTCATCTCTACATAATATGTCCCAATGACTCCCTTGGGCACAAATACATAGATGATATAATATGATGTGGCTCATTAAATTTATAAGGTTCCTGGGCTCAGGGATATATATAAGATGCCACACACATTGATGGCATAGAAGGTATAAATAAGGAAATGATCTAGTAATATAGCCCCAGAAATTTATTAGCAATTCTCTTTAAGTGGCAGCATGAATCATAATGCTGTAGAAATCCCCGATGGATCACTATGGTTGAATCCATGTGTGGGCTGGGTCACCAGTACACCCATCACATAACTGCAGGCAAACATGGCTCACAGACCATATTGTAGTCTTTGACATTGCATGATACAACCTGTTGGAAATGCTCCCAGATGGAGGCTTAATATTACAAATAGGTTTTTCGGAAATCACAAACAAGTTACTGGCCACAGTTTTTATTTTAACTTTTCAGATTTTCTATGGAAAGCGCAAATCCAGATTAAATTGGGGTGGGGTGGGGATATGGGCTGGCATTTCTATGTCAATGATATTATGTGGGCACTGCAAAAAGTCTGCATGTAATAAATTTTGTTTGTTTGTTTGTTTGTTTATAGCCCTTCCATCTGGCTGGGTTTCCCCAGTCACTCTGGGCAGCTCCCAACAAAATATTAAACAGAATAAAACTTCAAACATTACAAAACTTCCCTAAACAGGGCGGCCTTCAGATGTCTTCTAAAAGTCAGGTAGTTGTTTATTTCCTTGACATTTGGTGGGAGGGTGTTCCACAGGGCAGGCGCCACAACAGAGAAAGCCCTCTGCCTGGTTCCCTGTAACCTCACTTCTTGCAGTGAGGGAACCGCCAGAAGGCCCTTAACACTGGACCTCAGTGTCCGGATTGAACAATGGGAGTGGAGACGCTCCTTCAAGTATACTGGGCGAAGGCCGTGCCCAAGTGTTGTAGAAGCAGCACTGATCCCACAATGCACACACACCTGGGGGCACCCAAAATCTTCTCAATTATTGCTTTACAATTGCAAACCCATGTAGAGCACTTTCCTTTTGTCTACATTTCTTTGTGGACTATGACTTTGTTTCACTCTGATTCTTTCACACAGGGATAGGTCAAAATTATGACTGAAGCCCTGTAATATTATGCCAACCAAATTCTCCTGCTACCAAAGAAAGGAAAAGAAACTGGTATTTGGTCTTCATATCAATCCATACTGTTTGCTAAAAATCACTCTTTCATTCTGTTTCAGACTAGAAGAACTTGTGACCACCAAGGTTCTCAATAAATCTCCAGTTTTTGACCAGAAAACAGGATTCTTAAGCCTGCCAAGGGCTAGTGGTGGTCTGAATTCATTTTTGATGGGCCACAAGTTTTGTAAGTCTAGTCTAGTCTGCAGAACAATTATTTCAGTCTTTGCTCTCGTACTTTCTGTGGTCAAGATCACACAACCACACATATGGAATTTTCAGACCATCTGATGCCATTGTATCTGCTGCGTCTGTTACAAGAATCCACGTGTAATAATAGTCTGTGCTAGCTGGAAGAATTCCACATACTTAACAATTTAGCTCTGGTTCTTACTTTGTTTCAAATTATATCTCCATTTAAATGGGCAGATCCTTAAAAAAATGAAAAGTATGTATTTTAAAATATAACTATCTCTGACATTTATCTACATCTGGATAAAACTCAAGTTTAAATAACAAAATAATTGTTGAAGATTTACATGCTTACCTGTTAGCATTCCTTTTGGTTCTGTGGAAATAGAGACCTACATTATCATTGTTTTATCTTAAGGAGTCCTAATAGAATCCTAGTTCAAATTCTTAGAAGGTTGGGATATTTTCTGATGAAGTCATAAAAGATAAAAAGCCAACATGGCAATTTGGAATATTGAAGACAATTGTCGGTCCCATTGCTGGCGTATTGCCAGTGAAGAAATCATCTAATCCCATATCCATCCTCTTTGGAGATCTGCTCAGTCTCCAAGTTTGCTAATGTACGACTAAGAGTCCCATTGCATCTTAAAGGGTAACACATTGGTTGTGACAAATGCTCTTCTGGACCAGAGTCCACTTTATAAGATATATGAAATGATCACACAGGTGGTCTATTTATTTACTTATTTTGACAATTTTAATACTGCTTAATTACAATGTCTCAAGTAATATACAGCAACATTAATAAATGCAACAGATAATCTGGTTATGCAATTGGTCATGTAAATGTACCATTAATACAAAAGAGGAGGAGAGGATTTTGTTGCTAACTATATCTGTTGATGTCACAGTACTCTACAGAGCAAAATTGGATACAGAATCCAATAAAATGAACAAAACCCAATCACCATGCATCTGAACCAATCCCATCTATCAACAACTGGTGATTAATAGAGATAGCAAGTATAAGAGTATAAATTAATGCCCAAAGGGGTACAGTTATTTTTGCAGGTGAACTAGAAATGCCCGTGGTTTCTTGAGTCCAAATTATTATTTATTTACTGAATTTATATACTGCCATATACCCACAGGTCTCAGGGCGGTTCACAGGATAAAATCAGAATACAAAACCACAATCGAATAAAAACAACTCAGATTTTGCCATTTCTCTTCTGCTTATGAATTCAAGGACTTCACGTTGGAATCTCCATCTGAATTTTTTGTTGATATTGGGTATACTAATACTTGAATGTACTGGAAAACCAAACTGCTCCCCCCGCTGGAAGGTTAGCCTCCGGCATACAGACTGATCACAGAGAAATGTGTAAACAGAAGGCAGCCTGCATTCCTGAGTTCAAGGTTTGGGTCTAACAGTTGGTTATCTTCCACAGGTGGAACAATTATGGCCCTTGGAATGGGTGGGCTTTTCTAATACTGCCTCAAAGCGATCAGTTTCCAAGTCACTAGTAAAGGATGGAGGCAGGGTATTCCTGACCCCAATTCCAATCCTTTCTCAGGTTCCTGAACTCAGACCAAGGGATAGAGGTGGAGGATTTGTTTTAATTGAGATTCCTGTATTGCAGGGGGTTGGACTAGATGACCCTCAGGGTCTCTTCCAACTCTACAGTTCTATGATAGCATTTGAACATCCTTCACCTTCTATTTGAAGAGGTGCACCTCAGCAACAGATAGTTAATGTGGAGTTGCTCAATATATAGTCTGACTCAGTTATTTATGATTGCTATTTGCCCTGCATAAACCCCTTTTAATGCCTTCTAATACAACTTCATTATGTTACCTATTAGCCTCAAGTTCCTGACCCCAACTGTTTACCAGCTTCTGGAACTCTGCCCTAACATCCTTTCTGGAAATCTACTGCTATCTAGGAAGACATCTATGAGCTGTGTTCTCCTTATGAATTTCATAGATTTAGTATGGATTGCCCTCGTTGTAGTCTTCTTGCTTGGGTTTAGGTAAAGGGTAAAGGGACCCCTGACCGTTAGCTCATCTAGCTTTATTGGCCGAGGGAGCCAGCATACAGCTTCAGGGTCATGTGGCCAGCATGACTAAGCCACTTCTGGCGAACCAGAGTAGCGCACGGAAACGCCGTTTACCTTCCCGCCGGAGCGGTACCTATTTATCTACTTGCACTTTGACGTGCTTTTGAACTGCTAGGTTGGCAGGAGCTAGGACCGAATAACGGGAGCTCACCCTGTCGTGGGGATTCAACCCGCCAACCTTCTGATCAGCAAGCCCTTGGCTCTGCGGTTTAACCCACAGCACCACCCGCTTGGGTTTATATTATGTTAACTCTGCCTTATGTTCCACGTTATAACATATGGGCCTTTACAGGTAGCTTCTGTTGTAGAATATACAGAGAAAATTCCTCGAAGAGTGATTTGTGATGGAAGGAAAGCCACTTTTGCTTTTTGCTAAAACATCTCTGAAGACAAAATTCGTGCATTTGGTTCTTGGCACGCAAGGGACTAACAGAACATAACTGCTCCTACAAGATTTATACTGGTGTCCGGGAATGGCTGCTCAAGCTGAAGTGGCTATAAAATCATTTGTCACTTGCCAGTTATGTGACAAGACAGATATGATACATATACCATCATTACAGCCTGTGCTTCTTTCAAATTCAGCTTGGGAAAAGACTGAGATCGACATTATAGCACTATTTGAAAATGTTCCAGTAGTACTCACTGGGCAATCACCCAGACAGATACCTTCAGAAAATGGTCAGATGTTATCAAAAAGAGGCCATAAATATTCACCAAATGCAGATGAGGCTATCCAGTCATTGCATGTTCAGACCCAGAGACCTCACCCCTAAATAAACACACATTTGACTCAAATTTTAGTTTTGGGTTTTGGCAGAAGAGTGGTTGAATAGTGGCAGAAGAGTGGTTGAATAGGCTCTGGTTCGACTAGCTCCCTGCACCCTTGCAGGAAGCGCTGACCCAGAGCTCCATCATAGGTCAGCCAAGGGTGAACACCTGAGGTAGGTGAAAAGCCCAGGAACAGACTCTGTTCACTCCCCAGATGTTCCCCTGGACTCAGGCACAGGCACAACCCCCTCTTGGGGGTTGACCAAACCATGTTGAGTCCCTGGATTCCTTTAACAGAATACCCTTCACATAGGGATGGCGATACCGTTCTCCCATCCCTATCACCCAAACCAGTGCCTATCTGCAACTTTACAAGTTGTGACGATTTGCTACGTAGCAGGCGAAACCCAAATGGCAACAACCAATCAGCCAAGTGGGGAAATTCCTGCTGTGCCCCTGTCCCAATGACAGACGACACACCATGGCATAGCAAGGTGAATCACAAAATGCCCTAAATATAGGGAGAGGTGGGCGGTTGTTCCAATGCACAAGCCAAAAAAGGAAGCTATGGGTCACCTGCATAGGTATTTATAGGTCCCTCAATCCATTGAGACAGCACCCCATTGGCCAGATTAAACCCAGCAACGAGGGACCTACCAGTCAGGTGTTGTGGCTGTCCAATATACCCACCCACAACATGAGGGTCGGTCTCCAGGTCTCACTGCAACATGTGCCCTCTTTTAGGTAGGACACAATTTCTCATAAAATTTCCAGATTTCTTGTTTCATCAGCTTTAACCAATATGGAGCTGATGTAGCCCTGCATCTCACTACAGACCCAGCCAATTTTTATTTTTATCCAGTAGGTATGAAGTAAGATTTAATCTTGCTAGTTGAGAGAAATGAAACAACACCCAGATTTTGTAGATTCCTAGGTGACCTGTTTATTGACTATTCATCCTGATTTGTCGTCGTCCCCCCAAAATGGGGTATGTGGGGTATGCAACATCAGTTGTTTATTCTGATTTTTTTAATGGGGAGATTACATAACATCAAGCAATGTTTATCCCACACTTTTCAGTGCATTTCCCTGTCGCTTTCCTTACTGCAAAACATCTGTGGGGGGGTTGGGGGGAATAGGTTTCTTGTGTAAAAATACCAAATCCACTCTAATTGTACAACTTCAATTTGCTAGTTTGCAATTGAATCCCACCTACAAAATAATGGCTATCTGGAAGCGCCTCTGGAAATGGGAGGCAGATATTACCCCTTGCTCACCATCTTCAAAGTAAGAAGGCAAATCTCCTATCCAATGAACAATGAGTAGCCCTTCAAAAACCAGATTCTCAGTTCAACAACATACATCCCTTACACAAACAGCTTTTCATTTTTTGCATAAAACAAAAATACTAGTCATCAATCATAAAGATGACATCAACCCATCTTATTCTGTGAAGTTCTTCAGGAAAAAGAAGACATCTAAGCCACCTTTCACCAGCCTGGTGCCCTCCAGATGTTTTGGGCTACAATTCTCATGTCAGCTGGGGATGCCCCAACATCTGCTGCATGATGTAGTGGCCATATTCATCGTAATGAGCTTCCCGCCCCTCCCAAATGTTCCTCTAACTTAACCCACATAAATAGGCAGCCAACTCCTGGCTTGTATTCAGCTAATATTTACCATCCCAACTGGTTTTTTCATAATTTAAAGTTAAACCAGCAGTCATGGTACGCATTTCTTAGACTGCAAAGTGGAAACAACTCCAAACAACCATCCTCTGGTGAAATGAAATCTAATCAGGAAGTCAAGCATACACTTCGATGCACAATAGACCAATGTAAAAACAGACACACAAGTACACAGCCATGACAATCCTATATGTCAGAAATAAGTATGAATTCAGTCAATGTGATCTACTCCCAATAAATGAGCACGGAATTGTAGTCACATATATACAAAGTAGGTAGAAATAGAAAGCATACACCTTAAGATTTCTGTATTCATTCCTTGGAACAAGCCATTTGTTTGCTTGTTTGTTTGTTTATGTGCATGAAATTAAAATTTATTGTTTGGAATGACAACAACAACAACAACAACAACAACAACAACAACACCACTCTGGGCTGCTACTAACTCACCTATGCAATTTTTAAAAGGTACAGGCAAGTCTATCAGGGTCTAGCAATCCCATTGCCCCTTAGCCACCAGTCTCTGGCCCTGAAAGCTCAATTGGCACCTGCTTCTTTATTCCTTTCTGTTTCATCTAACCAGAGAAGCCATATAAGTGACCAATCCCACCCCTAAAGTATTCATGCATACACATTTCCCTGACCCCCTTTTCAAAGGCAACGAGTGAGCACAGCATAGAAATTGTAAGCTGTCCACATTGTAATGCTGGATAACATATGTAAAGAAAAGGCAGCTTAGATGTCAATAATTCTCACCATGCAAATGTGAAACACCCATTACCACAAAGAATTATGGGCATAACTGAAGACTAGGCAAATCCTGCTACATTGCTTGTTGTTGTAAAGTTGCTGAACAATGAATTTTATTGCATTATTCTTCGTGTAAATTTGGGAGTCTTTCCTCTTATCTTTTCTTCTTTTCTTCTTTTTAACAAGAAGGCAGTAGCACCATTCCTGCCAGCACAAAGCAAAATCACTGCTGAGTTTGGTTCATTTTAATACTATCTTACAAAGTCATGTTCTGTAGAAATACAGCATCGACTCAATCCCCATGCCTACAGGACCTGCGTGTACAATGACCGTCTTTGGTTTCTTATCTGGTAATTCGCTTACATTACTGGGAAAATATAAATGATTTGTCTTCACTGTCTCTCTGAAACTCCTTTATTTCTTCTCATGAAGACTCTGCCCTTTAATTAGTGTATCATCACAGTTCATTTCAGTAGGTTTAGTTCCGATATGAAATCAGGAGGCTGGTCTTCTAAGCATTTTGTCACAGCAGGAGTCTTGAAGTTTTAACAGCACACATATTGTAAAATTACAGGGTGCTAAAGAAAACACTCTAAAATACTTGGTAGAGAGGAGGAAGGCCATTTTATGTCAACAGTCACTACTGCCTTTCACACAAACCATTTGTGACTATTTCTGAGGTGGAAGAATTACCAGCACACGGGGACTTTGAGAGAATCAATTTCTCATCTGGCAACTGTGAGGTGAGGAAACATGTCTTCTCGTAAGTACCTCCATGAGGTGACCATTCAAGTTCTTGAAAAATGTTGATGTATGCCATAGCTTGTGGCATTACCATACTTCAGGAGTAGCCAATGTGGTGCCCTCCTGACATTGCTGGACTCTGGGTGCTGTTGGACTCCAGTTCCCATCATCATTTACCATTGACTATGCTGGCTGGGGATGATGGGAGTTAGAGTCCAACAACATCTGGAGAACACCTGGCTGGGGAAAACTGGGCTATAGAATCTGAGAAAATGGGAGGGAAAGGGAGAAACTGAAGTGCTTCATATCCCTGGCTAAGGTATTAGTGAATGAATTGATGTAAGAAAAAGTGTTAATAAATATTGGAAAGTCTACCTGTAAAACTAATCCAAGGTTCTGCATTATTGGTATGCTTAGAAAACACAGTATTTGTAGTCAGTCATAAATGTTTGCAATTAATTGTGACACTAATGCATTTTACACATCCTTTTTAAAAAGAACACTGTAGTTGATAATATTCCTGCCCTTCCACTATCCTGTCTTCCACCTCTTCCATCTTGAACTGTTCTAATCAAACTTGTGTATGTTCATAAATCTGCACAAAAATCAGTTGGCAAGCTGGCTGTTTTGTTCTTTCAAGTAGAGACTTCCCCACACACATCAGATTGGTAAAACTGGCCTAACCTACTAGCCAGATGACAGCATAAAGAATAAATAGCAAAAAGTCTGATTCCAGTTCTGCCCCTCAAGTTTTTTCCCCCCTGAGTCCAATAGTTACACCTCATCCCAAAAAAGAATCCTTTCAGAAGCTCAAACCTGAAAGAATTCTGAAGGGAATAGTTTTAGAGCAGGGGTCAGCAAACTTTTTCAGCAGGGGGGTCGGTCCACTGTCCCTCAGACCTTGCGGGGGGCCGGACTATATTTTGGAGAGAGAAAATGAACGAATTCCTATGCCCCACAAATAGCCCAGAGATGCATTTTAAATAAAAGGACACATTCTACTCATGTAAAAACATGCTGATTCCCGGACCATCCGCGGGCCAGATTTAGAAGGCAATTTGCCTACCCGTGTTTTAGAGGAACATGGCACCCAATTTCTCTGCCCGTTCCTTTGAGGGGAGATGAAAGTTCAAAGAGAGAGAGAGGCGGGGGGGGAGCAGTTTGTTCCTATAAGCATAAAGATCACAATTTCTCTTCTCTACTTACATTTTCCTGAATACAATTTTTTCAAAGCTTTTGAGAACATTTGGAGGTATGCACTGAGGAACATTAAAATGTAACAACTCTTTTTCTCTAAAATCCCACCCGGAAGATCCTTTCTCCGGGTAGCACCTAGCATCTGCCACGCTTCCTCACACTGAGTAGTTTGAGTTAATTAGTAATGCCACTTAAGAAATGAGCAGATTCTCTGCTCTGCCTTAAAGTTCACATTCATTTTTCCTCTCAGAATGTATGCTCTGTGGAATTCTGAACTGCACAGTCATTGGTGGGAATTTAAACTGCCTTAGATTATATCCTGTGTATATTACCCTTTCCTCGATAAAACAAAAACAAAAACTTTAATTAAGGATGAGCAAAAAATGCTATTTAGATACCAACTGAGGATCAGCCTTACTACTGAAAAGTAAGGTAGAAAGAAATAGAAGTGGGTCATAAGAAACAGGAAGCCTTGCTTTCACAAAAGGTCAGTTCAGGTGCAATATTTCCAGACCAGGGATGAGCATCAGATTTGAGTCTGCCCTACTCACTGCCGTTAATATCTCCAGCCACACCAAGATTGCAAAAGTGCATATATTTGGTGAAAATGTGGGTAAAAAAGTGAAAATAACATACAAAGGACATTATATTCGGGGGATGTACTTGCAAAATTGTGTAAACTGGTCAAAACTGCGTGATTTTTTAAAGGAAAGGTTTGCACTAAATTGCTGAAGAATTTTTGTGAGGAATTGTGTTTTTAAAAAACAAAAACCTTTGCAAATTTCTGCAGAAATCCAGGGAACCAGATTTAAGATTGGGAAAATAAGAACTGGAGAAAATCAATAGAGACAGATCCTTCCATCTCTGTTGTTGTTGTTGTTCAGTCGTTCAGTCGTGTCCGACTCTTCGTGACCCCATGGACCAGAGTACGCCAGGCAAGGAGTAAAGGTTAAGGATAATTCTGTTGGTGTTCCTTTTCCCCTTTAAACAGCAATATGGATTCCAGCAACTAACTTTAGCCAGTGGCGGGTTTCGCTGAGCTCTCTCCTAGTTTCTGCCCTTCTACTCTCTTTTAAGGAACAACACCAATCCTACAGGTAGACATTGGTGAGGGAAGTCCTGAGTCTCGGCCAAGTTGGCTAAATCAATGGTTCACTACTGGAGACATCGGGTTCACTATAAGGCATAGGAGGACCCTTGGGTAGGCTTATGTTTATTGATTTGCCTCTCCTGCTTGTGACATTTTACCGAAGGACAGGTGGACAATGAAAAATGACAGGAAAGCAAAAGCAGTTAGATGGTGAGTTTTGATAGAATGCATGACTAGAAGAAAAGCTAAATTTATTGCTTGGGTTTCTCCCCGCCCCTGTGTGTTTTTTATGTTATCAAATGAAGACAGCTGCAAACAGTGATGCATGGAGATGGTTGTGAATGAATGCAGAAAAGCTTTCCCAAGCTTTATTTTAAGGGGGAAATGGAAATGTTTTCTAGGAAGATAGATGTGCGATGTATTCTCATCACCTAATGGCTTATGACTTGAGAGCATATCAACTTCCATGACTCCCCCACTTATAAAGTGGGTGTCCTGCCTCTGAATGCACTCTGTACCCCCAAATGGGTCAAAGACAGGCAGGGTATTCTGGGGGGTAGCTTGGGCACCCCAAGTCCCATGTCTTCCACAACAGGCATTGGATCCCTTGTATACCTCCATCTTCAAAAACTTGTTCAAGTTGTGGTTGTTTTACTTTGTATACAAGGCAGCTGGTCATACTCCAAAGACCCACCTTCCACCTTAAATTGGCACATGCAAATGTTATGCAAATTTGTATCACCAGCAGGTTTTTGGGGGCTGCTCATGCTCCTATGCTGCTTGGCTAATATTGGCAGCTGAGAAAAGTGTACAGGTGAGCACCAGAGACAGAAGCTGGTTCCCAGAAGTCTGGGATCTAAAAGCCTGGATGGAAATGCATGCTCTCTGAGGATAGAGAAGGACTTGTGAGTGTGTGTAGAAACTGGCCTGTTGCACAAAGGTAAAGTGTACATTCACTGCCCTGGCCACTTTTGCCTCTGGCCCTGCCTAGTATCGGCATGTGGCCTCTGGAAAGGTGCCCAGGAAAGGATGCAGCTGTCAAACTAACTAATACCTCCCTAACTGTCTTATAGGATATCTAATTCATGTCATCATCCATCTATTCAGTGCTTTTTTTCTAAAAATAAAATAAAAATATATTTAGGGGTTCTCTCATTTTCCTACTCATATTGAAATACTGCCCCTCAATGAGGCAAAACTTAGATTCACCAAATGTCTAGGGGTATGCATATCCCTGCACCCCCCCCCCCCCCCCCGCCCAGAAAAAAGCACCGCATCTATTCGAACACTGACATATTTGGAGAGAAAGCACTCCCGAATTATTTTGGGAAGAGGCCCAGATTTGTGTATTCTCCCCTTCTTATTTATTTATTTCTTTACTTTGTTTATATCTCATCTTTCTCCCAGTGCAGGACCCCAAGGTGGCTCAAAGCATGAATTAAAAGGGATACACCTAAAACCAATACACACACACATCCAAATAAATATCCCTAACAAGGACACTGTTGAGAACGCTAAAAACCACTTAAAAGCACAACAACAAGAAGAGAAAGAGAAAGAGGAAATGTTCAACACCCCCAGACTAGTAGCAGCTAGTTAGTAGCCAAAGACCTGCCTGAACAACAACAAGAAGAAGTATTTGCCTGCCAGTGAAAGCAGAGCGGGGAAGGGGCAATTTAGCCTCCCATGGTAGGGAGTTCCACAATCTGGGAGCAGCCACCAAGAAGGTACTCTCTCATGCCCTCACCAAACATGTCTGTGAGGATGATAGGACATGCTGGGTCCACACCACATTTTGTTACTTCTCACAGCCACTCCAAGCCATTCTCCAATACCCTGTCTAGACATTTCACAAGTTGCCTAGCAACTGTAGGACACATTCCCAAAGGCTGTCTATCTGTGCAGGTGTTCGTTTATTCTGATTTAACTGCATAACTCATGCTAAATGATTCCTGCAGGAAATGCTTAGGACTGACTCATTGCTTCCTGGAGAATGGACATACCTCGTTCATATCACTGGTGCAACGATGGACATGCCTAGGTCAGAAGAGTTTCCTTTCTGACAGACAGATGACCATCTAGAATGGCTTTTTTATGTATATGACATTTCACATCATCTTATTTTGTCTTGAGTTTTTAATTTTTGTAATTGGTGTCTTTGTCTTGATACTGGTCATTCACCGTAATAAAATGACTTGACTTGACTCACTGGTGCAATGGGAAAGGAAATTACAGCAACTCCAAATTTTGTTCGTTCCCAAGTACTCACCCTCCTACCACTTTTGCTGAAGTAATATGTTGTGCATTATAACAGAAAGGGAAAAAGAAGAAGAAGAAGAAGAAGAAGAAGAAGAAGAAGAAGAAGAAGAAGAAGAAGAAGAGGAGGAGGAGGAGGAGGAGGAGGAGGAGGAGGAGGAGTTTGGATTTGATATCCCACTTTATCACTACTTGAAGGAGTCTCAAAGTGGCTTCCTCCCCCGCAACAAACACTCTGTGAGGTGAGTGGGGCTGAGAGATTTCAAAGAAGTGTGACTAGCCCAAGGTCACCCAGCAGCTGCATGTGGAGGAGCAGAGACGTGAACCCAGTTCACCAGATTACAAGTCTACCACTCTTAACCACTACACCACACTGGTTCTCAGAGAAGAGGAGTGATGGTACCCAGGAAAGGATGAAGCAGGAGGTGTAGTAGCAGCAGCAGCAGCTTCTCCTATATTCTGAAGCAAGGGTAAGGGAATGGTGACCCTTCAAATTTTGTTGCATCCCAACTCCCATCAGCCCCTGCCACCACAGCCAGTGGTCAGGGATGATGGGAGCTGTAGTCCAACAAAATCCAGAGGACTGCGGGTTCCCCACCCTTGTTCTGCAGGCAACCTGGCAACTAATGCACCAAGCAGCTCTTTTTCTTCACCAGCAATGACAGCATTGCTTCAACTGAAGAACTGGAACACTAGCGACATAAATGGAATATTTATGCCATACTCTCAACTATAATTCCTATGGGAAGTCATTAGCAACTTAACAACCAGTTCGAGGTACATTATGGTGTAATATTGTTTAGCCCAACTCAACCAGGTCAGTGTGAGGATGGGAGCTGGAAAATGGGAGATATGTATAATAAATGAATGAATGAATGAATGAATAAATATAACCAACACACAGTATGTAAACTTTTCCAAGTATTTTGCTACAGCCTATTTTCAAATAAATTAGCATATACTTTCAGTGCTTCAGATCTTAAAAGCTGCTTTTAATTGCTTTCAGATCACATCTCCTGTAACTTTAGCAATCTGAAGAGAAGTGAAGAGGGGGTGGGAATGATTTACAAATATAATGAGAAAACAACCTTAGATTTACCTATGACTGTAATTATGAACCTGTTCTGCAAAATAAGGACAGGCCTTAAAATAATTTGTTTTCTTTGCTTGATTACATACACTTTGTATGCATGCTCTACTCCCTATCTGGGCTTAAACTTTACTAACCTGAGAATTCCCAGAATGAAGCAAGTAAGCAAGCATGAGGAATCTGTAGTCCTGTAGATCAGGGGTCAGCAAACCTTTCCAGCAAGGGGCCGATCCACTGTCCCTCAGACCTTGTGGAGGGCCAGACTATATTTGCGGAGTGTTTGTGAATGAATTCCTATGCCCCAACAAATAACCCAGAGATGCATTTTAAATAAAAGCACACATTCTATTCATGTAAAAACACGCTGATTCCCAGACCAACCGCGAGCCAGATTTAGAAGGCAATTGGGCTGAATCCGGACCCTGGGCCTTAGTTTGCCTACCCATGCTCTAGATGTTGCTGGACTACAACTAGAGATGGAGGGGGGGGAATCAATTGAGTTTGTGTTAAAATCCCAGACTGTCAACTCTACACTTTCAGAAACAATATGCAAACTGAAACACACCTTTCCTTTAAAATTCACATTCATCTGAATTTTGCAATACAGTTCTTGAAACTTTTACAAAAATCTGTATATTGGGGCAAGTATGCATAAAAATGAAGAATATCCATGAAAATAACATACAAAATTGCTATATATTAAGGGGGAATGCTGGCAAGACATGTGTACATCAGTCAAAACTCCACTGAATTTTCATATTTAAAAAAAATCACAAATAGCCGCAAAATGAGAACTGCATTTAAGATTGGAAAAATGAAAAGCCGAGAGAATCACAATTGATAGATCCTCCCCTCCCTAACTACAATGCCCATCATCCACAACTATTCACTGTGTTTGCTGTGGCTGCTGGGAGCTGGCCAACTTTTCTCCATTGCTGCCTTAAGACATGTACATGTTTGGAAAGTCCATATCTTTCCTGTATCTATCCTGTTGCTTCTTTGACCTGTATTAAGAAGAAGAGTGACCTAGCTGCATTTAAAGCTGGGAATATGTCAAGTGCAAGGAGGGGCAAACCATCACCATAGCAGCAATTCCCTGCAATATTCCTCTCAGTGGAAGAAACAGGTGCTTGGAATGCAGAAACTTGAAATGCAGGTGAGAAAAGGCCAGGTAACACATAGGGATGCTTGATCTTTGCAAATCCCCATATGATTTGCATATTTATTAATGTGTGGATTGTAGCTTCCCTATCCAACATATTTCACATTTCTTCAAAATTTGTGATCGAATTCTTGGCAATTGAAACATATTAAAACACATATCTATGTTTGCAATCCTATACACACTTATCTGAAAGTAAACTCTATTGAAAACAGTGAGACTTGGGGGGGGGGGGTGAAAGCTTGCAAGCAAACTTGGAACTGTTCATTGCTTCTGGGAATCCTGGGATCGAGTGTTTTAATTCTTCCTGGACTGAGCTGGGCAAGTTTGTTTCCAAACCCTCCCAATTTCAAAATTCTGCACCATCTCTACTGCTTATTTAAAAAAAACAACGCACCATTCCCTGCCTTACAATTTGGTCTGCAAGGCAAATCTAGCAGAAAGCAGGAAACCAACTGCAGTTCGTGTTTCAGCCCTGTCCGTATGAAGATTATCTTGTGGAGTAATCCTACCCTAAAGGTTAATGAGTGTGCACTGCAGAGGAATAAATGGCTGGGGAAAAGGACAAAATAAGCCCTCAGTTAATTAACTTAAGGGGGAAAATATATATATGATTTTGTAGTGGAGGCACCTGGCAACAATATCAGGTCTTGGAAGCAATTTATGGGCTGGAGGCATATTGTGTTTCAGGAAGCCCTCCAATTGTTTATGAATTGCATGAATTCTCCAAAGTCTATAGACCTCCTGCTTATCTGTACTCACACCTTGCCACTCAATTGAAAATTTAATATTCCCATATTATCAGGCTGACACTCTACTGAAAATGTTTGTTACATATAACTAAGTTTCTCAGAATATTTTTTTTTATTGTTTTGCCTTCCATTGAGGAATATTTCCATTACAAAAAATGTTAAGGAGCAGCCTAATTTCTATAGTTTAAAGGTGATATTTTACGCAAACAGCACCCCCAGAGGTTTTTTTTTACAAGTAACCTATTAACATGTTTAACACTATCTCTGTACTTCAGGGAGGGAGGGAGGGGTGGGTTGGGAATAATGTTGTTGTTCTGTTATAAGTTCTGTTATATCTGAAAATAAATAAACTATGGTAAAAAGGCATGGATAATCAAGATCATGGAGTTTGTTAAATTCTCATGCAACACAATTGTTTAATTGACACTGAAATGGAGAATACCTGAAAGTGCGTTAGTGAGGGCTTTAACACAGGTATTTTCCATGGGGCTATATTAAGCTCTCTGAGCTCCTAGATGGGTCGATAATTAACTGTTATTCTCCTCTGCTAGCCCTGACCAGGTGTTTAACTTGAGATCACATGGGAGGCTATTGAATTGCAAATTCTCCATCTTGGAAGGGTAGTGACTGTTGTCATGGTAGGAGAAAGCTGCCTCTACCAGGAGCTACATAGCCTTGGGGCTGGAATGCAGGCTAATGGAACACATTTAACGTTTTGCCATTCGCACAACACCAAAAACACAAAAACCATCTGCATCTGGTAGGTCTGGATTGCAAAATCTCTAGAAAATTGTTTTAGGATGTAAAAAAAAATGATGATACTATGCATGATATTTCTGTGAATACATATAGAAGTGGGGTGGGGCTAACTTAGGACATTGTGCTTACCTTTCATAATCAATGTACTTGATTTCATAATCAATGCGCTTGAAAGTAGAATAAAGGAAATTATGTCATATGTTTCCTCAAAATGAGTAAATCTTGTGGATGAAGGACTTGAACATTTCTTTCTGACTAGCAATGCATCTAACAATGCATATTCTTGCTAGTTAGCATGTGAAGGGGCTAAGAGCATAGTGTTGTGTTGCTGATAGGCAGGCTCAGATCATAGAAAAGTAATTGGTAGAGAAGACTCTGTGATGCTATTCCCCCTCTTCTCCTGGGAGGGAAGAAGCAAAGAAGTATTTCCTCTTCCTTCTTTCTAGCTCTCTCTTCAACCAGTCATGGAGATGGACATCTTTCCATTTGCTCCAGGAACAGGAGCATGCCTGAGGCTGGGTGTTTTGTTTAGTTTTTGCTTTTTTTGCTGTAAATAGAAATATTTAACTTGCATTTCTTTTTACTGCTGCTAGGGATGAATGCTTGACTGTGAGTAAACTACAAGTTTTAAACTTACTTTTCAGTTTGTAGCTTCTTTCTTTGATAAATGGGGTAACCAAGAGGGGGATCAGTCTATTGGATAATTCCCATGCTTTCAGTTAAATGGCTTAAAATGCTCAGCACTGCACTTTTAAACACAAGCAGTAAGCTTACCCACACATGTAGGTCTGTAGAGTGGTAAAATATAGTTAAATATATTCCCTCACCTACCATGATCCATGGT
The DNA here is from genome assembly GCF_009819535.1 of Lacerta agilis. Classification (NCBI taxonomy): domain Eukaryota; kingdom Metazoa; phylum Chordata; class Lepidosauria; order Squamata; family Lacertidae; genus Lacerta; species Lacerta agilis. Next base: position 59,905,360 of record NC_046318.1, on the reverse strand, counting down.
GGGGGTATAACATAGTGACATTCATATCCAAGTGAGCCAGTGACCCATATATTTTAATATCACGTTTCTTCTGACAGGTTTCTCAAGGGAAGATATAAATCTCACAAAGAGACTCCTGTCCAATTTAGCTACACAAGATGCACAGTATCTCCTTTTTAAGTTGAAGAGGGAAAATGAGTTGCCCTCTCTTCTCCAGTTCTGAGGCAAATGTAACCTTTTTGGAAGAGGCACACTGGATAGATATCCCTGACAAATGACACATGCATATCAAGAGTGTGATTTCCATTGGATTGGCCATAGTTGTTGCAGAATAAACAGTTCTTTGTTGACAGCTAAAGTATTGTCTGGCTGATGGCTCCTGCCCTGCTTATCAGCAGATTCTCTTATTACAAAGGAGCAACACCCCTGTGTTCCTGGTTTAAAGGGTTTACAGACACCCACTGGATTGGATGCAAGACCAGAAGACCATACTAATTTTCCTATCCTGCAAAGTGCCTGTGGGAATGAGTTATCCCACATGGAGAAGAAAGATCGTAGATAATCTGGATCTTCTATGGAACCTGTTGCCTCACCCCTCCAAAAACAGCACAGAAATGATAAATTTCTCTCTTTGAGGATGAAAAGGACCATTGAGACCCTCTAAGTTATCCTCAAAGCATTCCCTCCAACATGCCGCAGGGTAAAACCATCTTTGGGGGCCACGATCTTGTGCACAAGAGCACAGCCCCCAAAACAGGATGTCCTGCTTATATCAGGACAATTCAGGGTATGTCATAGTAGACCTGTTGAAATTAATGAACCTAAGCTAGTCATGTCTATTAATTTCAATAGGTGTACACTGAGTAGAACAACTGCAGGATACAACCCAAAATTTGTTAATGAATGTAGCAGATACCGATTGCCACCACCAGCTAAAGATCTCCTTAAATCTAAGCAACAGAACTTTGCATTGCAAAAATGTATTTCAGGCGTTATTTAACTTGTCAGCAAAGGAAATTAGATATATCATATAAATAGTGTTGATTAAAGTTGGTGGTTGTGAGTAGTTTATTCTCTTCCAAGCCAAAGAAAAAAGAAAAAGAAAAAAAGCTAAAGGTGGAGAATACTTTAAAGCTCTTGCAGACAAATCAGTAGTATGTTTACTCATTGATGTTGGCATGCTTAGGATTGCAGGCTTAATTTTCATTTGCTGCAGCATATAATTCCTAAAGCACCACTTGAGGAGAAAGACGGGAGAGGAATCCTCTGCAACCGCACTGAGCTGCAGATGTGTCAGACCCTGCTAGACTCAAGCACTGACAGTAATCGCTGGTGCAGAGACATCTATTGTGTGCAAAACTAGCTAAGCTTGACCTGTCTGTGTCAAGCTGACATCTGATAAGTTGATGTGACCAAGGAGTGGTGGCACTCACTGAAGCAGCACAGGGCACTCCTAAGCAGGAGAAGGAAATGTATGGTTCTGTGGGTTAACTGGCATAAATGGTCAGAGCTAGTAGAGGCATGTTGTTGTTGTTGGTGGTGGTGTTGGTGTTGTTTAGTCATTTAGTCATGTCCGACTGTTCGTGACCCCATGGACCAGAGCACGCCAGGCTCTCCTGTCTTCCACAGCCTCCTGCAGTTTGGTCAGACTCACGTTGGTTGCTTCGAGAACACTGTCCAACCATCTCGTCCTCTGTTGTCCCCTTCTCCTTGTGCCCTCCATCTTTCCCAACATCAGGGTCTTTTCCAGGGAGTCTTCTTAGAAAGAAGATTCCACCTAAACATTAGGAAGAACTTCCTGACAGTAAGAGCTGCTCGACAGTGGAATTTGCTGCCAAGGAGTGTGGTGGAGTCTCCTTCTTTGGAGGTCTTTAAGCAGAGGCTTGACAGCCATCTGTCAGGAATGCTTTGATGGTGTTTCCTGCTTGGCAGGGGGTTGGACTGGATGGCCCTTGTGGTCTCTTCCAACTCTATGATTCTTTTCTCATGAGGTGGTCAAAGCATTGGAGCCTCAGCTTCAGGATCTGTCCTTCCAGTGAGCACTCAGGGTTGATTTCCTTAAGAATGGATAGGTCTGATCTTCTTGCAGTCCATGGGACTCTCAAGAGTCTCCTCCAGCACCATAATTCAAAAGCATCAATTCTTCAGCGATCAGCCTTCTTTATGGTCCAGCTCTCTTTTCCATACATCACTACTGGGAAAACCATAGCTTTAACTATACAGACCTTTGTCGGCAAGGTGATGTCTCTGCTTTTTAAGATGCTGTCTAAGTTTGTCATTGCTTTTCTCCAAAGAAGCAGACGTCTTTTAATTTCGTGACTGCTGTCACCATCTGCAGTGATCATGGAACCCAAGAAAGTGAAATCTCTCACTGCCTCCATTTCTTCCCCTTCTATTTGCCAGGAGGTGATGGGAGCAGTGGCCATGAGCTTAGTTTTTTTGATGTTGAGTTTCAGACCATATTTTGCGCTCTCCTCTTTCACCCTCATTAAAAGGTTCTTTAATTCCTCCTCACTTTCTGCCATCAAGATTGTGTCATCAGCATATCTGAGGTTGTTGATATTTATTCCGGCAATCTTAATTCCAGTTTGGGATTCATCCAGTCCAGCCTTTTGCATTATGAGTTCTGCATATAATTTAAATAAGCAGGGAGACAATATGCAGCCTTGTCGTACCCCTTTCCCAGTTTTGAACCAATCAGTTGTTCCATATCCAGTTCTAACTGTAGCTTCTTGTCCCACATATAAATTTCTCAGCAGGCATAGATACTGTTATTTACAGCCAGTGGAAACTGATGTGGTAGGTACCGTAAGCCACAAGAGCGAAGGAGGCAATTCACCATGCCTTGCTTCTGCGAAAATCTGGTGCATGCAAGCTGTGACGAGAAAGGTCTCCCAGGCTTCCTCTGCTTTATGTAAGAAGAGAAATTTTGGGCAAGGGGTGGTATTTCCTACAGGAGGCCTGAACCACTTGTGATCAGTCAAGCCAAATGCAGCCCTTAGGAAGCTGCCTCACACAAGGGCACAGGATTTGGCTATCTAACCCGGTTGTATCTACTCAACCTGGTGTCCTCCGAGATGATGTATGCATAAGTAATTTCTCAGTGTTGGGCACTTCAGTGGAGAGATCCAGTCACTGCAACTAATTTTGCCTGCTTTTGTTGACATTAGAATGAACCTCTGGAGAAAACTACTCAGGAGAATATTTGTGTTGCATCCACAATGGAAAAAAGGCCTGCATTTCTGAAAACAAATGGCCCAATTTTACTAGTTTTGTTACTATATCACGATGAAAGATCATCTAGAATATGTTTAACTTGCTACATGCTTTCAAGAACCATCATTCTGCATCAAGTATAGGGACTTTCACAGTGACAGACATCCACAGAAATAAACTGAAAATTTTAAAGTTGCTGGGATTCAGCACCAGCGTGTTCACAATCTCCATGTACATGCAACAGATCAGATTCATATACAGTAGTTGTATGTTCCTGATTAACGAGTTTATGGGACAAAAAAGCAAGTTTTTTTTTAATATCACAAGCAGCAAAAGCAATTATGTAGCACTCAGCGCTGCTGCCAAGTCTAGCCTGCACCAGAAGGCAAAGGCATCTTTCCAACTTTTGCAACCCTAGCTGAGATTTTATATACTAAATAAACCTTTTCCTCTACATTGATAAAATTTGCTTTGTTTCAGAAACAGCTTGAAGCTTGGAAGATTGTGGAGAGGAAAAAATTGTTCTGGAAGTAAATCATTTTTTAATCTATGACGAATAGACATTATTCAGTTTTCCCTTCTCTGAACGGATAGGGCAATGTGATGTTTTGAATCAGTTACTGTACAAATATATACTGCTATTATATTGTTGTATTCCAGGTCCTCTTCCCTGGCCATAAGGATGCTCAGGATAGCCTGTACAGGGTCAGTTTCCTGAAGAAGGGTGGGAGAGAGGGCTGCACAAAGCATAGCACCTTTGCAACAATCTGTGCATTAAAATATACAGCTGAATTGGTATGGAGGTAGGGTTATATATCAACATCAAGCCAAGTTCTCATTTGCCACCTAGCCTCCCAGCACAGAGAGCCCAAACTGGCTTCCCAAACCTCTCAACAACCACTGATTTCAGAGATAATAAACTTATAGAAGTCCTCCCCCTTTTGTATATAGAAGTGAATTCCAAAAGATTGTGTTTATCCTGTATATATCTCATGCAGTGGCTGACACTGGATGCCAGTGTCAGAGTCAGTGAAGGAAGGCAGCTGCTGCCATCACAACTGTGCTGCTACTACAGCATGTGATGTCCCCTAGTGAGATCACCAGCTTTTTAATTACAAGCACCCCCTGATTTGTGCAGGGGTTGCGTTCTGGGTGATCGCGCACTTCCGTGGAATTGTGTGCAATTGAAACAGCTTGCAAAAGCCTGCAAACACCCCACCCCACCCTCTGCCCCATCCGTTTAGTGGTGCCTTTTATGATGTTTCCAGATCACTTCCAGTTACAGCACCATGCGCATGTGTGCAATTGCACACATATTGGTCGAGCCAAAAACAGGGGGTTGCCTGTATGTACCAGAAAGTAGCATGATGCACGTGTAGCTGTCCCTGGGGAAAAGCCATAGCTCAACAGCAGAGTACATGCTATGCATTCAAAGGTTCCAGCATCCAGCCAATTGAAAGGATTCCATTTGCACAGTTGGAAGGATCCTGACCGAAGACCTTTGAGAGCCACAGCCAGTCGGGGTGCTGAGCTAGAGGGAGCTAAAGATATGGCTCGGTTTCTTTGGACAGTTCCCTCTGACTTCAGTGTCACACTTGAACTTTGTACCCCATCACAACCTCTTTGCTTTCTCTCGCAGAACTCAATGGGTCCCATTCTTCCACCTTTAATGCTATAACCCTTAAAGCACTTTCATGCATCCACCTTCCTATGGAACATATGAGCACATAACTGCACGCAAGATTACAACTTTACAACAGCATTGACTACATCAGCTCCAGGTGTTTTTTGAAGCCGTTTTCTGCTGCCCATATGAGAGAGGTTTCATTCTTACCCAACACTGCTGGAACGGTTAACAACATAAATCAATGCCACTAGGAAGTGTTCAGATTAATGACATGTAAAGGCTGCAGCTGAAATTCGGCCTCTTTACAAATCCCAGCAGAAGGATAGGTTTGTTTTCAAGCATCCGTCTCTTAAGTGCACAGCATAGAGCTAGATAAACCACTTTTGAGTGGATTTGGATGAAGTTCATAGTAAGGTCCCATTTCTAAGAGCTTTATAAATGACAGGTAGAGGCTGTAATTGTGCTACAGACAGGAGAATTATAGGTTATTGAGTATGGAGCAGCATGATTATCAGCAACCTTTTTTGTTCATTGGCCTCCAGAACAATCCAACAATGGATGAACATTTATTAGACCTATAAAGTTCCAAATAGAAGCCAGATGTTAATATGTATTTTATTTTTATTTGGATTACTGTTATCCTAGGCACTATAACCAAAACACTGGCCAGTAATAGCTCCTCACAGTGGCCAATGTGTGCAAAGTATATATAGTGTGATCAGAACTGTTATGAAAAGCAACACATCCTGAAAATCTAGAACATTCAGTGTTTAATCAGCTTCCTAAAGGTCTAGATTCCCCCCTCCCCTATTTCTTTCTTTTCCATCTCCAGCCACCCATGTGGCACAAAGTATTAGAAGAGAGAAGCCAGTTTGTTCTTAAAATAAAAAATGCAGTGATTACACTTCTACAAAGCCATATACTCAATCAGGTATAGAAATTCAGCATACTAAAATCACATACTAAAATGTGATAGGGAACACACACACACATGTATATATATATAAAGTTAAGGACCCTTGGAAGGTTAAATCCAGTCAAAGGTGACTTTGGGGTAGCGTTGCTCATCTTGCTTTCAAACCAAGGGAGCCAGCATTTGTCCATAGACAGCTTTCTGGGTCATGTGGCCAGCATAGCTAAACTGCTTCTGGCAGAAACCAGAGTGCACGTAACAGAAACCAGAGTGCACGTAACACCATTTATCTTCCCACCACAGTGGTACCTATTTATCTACTTGCACTGGTATGCTTTTGAACTGCTAGGTTGGCAGAGCAACAGGAGCTCACCACATCGCACGGATTCGAATTGCCGACCTACAACTCCCATCATCCCTGACCACTGGTCCTGTTAGCTAGGGGTGATGGGAGCTGTAGTTCCAAAACATCTGGAGGGCTGAGTTCGCCTATGCCTGTCCTAGAGCACCCTGCCTGCTGCTCCCTATGCCTCAGAGCCTTCTGTGTTTGTGAAGACGGTTCCTCTGGCTCTGGTGATGGGTTGTGCTACTCCGGTTCCTGTGCACTAACCCTGTGTACTGACTCTGCAATAATCCCTTGTCATCTTCTGTCACCCTGTGAATACTTCCTACACCAACCTCTCCTTCCCCATTCCCAGCTTGTCCTGGCTACACCCCTCACCAGAATCCTCTTCCTCCTCTCTGTTGTCCTGCCAGTTCATGACAGTCAGAAGGAAAATGAACTGATACTGATTTTGATATGTTAGTAACTCTGTATTTTTGTAATATTTTAAGTTTTCTGTTGTTGCTTCAGTTTTTTGTACACCACTTAGAGATATTTTAAATATATGAAGTGGTATTGAAATGAAATAATCAAATCAATAACTTGGGGAAAGGCTGTGGCTCAGTGCTAGAGCAAAAAGCCCCAACATCTGGAGCTAGGGCTGTGAGAGACCCCTGCCTGAAATCCTGGAGAACCGCTGCTTGTCTTCCATCCAACTTGGAACCTTGCTTGAGCCTGCTTAGCCTGGCGATTGTGCTAGCAGTTTTATTCCTGCACCACCAGGGGCAGCTGACAATACTGAGCTAGATGGACTGATGTTCTGACTTGGTACAGTCAAACCTCGGTTGTCGAATGTAATCTCATGCAGCCTCCGAAATGTTTGACGACTAAGACGCAGCTTCCGATTGGCTACAAGAGCTTTCTGCACTCAAGCAGAAGCCACGTCGGACGTTCAGCTTCCGAAAAACATTCAAAAAATGGAGCAATGGGTTTTCGGAGTTTGAGAGCCGAAATGTTCCAAAACAGAGCCATTGGGGAACCGAGGTTTGACTGTATAAGGCAGCGTTCTGTTCATAATAATCTGATAAATAGTTGTTCATTCATGAACCAAGTGCTTCATTAAGCAGTCAGAATTCAGAGCAGTGCAAATATCTAAGGATGACTGTGCTTCAGTCTCAGTAGGTTTGCCTTTAAATGTGAAGTGAACAGAATATCCCATCCTCATCCCTACTGACTTCAACACTTGAAACAGGACACTGCAGGCCCCACTCTGGGAGGCAAAAGGTAGGCTGCATGGGACACAAAGTGTTGCCTTCCCAGCTGTTTTCCAACTCCCCAAATCTGCTGCCCGAGGTGGTAGCCTTGCTTAGCCCAATGCTATTACTTGCTTCATCTGTGGAAATGCTCTTAATAATGGACAGAAAGATGGGGAATGGATAAGAAGAACTCTTCAGACCCACTTCTCCACATTCCCTTTCATCACTGAGGCCGTTGCTCATAGTTGTGAATGGGACATGCAGGGGCAAACCAGCTTCTCTGTTTGGGGACTGAGGGTGTGAGGTGAATCTGGTGGGAAGGAGTGGGGATTCCATCACTCACCTCTTCCTGTGCCTGTCAGACTTGAAGAGCTTTTAGCTAGTAGTAAATATTGGTCAGAGCCAGCATCGCTAAGAAGCTAATTGGATACAGACCATCCGCCTTTCTTCCTGCAACATTAATCTTCTTACTTAACAGCAGGTCATGATGTTCAATTAACTGAAGTGCTTTTAGTGTGTTCACTAGATGAGAAATATAACTAAATAGCTATTGTACATAAAAGACAACCAAATAGTGAGGCAGGTTAATCACCTCTACAAAGAGATTGGCTGGAAAGTATGAGCGAAGAGGTGAGGGAGTAAGAAGTTCCATTTGTATGAGTCTATCAGGTTCATCATGACCTGATTACTGTTTATGAAATGGTAACTTAGAGGGTTTTTCAAAACATTTATTTCATTAGTCATAGCCTAAACCAATATAACATTCATTAGTCACAGATGTCAGCAGTTATTAACAAGTTCCCGAAGGCATTTCCCCGTTAATATCTATTACGTTTATTTTTCATGCATTTTAATTTTACATTATGCATTCTACATTTTTTTTAAAAAAGCACAAAGTATTATAATGGAAGAAAGCTGGAACTTCAGTGGCTACAGAGAGGTGTTTCTTAATAACTTCATTTGAGCCCACTGAAACTCTGTACAGAGAGGTGCCTCTTTTGCAATGGTTGAATTCTGTTACGTTGCAGAGGTAATATTACATAAAAATCAAGACAATATGTTGCAAGGTAAAGTGATTACATGAGTTCTTCATAAAAATAATACATTACATTTATATTATATGTAGTTTCCATATTAGAAAACAAGAAATGAGGAATTCTGCAACATAATTAGATCTTCTGTATGAGCTTTATGTAACAACTCCCTGCCGTGTTTCAGCAAGAGAACAGAAATTTAAACAAACGCACAATCTGTTTTCCTTGCATATAATTCTTCTACTTTATTGTTGGAAAATCTAAAATTATCCTGTGATCCCATGAAATGAGAATTCAGAAAGAAGAACATTGCAGATCAGATTATATATTTAATTTAATGAAAATGCTGCTAACTATTATGGATTGCAATGTTCCATATGCTAAGACCGATGTGAAATGGCTGTGCAGCTCACTGGGGGAATTCTCTGCTATTTTGAAGGAAGCAAGAAGGAACAGTAATCAATACTGAAAACAAGAAAAAAGAAAGAAAAGAAATATATCCTGCTAAACAAGGAATCCATGTTCCTGAAAAGGTATTTGTCTACAAGACTCTTTCACTTATCCAGTTATTTCTTTTCTAGCCATAGCAGCTCTAATATATATAGAGAGAGGAAATCCTATAAAGAACTGTCATAATACTGAATCAGTCCTGTCTGTCTAACCCACCACTGCTTTCTCTGACCAGGAAAGAGAGGTCTCTCTGTGGCATGGCTACTGCTTGGGGGAAGCATTGAGGAGTCACCTTCCTGACACTGCAGCCCACCTGGGTGACACTGGGGTGGGGCGGGGCATTGGCAACGTCAGGGCTATGTGGGTGCACATGCAGCAAAGCACTGGAGTTGGTCCACTAGTGCATCTGTGCAGCCTCAACCTTGCTTCTGCTCTACCCTGCACCAGTGCTATTCAGGTAAGGGCTTCTCCACACTTCCACTTGTCAAATATAATATAACTGTAGAGTTGGAAGGGAACCGAAGGATCATCCAGTCCAACTCCCCGCAATGCAGGAATATGGAGCTGTCCCATGCAGGGAATGAACCTGCACCCTTGGGGTTAACAGCACCATGCTCTGCAAACTCTTGACATGCCTCTCTGCTAAAGCCAGGCTTGCATGCTCAGTTGGGGGCATTAATTGAGGGGTTATTGTCCCGTATCTAGAAAGCATGGGTCCTAGCAGTTTTCTCTTTGCCCCACTCCTTTCCCATGGAAAACCCGCTTTGTAGTGCTAAATCAGAGCAAACATCAGTCAGGATCAAACCCAAATTGCCGTTTGCTCTGATTGACTGCCAGAGAGTAGTTTTCCATGGGGGAAAGCAGAAATCTAGATTATCAGTAAATTATCTGTTATGGTTCACCATGTTCACAATGAAGTATTTTATTTCCCCCTCTTTAATCTGAAATACTGAAGCCATAAATCTGTAGTGGGAATGCCCCCCCTTTGTTTTGAGATTAATTTATCAGGATCAAATAAGGAAGAATTAAATCTTGAGCACCCAGCTAAAGGCCAGCTTATTGGTCAATCGACCTTTCCATTTCCCATGTAGCCTCTTAAGGCTCTCTTAAGACTGAGACTTTGCCTGAAATGGAAATTTGTAGTAGTTATACCCCAGCCAGTAGACACAAAAAATAATTGGCCACTCTATTCATTTGCTGATATTTGAAATCTGACATCTCAAAGCACATTTTAAGCATAAAATTACCAGTAATTTCATGCTGCAATCTAGAAAGGAAGAAATGGCAAGGAAACCAGTCACAAGAACAGCCTGTCTTTGCAAGAGGTTACTATGTATTAAGCAGAGCTAAGCCCTGATTAAACATCTAATTGGCTTGAATAGTAATGGCAAAGCAAGCCAACTGCCTTTAGCTCTTAGCTGTAGGAGACCAGAGGTTTCAGAACTACTTTGTGGGCAAAAATGTTTAGTTCACTGAAAGCAAAATTCACCAAAGTGCTTCCAAGTCCAGCAGAGAAAAACATGCAAGATGTTCCAGACCCTCCAAAACCATCAACTCAGCCACCACCTCAACAGGTAGGCCTTCATAACTGATCCTATTTACTGAAATGATCTCTGTGTCTGAATATTACTGACTTGACTGAATGCAGGAACAGCAAACTTTATTTTTTAAAACAAATGCTTATTTATACTAAAACATAGGTGCTTCTGCTCAGTGATAGCTAAGGTTTGATCTGATTTTTATTTTGTGTTTTCTTCTTCACGTCACTTTATAGGATTTGCCAAGTGACATTTTTTAGAGCAATTTCAAAGCAATTTCAAAGCCACAAAAGGCCCCATAGTGGCCTTCAGCCCAAATTTTGCAAGCAGCTGCAATCCTTACTCTGATACAACTAAACATGGAAGTGGTATGATGACCCGACCAGGGTCGTGTCAGTTATAATAAGGGATGAGGGGAATTTAAAGCACAGCACAAGTGAGGAAGAGGAAGATGCTGGAATCTTCCAACCCCGACCCACATTTTTCTCCCCAGGCATTTCTCTTCTTTACCTGGTTACTTCCTATCACAGAACCCAATGAACTGAGGGAATGCTGGGGAGAAGCAATAGAGAAGCGCACTGTGAGGATCTGTCACAAATTGCTTGGGTAGAGCAGCTTTTGCTGTGACTTTCCTTTTCAAGGAGCCTCAATTCAGAACACAGACCGTATTTTCCTGGCTGCGCTACAGTCCCTTCCATTATTTGCAGGGAGGCAGAAGCAGCCCTGAGAGAAGTTTCCCCAATGCCATTGGACTAGGATTTGGAAGGACCTGCTCAGCCACAGGGCATCTTGAGAAAGGGCCAGCTTCAGAGCTCTTGGACCTCCCCAAAACACTGGAGCCTTGGGGGGAAAGGCTATTGAGGCACCCCAATTGGGAAGCAGCAATTGTACTTCAAGGGCAGATGGAGTTGGGAGTGCCTTATCCTTTATAGATAGAGAGCCAGTGTGGTGTAGTGGTTAAGAGTGGTAGACTCGTTATCTGGGGAACCAGGTTCGTGTCTCCACTCCTCCACATGCAGCTGCTGGGTGACCTTGGGCTAGTCACACTTCTCTGAAGTCTCTCAGCCCCACTCACCTCACAGAGTGTTTGTTGTGGGGGAGGAAGGGAAAGGAGAATGTTAGCCGCTTTGAGACTCCTTCGGGTAGTGAAAAGCGGGATATCAAATCCAAACTCTTCTTCTTCTTCTTCTTTATCTGCTATAGTAACTCAATAAACTGTTGGGTGGCTGCTCTTGGCTTGTTATTCTTCCCTGGAGATCATGGATGCCCAAATCTTCAACGTACCCCTTCCTTAGGAGGGCCCCATAGATGGTTCAGCACCCCTATTTCACAGGGAATAGGAAGCAAGCCATTTCTGGCCCTTATGGCTGTTACCATGATTGTGTCAGATGTTCCAAATTTATTGATAAGGCAACTAAATACAAATTGTAGCCACACAGAAACATATGGGTAAAGTGTGTGTGTGTGTGTGAGAGAGAGAGAGAGAGCGCACATAAGGATGCTGTGTCTCATTTATCTGTAAGACTCACAAAGTTCAATTGAGCTGACTCTTACTGTATTTTATCTGAGCTTAAAGGAAATCATATGGGCAACTTCCATTTTGTCTTTTCTGTAAACTGACATAATTTGCCTCTATTCTTACCAAGTCAAAACTTTATGCCCTTAAGAGCTGTATAAAGGAGAATATTCAGCCTGGTGAGACTTCTCTCAAAATATTATGGCTGTCACTGTAACCGTAGCACCTGGCAAAATCCTTCCTGCATTGCATGCAGCTATTAGAATGCTTCCAAATGTTACTATAGTGCTGCTTAAAAGAAAAGCTTCTACCTGGGTGGGTTTCGAGGAATTACAATATCTTCTGGACCCGCTTTCTGCATGAGTCAGCCATGTTGCTAGGCAACTACTGAAACCAGCACAATATCACCTTGCTTGCTGTCAGACCCGGCATGGGTCTTTACCACTCGTGACCCAAGTGAGATGCTAAATCCAGATATTACCATAACCACGTGGTGCTGAAAGAATGGAGGATATTACTGGCAGCACCACACTGGTGTGATTCTGTCAGAGGTACAAAAGGCTTCACTAGGCCTGATCCTGGCAGCAGAATTTGATGCACCCCTATGTTTACATTTTAAAAGTTTATGTGGAGACCTTCTTTCTGATTGTTTTAAATTAATATTTAAATTAAATTAATTCATAATTAATAGTGGACTAGTATAAACGGATCATTCTAGCTGATGTTAGTTAAGGCACACTTATAAATCACTTAATGTCCTTTAAATAATAACTTATGACAGTAAGTAATTGTTTGGGCTTGCTGTAAATCTGCATAAACACACAACCTTACAGATCAAAGCAGCAATAAAGCAGTTTGATTAACCATATCACCAGGATGTGGCTAAGTAAAAACATTTAAAAAACAAAAAAACCACATATAAATTAATTGCAGTTAGCTCTCAGCCATTCATCTTAATTGCTTCTTTGTGAACAAATGGAACTCTCCTTCTGTTGGATGAAGTGATTTAATTAAGACTGTGATCCTGAGCACACTGTATGAGTTCAGTAATTTCCACAGACGACAATGGTACTTACTTCCAAACAAATGTGCTTACGAGCAGAATGTAAATATATGTGAAAGCCTGTGACTTATGAAGGGACCTTGGTTACCTCTTACAAATAAGCCGTACCCAGTATGCTTACATGATGAATGAAATACATGGTGGGGCATGTACATTTTTATTTATTTATTTATTATATTTATATTTTAAATGTATTTTAATATTTGATGGAATCCGCCCAGAGTGGCTGGGGAGACCCAGCCAGATGGGCGGGGTACAAATAAAAAATTATTATTATTATTATTATTATTATTATTATTATTATTATTATTTTGTAAGCCACCACATAAGTGAAATTCTCTGGGCGGCTTACAAGGATTTAAACAAACAAAATGACAATTAAAAAAACCCACAGTACAATCCACACAACACCATTATAAAAATCACAAATTGCTTAAAGACAGAGGAGAGAGGAAAAGAAGCTTTGCAGCAGCAAATCCACTGAGTTAAAATGATATAACAACAACAACAACAACAACAACAACAACAACACCTTACTTTCCTAGTACCAGAAATATATTAAAGAAGGGGAGCTTTTTGGGGAGGGTACTCCACAGCTGAGGGGCTACTACACTATACATTTAAAACAATATCATACCACTTTAAACAGACATGGCTTCCCCAAAAGAAATCTGGTAACCACAGCTTCTTAAGGGTGCAGTTCCTAGAGTGACCTCAGTCAGTCTCATAGGCGGGCCAGCCCTGTGTACAGATGTTAGGGTGAATGATATGCCCTTGTGGATTTGAATAGCTTAACAAACATTCTGCCCTTACTGAACATTACATATGAATAACTGTACTATGTACAACTCAGCTATTGTGTTCACAGCTTACACAGACTGTACACTTGTTGAATGTAACACGTGAACACTCCTTGCGTGAGGCGGTGTGAGCCAGTGTGTCTGTTGGCTGGTGGTTGGACTGATCTTGAAGGATTCCTGATTGTGGTGAGGCTTATTAAGCATGTTCAGCATGACCCCACACCTTCGACATGGTTAAGACATTTATAATGTATGAAGAAAGATAAAGTCACTGTAAAAATTACATTAGAAATCAAAGAAATGCGGCCCAGTGCGCTCCTTCCACTTGCCGCTCAAACATGGGCCTCATCTAGCCATCTGAGGTACACAAAGAGACATATTGTTTGAGGTTTGACAGATGCACTATAGCTGATTATCCAAACCCTAGGACCACAGGATTATAATGTAATAAATAGCTGTACATCTGTTTTGCACCTGAAATAGGAGATACGGTATAATCAAGACCTCAGGGTAAGCTAGACCTAGTTTGTGTGGCAAGGTTTAGCTAGCAGGGTATTTTTTGTGATTTTATTCATACGCCTCGGTGTGTCCTAGTTTTAGCTCTCCCTTCATCTTCCCTCCACCTCAAAACATTTCACACTATACTTGTAGCTGCAGCCTGTCATTTATGTAGAATGAGTGGAACCGATGATATTCAGGTAATTTTCAGCTATTTAATTTGCCCTTATTTTTCAGTTTCACCCTTACTTTTGCTGTCCAAGTTGCCCTTTCTTGGGGTTGCAAGCTTCTTCTTTATATTTTTTTACTGGTGTTGCTCCTGTCTTTCACATTAGGCAAGCATAAAAACTCTTGTCATCTGTTATTTATAAGGCTTTTAGCCCTGAGCAGTTTTCTCTTTCTGCAACAACTGTGTGTTGGATGTGGTTGTCTGCAGAGAAATTCATACACACAAGCACTGTAGAGTAAGGGGGATCCATCTGTGTTTTAGGTGTTCCAGTTTACCAGAGTCTAGGAGCTTGAGACACTAGGCCCTGAGGCAGCTGAAGAGAGAAATTTCTGGTGGAAGTTTCTCATGCTTAATGTGTGCTCTGTTTGCCCTAAATAAAGTGTCTTTGTTACCATCCTTTGTGTAAAGAGCACATCTTACTCATCCTGTGCATGAGTAGGTGCTCACATGTTTGAATTTCTTTGCAGACAAGCACACCCAATACACGGTTGTTGCAAGAAGACCTCATGGCAAAGGCAGGACTAAAAGGGTGGTCATGTTCTGCTGTCATTATAGATAAGCCCAGTGCATTTTTGGTAACAATACTCCCTGAAGTACTGCCACCTTTTGTTTTGCTGCCATCGGTAGCCATCTTGTGCTTGTACCTACTTTTATTAAGACAGGGGTACTGGCACCTCATTTGTTTCTATGGGGTGCATGGTGCTGTGGTCTAAACCACTGGGCCTCTAAACCACTGAGCCTCTTGGGCTTGCCGATCAGAAGGTTCAAATCCCCGCAACGGGCTGAGCTCCCATTGCTCTGTACCAGCTCCTGCCAACCTAGCAGTTTGAAAGCATGTCAGTACAATTAGATAAATAGGTACCGCTGCGGCGGGAAGGTAAACAGCGTTTCTATGTGCTCTGGTTTCCATCACAGTTTTCCATTGTGTCAGAAGCGGTTCAGTCATGCTGGCCACGTGATCTGGAAAGCTGTCTGTGGACAAAAACCAGCTCCCTTGACCTGAAAGCAAGATGAGTGCCACACCTCATAGTCGCCTTTGACTGGACTTAACTGTCAAGGGGTCCTTTACCTTTATCTTTTACCTCTATGGGGAAAGCACTGGAGTTTCTCTTCATTCAAGTATTCATTTTTGAACTGCAGGGATTTATTTAAATGTATTTATTTATCTGGAAAAATGTAATACATAATAAAGTAACCAGCTGAAGCTTTTCCAATAGCTGTACCTTCATACCAAGAAAAATGTAACCATTCTGTCTGCGATTTAAAACCCTACTCAGGAATGATCCAAAATCATGGGTGAGGTGGCAGCCTACACGTGTCCAATAGGCTCTTCCTCTTCAACCCTTTCCAACTCAATGCATGGATGGAATCAAGGCTGGTGGGGATGCAATGGCGGGAGTGGGGCCAGCAGGTGTGTCCTCAGTTACTCGCCCCACATTTTGTCAACTGCATGGTTTTAAATGACTTAATAGACTTCAGGGGTGTGTGGGATGTTAGTTCACTTAGCCATTACTCTCTAGGAAGATAGAGGCTACATTTTTCGCAGGTCAGAACTTTTGTCCCTCCAGCCCCCGCTTATCTATTTCTCTGACTGGCGGTGGCTCTCCAGAGTATTAGGCAGAAGCCTTTCACATCACCAGCTACCTAGTCCTTTTAACTGGACATGCTGCAGATTAAATTTAAGACCTTCTGCAGGAAAAGAGTGTGCTCTGCTGCTGAGCTCCGTCTCCTTCCCTAGAGCTGGCTTCTATGAATATTTAAATCTGATTCCTAAATCTGCCTTCCAGGCCTTGGTAGTTCTCCTTCCACCCAGGTTAAGCCACAGTAGATGGAACTTTGATCTCTTCCAGGAAGGCTTTTCTTAGGTTCTTAGTGACTGGCTCCAACACATCTGGGAGTGGTGTGATCTCCAGGCACCCTTGAACACTGATGTATCACTTTCCAGAAATTAAGGTCTGCAAATGGTGCAAGCGATAATTTTCGTTTTCATTTCCTGGAAAACTTGTGAGGCCATTTAAGTGAGTCACCTCCATTTGAACCAGAACAGGTTGCCACTACAATCAGAAATTCTGAGTACTTCAGTACTTCAGCAGTGTGTCCTTGAATAAACAACAAAGAAGTAATTAACAACTTAGAAGCAGCATCTTTACATACTTTCTAGTAAGCGAGGGTACAGCAAAAGTATTATCTATGTACCTAAATGCAAGAAACATGTTGCAGACTGTACACACACTTTAAGTATTTCTTCTGCTCTCCCTAAAGGAGGAAGATAAGAAAGAAAAAGAAGGAAGTAAAAACACAAATGATGCTCTGAAAAAAGAGACAGAAAACACTGCAGAGCCAGACCCTAAGCAACAAGGTCAGTAATATCTAATCTAATCCATCTAAGACAAATTATATAATGTATTGAGCAATAGCAAGGTGTCATGCATTGCCTTTTTATATTCATAAGCATTCGGAAGTCGCCCTGCAAAAACTATTTGGCTGACATTAAATGCAATTCTGTCATTGTTCTGGCCTCATCCACACAAACACCAGATGAGGCTGTAAACCAGTGTCTGGATTGTTCCACTTCAGCTTTTATTCAGCTTCTAAAAATAGTGCTTTTGGTGGGCATAACACAAACTTTATCTTCCTTCTTTGTTTACTGCCTTATTCAATGTGTGGCATGAAAATCTTTCTGGGTGCATTGCTACTGCCTGGTCCAGGATACTTTTTGCTCAAAGTGTTGAGCACCAAGGATGGTGCCCAAAATGCTTTATTTAGAACTAATCCAAACCATCATTAGGCATGAGAAAAGCCCACCAGAAATCTACCCCCAAGCCTGGTTTTTAAAGCTTTGTGTAAGACCTGGACTGGAAGTACTCCAGACCCTGAACTGGTACACACATAAAACATGGACTGGACTACCCAGCATTATTTTGAGCACTATGACAACCTGTCAGCATTTCCAGGGGTAGACTTTGGTCTTTCATATTTCAGTGGTACCCTGTGTGAGACCAGTATTTGTTTTCCCCCACACCTCTCACCTTCTATTCTGCTCAGCTCACTACATCACAGCTGCAACACCCAGTGGCACCCCCAAGGCTTGGTGCCCTGTGTGGCGGAACTAGTCATGCTGCCCTAAATCCACCTCTGCTGTTTTTGATGGATTCCCCCACCACATAAATTTTCTCCTGGCCATCATAATGGTTCAGGGTCCTAGAGTGAACCACTGACACAGTTGCTCCCTTTCTTGCAATGGAGTTCATGAAAAGGCCAGGCACTGGAGGAAAGCAGAAAATTCAGGAGAAGGTGGGGTAAAGTCAGGTATGGCTGCCAACTTTGTTACTAGCTTGTGCCTTTAAGCAGCTTTACATGCAGATTATTGTCTGTGCTGATGCTTGTCTCCATACCTTGAAAGGCTTAAGAACCCTGCTGGATCAGACCAATGATCATCTAGTCCTGCATCCTTTTCTCATGGTGGCCAAACAGATACCTATGAGATACCTGAAAGCAGAACCTGAGCACAACAGCACTCTGCACACCTGCAATTCCAAGCAACTTCTAACAGTGGAGGCAGAACACAGCCATCATGGCTAGCAGTCATTGATAGATTCACCTTTTGGTTCCTGTGTAGAGCACTGCTTTTAAGATTAAAGGAACAGACTGGGCTTTTTTAATTATTATTCTGGTTTGTTGGCAGCCTAAGAACAGGTGGTTAACCCAAGGGAAGGATCAGAGAGTAACCAGCCATCAACCAGAATCATTAACCATTGGGTGAGAGGAAGTCCAAATTTGCAGCTTTCTAGGCTCATCAACCCCCCCCCCCCCAATAACTTTGGACTCTCTTTGAGACAGGCAGCTACCCTGTAACTCTGGAAATGCAAATAAGCTCCTTTTGGGCATGTGGTGCTATGGCATCTCTGTGGCAGTCCACATGAAACAGCACACTTGAGACTAAGGTCCTTGCTTCAAGCTTCAACATACCTTACACCAGGAACACAGAGAAGGTAGATCTACTGGTAGACTTCTGAGTGAACTGCAGGATATCAGCAAGGAATTTTGACTCCCACTTGCTTAACAATAGCAAAATGGCAGTCCCCTGCCACCCTAGATTATGCTGCTGAAATTAAGGTAGTTCGGGGGTAACCAGAAGTGGATTTTTGTGTGGAAGGAAGGACTGTGAGCTCCATTCAGTACTGGTATTCAAAACAAATTCTCTAATTCTAAGTGTGAGTTTTTAGCACCAGGCTCCAGCTGATGAATTTTGGGGTTCTAGTAATAACAATAGTAGTAGCAGTAGATTCTAAAAGTTTGAAGTCTGCCCAGCGATGACTTACAAAAATGCCTAATTACTGGGCCAATTTCAGGGGCCCAAGGCACAGCCTCATCCAATTTAACCGCTTGCTAAGGACACTTTATAATCACACCCATTAAATTTCAGTTCACTCTTGACCTTAGCAATTATTTAGTGGCAGAAGTTCCCTCTGGGGTCCTATGAAACCAATAGTGCAGCAGTGCACTCCAATATAGGTTTTAACAAAAATTGCAGTAGACCCAAAGCTGAATTCCAATAGATCTTAATATTACTGAATGGTATTCATTTAAATATTGGCCTCCTTACACAAACTGAGTGCATATGAGCTTTGGGAAGCAGCAGCACTCCAAACAAACATTCCTTTTTATTACACGCAGGCCAGCCTTGAAGCTATTATATTATTTTATGTTTGCTGTCTACCTGCAGTCAAAAGTGTCCAGGACTGGAATTCCCAGCAGTACCATGACTTAAAAGAAACTCTGCATGGTTGCCCATTGCTTTAGTGACATGTGATACTAGATGCATTGTATTAGTCCCTTTCCCCCCAGGAAACTTTCATAGAACTATTTGAGCCATTCATTTTGCTACAGTTCTCTTGTAAATAAAATGCTTGTATAAGCAATCAATTATTCCTTGTATGAGTAATCAATTATGAGACAAAATCTGAAATTAACTAACTGTGGCAATGGATGATCAATTGCATAATGTATCCTGGATGCTGTGTCCCTCTTCAGAAGCACTGCATCACATCTTGCCAATAAAATGATGTATATCCAAAAGCAAGCTTCCTTTGCTTTTTTGAGAACTGATTTAATTTTTGTAGGTCTTTTATTTAAAAAAAAAAAAAGGAGGAGGAAATAGTTATGAAATGTGTTCTTATGCAATGCATGTTTTCTCTGATATGTTTTCTTATCACTTTACAATCAGTGGGGATGCATAGGCAATTTGATACACAGAGCACAATTTTGTACACAAAAGGGACTAATGAGCAATCTCATTTTTTCCATTAAATACACGACTTGAATACTTGAAACAAATGAAATTTCATCATCAGTGTCTTACAAGATTCAGTCTGCTACTGAAAAGTATTATTATTAGTAGTAGTATTATAAATAAAATTAGTATACTGCCCTTCATCCAAAGATCACAGGGCAGTTCACAATATAGAAGTACAAATTAGAACCCAAAATACATAATAAAACAAAAACAAACCAGTAACCCCCTTCCACAAACACAATTTAAAAGCCCATAGAATGTTAATCAGCCAAACACCTGGTTACAGATAAATGTTTTCACTGGGCATCTAAAGATATGTAATGAAGGCACCAGGCAAGTAAAGGCCTGTGTTGCCACCCTCTTGACCTCTTGTGGAGAAGCACACAAAGAAGGGCCTCTGATTATGATCGCAGGGTCTGGATTGGTTCATATGGAGAGAGGTGATTCTTGAGGTATTGCTGTCCTGAGCCATTTAAGGCTTTATATGTCAAAGTCAGCACTTTGAATTGGGCCCAGTGCAGACAGGCCAGGATTGATGTAATATGCTCAAACCGTCTTGCTCCGCTGAGGAACCCAGTTCATAGTTAAATTTACTCACAAAGTAAGCCTGCCTAAAATGGAAGTAACTAACTTTATTTTTGACTTTCTACTGGGTTCTGTTCCAAGGGTGTATGCTATGGGTAAAAATGGGTTTGGGTGGGACTGAGAAGAAATTGTTTAGCAGGTGTAAGCTGTCAGGGTCCTAGACCAGGAATCCTCACATGGAGAGTCATCCTACAACAGCAGCCCCAAGAAGGAGACAGAGCCACTCCCTAGTCCTTCCTATATGGATCTGCTGGCACCTACATCTCATCTGCTGAACCCCCTGAAGATATCTCTGCCACCACATTCCAGTAACTGGACCACCAACACCTTGGGGAATCAAGAAAGTCCTGATGAGTTTTCCTCCAAGGCAGTCCCAACAGCTCAAAACACCACTGCTTGGAAAGAGTGCAGGAGCAGACACTGGCCCATTGACCCACCAGATGAAGTGCTTTGCAGGTGAAGCCACCTAGACCAGACCATGAAGTTCTGCCAGTTGCTCAAACATACTGATGAAATAATTTTCTGCCTCAACTGGAGGGATGCTGTGATCCCAGACAGGTTCCTTGGTCCCTGTCCAAGGTCCTGACCTCTCCCTGCCTTGCCTTACCTGCAGTTATGGGACGCCAGGCCTGCTGATTTCCACCCTATTGGGTCATCATCTCCCCTTAGTGGTGAACGTAACCATGGGTCAAGACAGTAGCCATGAAGTAAATATACTCATATATGTTCTAGGTTGGAAGTGGGTAACACAGAAGAGCTAATAAGTTTAGCAAAAAAAATTAATTTTATAAAGTCTGAGACACATGGCAGTAAATGTTTTATAGAGTGTGCAATTGTACTGGTGCAGTTGAAAACTCTTGTTGATTCCAGCATTTATTTCAGTCCAGGTCAGCTGTCAGGAAAGAAGACAGTTGAGAAATTTGGGGGACGAACAGTCAAGAGAATAGAAATCTGGCGCTTTGCACTTGTCTGTACTGATTATTTAGATGCACTTCGCTTGTGTTTCTACCAATTACGTAATTACTTGTCAGAGAGTTATGAGCCTCATGGCAGGAACTGAGCCTACTCAGCTCAACAGAAAATAGAAATTCAGAGTTAAGCAGAAAGCAAACGATCAGGAATTGGGATATCCAGAATAAGAGAATTGCTGGCAACAATCTCTACGTGGTAGAGTTCCAATATTTTAAACACACCAATCTGCATGTGTTCTAAAAATGCGGCAGAGATCTATGAGAAGCATATGCTGCCACTACCCACTACTACCGCCTCCCCTGTTCTCCCCTGGTTTGTGATTCAAGGCATATTGGGAAATGCTTATAGGAACAGATGGGAATCTAAAGGCAAGTGCAAATTATTACCTGGCTGCTGGCACCTACTTCAGGAACACCTGGTCCAATCCTGTATTGCTGCAGTTTTCTCCCTGTGTTCTCCTTCATGTAGGTCTTTAAAGTGTTTGTCAGGGTCAAATTCACCAGTTCGCTTCCTCCAAACAGCTTACAAAAGAAATATATATGTGTGGTTTTACTTGCTTTTCAGATGCACTGTGTGCTATATTTGGCACCCCAAGCAAATGCCTCAAAATTGGCTCACAATTTTTTGTAGCAATTCACAGTTGATCTGGTCCAGCTGTACATACCTATATACATAAATTGGATCCAGTTTATATACATCTATATTGGATCCTGACTGTGAATAGTCAATATGGACCACTATCAGGCAACCATTTTTGTTCCACCACCATAACCATGAACACACCAAAGAAGCATAAAAGCCGTCAGTGCAGATTGGGTGGTTAAGGGAGACAAGAGAGCCCAGACCACAGTCTGCACAGAGGCCTATAGCTGCAAGTATGCACCAAAATGTCATAGAACTATAGAATTGTAGAGTCGGAAGGGACACCAGGGGTCATCTGTTCCAACCCCCTGCAATGTTAGGGTTGCCATATTTTAAAGAGCAAAAAAGAGGACACATTTGCCAACTTCTACTTTTAACTATGGGTCTCTATGATGACTCTACCCATGAAAAAAAGAGGACATGTCCTGGGAAAAGATGACATATGGCAACCCTATGTGCACAGGGTCACTTAGAGACCTGTAAGCATCTAGAACAAGACAAAGCCTGCAACATATTCCTGGAAGCAAAAAAAAAAAAAAATCCACTGTGAAATCTGCTTTGCAGGATACCAAGACCATGGGGAAAGTCAACATAATTGACATTGCTAGTACCACATGGCTGTAAAATTCAAAGATACTACTGTGACTTTGACTGTGGCAAAGTGGTTTCCACCCAGCTTGGTTTGGGGGGGGGAGAGAGAGAGAGAGAGAGAGAGAGAGAGAGAGAGAAGATTGAAGCAAAGAAGTCTCAAAAAATATGGAAGTTGAAGGATTTTAGAGATGGCAGATAGTCTAATGAATGCTCAGCAGAGCGAGTATTTCAGCGTTACAGCTCAGAGAGCAATGTCAATCAATGAAAAGAGTCCTTTGAGTATCAACTTTAATTCCTCACCACCTTGTCCTGGGCACTCATCACTTACTCTCCATTCTTTCAACCAGCCACTGTGCAGACTTCTGGTCTCAGAGAAACATATACATTGTCATTAAAGATTATTCAGAGTTCGGCTTGATTTGATAAACTTGCTTCTTGATAAACCTTCTTTAGCTTCGAAAGGCTAAAATGTGGGAAGCTAATCCTCATTTCTAATTGTTGACATGGAAATTCTGTTCTATATGTATATGTGATTTCCCCTGCTGTCCATAAATCTTCTTTGGTCTTTCTAACCCATGAAAGGGAATATTAGATTACAATCCAAACAGTGGCAGATGGAAGGAGAAAAGGATGGATCCTACATCCTCTCCTGCTTCCAGCACCTATGAGAGCAATACAGCTGCATTTGTATTCTATCATCCTCCACACACAGCCAAAGAGACTGAAGGAAAGCAGAAAGCATAGAAGACATCATTCACATAGTAAAAGGTAGCTCCTTGTCTCCTCCTTCTCCCATAAGAGCAATGGCTGTGAAGTCTGACTTAATAAACCAGAAATGAGGAACATAATATTTACAGTACATGCTTCTCCAAGCACGGGCTCACAGTCTTTTCTTGTAACTTCCAAACAACTATATTTTCCTATCTTTCCAGAGCTCACCCTTCTGTATCTCAGTTAGGCCATGTCTTACAGCTCCTATGACAGATATCCACTTTTACCTTCTCCTGCAGCTTTGCTCTCTTTCAAGCAGAGAAGAAGCACTCCAACACTCTATTCAACTTAGCAGTGTTCACAGTGGATTCTAAAACACAGTCATCTTGCTTCACGTAAAATGGAGTCTCTCCTTTGCTAGATACATCTCTGGTGACCAATGTTAGCCAATCACATGAGAACTACTAGGGCACTCTCTATAATTCAGTTACCAACCAATCAACTTTAAAGACATTGCAGTGCATAGAAGCATTTACAATTTCAGTGAATTCAATTACTATATTTAACAAGCAGCAACTAGAAAGATGTGTGTGATTTTTCAAGGATGAGAGATTCCCCCTCCCTCAGGCCCTCCAAATGTCCCTATTTTCCAGGGACATCCCTGATTTAGAGAAGCCGTCCTGGTTTCTAATTTGATTCTGGAATGTCCCACTTTTCCTTAGGATGTCCTTTTTTTTCATTGGAGAAATGTTGGAGGGTATGGAGTTATCCAACCACTGAGCCGTCCTGTATAGGGAAGTTTTAAAAAATGTTTAATGTTTTATATATGTTGGAAGCTGCCCGGAGTGTCTGGGGCAACCCAGTAGGATATGTGGTGTATAAATAGTAAAATTATCATTATAGAATGGGACGTCCTTATTTTTATCGGAGAAATGTTGGAGGGTATGCTCCCTGCTTCAAATAACACTAGGTGCATACTTAATATATTGATACTTTGCACTGTATACACTTAGCTGATTCTCTTCATTATTTTCATAATACTCAAGAATCTTCTAAAGACAATTCAATCTGATTTAATCACCATTTTCTTCATTTGCTGTGAAAGAACACAATAAAATATTCCTTAATACATTTCATCAGCGTTAATGTCAGCAATTAACATTAGAACTGATTGGTAAAATGTAGAGGTTTGGTAGTTTCAGATTGCTTGAATTCCTAAACAGACGTATGTGTAATGTTGAGATATATGAACAAATTATTATACCTTCTAGATTTATTTATTTATTAAAAATAATTTACTGCTACAGTTATATCCTGTCTTTTTTCCAAGGAACCCAGAGGAACATTTTTTTGCTTCACAACCCACATATGATGTAGACTAGGCTGTGACATAATAGACTTGGCAAAGAGGAGCTTCATACCTGGACCATTTTCCACGTCGAAATCTGACACTCTACTCACTGTACCACACCCCCTTCATAGGAGCCCACAGGAATTATTCTAAAAACTTTGCCACAAACAAAGGTCCAGTGCCGAGGGCCTTCTGGCAGTTCCCTCGCTGCGAGAAGTGAGGTTACAGGGACCCAGGCAGAGGGCCTTCTCGGTAGTGGCGCCTGCCCTGTGGAACGCCCTCCAACCAGATGTCAAGGAAGGAAACAACTATTTTACTTTTAAAATACAACTGAAGGCGGCCCTGTTCAGGGAAGTTTTTAATGTTTGATGCTGTCTTGTTTTTAATATTTGGTTGAAAGCCGGCCAGAGTGGCTGGGGAAACCCAGCCATATGGGCGGGGGTATAAATAAATTATTATTATTATTATTATTCCCAAACTGGCACACACATAGTGACCTTGACTAGCATCCAAGTGCCTCTTAAGCTGTAATCCTCCACCCACTTTTCCAGAAATGATTAAGAACTTAATGGGACTTCCTTCCAAGCAAAGGATGCAGCATTGGATTATGTGGTTCTGACAATTTCCTTGAGTTTGAGGAGGGGTTTCTCAGGCTGCATTGTGAATAATTGTGGGAAGTGCTGAGAAGCCTGTCATATACTACTTTAGATATCATTCAATCACTGGAATTCAAGGTTGCAAACCAATATTGATTTGTTACTTATGGACATGCAACATGGACTACATTTTTTTCTCCAAGTATTTTTTAACTATTTTGACTTGGCAAGCAAACTCTTTAGGTGTGAATGGTCATCAAGGCTTTTTGACCAACAGTGACAAACTCGTGGCACTTATTAAGACTATGTCTGCTTTAGGCAAAATATCACAATGATATCACAATGACGATGGTACCTGGTTGTTGTTTTTTTAGATTAAAGTTAAAATACCAATGAAAATTAATTATAGAAATTAATCATCTCGAGATAGCTAAATGTCATCTTAAAGGACACTTTCTCAGTGACTCATTTACACACACCCTCAAATTTGAATTTCATACCTATATTAACAACTGTTTTGTCTAAGGCTACTCTACATGCTTTTTGTGGAAACACAAATCCAAGAAAAGCAATGAAATGCATCAGGAATTATTAGTGTGACAATAATCATATCTTATAAACGTCACTCTGTCAGTATGACTAAGTCATGATATACCTGTGGGTGATATTCTCAATTTCACCATCTCTTCTGAACATTCATTTGAAAAGCTGGGGGGGGGGGACCTCTCCAGGCTCTGTGCCCACGATTTCCAATCTTATCTCTACAATCTTTTAAACTAAACTATTTGAAAATTCAAAAGTTCCAGAACTAGCCGAACACCAGGTTTCTGAGGGAAA
Source organism: Lacerta agilis (assembly GCF_009819535.1). Classification (NCBI taxonomy): domain Eukaryota; kingdom Metazoa; phylum Chordata; class Lepidosauria; order Squamata; family Lacertidae; genus Lacerta; species Lacerta agilis. Next base: position 59,879,338 of record NC_046318.1, on the reverse strand, counting down.
TGTCATTTCATTTTCAAAAGAAAAGAAAAGAAAAGTGAATAATAAATACACCAGAATGAGTTCAAGTTTTAAATAAAAAAAATAAGAGTTGATACAGTTGAAGGGCCACATCCTATTGGTATTCCAGTTATGCCTGTAATTAAAGTAGGTAGAATGTTTAATTAGGACCAAATAGAGCCAAGTTCAAATTCCTAGTCAGTCATCAGCTTCACTGAGTGACCACAGCTGCATATAGTTATCCCCCAGAGCTGCCATTCCCAGCACCCTTAACAGATTGTGATCAGGTGGCCTGCTCAATCTGAAGTCCAAATGGGCAACTTTTATAATAATAATAATAATAATTTATTATTTGTACCCCGCCCATCTGGCTGGGTCTCCCCAGCCACTCTGGGCGGCTTCCATCAAACATTAAAATACATTTTAAATATCACAGTTTAAAAACTTCCCTAAACAGGGCTGCCTTTAGGAATTTTCTGAATGTCAGGTAGTTGTTTATTCCCTTGACTTCTGATGGGAGGGCGTTCCACAGGGCGGGCGCCACTACCGAGAAGGCCCTCTGCCTGGTTCCCTGTAGTTTTGCTTCTCGCAGTGAGGGAACCGACAGAAGGCCCTCGGCGCTGGATCTCAGTGTCCGGGCTGAATGATGGAGGTGGAGACGCTCCTTCAGGTATACAGGACCGAGGCCGTTTAGGGCTTTAAAGGTCAGCACCAACACTTTGAATTGTGCTCGGAAACGTACTGGGCCCTTTTAGGCCCCTGCTCACTATCTTGCTTGCTCTCCACCTTCTGGTCACTCATTATCTTATAAACCTGGATTGGGATTTGATTGCTTTCAAATAGAGGGTTCCTTCCAACAGAGCACTGCCCTTTACAGTCCAACCTCCGTTTACGTAACCCTCTGGTTACGTAAACTTCGGGATGCGCACACGGCAAACCTGGAAGTATTTTACCAGCTTTCACCACGCGTGCATGCACAGAAGTGGTCCTCAGGTTGCGGAAACCTCGGGATCCGACCGGACCTCCAGAACAGATCCTGTCTGCAACCAGAGGTACCACTGTATTAGAATTCTAGCCTAGCCTAATAAATGCTAGGATATAAGCTCTAAACCTCTACACTCACTGTGCTTTCACAATGAGCAAATTGCAGATACTTCACTACATCTATAAATTGTCTTTCTGGAAAACAGAGATAGAATCTATCATCAGGTGTACCACGATCAGTAATGGAATGCTACTTCCCCCTTTTTGTACTGGATCTCTGCCACTTTCCAAGCTGACGGTCTTGTTCCAAGGGCCTGACCTGGAACAGGTCTGCTAGCATCCAGCTCCATTCTGATGTACCTCCTTTGATTCCTTAGTACCTGTACATTCCCAGCTATTATATTTTCTATCACTTTCCTATCACCCCCTTCTTGGTGTGCCTACTTAGTTTCACCTACCTGGTACTCAATTTCTGGCCTTGCTTCAACCTGTGTGCCAACAACCATCATAAGCTTTTCTGACATCAGCTTTCTGTAATAAATGTCTTAACGGTTATTATCAACCATCTGGTTTTAGATGCAGCAGGGCCTCCAGAAAAAGAACCCGAGCCTCCTCCAGCTGACAAACCTGCTGAGGCAACACAACAGGAAGAGGCACAGCTGGTCAAGGAGAAAGAAGAGACAGCCACGTGAGTAACAATCCTAAGAAACTGTTAGTTGTCATTCATAATAAATCACTGGCACTAACAATATGCAAAGATGTGAGGATCAGGCCATGCAGCTCCACAAACAAGGATTCACTAGAACTGATTCCCAAAAGAAATACAGCAGGTGCTAAACATTCTGGAGATAATGGATATATTTTAACCTTATACTTATTTTTGCGGGGGCGTGCCATTAAAAAAGGAAGTGTCACAAGATCACTGTTGGTTTAGTCATTTGAGAAAGAGGCTCTCCATGAACTATGGGGTTAATTCTTGCAGAAATGAGGGTCTTGCTGCTTTTGCTCCTCTTGTTTCCCAGTGAATGCATTGCCGGAGCCAGACTGAGGTGAGACCTGTTCTACTTTGCAAAAACTAAGGGACTTGTTGGGTCCTTTGCAAGGCCTGCACTACCATTAGGTCTTCCTCTTGCCATGTGATCAACCTGTGCCACACAGTGGGAATTCTACATTGAGAAGTTTATAATATATCTGTACAGTCACAGAACCAGAGACAAAATACACAACCCACTACTAGGTTTCCACCAGATTCATTGGTTCATCTTGGGCAGTGCAATGAAGATGTCACAAGCAGTAAGCACAGCCATTTCCATCTACAGCAGGGATGAGGAACCTCTGGCCCTCCAGGTGTTTTGGGACAACAATTCCCATCATCCCTGCCCATTGGTCATGGTGAGAATGATAGGAGTTAAAGTCCAACAACATCCAATGAGCCACAGGTTCCCCATCCCTGATCCACAGCAGATTTCTTTGTCCAGTAAAAGTGCCTTTCTGTAATATTTATGGGGTTGTATCCAGCTTTTACAAAGAGTGTAGAAGGCAGGATTTTTAACCCAAAGTGACTTGCAATCTTAAGACAGACAAAAGGGAAACTGAAAGAGGAAGGGGAGGGAGAATGCTACCCTGCTCAGGTCCTTCTTGTGGGTTTCCCATAGGCACCTGAGTGGCCACTGTGAAAACAGAATGATGGAATAGATGAATGTTTAATCTGATCTAGCAGGATTCTCCCTTATTCTCTTATAATGATGTCCGCCTGAGAGGAGCCGGAACTGAGTTATGGAATACTGTGTCCAATTCTGGGCACCACAATTTAAGAAGGCTGTTGAGCTGGAATGTGTGCAGAGGAGGGTGACCAAGATGATCAAGGGTCTGGAAACTAAGCCTTACAAGGAGTGCTTGAAGGAGCTGGGTATGTTTAGCCTGGGAAAGAGGAGACATGGTAGCCATCTTCAAATATCTTAAAGACTGTCACATGGATGAAGGAGCATGCTTGTTTTCTCCTGCTCTGAAGGGTAGGACTCAAACCAGTGGCTTCAAGTTATGAGAAAGGAGGTTCCGACTAAACATTTTTTGGGGGGGAACTTTCTGACAGTAATTGCTGTTCAGCCGTGGAACAGACTCCCACAAGAGGTGGTGGACTCTCCTCCCTTGGGGCTTTTTAAACAGAGGTTGGATGGCCATCTGTCACATCTGCTTTAGCTGAGATTCCTTCATTGCAGGGGGTTGGACTAGATGACCCTATGATTCTATGAGTTCTGGTTGGGGGAAAAAAGCCCTGGTTGTACTCTATGCCAGTTATATGTACCTAGGCTTAGTTATAAAAGATGGGTTTGGACCAGGGAGTTGCTTCATTTATATCCCACCTCTTTGCCTGACATGATAGCAGGCGTCCAAGGTGGCTGTCAGTAAGCAAGAATACACAATGTGTTGGTTTTTTTTAAAAGTCACTGGCAAATCAATGGAAGTTTGAGAGCAGATGGGTGGGTGATTTGAAAAGTCTGCTCTCCAGGCCTCAGATGCTGTTGCTGCTGCTGCTCCTGCTGCCACAAATCCAACAGCTACCCAAATGTGTTTTGGTTCCCTGCTCGCCATTCATAATGCATCACTTTCCAGAAGGTCCATTATGGAGAGATTTGCTCTCTTTTTCTCGTTTTCTAGTGTATCACCTCTGGATGGAGAAGCCAATTTGTTATCCTGTCAAATGACTCAGTTAGCTTCTGACAGACAGGGTGCTCACCCCAGAATATTCCTCACAGTCCATTAGCAAGAGAAATTACCCATTTGGGGGGGGGCTTTCCATCTCAGTACTTTCTCATGTTTAAATATACAAAATACATTGTGATTGATATTAGCAATGGTAGACAGGCATAGCCCCCGTTTGTCTGGCCACATCTAACTGTCATGTCTAAAAGCAGTGGGCATATTTGAATGGCTGATGATGCTGAATAACTGAATGATGATCGAGCAGCAGAAATTCTTTAATGCCAGCTTCCTAATGATTTGAATCAGGATTCACTTTGAGTCTCGCCTGTCTATCAGTATGTTGTTCCTCATCTCTGCTTCTTCCTTTAATAACAGTGCAATGGCTATTCCGATTAATAGCTTTGCAGGACAGTAATAATTTTCTCTTTGGCATCCTGTGTGTGATGAGATGAGGGTGTCATATATGGAATCTCTTCGGAGTAGGAACAGTAAGATCAGCATATCTATATATATATATATAGGAATGTGAATCCTTAATAACAGGGGATCAATAAAAATATAACCATCTCTATTGTAACGGTTTTCAAGATTACCCCGAGGTTACACAAATAAACTTGAACTATAGAGTGAATTACAATCCTATATTGGGCACGTTCACTGACAAATGTATAAGCTTTTGGGAAATAAATAAATAAATCAGTGAAATGCACGTAAACATGGTGTAGAATTCCATCATTGGTGGGGGAGGAAACCCCTGTCATTTTGCTTGTTTCCTTGCTTCAGGGGGGAAAATAATACCCTTCACTTATTAATAATTTCATTTGATGATTCATTCCCTTTTCCTGAGATTAATTCATACTAGCACATAAGGAATAAAAAAAATACTATACAAGCAAGCAAACATAGATAGATTCCAATGTTAAGCTACAAAACTCAGAGCTGACATTCTCATTTAACGACAATTGGTGTAGACTTATTGATTGTGGCCATCTGTGCAATGGGTCTTCTGCTACTTTGTATGTTGTAAATATCTGAAGGGAAATGGCGAGAGAACTCAGGTTTACAACTCAGAGTATTGTTTTCTCTTTAATGCATGCAGAAAGTAGACCACAGAAGTGTTGTGGAGCAGAAATGCGGTTGGTTCTTTATTGTAAATAAATAATATTGTAAGCCCAAATCCCCTTGTTGGGAAAATAGAGAAATATGTTTGCAGGCATCTATACTTATTTGGAATGTCCCCTTTATAGTATCTTTATACCTTATTATTGTTATTGTATTTATATCCTGTTCTTCCTCAAAGAAGTTCAGAATGTCACCCAGAACCCATTTTACACTCCCAATAACCCTGTGAGGCAGGTTAGGCTGAGAGAGGCTGGGTCTTGAGGTCACCCAGAAAATGTATAGATGCATACAAGAAACTCAGAATTGATCAGCCATGTAAGTAGATGGTAGGAACATGGAAACATAGGAAGCTGCATTGTATTGAGACAGACTATTGGCCCATTTAGCCCACTGCTGTCTACACTGACTGGCAGCAGCTCTCAAGGTTTCAGACAGGGGTTATTCCTATCCCTACCTGGAGATGTCAGGTGTTGCATGCAAAGCAGAGTCCTCATTACTGAGCGAAAAACCCTCCCCGCCCCCACAATGAAGCACATAAATAGCCTATTACAGCGGCAGAGGAAGCCTCTTTGCTGCCCGGGGCAGCGGCGCAGAGACCCACGCCCCTGGGGACGGGGCATCAGGACACGTGTGCCGTGACGTCAGGACATGCGTAGTGCATCCGGCCGGCGCTGCCAGAGCTGCAGAGGCAAGGGGTGGGCCAGCGAGGAGGGGCATCACGCCAGGCCAGCGGCAAGCGTGATGCCCCTCCTTGCTGGCCCGCCCCTCGGCTCCGCACCAAGGCAGCCAAGTGCTAAAAAGCCCTTTAAAAAAAAAACAGGAAAGGAAAGCAGCTGCTTGCTTGCTTGGCCGGCGGCTGCTTTCCTTTCCTGGTTTTTTTAAAGGGCTTTTTTATCGCTCAGCTGCCGAACATGGGGCCGAGGGGCAGGCCAGTGAGGAGGGGCATTGCATGACACCCCTCCTCGCTGGCCTGCCCCTCGGGTCTGCGTTGCAGCAGCCGAGCGCTGAAAAAAGCCCTTTTTTAAAAAGGGGGGGGGGAAGCAGGCGCCGGTGGCCGGCCAGGCTTTCCAATCCCAGGGGTGGGCCCCCACTACGAGTGTCACCCCCCAGGGCGGTACCCGGGGCAGACTGCCCCCCCGCCCCCTTGCTCCACCCCTGGCCTATTAAAATAAGTTCCTTGTCTTTGCTAGACATGTGGATTTTGCACAGTGAATACAGAAAAATGTCAGACAGAGACCTGTGAGGCTCAGTCTGGCCTTTGTTCCTTGTCTAGTGACGCTTCCACATAAGGCATTTTGTGTAGAATTACTGTGCCTCATTCATTCCCTTTCTGTGGGGCATCCATATGTCGCTGTCATCTAACCATTGTCCTCCTGTATTTCCCCTGTGTTTCTTCTGCCTTTTCTCAGGCTGCAGAAAGTCTGACCTTTTCCCTTTTTTTTTAGAAGAAGAACAGAAGATTGCTACAATCTCTGCCTGTGTTGACAGCCATGCTGCTGCTCTTCCATCTTTCTAAAATGTCAGGATTTTCATGGGCAGTTCGGCACACTTTTTTCAGCAAACGTAAAATGCCAGCCTCCCCCCTCCTCTACCCTCCCTTGCACCGAATCCAGATTTACCTACTTCAGGAAAAATCCCTTTAAGTCAGGGCAACGAAAATCTGTTGGCAGCAACCCATTTGTGCTATCTGAATGACTTGCTTAACCCCTATCTGGGAGCATCCTTTATGGGCAATTCTACTTGCAGTTTACAGCAGAGAAGCAATGATACCTAGCCCTAGGAGCTGCCTGTGTGTGTGTATATATGTGTGTGAGGGGTGTGGATCGTGGAGCTCACAGGCAACCTGCAGACCATAATACATGACCTGCAGACCATAATACATGACCTGCAGGCCATAATACATGGCCTGTTGGTGGACATCACCCAGCTCACACCCTTCAAGGGTCCTTGCTTTCCAGAAGCCATTCCGGTTTCTGATTTGATCCCTGAATGTCCTGCTTTTCCTTTGTTGTTGTTGTTGTTTAGTCGTTTAGTCATGTCCGACTCTTCGTGACCCCATGGACCAGAGCATGCCAGGCACTCTTTTCCTTAGGACATCCCTATTTCCATTGGAGAAATGTTGGAGGGTATGGTAGGAAATCCTGTTTTCATTGGAGGGTATGGAGTTATGTGACCCCGAGCCAAGGAGATAAGTAACTATCCAACCTTTAGAAGACATCTGAAGGTCACCCTGTATAGGGACTTTTTTAAGTTTAACATTTTATCGTGCTTTTATATATGTTGGAAGCTGCCCAAAGTGGCTGGGGCAACCCAGTCAGATGGGTGGGGTATAAATATTATTATTATTATTATTATTATTATTATTATTATTATTATTATACAGGACATCCCTAGTTTCATTGGAGACCATGCCAAGTTGGTGGTCTAACTACTTTAGCGAACAACGCTGAAGGCAAATACATCATAGATAAGGAACAATGGCAGTTATTTTGGGATGGGAGCCATTGGTCCTTTGCTGTCCACTATCGAAATATGCTGAAATCAGAGTAGGAGGAGGAGATAGTTTTTGAATCTGTTTCAAAGTATACAAAGCATGGGAGAGGGAGAAAGTCGCCACACCAGTGAGGTAATTTAAAAATCCACCTGCAGGATTAGCTAGAGCGACGGCATAGCCAGCTATTACCTCAGTAAGGAAGAGGTTGAACAGCCTACACAGGCTGACCATATGTCCTGACTTATTCAATCACAGAGGAATTATATAGCATAAATGGAACAGGCATAAAAACTTTACATGCCTCATTACTTCTCTTTTTCAGCTGTGTACTGTCTCTTATTAACACAGCCTTTGGCCGGAGAGCTTTTAAATTCCACAATCGGTGGACATTTTTTTTTTTTTTTAGTAACGTTCATTTCTTCATGGAAAAATTAATAATTGTCTTTACGGAGTTACACCCTTAACGAGATAGAGGATTTCAGATTCTTCACCTCACAGAGATTTTCTGTATATCTGAGCCAAAATTAATATCACCCACTCAAGCAAAATTTCCAAGTGAAGAGGTGAGAGAATTTGGGGGGCAGTCTTGAAAATTTTAAACCTTCAGTATTGCACCGTTTTTCATATTACAGGAAGCAGGGTTTTTAGATGCTTTTCTGCTTCCCTTTTTCAAAACAACAACAACACATTTCAGGGTCATCACATTTTTAAAAAATACATAGGGCATAGATAATAACAACCAAGTCTTTTCAGCCCAGAACCCTACAATTTGGTTTAAGATTTTCTGTCTGGAAGCTGCCGTTATCTCTCTTTGAATTATTAGGACCTTCCAAGCATGTGAAGCAATAAGCTGCCTCTACTAATTATTCCTGAAAGGCTCATTAAAGGTGTTTCAGACTGAACAAGGTTAATCATCCATTAATAGAAAAACCATGTGACATTACTCCTCTGGATTTCTGTTAAATAAAAGTTTAATTGATTGGGTATATGTTCTTCACACTTTCTCATACCTTGTTCATGTCACAAAACTAGTAATTAAAATAAAATATTATTCAGAGTTTAATTGGATACCTGAATTGGAGAAGTGTATGCATTGCATAGCCATAGAATTGCTTTCATTCCTTAGCTCTATAATGAAGATTAAAGGATTCTCAACCTGTTGTGACAGCCTAACTAAGACAACTAGGAAGGAAATTTCCATGACAAACCTTTAACTGTAGCAGAAGAAATATCTGGCTGAATATATGCATTCAGCGGACTTGAACTATGGCTAAAAGCTGGCAGAGTCCATTCAATAGTCTTGTCAATAGTCTTGTGGCACCTTAAAGACTATCACACTTAATTTATTTGTGGCATATGCTTTCATAGTCCAAAGTCCACTTTGTCTGGTCTGTGAAGCAATTGATGATGATAATATTTATTTATTTATTTATTTATACATACATACATACATACATACATACATACATACCCTGCCCATCTGCCTGGGTTTCCCAAGCCACTCTGGGCGGCTCCCAACAGACTATTAAAAACACGATATAAGATCAAACATTAAAAACTTCCCTAAACATGGCTGCTTTCAGATGCCTTCTAAAAGTCAGGTAGTTGTTTATTTCCTTGACATCTGATGGGAGGGCGTTCCACAGGGCAGGCGCCACCACCGAGGAGGCCCTCTTCCTGGTTCCCTGTAACCTCACTTCTTGCAGTGAGGGAACCACCAGAAGGCCCTCGGAGCTGAACATCAGTGTCCGGCCAGAATGATGGGTGTGGAGAGTAGGTGGGTATAAATTCCATAAGGCAAGCAGACAGATGGGTTCAACCCCCCCCTCCAAAAAGCAGGTCAAAGAGCAAAACAATGGAACTGATACCAGATTTGCTGCATTTCTGTGCAATTACTACAAGATTAAATCAAATCATACTCATACATCCTTCACCATACTCCGCTCAGGCACGCAAGAAGCATCAGAGTTGAAGAACACATCATAGTCAGGCAAAAACCTTACCGTCCGACCTTCTCAGTCCCCAAAACAGGACATGTGTCTTCAGGGACATGTTCCCGAGCAAGTCATACTACCCACACTTCGCTCTCACTCCCCAAAGAGCACTTTTTGAGGGTGCATGCAAGATCGCAGCACCCAAAATGGCCTCCATGATCTCACGTGAAGAAACAGGATGTCCTGTTTTCCCAGGGCACTTGGCAGGTATGCAAAAATGCATAAGGATGATGCAGAGCTGGAGAGGGGTGTGGCTTTGGAAAAGTCCTGAAGGCCTGCTAGAGAGGCTTGGGGGGTGTCACATTAAGCCCCCATGCCTGATCAACTGTGTCTTGGCCACCCATGCCCAGTACCATTACTTCTTATGTGCTATATAGTAAATAGCATTATTGGCTTAAGGACAGTTTTGATCAAGAAAACAGTGTGGAAGAAAGGGGTTGCTTCTCTGTAGATATTAATGGTATATGCATCTGATGAAAGAAGAGTTTGGTTTGATATCCCACTTTATCACTACCCGAAGAAGTCTCAAAGCGGCTAACATTCTCCTTTCCCTTCCTCCCCCATAACAAACACTCTGTGAGGTGAGTGAGGCTGAGAGACTTCAAAGAAGTGTGACTAGCCCAAAGGTCACCCAGCAGCTGCATGTGGAGGAGCGGAGACACAAACCCGGTTCCCCAGATTATGAGACTACCGCTCTTAACCACTACACCACACTGGCTCTCGGGCTGTGATGTTGTCTTATACCACTATCAGTTTGTTCAGATTTAAAGCACTGCCAGACTGTTGTTTGGGGCAACTGACTGAGTCTCAGGAATGTATGACTCCCTGGTACTATATTTGGATAATGCTTGTATCCTGCCTGTACTTCTCTTCACAAGGCACCAGGTGTCTCAAACCTGGAACTCTAGCAATGGAACTCTGTCATCTTGTTCTACTTGTTCAGCTTGCTAGTGGAGGGACCGTCTAACCTCATTTCTGCTGCTCTGTGGCATCACCACCACAGATGAATGAGAGGTGGTAGTGCTAATGTTAGCATAGCAGGGATCAGCTGACACAAGGGGTGATAGGCTTCCACCTGGTTCTATGAAACTGCTGACATGGTCTGGCCCCTTTGCTCATCCAACCACCGGCCCAGTCTCTAACCTCTTTGAGTTAATGGGTGATCTGTGATCAGAGCTTGAAGGATGTAGCCCACCAGCAACTTCATAAACCTTCTGGGTTTACCACCAACCTGTTTGCCAAAAAGAGGGGAGCAAGACAACCATAATACGTGGATGATGTGCTGCATTCACCTTGGTGGTCACGAGTTGTATGGACCTCTATTAGGAGACTCCTATTGATTTAGACAATGGCTTGGAAATAATGTGAAGACCTAAATGGTGATGTATAGTCTGCTTTAGCATGCCTGCAATCTACTTAGGCTCAAGAGTATCTATGATGTTGTTTAGGCTCATAATCGGAGCTACTAAACCAGCAATTAATTATGCTATTAATCACTGTGCTTACATTAATTATAGCTCAGAGGAATTGCCTGGTAAAATGAAAGTCACATCCATCTAAATTCAGCCTACCTGCTGGAGCATGAAACAAGTTTCAAGATACCATATTAATTTTGTGATGCTTCAAAAAGAGAGAGAGAGAAAGGAAAAATGAACATGCTACCACCACTTTGTGGGCCTGTATTCAAACAAACTATAGGCATGTTCACACACATGCTCTAAGTGTGGATGGGGGCAGTGGTGGAGGAAGAGGAGTGCGGGGGGAGCGTATCAACCCCCGGCAGCGCAATCCCGATGGGGTGCCATTGCAGCTGTCCCCCTGCCAATGCTGGGTGCCACACCCCCACAGGTGGGCCACGCCCCCAGGCTGCATGCTACACCCCTGTGGGAGGGGCATCACGCCCCCAGGACACGCGTCATGCCCCTGTGGGTGGCGCGCCACACCCATGGGACGCGCGCCAGCCCCGCCCCCGCCTGCTCTCCACCCCCCGGCGCCAGAGCATGAAGCTCCGCCACTGGATGGGGGGAAGCAGCATGCAACACAATGCCATCCCCATACATTGCACTTCCACTTCCCCTCAATCACATGAGGAAGGTCTGCAGCAAGCTTCTTTCAAACCCTCTGTGCAACCAACGACCCTGATAAAGTGGGGTCCCTGGTTGTGCAGAGAAATCTACCCATGTTTCAGTGAACATAAGTAGAAGCCCCTGAATATCTTTCCCATGTAATGTAGGGAAGATCAGAGACTCTACACAAGAAGACCTTGGGGCTGGGACTTGCATGTGTGCCCTGTTCATCACCCACACTTTGAGCATTCGGGCAAATTCCTGAACACACCTTTTGTCTCACTACCACCTGGATCCATCCTAGTGCAAATAATTCCGGCCCTATTCCACAAGCATAGAGAGAGTACTCACATTGGTTCTATGATGTAGCTCAAGGTGGCATTCATACAGTGTCCCCAGGTAGTATTACATGCAGGCACTGCCCACAGACATATTTGATATAGTTTCTATATCCTGTGTCTCCATTTAGCACCATGTTCCGGAACCCATTAATTTGTTCTCCGAAATACTCCCCTCTTCCCACTTTGAAAAGTTTGTTCACACTCTGGTTCAACCTGCAAACTCAAAACTGTTCAAAGTTGAAGTCTTGTAGCAGAAACCTGGATTCGCCACTTCTTTCTCAAGGTACATAATTAAAAGAAACTTCTAATACTTCTGCTTTTGGGTTGTCTGCTTCAGTGGATATAGTAAGACATGGTGCCTGACAAGGGTATGAAAGATGCACAATGCTCAGCCTCCTTTATAATCACTAACAGGGACTTCCCCAAAGACCTCAGTAATCAGGCAGAGATATAAAGGATCAGGCTGCCCTTAAGCTGTCCTGGACCTAAGTCATCAAAAGCCTTGTAAATTAATACAAGAACATTGAAACTGGCCCAGCAGTGTAAACATGCATTTCCAAGTTTTGTTCACGAGCTGCTCCTCACACAAGGTGCGCATCATTTTGCTTAGTGCCAGAAGATGCTAACACGTGCATCTTATTAGGAGATGACAAAAGAAGGGAGGGATAGGTAATGGAAAGACACAGAAGTGAGAGAGTAGAGGTCAGTAACCCAATAAGCATGGGATGATGTAACTATACACATGTATAGAATAACATTATCATCATCCTTCCCCGGCCTGGCCGAGACTGAGAAACCTTTTCTGCCAAATAGTGACAGAGTTTATGTTATGAGCTGCACGCCCAAGCTAAAACTGGTTGAGCCCAGAAATCTCACATTTCTTTTGGAAGGATTATGGATTAGAGAGAAAAATATTACACAACTGTATGTTCTTGGGATACACTCATCCTGATCTATGACTCATTAAGAAGGCCCTTTGGCATTCAATATTGGATAGCCTCAATTTATTACAAATCAACAATCACAGCAGAAAAATATTATGTTTGTTTACACTTGAACAACAGCCAGAAAATCCATCATGATATACTGCCTTAACGAGAATATGATTCCTTCACTTTGAGAAAAGGCAGGGGGAAGTGGACGCACCGTTTTAGACTCGCAGTTCTCAAAATCGAAACAAAATAAAAAAAATTCTTTCCAGTAGCACCTTAGAGACCAACTGAGTTTGTTCTTGGTATGAGCTTTCGTGAGTTTGTTCTTGGTATGCACACGAAAGCTCATACCAAGAACAAACTCAGTTGGTCTCTAAGGTGCTACTGGAAAGAATTTTTTTTATTTTGTTTCGACTATGGCAGACCAACACGGCTACCTACCTGTAACCAGTTATCAAAATGTGAGTCAGGAGGGGCTGCTCTTACTAAGCCTGCTGGTCCCCAACTGTGTTTTCAGAGCCCATTAGTGTGATTTGAGGGACCTGCTACTGTGCTCCAAGAGAGTAATTAGTCAAATAAATGAAGGTGCTTAGAAACGTACGAATTCAAAACAAAAATTAAATTTGCCAAATGCCACATTGCAAGGCACACATTTATTTGGGAGTAAAATCAGCATTGCAAGCTCTTGAAATAAAAAAAAAAAATTCTAAATGACTAAACAACAACAACAAGAAGAAGAAGAAGTGAATCTCTAACTGCAAAGACCACCAGGGTTCTTCTAACTCTGCCCTGGGAGGCCTGTTCCCACCCCACCTCCCACTCTAAACGTCAACTCTCCACTCGCCATATTATTGTTACCTAAGACCTAAGACTGTTGTACAAGTTGTTGGCTATCTTTGCAGATTGAAGTTGTCCATTACGCCAATCTTAATTCTGTGCTGCACATTCCTGGATCCAAATTCATCCCTTTACCTTGCCTCCTCTCAGTTGCTCCAGGTACTTGCCTCCATTTCCATCTCACTTAATGCTCATTCACTCATTACACTGTACACAGGTACAAGCCGTCTCTACACAGGTAAAAATAGATGTGTGAAATAGATTACACATGTAGTTTTATACAGTTTATTTATTGTGCACACAGGTACACAAGATGGTGTGCTTGTTTGTTTGGCTTTAATTTTTTTTAATCAAAATGAACATTTAACGCTCAACATGAAAACATTGATGGCACACTACCAGCTCTTCCACTGACACATGAAGAAGGGGTGAGAAGAATAAATAAGCAGGAGGGAGAAAATGGGGAAGCTGGACAAGGGTGGAAAGAGGTCACCATATGATTGGATTGAAGACCCAAAGCCAGATTGGCCTTTGCAAGCTATGTGTACATTAAAAGCATATGTAGATGTCATGAATAGTTCCATATAAAGTCATATTTGGCAGAGACAATGCTCAAATGGGAACAATTGCTCATATATGTCATAAAGAGTCCACCAAACAGCTGCAAAATCCTCAGTGTTCTGTGTTTCCACTTAATAATTTGAAGTGGTGGGCAAGCTTTTCCAGATTAGTAATGTAGACACTTGTACACTTGTTGAATGTTTAGTTACAGCGTCAGGAAGGGAGAAAAGCAGTGAAAGTTTAGGAGAGGGGCTGCCTGATCATAGCTGGAAGGGGCTCCTTTTACTATTAAAAGCAAGGCGTGCACAGAAACACACAATCTGTGCCTTATATGTGAACAGGATGAACATGTGAATGATATCCCCCACCATCACATCAAATGTGGCCCCAAAGTTGCAAAGATTGGAATTTTCCAGCATCTTGTAGGCCACAATATATGGGTGTTGTACATGCCTAACCCACCAGACCACTGGTGGGTCAAGACAATGGCTCTACTACTAAAGGCAGTGTTGGGGTGAAGTTCATCTGTCTTATAATTACTTGCCTTCAACTGTTTTTACTTTCCAAAGCACTGTTCTCCTTCTCTATCTTCCCACATAAACAGGACAGAGAATAAGCGACCAGGAACCCCCATAAATGAATATGCTCAGACTCAGCTGCAAGAAATCATCAAGCAGATGCGAGAAAGGACAGCCACGTATAAAGAAAAACTGAGTGACCCAGTCATCTCCTCTCCTGAGCCCAGTCCAACAGCAAGTAAGTTCATTTGTATAGTTGTAAACTCTCAGATAGTCAACCATCTACCTATATTTGTACTTTATTGTATTTGATTCCTTTGCTATGGCTTGTGGCTGATGCAAATAAAGATTTTATCTCCCTAAGTTGGTGGAAATAAACTGCAGCCTCGCCAACACTTTCACTTGTCCTTTGCCTAGAAGGCACAGGTCTGAGTGGTTTTCCACTTGACCCACACTTTTTAGGCACAGGTCTGAGTGGTTTTTTCCTTTGCCCCATCACATTCCCCTGGAAAACATGCTCTTTAGCGCTAAAGTGGGACAAACAGAAATCTGCAGAAAACTTGATTGCCATTTGTTCCGATTCAGTTCTAAAGACTGTGTTTCCCCGTGGTAAAGCAATGGGGCAAAAGGAAACCTGGATAAGCCCTGTACCACACCTACATGTGCTTGAATTATTATTGAATGTAATAAACTGGCACTGTCATTCAAATCATTGCACTGGTTTATGCTTCCTAAGCTGTATGGGTCAGCCCTAGAAAGTGTGTGAACCAGGAAACCAAACATTAAGTCCAGAAACCCATGTTTTGAAGACTACCCAGTGCTTGACACTTGCTCTGTTTTTGCAACTCCAGGAAGAAATCAAAAACTGGAGATTGCCGAGTGAGTAAATTACACAACATTTGGGGCATAAACATTATCTTCCAATTTTATTTTTAAGAGATACTGACATTGACTGTAATACAGTAAGCCACAGCAGGATATGCATCTCACCTGAAATCAATTAACTACTGTATTTAACAACTGTCAGAAGAAATCTGTATTTCTCACTATGCACAATAGACAGAAGGAAATGTATAGTTGGCACATTCTGCAGTTCATTGACACTGCTGTGCACTCTTAAGCTGAATGCAATAAATTGGACAAATGCAGTGGAGTGACAAAGATAACAGAAGCTTATCTATTTCCTTATGCTTGCCAAGAAAAGTGGAAATCAGAGAGATGAGATACCAATATTTCAGCTTTTTGGTCCTGCAACAGTACCCTTACACACGTTTTTCTTTCCTAGATTTTGCCAGTAGCAGACCGTGTGGTGGGGCAGCAGCACTTACCTAACCTCCAGTCAGTAGAGGGGGAGGCAGCAGCAAGGTTAGCGCAGTGCAAATGCGCCAGCAGGTGCACTAGATGGTACTACTTTTGCACTTGCATTGTGTGAACCTCCATGTTGTCTTTCCCCTCCCCCTTTACCTCCTAGTAAGCAGCAGCCATGCATCATGCTGCCTCACTGGATTTCTGTCTCTCTTGCATTCAGGCACACCTACAGCAGAAATTAAGATACCTTGTGTTTATTAAGTTAATAGAGCAGGAGGGAGTCGACCTTGCTGGCCTGGCCCCACCCCCAATATGAACATCTCCACCAACTCCATCCCTTGGACCTCTGCACATTTGACAAAGGTCTTAAGGGGGAGCCCAGACATCTTCAATTCACATGATGTGTTTAATGCCCAATTCATTTGATGCTTTTCCTGGGTAGGGAGGCAGTTTGGGGGCGGGGGGAGCTGGCTTATTTTCATCAACATGTTTTGAATCAACACACAATGTCCAATCAATTAGGTCTGGCCTACTCTTCACATCCCGATTAACAATCAGATGCCGAAAGTTTTGTAACTTTTTATATCCAGAGCTGGTCTTACCATAAACGAACACAAAGCCGTTGATTTGAAGAATGAATTCCAGAAGGAATCCTACTTTCTAACCTCATGTCTTATTCAAACTGGCAACTCTGTACAGAATGCAGTGCTATTTTTTCTAGGAAAAGAGGTGCCGGAACTCACCATGAATGCTTCCCTTGTTCTCTTAACATGGCAATGGCACCCATCTGAGAGGTGCCGGAACTGAGTTTTTGTGAGTTTTGGCTGAAAAGAAGCCCTGACTGAATGTATGGTTATCATGCATCTTGCTGAAAGGAAATAATAAAAAATACATTTAAATGCATTTCATCTTTCACACCTAGGACTCATATCATCATGGTGTAGGGAGATGTACAGGGAAAGATTAACACTAATAACAATATTAGTTTTAATCCTCACCCCACCAAACTTGTTCCTGAGGCAGAGTGGATTTTGTTGACAGTTGTTCACAGAGTGCATTTTCCTAGTGCAGACCCTCCAAGTGTCCCTATTTTCCAGGGGTGTCCCTGATTTAGAGAAGTTGTCCCAGTTTCTGATTTGATCCCAGAATGTCCCACTTTCCCTTAGGATGTCCTTATTTTCATTGGTGAAATATTGGAGGGGGTGGAGTTATCCGACCCCCCCCCCCCAGCCATCTGAAGGGAAGTTCTGTACAGTGGTACCTTGTGTTATGGACCAGATCTGTTCTGGAGGCCTGTACACAATGTGAAATGCCCGCAACTCGAAGCACTGTGTCTGTGCAGGCGCGCGGCATGATTTGGCACTTCTGCACATGCGCGAGCGGTGAAACCCGGAAGTAACGCATTCCGGTACTTCCGGGTTGCTGCGGGACGTAAAGCGAAAAGCTGCAACATGAAGTGAATGCAACACGAGGTATGACTGTATAGGGAAGGGTTTTTTAATGTTTTTTATTATGTTTTTATATATGTTGCCTAGAGTGACTGGGGACACCTAGTAAGATGTGTGAGGTATAAAAAGTAAAATTATCATCATGGAATGAGACATCTCCATTTTCATCAGAGAAATGTTGGAGAGTATTCTAGTGTATAACTCTCTGTAGCTTCAGATATCTTTGTGCATTTGAGAAACTTGTGTGCAATGCTGCCTCTTTGGAAACTTCTCTAGCACCCAAAAAGACGGCGCCACCCCCGCCACCAAAAGAGGAGAAAAAAGAGGAGAAAAAAGAGGAGAAAAAAGAGGAGAAAAAAGAAGAGGAGAAGAAGCCGGAAGAAGCAAAACCAGAGGAGCATTACTGTGATATGCTGTGCTGCAAATTCAAGAGGCCACCCGTGAAAGAATACTTGAGGAAAATGAAGCTACCAGAAAGTATAGATGCATACACAGGTAAGTTGAATGCCTTCTTACAGGAAAGAGGTGCTGGCAGCTGTGAATACGATAAAATTACTGGTAGCTCATACCAATTATAAAGTCCTCTGTTGGCATAAGTTAGGGTTGCCATATTTCATGAAGTAAAAAATCCTGACACGAAAGTTGTTGAGCTTTTTTGAGGGGAAATCACCCAAAAGCATGGGCAAAGAGTGGCACTGAAACAAAACACTTCCTGGTTCTGTTGGCAAAAACCTGGACATTTTCCCAATTTTTCAAAATTCTCCCCAGCCCGGACGCAAATTTCTCCACTTCAATCCTGTGCATGTCCGGCAAATTCCAGATGTATGGCAACCCTGCATAAGTACTACTGTTCTGTTACACAGACAAGTAGGTGGGTTGGCACTAGTCATTTATTGTATTCACTGGTGAAATTAAGAATCTGCCTTCCCAATTCAATCCAAAAGCTCAGCCCAGTTCATCTCAATTTTTTCAGCCTTGCAGTCACCTTTAGCTAACCTGAAACTTGTGACCCACTACTATTTTGAGGACCGGCTACAAGAAACTGGCCTGCTCAGTCAATGTTTGGTACACAGCTTAGCCAACACATAATATGTGGTTGGGTTTTTGAGTTGTAATTAAACTTGGGCGTTTTACAGTGGTACCTCGGGTTACAGACGCTTCAGGTTACAGACGCTTCAGGTTACAGACTCCGCTAACCCAGAAATAGTACCTTGGGTTAAGAACTTTGCTTCAGGATGAGAACAGAAATTGTGCAGCGGCAGCAGGAGGCCCCATTAGCTAAAGTGGTACCTCAGGTTAAGAACAGTTTCAGGTTAAGAATGGACCTCCAGAACAAATTAAGTTCTTAAACCGAAGTACCACTGTATTTATATATTGAAGGCGATGTATTCTCATGCCAAAAACAGGATTGAGTAATTTTAAGGGTTTTTTCCCCCTAGATCGTCGCTATATAGGATGGCTGTTTTTGGTTACCGTTGCTTATAACTGGAACTGCTGGTTCATCCCACTGCGATTAGTATTCCCATTTCAGACACCAAACAACATGATATACTGGATTGTGATAGACATCTTATGTGATATCTGCTACGTCTGTGATCTGCTGATATTTCAACCCCGAGTACAATTCGTGAAAGGTGGAGACATAATAGTAAGTAAAGATGGGCAGGGAGATAAGACACAGAAGGGGCACACGATAAGTAGACCCCGTAGTGTAGGAGGTAATGTTGGATTTTGACCAGAGGGACCTGTGTTCAAGTCCCCACTCAGCCATGAGCATGGGCCTCTCTAGTCTAAATTAATGTAAAGTATTCCTATAAATACTTTTTAAAATGCAACTTTTCCTGCTTTATTGACGCATCTTTCTTTTCCAGTTTTTACTATGGAAAAGTAGTTCAGCTAGCTGAATAGGGAGATATCTAGTTACCATAAAAGTATGTATGATAAGAATTAAGGAAAATAGAGGGATTAACTTGTATCCATTTTGTATGCAGAGGATTTTTCCCCGCCTTTGATTTGATTTATTACATTTCTAGGCCGCTTTTCATTCAACTGAATCGCCAAGCGGCTTGCAAACAATAAATAACATAATAGAACATCATAAATCATATTGAATAATTAACAAATTATAGTCTGTAAAACACTATTAACAAAGCACTATTAACAAACTAGAAAAATAAGCTAAACAGCACAATTTCAACAAAAGGCATATCGTAGGTTTCACAAAGTACTACAGCATTTGTAATCTATAAACCAATATTTAAAAAACAAACTAAGCACTGAAGAATTCATACACGCACTCTCCCCACCCCCATGACTCAAAACCTTCCACTCTATTCAGTTCATTAAACAGCACATAAACATAATGCCTGTGACTTCTAGGAATGGAAGGTGGAGCAAGGCAGGTGGGGGAAAAAACCATTGCCTGGTGGCCAGCACAAAGTTTTTGTCATCACTAATAAGGATAAAGAAACCTCCTTCACATGAAGTACAGAATAATGCTCAGGTGTACAGTTCTGATTAAACACAATGGGAAAGGCTGTAGCTTAGAGCTTAGAGCTCCTGCTTTGCATGCAGAAGTTCCCAGTTTCAATCCCATACCCTTTTAAAATGTGGCTCTTTTGGGGGGGACTCATTTTTTTCCATTTTATATACTGTGATCTTTTTATGTGAACCACCCTGAGACCAGTGGAGTAGCAACGGGGGTGGCAGGGGAGTGGACCGCTCCTGGTGCCATGTCTCCGGGGGTGACAAGGCATGCGGTCTGCCGCCACCGGCGCTCCAGCGCCATGCGGATGGTGCCGGGGTCCTCTGCTCATGGCTGTAGCCGCATGTAGAGGATCCTCCATTTACGGCTGCGGCCGCGAGCAGAGGATCCCGGTGCCGTCCGTGCAGCGCTGGAGTGCCGCCGCCAGCAACCCGCTATGTAGCGCGCATGTGCAGCATCGCTACATACAACGCATGTGTTGTACGTGGTGACACTGCACATGCGCACTATGTAGCGATGCCCCGCCCCTGGGTGCACGTCGTGTTTGCCGCTCTGGGTACCCAAGCGGCTTCCTATGCCACTGCCTGAGACCTAGGGCGGTATATAAATTAAATTAAATTAAATTAATAAAATAATCTCAAGGTAGGGCTGGGAAGAAAGCCTGTCTGAAACCCACGAGTACTGCTGCCAATCAATGTAGACCATAGTGGGTTAGATAAACCAACAGTGTATCACAATGTAAGGCAATTTCCTAAGTGCGAACAAGGCCCACCTACCCACAGACAGTAATTTAAAAATAAACATCTAATCATTCTTAATATATGCACTGTTGACAGTTCTAATGCTAATGAGAGCACATTCATCCAGCGTTGTGTGTGTGTATTTTACAGCCTATGAAACCATACCCCTAATCCAACTGCTCTGAGATTTTTTAATTCTAACAATACCTTCCTCTATCCTCCCTCTATACCTTTAAATATTTTCAAAAATGATATTTAAAGAAAGACTGGAGATTTCCCCCATGCAGAATCATGAAGGTTTAATCACCCCTAAATATTCCACAAAGGGTGTCCACCTACCTGCACAGGCTTCTTCTCAGTCTTGTTTCCTAATGCTTATTGTTTATTTGAAAGAAATAACCAAGTGTTAATCTACATGTTTGCTTAGATTTCCAGATTTTCTAAGCCATTTGCTAATTCCCAAACAAAGTTGCAGAAAAGGAAACTTATTTCCCTACAAACATACAAATCCCGATCCAACTTAATATCCCAGGGTTTGGTGTCCGTGTGTATGACCCCTTGCTCAAGCTCAGCAAAACAAGATTGTGTCAGAGATTGCTTGAGACCCCGATATAAGCTGCCTTGAGTTCCAGAGGATATACATTAAATTTTAAAAGTTAGCTGTAACTAAATTCAAAACCAATTGAATGAGTCGGCTGTCCCTAACTGAAGTCTCATTGCTTTCAGTAAAGCTTAGTTACAGCTCACATTAGCTGGGTAGCCAAGGATAAGGTTTTGGATGTATGCATGCAAACTTGCCTAAAACAAAGGTTTGTGCTTTGAGACCTCATTCCACAAGTGCTAATGGACTTAAGCTAATCATGTCTAACTTAGACAGATGTCATCCTGAAATGGATCTTTGTTTTTGTACTGAGGTTTACCTAACTGCATGTTTTTCCTGTTTCTAATTATAGTCAGATAAAGTAGAAATGAAGAAATACTACCGGAGCACATTAAAATTTCGGGTAAGTAAATAAGGCACGCTTGCTAAGGGAACAAAACAGTTATTCTAACTATATATCCGCTTGGGCATTGCTATCCTACAGCTTCCCTCTCCCCACCAAGGTAGTCTTCAAGGTGGAAATCAGGCAGAAAATCAGAAGAAGAAGAAGAAGAAGAAGAAGAAGAAGAAGAAGAAGAAGAAGAAGAAGAAGAAGAGGAGTTTGGATTTGATATCCCGCTTTTCACTACCCGAAGGAGTCTCAAAGCGGCTAACATTCTCCTTTCCCTTCCACCCCCACAACAAACACTCTGTGAGGTGAGTGGGGCTGAGAGACTTCAGAGAAGTGTGACTAGCCCAAGGTCACCCAGCAGCTGCATGTGGAGGAGTGGAGACGCGAACCCGGTTCCCCAGATAACGAGTCTACCGCTCTTAACCACTACACCACACTGGCTCTCAATGTAGTGATGTACATTTGTAGTGATGTACATTTCAGATATTGAAACTGAAACTGATACATGATCAAAAACTTATGGTCCCATCCCATTAGAAAATGGGTCCCATCGCAACCTATGGTCCCATCCCAAAGGGTGGTGAACCTTTGGCCCTTCGGACATTGCTGCACTGAAATACCCACCAACCCCAATGAGCATGACCTGAGGCCCCTCACCCTTGCATTAAATAAATGAGAGGTTTGCCTTAGGCCTTTTCTTTGATGGAGCATCAAAGATTCAGCTCCTGATTCTCCTATTGCAGCCACCCTTGGAAAGGCATATTTGCTTAATTGTTTGCCTACTTTCTGTTGGGCCTGTTGGCGATGTATCATATTTGAGCAGCACTTGAAGTCCTTCCTATGTTACTGCATTCATTACATCATCTTGTGAATGAAAACTATAATGTGGAAAGAAGCCTCGAGAGATTTGGCGTTGAGAAGGAATCCTCTCTTAGCTCAGATGAGCCATGCTCATCTTGAAATCTGGAATAGATATTTGAAACTCACAATATTTCAAGGCAAAATTTGTCTGCTAAGGACCAAAGAAATGTGAGGTGGACAAGAACACAATATGGTCTGCCCTGAAATGGAATATACTGGCTTCACAGAAAACATTTTGCTTGATCTTTGTCAATATTTTAATACCACTTCGTCGGCTTTGGACTACATATGCAGTTCTGAGCTTTCCTTGAAATCTCCCAAAGATGGACATTTCACTTTAGCACCTTGTTCAATCTCTTGCCGATAACCTACATGATGAATCCAGTCAGAAACTAGGGATCCATTGGCTAAATCCAGCCTTACAATACCATCATCTGGGCTCAGTTTATTTATATACTGCATGCATTTTCTGGAGTGCTCAAAGTGGTTCAGAGAAAAGAAGAAGATAACAATATTCTGCATATAGAAAATGTATTCCATGTACTAGAAAGATGGAACCTGAGCATTCCATTACAGTTTTTAACTACATGATAATTAATTTAACATTGTTCTTTTTTTCTTCAACAGCTTGATTTGTTTTCCATAATACCATTTGACGTCTTGTACGTTGTATTTGGATTTAATGCAATATTTAGAGCGAACAAGGTGCTGAAGGTAAGATGATATTATGTACTGTTACCCTCAGTCCAGGGAAAGAAATCCTACTTGTAAATACATGCTGTTGCTCATTCACAGTGGTCAGGGGAGATTTCCAAATATACATGGCGCAGGATGGTATCAAACTTCTTCCAGCTGCACAACACAAATTGGTTATTTTGAAGTTTATTGGGTCATTCCAATTCTAAATAAGTGGTTTTTGAGCTGAAAAACATGTGGTTCCGAATGTCAGCCAGGTTCCCAGAAGGCATTATATGAACAAACACTGATAACAGAACTTGCATTTCCGTATTAATTTACCACCAAATGAGTAATTTAAGACATTTTCATTTAACATAGCAAGAAAGATTCATGTGAGGAACTGATATGGATGCCCACCTACTCAATCCTACTGCAAAATGGATTGTTGTACTGTTAGTTTGTATGAGGCTAATGATGGATCCATCCATCATCAGATTGTTGGTGATGGTGCCAGTCTCTTGCTTGGGAAATAAAGACGGGGAACACAACTCTCTCTGATATTGTTTAGAATATTGATTGTTAGTCTGTGTACTGTTATTTTACTATTTTCTATAGCTTTTATTGTATGAGCCACCCTGATAATATTTATATTGAAGAGCAACATAGAAAGCCATCACCATTGTTATCTGATGAAGGTGACATACACACAGTCGCACCTGATTTCAGTTTTTTAGCTAAAGCAGCCCTCCCCAACCTTGTGTCCCCCTGATATTTTGGACTACAACACCCATCAGCCCTGACCCAAGGTGACTAATGGTGAGGAATGATGGGAGTTGTAGTCCCGAATATCTGGAAGGTACCAGGTTGGGGAAGGCAGAGCTACAGGTGTATTTGTGGACTCCTCCATCCAGTTACTCCATGAATTAATCATATTTGTGTCCTGCCTTTCTTCCAAGTAGCTCAAGGCAGAAGCATATATGTCCCATCTCCCCACCACCACCACCAGATATTTTCTCCTTGCAGCAACCCAGCACCATTGATTAGGCTGGGAGATAGTGAGCAGCTCAAGGTCACCCACTGAGCTTCATAGCTAATGGATTTCCTCTGCCCTAGTCTGAGGATAACTGGATGGAGTTGGTAGTTCACACACTGAGGATGCAATCCTTGTGTGGGAGTAAGTCACACTGAGAAGAGTAGGACTTACTTCTGAGCAAGCATGCATAAGATTGCCCTGTACATCTGTAAAATGTAGAGTCACTAAATTGTTACAAAAAATGCTGTTTTTAAAAAGCCCAACCTTTGAGCATGTGAAAAACTTGGATGAAGGGCAATTACTGTTTCTCTCCAATGGGTACCATTTCTAGAAACACATCTTTCTCTTTTTTTCTGGCTCCCGTGTCAGTTTATCTAAATTAACTTCAAATTAATGATCTAAACAAGCCCACTTCATTTGTAAAATCTAGAAAGGTAATTATCCAGACTGCCACCTCTCTTTCAAAAAGCCAGCCATATAGAAGAAAGGAAATAATAAATGGGGAGCACCGAAAAGAATGTACTCTATCTATGAGCAAGAAACTTCGGTTGACTAGGTAAAATATCACTGTCATCATAATTCATCAAGACCACTGATCTGCTAAATGGAAAAGTATCCTCCATAGCCAAGCTCCTGGAAAAAAGTGATATTTAAAATGTCAAGTTGTTTCTAGTTTTTGCTAGTTTAGCAGTATGGTCATTTTTAAACCAAAATTTTAACATTGCCAGAAACAGGCAGTTTTATGTCGCAAAATCCATGTGAGATTATATATTTACCATATACAGTTGCGTTTCCTCTCTTGGTTTGCATTCAGCATCTCACGTTCTTTGAATTCAATGACCGACTGGAGGCGATCATGGAAAGAGCATACATTTACAGGTATGTGCTAGATATGCTCCGGTATCACATTGTAGAGTGTGTTGACATATTTAAGATTTTTCAGTCTCTCCCATTGGATGGCACAGCCTTTTTTTTTTTACAGCCTCAGATACCGTCTGTAAAATGGGGACATAAAATGGGAATATTCCACAGGCAAGGTCCTGTGAGGGTGCTGGAGGCAGGCCTGTGTTGTTAACTGCTTGGAGCCTTAGAGGAAGGCTAGGATCTAAATGAACAGAAAATGTTAATGTCCAAGGCACAGGTTCCTGGTGTGGTGCAATGGTGCCTGCATTTGGGAGCAACAACTAGCAAACACTGTTTCATGAACCACAGTTGTATAAATATTTCTGGCTGATTGAATTAGCATGCCGCAAGTTCCTATGGGAAGCATACTTTACCAGTGCCCCTGTACCTGTTATGAATGGCAGTGATTCATTTGGCAATTGCAGAAGGGGAAGAGAGTTGAGCACCAGCTTATTTTTCCACTCTGTCAATACTGGCCATAGTTGTAATTCACAGCAGGTGTTAGTATTGCTATTGATCAAAACCCAGGTCTCCAAAGGGAAAACAAGCACAGGAGTGTGTGTCCCGTAGGAATGACATCAATTGTTGTTTATGTTTTTACAGGGTCGTCCGAACTACTGGGTACCTGTTGTTTATCTTGCATGTTAATGCATGCCTGTATTACTGGGGTTCAACCTACGAAGGACTTGGCAGCACTAAATGGGTATACGATGGCAAAGGAAACATGTAAGTTCCTTTGCATTGTGTGGCGTTTTCCCAGCTTCCCATCTTGCTTGCAAGCAAAACCTTCAGAACTTGCTTGCACTGCTAACTTTTTAGCAGCATTGCTGCTGATTGGAAGTAATGAACAATGCTAATTATATGGAAGGCAGGTGTGGTGAGTGATTAGTTTACCGTTTGGGGTTTTTATGGGTTTATGAGTCAGCTCTAATCAGTAACTTAATTAAACATTTAGAAAGCACAAGGGTCGTAAATTAAACTTACCGATTAGGTGTGAGCAGAAGAAGCATTACATACCACAGCTACTTGGAAAGTTCAATGGAGTACAATTAAAACACATGCTATGCAACCTTCCAAACAGCAACAGAACATTTTGCTCCCTTAAGAGTCTTCACAGGGTCATGTTCTGTCATTTCCTTTCATATGGCAAAGGATACATGTAAACATGTTGCAAAGAGAGAAACTCTCCGGTGGGAGCTGACACTGCGCAGTGCAGCTGGGGAAGAGGTGCCAAGTCAATAGCTATTAATTCAACAAAAGAAAAATATGGAACGAAGTAGGGGAGGCAACAGCAGGTAGTATATATTACATAAGACATGCATGCAGAAATGTAGCGAGTGCAGCTTTTGCAGACATGATGGCAATGCAGCTAATGTGGGAGGAAAATATGGATCCAGGTGACCCAGGTGTGGGTGCTAAATAGCAAAAAAAAAAAAAAAAAAATCAGCTGGGTACCTGGATTTAAAATGTGGGGCTAAACTCAGTCTCTGGCATGTCGGGGACTGGCGGGGCTCTTTAGAGTTTGTGGTGGAGGCAAGGGAGAGGAAAGTGACCCAGGAGAGGGGGTCAGTGATTTATGGAGTTTGGTGCTACCTGCAAGGCAGGAGCCAGGGCAAGAGGAGGATGGGGCAGGACACAGGACTCTATCGTGTTCAAAGTAGCTGAGCATTAAAATAATCTGATGCAGAACACCTTTGTCCCTCAGACATATCTGGTTCTATATTACGCTTTGTGTTAGATTAACTGAAAGTCATTACTCCTGTTAGCACGGGACGCCAACCATGAAGAGGCTGTGGCACTCATTTAAATTTCCCAATGAAGCAGGAGGCTCACTATTTGCAGCTATAGGGTTCCTCATTGATCCTCTTGCCTGCCACTTGCTATAAAAGGTAGAACACCTGGTATGTTGTTCAAGTGTCTTGCACAGCAAGCAAGGAGTGGTGGCCAAAGGGACCAGCAGGAGACAAACAGGAGAATCTATGGCTCTTGAATATTCCACACAATTGATCTTGGAAGGTATAGTGTCAGTCCCTGGGTTACAACTTGCCAAGCCTTCCACCAAGGACTGAAATGCTTTGTTGTTTATACTGGAAAATTACATCAGTGTGTTATTCCTAGGGACTGGATGATTAAATATCCTTACCAACCATACTAGCACTCAGCAATCCATTCTAAGTATGATTATAAATGTGCAAGAACTCACATACATATCCTAGCCCTTTGGTGTGCTGTCAGTAGTCTTCTACTGGCCTGTAAATTGCAAATTGCAAATTGTATTTGTCCAACTGTAACTTAGTGGTTATAATAACAAAGATTGGTTGATTATACTGGAGGGTTTGCTTGACCTGAAGCAGCCTATCCAGGAGCCTAGTATAGGGATGGGTGACTCCGCCAATTTTGGTTTATATCAGTTTCTCATTGTTGCAGTTCTCTGCATATCAGCTCTCCACATTTCCACATCAGTTTGTGATTTAAAAACAAAGCAAAAACAAGGTACGCATGAAAATTCATCAGCGTTTTAGCACCAATTTCTCCTAATACAGACATGTTTACATGTAATTTTCCTACTAATGACATTTTTGCAAAGCAATTTCCCATAACAAAATGCATTTTCGAATGTTACTTTCACTAATATATGCATTTGTATGTACATTTTACCCTAGTATATGCATTTTTGTATACATTACCTTTTTGGAGTAACTGCACTGAAACAAAATTTGGAGAAGTGTAGCTTTTGACGGATGGCTGTGCTTTGGTTCTTGTATTGTTTGGAATGTGTGAAGTAGGTAGGTTTGCATTTAAATGTGAACTGAATAAAAAAAATTCTCCCATCCCTACTAGTAGACAACAGCCTTGTGGTTGTCACCCTAGCAACAATGCATTGAAACACCTGGTGTTGCCAGATTGAAGTGTGTTACTGAGCAGACAGACCAAACACCACACATTTTCTGGCTGTTAAAATGAGAGCCACGTAGTCAATCTGCCGCTGTCTCAAGAATGAACTTTTTAGAACGAGAATTATTTCCTTTGGAATTCAATAGAGTGATCAATAATCTCCCCTGATGTGTTCAGGAACAGTTTTATATGTCTGACACATTTCAAGTGAGGAAATCTGAAGATATGACCGCCAGAGGGTCCAACATACTTTCCATTATTATAGAGTCATGAAATGACAGGCAATGCGCTCACTCTGTTTGTACAGAAATAACATTGCAGGTGTGCTGCATGGCCTGATTTAGAGAGACATGGCTCGTTGTTTGCCCCCATTTCAATAAATCTCTACAACTTAAATTAAGCCAACACAACTATGAAGGCTGTGTCTCTACAGACACCATCCGTACTTAATAATGACTTGTTTAGTGACACACACACACACACACACCTTGTGGGGAACCTGTGGCCCTCTAGCAGTTGTTGAACTACAACTCCCATCATCCCTTACCATTGTCCATGCTAGCTGGAACGAATAGGAGTTGGGATCCAGCAACATCTGGAAGACCACAGGATTCCCAGCCTTGTTCTACATAAAACCATAAAGTAATACTTTTTTTAGTTCATTAATTATCAGGACTAGTTGCAGTGAGGAGGCAGAGAGAGGACATTTTTCCTGATTCTGAAATTCGGAATAATACAGAATAGTATTTCTGCATTGGAAACATATGTAGAAAAATAATGTTATTAAAAATTGTATTCTATCTACAGGTATCTAAGATGTTACTATTGGGCAGTTCGCACTTTAATCACTATCGGTGGGCTTCCAGAACCAGTAACCATGTTTGAAATCATCTTTCAGCTTCTGAATTTCTTCTCAGGGGTCTTTGTATTTTCCAGCTTGATTGGTCAGGTAAGCAAAGGCATTAATGGTTAAACTGACCCTTGAGTTTAAGAGGTTTCCAACAATCTGTGTAATTAACATTGTCTTCACATCAAAATATGAGTTTTTACTAGAGAGAGACTGGTACAAAGCTGTCTAGATATTCCCCCCCCCTCCATGAAGTCTGTTGAAAAGATAAACTTCTAGAACCATAAATGGCAAAATTCTATGGCCTGCTTTGAATGTTGATGTTCAAATATAATAAAATAAGATACTCGTAGAAGCAGTATTTATATGCCCTTGTTTTTTTCTGAGGGGATCACTTAGGGATCCTTGGGAATTGTATATGAGGCTCCCATATATAGAGTCAAATGGGACCATTGAACCACCTAGCCCAGGACTGATGCCCACTAGAAATTGCTCTCCATGGTCTCAAGCAGAGGTCCCTCCCAGCCCTGGTACCCAACAGCCAGTATGGTGCACTGGCATGTGTGTTGGACTAGGTAAGACCTGGCTCAGCCATGAAACTCACTGACTGGCCTTAGACTAGTCATGGTCTGTTAGTCAAACCTACCTCACAGTTGTTGTGAGGATGAAATGTGGAGGAAGAGAACCATGTGCACACTCCCTGGCATGGGAAGATATTGCATCACTGGCTCCTCTGCATGACCTGGAGTTTCTGACATTACTGAAGCAGAGGTGGGAAATATGTACACCAGAAGCTCCCAAGTCATCTCAGAACACGCCATCCAACACACATTCTATGGTGGTCTTCCATATACCAGGGAGCAAATCTTGTCTAACTTCCAGAAAACTCACTGATGCTCTGCAATGTGACCAATACAAAATGTAGGGTTTAGAAAGGTTGACACCATTCTTCTCATAGTAATATCTAATACGAGTATCACGCTGTCAAAAGAAATGAAAATGCATTGTTGAAGATGGTTTTAATGTTGTTATTGACTTAGATGACCGATAACAAATTTGTGAAACTCTTGATTTCCTCATTGTCCTCACCTTTACTGCTTATTATCTTGTTGGGGGCCAAAATTATCTTGGCCTTTTTGAATCATATTATTTTAAAATCATCATTTTAGAAAATCATTCCCACCTAGCTCCCAGTCTCTTTATTGGGGAAAAGAGAAGTAAATATTATCCTGGAGTAATAAAAAAAATCCAGTCAGGCCTGGTTTGTCCTCTACTAAGGCTAAGTTGTTGTTTATCAAATGGATCTTTCTACCAATTAGCTTAGTTGCTGAGTTGATTGCTATTGGGAGTCAGGAAACAGCTTGTCAGCATTTCAAACAGTGCATGAACTCCATTTGCAGTGTACTGTAATCCTATATATGTCTACTCCGAAGTAAATCCCATAGAGTTCTGGTAAGCGGAAATGGGCTTACAGTTTTAGACTGTTAATATCACTGCCAATTTCACTCTGTTCTTGGCAGCTAGTCTTACGTTTCACGACAGACTGCAAACACACAGGTATGATTCTGGAGACTCTTGTTTATTTGGAGAGCTTACTAATTGGCCTTGTGTAATCAGGCAAATACAATTTCAGCCCAATCCTTGTGTGCTTCTTTATAGTAGTATCATTCCAGAATAAAGACAGGGGGCGGGGGCGGGTTGGGGAGGGGGCGCCCGGTATGCTGGCGGGCTCGCAGGGGCGCCCCTGGGGGGCCCGGCGCCCCGACGCGTCGCACCACCAGCCCCTATGGACGAGACGGCCCTGCCTCTCTAGTCCCCTTAGTCTTGACTCCTCCCAAACATCTGTAGACGGCAGTAACAGGGAGAGTTTCCTCTCTGGGCCTGTCTGGCCTGTTGCTCAGCAGTGTGCAGGACTCTTCGTGTTCTGGGTGTCAGTGGAGGAGGAGAGCCAGTAGCAACAGGACTATCCAGATGCTGAGTAGTAGAAGCAGCTTCTGCCTCTTCTCTGTCAGAGTCTACACTCACACTGAGATTCTCGGCACCGGGTACTATCCTGGAATGGCTTCCTTTGTCTGTCCCCTCATGTTCACTCAAACCTCCCACTTCTAGCACCTCCCAGCTCGTCCCTTTCACAGACTGAACCCCTGTGTCCCACCATCACTGTTCTGGGTCTAAGTCTTCTTCCTCTGTGTTGTCCCTGAGGGGTTCTTGGGTTGGTGGCACCCACCGCTCTTCCTCATCCAGCCAGTCCTTGACATCAGGGTGCTTCCAGTCTGTTACACTTTTTCTCATAAAAATATTTAGTTTAGATGTTGGCATATGCCCTTTTCACAACAGAGCGCACACTCATAATCCACCACAGAGGAAGACTGCAAAAAAATTAGTAATGACTAAATAGTGGTCTTGGGCAACAAATCAAACACTTCCTTACAAGTACAGGTAGGTAGCCGTGTTGGTCTGCCATAGTCGAAACAAAATAAAAAAATTCTTTCCAGTAGCACCTTAGAGACCAACTGAGTTTGTTCTTGGTATGAGCTTTCGTGTGCATGCACACTTCTTCAGATACACTGAAACAGAAGTCACCAGATCCTTAAATATAGTGAGGGAGTGGGGAGGGGTATTACTCAGAAGTAATACCCCTCACCCATTCCCACCTTCTGAGTAATACCCCTCCCCACTCCCTCACTATATTTAAGGATCTGGTGACTTCTGTTTCAGTGTATCTGAAGAAGTGTGCATGCACACGAAAGCTCATACCAAGAACAAACTCAGTTGGTCTCTAAGGTGCTACTGGAAAGAATTTTTTTATTTTGTTACTTTTTTACAAGAGCCAGTGTGGTGTAGTGGTTAAGAGCGGTAGACTCGTAATCTGGGGAACCGGGTTCGTGTCTCCACTCCTCCACATGCAGCTGCTGGGTGACCTTGGGCTAGTCACACTTCTCTGAAGTCTCTCAGCCCCACTCACCTCACAAAGTGTTTGTTGTGGGGGAGGAAGGGAAAGGAGAATGTTAGCCGCTTTGAGACTCCTTCGGGTAGTGAAAAGCGGGATATCAAATCCAAACTCCTCCTCCTCCTCTTCTTCTTCTTCTTCTTCTTCTTCTTCTTCTTCTTCTTCTTCTTCTACAAAACTGGGCTTTTGGGGTAAGAAAAGCGATGAACAACTGCATAGTATAGTATAAGTATATAAAATTGTGCATCCTTCCTGACCACTATCACATCAACAAAGCAGCTCATGACATATTGAAAGGTCAATAACATTAACAGCCAACCTCAGCCAACAAATAAAAACAACAATATAAATGCAGGAGATGTCATCTAAAAGTGACTAAAACGTCAACAGGCTGTTATAATAGCCTTCTAAT
The DNA here is from genome assembly GCF_009819535.1 of Lacerta agilis. Lineage (NCBI taxonomy): Eukaryota > Metazoa > Chordata > Lepidosauria > Squamata > Lacertidae > Lacerta > Lacerta agilis. Next base: position 59,847,237 of record NC_046318.1, on the reverse strand, counting down.
GATACTGGTTGATATTTGCAGATGCGAGATGTCATTGGCGCAGCGACAGCAGGGCAGAACTACTACCGTGCCTGTATGGATAACACCGTATCTTACATGAACGTCAACACAATTCCAAGAATTGTTCAGAATCGTGTTCGAACTTGGTATGAGTATACGTGGGATTCGCAAGGAATGCTGGGTAAAATTCAGAATAATTCAAAAGACACTTACACCCCACCCTCCCCCCTCTCCTTGGGAATATCAATATAATTTAGTTTCTTTGACAATGAACTGGGAATCAGGAGTGGTTATTAACTACTGTACTTGATTTCATTTAATCCACCCATCAAATAATTTTGTACTTTATAAAAATATATTCTTTTAATAAATCCATATACTGAATTGAAACTGATCAGAAAAGCTGCCTAAACTTGGATAATACTTTTGCAAGCTTTTATCAAGTATTCCTGACAGCCCTTCCTTTCTAATCATTTTAGTTTTGTAGTTGTTTTTGGTCAGTAGAGATCCAATGTAGCACAATTTTTATTTTTTATTTTTAAAGTTTCTCCCCCTCACCTGTTCTGTAATCCTCCCTTGCAGATGAATCTGAATTACTGGAGCAGATGCCAGGGAAGATGCAGCTAGCCATTGCAATCGATGTGAACTTTGCCATTGTCAGTAAAGTTGACTTGTTCAAAGTAAGTGGCTTTTCATGTAATCTAACATCCAGGATTGGAAAGATGTTTGCTTGCTTACAGTAATCCAGATTTGCAAAACAAGCAATTTTGAATTTAAGTGCAACAGATAAAAGCAAAGTTACATAGTTGCTTTAATGCCAATGATCCCCCAACTAGGACCAAGAATGGTGGCCCTGTGAAGGCAGAAGCACACAGGAGAGAGGTTCATGCAGTTACTAGTGGCTCACAGTGGGACTGAACCAGCCACCAGGAGCCACATAGGTTCATAAGCTTTGACAGAACCATGAAGGATGCTTATGAGAGCCCGTGTGGTGTAGTGGTTAAGAGCAGTAGACTCGTAATCTGGGGAACCGGGTTCGTGTCTCCGCTCCTCCACATGCAGCTGCTGAGTGACCTTGGGCTAGTCACACTTCTTTGAAGTCTCTCAGCCCCACTCACCTCACAGAGTGTTTGTTGTGGGGGTGGAAGGGAAAGGAGAATGTTAACTGCTTTGAGACTCCTTCGGGTAGTGATAAAGCGGGATATCAAATCCAAACTCCTCCTCTCTTCTTCTTTAAGCTGCTGGCTTAAAGGAGACAATTACCCAATGCTTCCAATCCAACAGCAAGAATTTTGGGTCATTGCTGCATCCTAGCCATCCCAGTCTTCGTTCCCAACAGTGGCACAGCCAGACTGCTGTTGCTGTGTGATTTCTGGGGTTGCACTTACAGTCACTTACAGATTCATAAGGATGGCTTCAGATTCTAAACCTAAATGGCTGGAGCGAGTGTCATTGTATTGTATTGCATTGCATTGCATTATTATATTTTTATTTATACCCTGTCTTTCCCCCTGATGGGATTCGAGGCAGCTTACAGATAAAAACAAGAATCACTAAAAATGTTAAAAAAAACCAATAATTAAAAAACATTTATCATGTGGAGTCATGAATGGTTGGAGCAACAAACCTTGGGGCCACAATCCCCAAACTATTAATTGCACAATAATTCTCTGTTGGAACTAAATCATTAAATGGGTAAGCATATGTGTGCTGCCTGCAACCTAGCTAATCTTAGAATGAACTTCTATGATCCACAAGTAAAGATTAGATTTAATCTTCTTTTTCTTCTTTTGTATTTTGACCTTCTACCAATTCTGCGTAATATTACCTGTATGCATTTCACATACAATATAATTCTGATTCTGATTATCCCCCCCCCTCTTTTTTTAACAGGGATGTGATAACCAAATGATCTGTGACATGCTGCTGAGACTTAAATCCATTGTGTATTTACCTGGTGACTTTGTCTGCAAAAAGGTGATCTTGACAATTTATATTACAAATGCAAGAATAATGAGAGCATTAGAAAAAGGAGTTCAGCTATGGGTTAAGAATAAAATTTGAACAAAATTAATCTTGGGTGAATTACATTGCATGATAGCTAATTAGAGTGCAATTTGCACAAAACTGGATATAAGTGTAAAGAGAGATGCCTGAGACTGAACTGTAAAATTCTGTGATTTGCCATCTGAAAAAAGAACCTGAGACACATACATTTAAATGTTCTGCGCTTTGCCAATAATGATCAGTCTCGATATAGCCATGCTTGCTGTAATGACTAGACAATGAAGTACAGCAGTTTTCTAAGTGTGGGCCAAACTAATGCTGTGTCTTCTGGGGAGAACCCAGAAATCAGGATTAGGACTTCAGCATATGAGAAGGGGCTTAGCTTTTTCCTCCTTCATGAAGGTGCTGATGAAAATTCCACTCCTCTGCCACATCTGGAAGATGTTGTCTGGCATTTAAATGAAGCTTCCATTGGTACCTACAGGAGCTTCCATTGTGGAGCAAATAGTAACTTTTGCAAAATAACTTTTTTTTCAAGATCACAGCATGGTGGGAAAGGGTTAAAGCCCCCCCCCCCTGCATACTGTATTCTCAGTCTTGATTGCCTCCCTGCTTTCTCTCTCTCTCACACACACACATACTGTAGCTACAATTTAAAGGAAATAAATCAAGAACGTTAAAACTCTTACATGCATTTAATGTCACATCTACTTTGGCCCTGAAGTTGACAAGCGATTTAAATCTTTACCTACGTATGGCTGACGTTTTGTTCAAATCCAGATCTATTATTTACATAAATAATGCTTGAAACACTGGACCGCACTACCCTGTTTCTCCTAAAATAAGACATAGCCATAAAATAAGCCATAGCAGGATTTCTATGCATTTGCGAAATATAAGCCGCTCCCCAAAAATAAGCCATACCCCGAAAATAAGCCATAGCGACGTGGTACCTCCCATTAAAACAGCCTGGAGAGGTGTGGCTATGCAGCGTACCGATGCGACACAGTTAAAATAAGACATCCCCTGAAAATAAGCCATACTGTGTTTTGTTGAGCGAAAAAAAATATAAGACGGTGTCTTATTTTAGGAGAAACACGGTATATAAATGATGGATACAGTTTTATGCTGCCTTTTCTTTTATAGTATACTAGATTACATTGATTGGAGTACATATATCATAAGCGCAGACATTTCAGTCCTGTTTGTCCAGGTATAATTGGCTTCATTTGGATGCTAATCAGCTCACAAATGAGCTGGTAAATATGCAAGAAACAGCAGATGCTTTGGTTGGTTGATTATTCTTGATTTCCTCTTTGAAATTATGCAAATGATCATTAGGAAAAATAATTAAAATGCTGATTTGCTTTGGAATGTGTAGTGTTTCATTTGTTTGGGCTGCTGTTGCTATGCTTGTCTTGGAGAATGGGAGAGGCAAGGTGAGATAGAGAAAGATACTTTTAACTAGAGCCACATCTATGAATAGTTATTTCAACTCTGTGAAGGTTAAAATCATTCCGTATCCATGGACCGGCCCAAGGCATTTTGCTACCTGAGTCAAAGGACGAGGAGGAATTTCCCCCTCTCAGTTCCAGACGATATGTCAGTCATGAGGGAAACAGACACATGTCACTAGGGAGGGCCTTCCATAAAGAGGCAACACCACTGAGAAGGCCCTGTCACAAGTCAGAGCCAACCAGGCACCCCGCTGTGGCAGCACCGTGCCGCCACCAAGGCCCCACCGGCCAATCACGGGGTCTGAAGTGGCTGATACTGGGGAACATTATTTTAGGCACTTAGGGCTTTGTATAATAGTACTAACCTTAATTGGCAGCCAGTGCAGCGCTTTCAGGACTCCTGGTCTCATTGGGTTGCCCCACTTACCAGCCTAGCAGCTGCCTTCTACGCTGGCTGTAACCTCCAAGCCGTCTTCTAGGTCATTTCCCGCCATTGTAGGAGGCCACCAGAGCATGGGCAACTGAGGCCAGGCTACCCTGGTCCAGAAATACCTATAGCTGGTGAATCCGCATAAGCTGGGCATAAGCACACCTAGTCACCAAAGCTACATGAGATTCTGGTGACACATAGGAGCCCAAACGGTGAACTTGTTCCTTCATGGGGAGTGCAAGACTACCTACCTAGAATAGTATCTCTCTCTCAGCCTAACTCATCCTGGCAAAGTCACTGGGAGGAAGGAGGGGATACCTAATTATCCATCATTACTGTATCTACACTGGGAAAACCTTTCAAAACAGGGCATGGTGATTTTACCACACAGTTTAAGAAGCTGCTTCATCATGCCAGTGTTAGAAGCAGAGATTCAGTTTGTGGCAAGTTCACCAGCTGCAGAAATAGGTTGTTACTCTTTAAAGAATACCCCTTTGCAATTGCCTGTCATTATCACCACTGAGCTACCATTGACTGAGAATATTTTCTTCTGCGTGTTTGTACCTAGGGAGAAATTGGCAGAGAAATGTACATCATCAAACAAGGAGAGGTTCAAGTGCTTGGAGGTCCTGATGGCACCAAGGTCCTGGTCACCTTGAGAGCAGGAGCTGTATTTGGAGAGATCAGGTAATGCTTGTTTATTAAATTTGTATATCACCCTTCATCTGTAGATCTCAGGCCGGTTCACCACATAAAAATACAAGATTAAAAACAAAATAATAATAAAAACAAGTACAAAAAAGAAAACACCACAAACAAATAAACTCCCCTCTTCCAAGCACATTTGAAAGGCCTGGTTGAAGAGGAACATTTTTGCCTTTGCTGTTCCATAGGGTTGACCAAATATATATCACCATAATAAATTATCCTAATACAGTAATGTCTCTTCTATTAAACTACTCTGTAGAGCCCTGTGGTCTAGTAGTCAGTGTTGGACCAAGACCTCAGAGACCAGGATTCAAATCCCCCCTCAGTCCTGAACCTCACTGGGTCACCTCAAGCCAGTCACTCGCTCTCAGCCCAACCTACCTCACAGGGTTGTAGTGAGGATAAAATGGGGAAGAAGAGAAACCATGTGTGTCACCGTGAGCAACTTGGAGGAAAGGTGGGGTATAAATGCAATAAGTAAATAAAATAATGAGATACCCATGTGTCGTCACAAATTGTTATTAGACAGAAGCAGCACCAATGTGCGTTTGAGAAAGTGTCTCCATAATCAGCACCGGCAGGTCTTGGCTGACTTCCCATGGTAAGTTACAGGTGGGTAGCCGTGTTGGTCTGCCATAGTCGAAACAAAATAGAAAATTCTTTCCAGTAGCACCTTAGAGACCAACTGAGTTTGTTCTTGGTATGAGCTTTCGTGTGCATGCACACTTCTTCAGATACACCGAAACAGAAGTCACCAGATCCTTAAATATAGTGGGGGGGTGGGGAGGGGTATTACTCAGAAGGGTGGTGATAGGTGTGGAAAACCTGTTGAAGACTCTTAACGGCTGCAATTAGTCTTGCAGGGAAAGGCAAGGGGTGAGATGGCTAAAGATAGCTTTGTTATGTATAATGAGGTAAGAATCCAATGTCTTTGTTCAGACCAGGTTTCTCCATGGTTTTAAGTTTGGTGATTAGTTGCAATTCAGCCACTTCTCTTTCCAGTCTATTTCTGAAATTTCTTTGTATTAAGACAGCTACTTTGAGATCTTTTATAGAATGTCCTGGGAGATTGAAGTGTTCTCCTACTGGTTTCTCTGTCTTGTGATTCCTGATATCAGATTTATGTCCATTTATCCTTTGGCGTAGGGTTTGGCCGGTTTCCCATGGTAAGCAATAAGGTTGCCAGGGGTGGTTCTCTCTCTAATTTGGGGTTGCGTTGTGCCACCTTCATGGTGGTCATTTTGCGATGGACACCGCCACCTCTCTCAAAATTCAAAATATGCCTACTAGTCCAAAAAGGTTGGCTGAGAGATTGAACCCTCTGTCTCTGGAGAAGTTTAGATCAGATGTCTGTGTGCTGCCTCTCTGCAGATTTAGCAGGAGCCGTTTGCATTTTGTTAAATTGCATTTGGCACATTTTCACTGCCACGAAGGGTGCTGTAAGCAGAAGATACATTTAAACTTGGCCCATTGCTGTTTTCCAAAAGCAGTTTAGAGCTGCCTGCAGAAGATTAACAATAGCAGGATGGCAGCTGAAACAGAACTAGACTCCACTTTTGTCGCATGCAGTGGCATTGATTTCATCCACCTGAAAACACTGTTGAATATCGTCCTTATATATGGAGATAAGTCCTATACAGGTGTTCTGCTTCTATGTTTTTCTGCTTCACTAGCTACAGCCATTCCTGGACAGGGATAGCCTGCCCACTGTAGTCTATGCATCAGTAAGCTCAAAGCTAGGCTACTGCAATGTGCTCTATTTGGGGCTGCCCTTGGGCTTGGCTTGGAAGCTTTAGGTAGTTTCTGATTGCAATGGCCAGACCGCTAGTGGGGGCATCTGGCTGAGAGCATGTGGCAGCATTGTTGAAACATATGCACTGGCTGCCCAGTTCAAGGTTCTTGTATGAATCTGCAAATCCCTAAACAATGTAGGTCAAAGGGTACCTTGGGGACCACCAAAATCCTTCCTATCCTAGCTCAATCACGGAGATCATCTCCAGGAGTTAGTGAGGCAAGGCTCATTCGACATAAGCACGAAACAGAGCCTTTTGTGTGAGCAGCACAGTCTGGTGGAATGCTCTGTCAATACTCAGCAGGTACCTTCTGTTTCAGCATTTAAATGCCTGCTGAAAACTTTTCTATGCCCTTAGCCTTATGCAGGCAATGAAGAAAATACTTTCCATAACAGTTAGCTGATGGTCTCCGATGATATATATAAAATGGAAAGCTGCTTTGATGTTTTTAATGATATGGTGGTCAATATTTTTATAAATGTTCTCTCTGTCCTTTCAGCCTATTAGCTGCAAGCGGGGGAAATCGGCGGACTGCAAATGTGGTGGCCCATGGATTTGCCAACCTCTTCATTCTTGACAAGAAGACCCTCAATGAAATCTTGGTGCACTACCCTGATTCCGAAAAGCTCCTGAGGAAGAAGGGAAAGTGAGTCTTTCCACAAATCTATAGACCATTTGCCTTAAAATGCAGAACCAGGATCTCTTTTCCTCTCTTTGTGCAGAAGAGCATTTGCTTCTTAAGACGTATGGTTCTTGCTGGACATGGCTGCAAATGTTGGAGGAAGGGTAACTTGGGACTAATAATTCCAGAAGATCAGGGACATTGCAAGTTATTTAAAAGACTCAGCAGACAGGCCCACAACACAAATTTCCACAAACATATATAGCGCTTATGGACAAATTAAAGGCGGCAGGTGTTTAGGGTCTCACTAATAATGTACTCTGCACCATGTACAGCAAGAACCAAATACAGTGGTACCTCTGGTTGCGAACGGGATCCGTTCCGGAGCCCCGTTCACAACATGAAAAGCCCGCAACCTGAAACGCTGTATCTGCGCATGTGTGCAGCACGATTTGGCACTTCTGCACATGCTCAAAGCATGATTTAGTACTTCTGTACATGCACGAAGTGCCGAACACGGAAGTAACCCGTTCCAGTACTTCCGGGTTCGGTGCGTTCGTATCCCGTGATGAACGCAACCTGAAGCAAGCGCAACCAGAGGTATGACTGTATTTTAAAAATAAAAGAAAGAGTGAATGGCAGGAGATCCAGCACAAATGGCCAGAGGTCTCCTGGGTCATCTTCTAACAATGCACCTGCAGAAGCTACAGACCCAAACAAGAGATAGCCAATAGAGTTGTTAGTGTGCCAACAGTAGTGTTATCTATTGTGATTTTTTCTTTAATTCCATGTAATTCCATTACTTAGATGACCATGTTTCTGATGTATAAAGGAATGTGTTCTTTTAAAATGCAGCTTTATTATAGGTGATATTACACTACTGTTGTACGATTTTTCTGCTATTGACCTCTTAAGAAACTCTTGAAAGTGTTTATCTTTCAACGGAACTCTTTTGAGTTCTAGCCTTCAGTAAGAAATGCATACATATTCTCAAAAGAATATTTGCCCACGCAGTTTCATTGGGGATCATGGGTAGCCATCGAGTGACTACTCATCGTAATGGTTGTATACAACCACCAAGTTTAAAAGTTGTATGCTTTGAGTACCAGCTCATGAGGAGCAACAAGAGAAAACTGTTGCCTTCATGCATTTTCTAGTTGGCTACTTAGACATTTGGTTCACTACTATGAGAAATGGGATGCTAGATTAAATAGAGTCTAACTAACCCTAAAAACCCTGATCCAGCAGGGCTTTTAATGTTCATACGCCTACTGGTAGCTAGGATACCCACTCTTACCTATTTTTTGCCCTTGCCCAGGAGGCAGTTACAGATCAGACCTAATCTGGAGTCTGCATTCATTTTTTTCATGTATCTTGCTGATATAAAAAAAACCAGTTCAGCTTTTCCATATTATTTCCAGAGTGGACTAATCCGTTTCTGCAAGTAATCACTGGATCTCCTTGAATTTTTAAGCAGCTGCTAGTATGCAGATTGGTGTGAGATGGCTGTTGCTTAGAACTGAAATTTAAAAGGAAGTCCCCCTGGGTGCATGGGTCTGCCCTTATATACGTTGCAGCTCGACTGCCTTGGGTGGGAAGGAAAACTGGTACACAAACAAGGCAGAATTATTTAATCCCTAATGGAACATGGGAGGAGGTGGGTGGGAAGAGAAAACTGTATTCAAAGCCCTGAGCGCTTTGAAGGAAACAAAAGAAATACAAATAATGGAACTGGAAGTTAGAGGTCAGGCATCACACAAGGCCCCCGTCTCCAATAAAAACTGATGGACGAATTTTGCTGCCTGGCTGGGAATCCAAGATCAAGAATATTAACAGGGATTGCAAAACTACTAAAAAGAGAGGTGGCTGTTTTAATACTTTTTTACATGCTCTCTCTCTCTCTCCCCTCCTACTTTTCCTATGATCTAGAGTGCTCATAAAGAAAGCAGGCAAGCCTGTCGGAGCACCAACAGCACCTGCCAAAGGCTTGTCCCTGTTAGCACAGAAAGTAGAACCACCCAAGATGTTCCAAGCTCTGCTGGGTGGGAAAGGTGGTGGCATGGCGGCTGTTATCCAGTTGAAGAGACAGATGGAGGAACAGGTACTGTACTCACAAATGCCGCAAGTGCAATGGGGAGCCTGGAATGTGGAAGAGATCGACAGGGAGAATACCAACTCAGGGTGGGGTGAGGTCAGGTTATAGGAACTACCGGGAGCAAGGAACCTAGTCCTCATTAAACATCAAAGCACAAGGAGATGGCAGGCGTTACTATGCCATCGCACTCGGAAATGTCTGAGAAGGCACATACCCTCCCACCAGATTTATAAGTAGTGGGAAATGTGCTGAGCAGAGTCTTCAAAAGGGGATGCAAGTTTTATGAATCCATCCTGATGAAGGTCACAATGACAGTGTGTTTCAGTTCATCCCCCTTAATGTAGCTATTTTCTTTCTGAAGCAGATAGCAGTGATCAGCACAGATGGAGAGATCCCCTTTCCTTCCACCATATTCTCAAGGATCTTCCCGATTAGCTGAATTTAAATAAATAAATAAATTCGTAAGATTATCTGCAGTATGAAGAAAGTGAATTAGAGACAAACTGTTTCTTCCTGATAATACTGGCATTTGGAACAACACAATGAAGTTTATTGCCAGTAGATTCGGGGCAGACGGAAGAAAGCTGTACTTTATATACATTAGTTGTGTGACAAGGCCCTGGGCCCTGTAGTTCCCTTATATAATAAACACACACAGACATGGATATTTTAGGTTAATGGGCTAAAATAGGCCACAACTTTATTGTGATTACAGATGTGAGTGGTTTGGTTTAGGCATTGGGTGAAACCAGAATATATCCCGACTCCTGCCTGTCTGTAGGGAGTCACACTAAGGGTAAATCACCAGTAGGGGGAGCTCTACGACATACGTCAAATCAAGCCCCCCCCCCCCCCGGTGTCCCCGATGGATCATGTGGCATGGCCCTAACCCACAACTAGGCTTTGGACAGGATCCACAACCTCGGATCCTTTTAACAGGATACCCTTATTGAGGAGGGGCTAACAGAGGCAACAACCTCCCCTCCCAGACACTGACATAGAAAGGAAAATAAAGGGCTGGGGAGCAAAAGAGAAGCACTTTCATTTCTAGCTTCATAAACCATGAAACGTGGATTGACTGAGCTGAGCCTGTCCAACAGGACTTCAACCAGAGTTTGTTTAATTTAATCATTTATAACCCAACTTTAAGGTAGTTTTTCCTAAGATAGCTTGTAACAAAACAATAATAAAATGCACGACCACAAGTAAAGCAGTAACCATTAAAAATAACATCAGTTAAAATATAGACACGTAAGCATAATATTACCCAAAAAAAGCCTAAGACCACACCTCTGTATTCTCAGTGAGCCAAGGCACGTGGCTATTTTTTGCTGGACAAGTTACCATTTGGTGACCTTTCTCCTCCAATTGCACTCAAGAGTATTTTTCAGGATATGATCATGCCTGCTTTTTTCACATGGGAGGCATGTTTTGGAGGAAATTTACCTCCGGAGAGTTCCGAGCGTGCTTGGTTTATTTAAAATATTTAAATTTATTTCAAATATCAATATAGTATTAAAAGATCTCTCAAGGCAGTAACAGTTAAAAAATAAAAGTTTTAAAAATAAAAGTCCACTGAAAAAGCAAAAGTTCAAATTCCAGCTGAACATTAACCACTTCCTAATGCCTAGGTGAAAAGTGCAAGGTTCTAAGCTGGTGTCTAAATGAAAAAGGGTAGGCACATGTTGCATTTCAGAAGGGAGCTCAACAGTTGAGGTGCCATCACAATGAAGGCCCTGTCTTGCATCGCTGCATCATGTAACTGATGCTGAAACCACTAATCTCAGTACATTTATAGAGCTTCAAAGACACCAAGCCACTCTGAAATCAATGTGGGTATCCCTTTAGCTGTCCTTGATGGATTGTACTCACCTACTATGCAGAGAGGTCTTAGGTGTGATCTTAATTTCCTGTCAAGCATCCTTCTTTAACAACATTTAATTGTTTTTGTTACAGGAGGAAAAAGAAAAGGAAGAACAAGCAAGGAAAGAGAAAGAAGAAAGAGAAAAGTCGGCAAAGGAAAAGAGAAGTTAATATTTAACTGTTTTTGTTTCAGGAGGAAAAAGAAAGGGAAGAACAAGCAAGGAAAGAAAAGGAGGAAAAAGCAAGGAAAGAAAAGGAGGAAAAAGCAAAGAAAGAAAAGGAACGAAAGGCAGAAAGAGACAAAAAAGAAAAAGCCAAGCTTGAAACCAAACCTACAGAACCAAACCCAACAGAGTCTCCAGAGACCAAAGAGCCACAGATGCAAGCAGAACTGTCTGCTCCTAAGAAGGAAGAACCAGCTTCCAGCAGCCAGCCAACACCACCGCCTCCTCCTAAACCAAGTTTGCTCAGAGGAACCACTAACCAGTCCCTTATCATTAGCATGACTCCTTCCAGCACCCCAGGAGAAGGAGATATTCTTACTGTTGAAGTCAAAGTGAGGGATCAAGCATAACTGGTGGATCCTCTTGCTGTGCATTGTACCCAGTTCTGTGCCGAGTGGGTGCCCAATTCAATTTTACAGGAATAAATCTGCTTATTTTTAGATACGTGTTTCTACTGAAATTAGTCAGTTCCCCCCCCCCCATCTAAGTTTGCATCTATACAGGTTCCTCAAACCTATCTTAGTATTAAAAAAAATTAGGGCCTCAGCTGGAGAAAATGGCCTTTTGGAAGGCCTTTCTTCATTGGGACTGCCATCTTGGGCCAAATTATCCCCGCCCCCTGCTAAGACAAGTTTGATGGGGAACAGGTTTGCTTGACAGTAGAGGAAAAAGCTCTCTGGCTGGTTCACTGCTATTGAAATCGTCTCCTACATCCTAAGAAGCATCTCTGCCTTGTGGAGTATTACACAGCCCTTGGAGAGCAACAAGATGGGTATGAGAGCTCATAATAGGTTCTCCCCAGTAGAGTTCTTTCCTTATGGCCCTCCATCCTGTTTCACTATTTCATTTAGAGCAGCAAGCCTCCAGAGTAACAGCCCCATTTCTTCCTCTCCTCGGCTAATAAACCACTGTTGGCAGAAAGGTCAGCTCCTACCTAACTGAGCTGTTTTAAACCCAATCTGCTGCTTTATGAGCCTTTTTCTGTTCTAATGTCATCAGATTAGGGAAAGGAGCCCAGCAAGAAAGAGGACCTCAGTTAACCCTTGCACTTCATATTTGCACCAGAGTATTAAAACATCTGTGGCAGATCAAAAATTCAGAAAAGGTTGCTGCAGAGATATTAGCATATTAGCAAATTTTGATTTCTCTCCCCTTATCATTAGGTCTCTGTGGTTCTGTTCTCCTGAGAGAAGTAACCCATGCCTTTTGGGGGTAATTATTTCTGGAACTAGGCTAAGAAGTAAATAACATTTTTAAGACAACTGTCCTTGCAGCTACTCCAAATGAAATTTTTGCATAAAATAAAACATGGTTGAGGAACAGCCACAGAGTGGACTTCCCACTGGACTATTAACCAGACAAAGAAATCTGGGTACCCAATCCATATGTTCATCCTGATTTAAATTAAAGTAGATGTCTTCTATCTGTTCTGACTGAAGCTAGCTCTCCAGGACCAAAGTTTCCCCCCCCCCCCGCAGATTTATTCCTTTAAGGCATTTTTACCCTGCTCTTAGCACAAGACAGTTGTGACTGGGAGTGACGCGGTGGCTTGGGCACTTGCAGGCTCCGTGCTGCCCCAAACGGTCCACCTGCCAACTCCCCCTCAACTGTAGGGCCGCTGAGTGGGAGGATGCAGGCAGACTCCTTGGAGGCTCCGTGGAGCGTCCAGCCCCAGCTGGCCCCACCTCCGTGGGTGGCTGGCCCCACCCCTGGGCACAGGGCACGTGCGCCACCCCAGGCGCCCAATCGACTTGCTCCGTCGCTGACAACCCCACCCCCTATTGGGCTTCTATGTCAACCCCTCTTCTTTCATTCTGAAGAAACCAAAGTTAGCATAAAGACCCCAAAATCTTTGTCAGAGAAAAGAAGACGTTGTCAGTTTAGTGCCAGACCACAAGTTTGAAAGTTACTGATCTACAGGAACACAGGACTGTTCGTTATGAAATGCTGCTGCTGAGCTTCATAGTTGTCTGCTTGTTTCCCTCCCTTCGTTCCAGTTTTCTCTACCACCAATTTGTACTTTGTTATCTCACAGACAAACATTTGTAATTTATATACTTAAAAATCCCTGAAAGGCTTGGATTCCAAGCTGCTCCTCCTTCAAGAATGGTAGATTTCTAACCAGTTCCCCTCTTCTGCCCCAACAGCCTCTTGCATCATATTCTGCCCCATTGAAAGGGTCCTTCAACACCCAGGAGCAGATTTTCAAGGGGTGGCAGAAGGCTGCAGAGAGAAAGGGAATGAGGGAAGGCTCTTGTTCTGTTTCAGAAGGAAAGTTAGAATACAAGCTATTTTCTTAAAAGTACAAATCAGGGACATTATTTCTATTTTCTGTGAAAGCCACAATAATCAGCAAATGCACATTCAGAGCTTAAAAAGATGACAGAAGACATTAGAACTGCTGAGGGGCATAAGTGGAGTTTAATATAATGTGTTATATGGCATTAAGATAATGTTACACCTGAAGCTAACTTGAAATACAAGAAACTGTATTACACAAGGAATAGTGTTGTGCATAGAAATACCGTACACCGTAAGATGCTTTCTTCATAAAGCGATATTTTGCTTTGAAAATATACAGGAAAAAAGTAGATTCCTTTTGTTACAAAAGCAGCTAATGATCAACTTCCACCACAAGGTGGTGCTAATGCATAACTCATGCTGAAGAGACAAATGGAGGAGATAAAAATAAGCTTTGACATTAAGGAAATATTGTTAATATTTCTGGGGGTGCTGCTTTTGGAATTTTTTAAAATATATGTGCTGAGTTCTGGCCCACCCCTATTTATTGTTTAAAAGAGGAACAATTCAGTAGGTCCAGAAGTCCATTACAGTATAAACTTGGCAAATTCAAGCCACACTGTAGCTATTAAAGATGGCCTGTTATGAGATGAGAAATACACAGTACGGAACAGACACTGAATGGACTGGAATGCTTGTGGGAAATAGCACCCATATAAGATGCTGTTTTCTCATTCACTTTGAAATGAGATGTGTGGACCATTAACAAAAGTAGACAGGGATGGGGGTTTTTTCAGACTTTGCTACAGAATACTGCTGCAGTTATGTGGGCATTTGATTCACACAGAGAAAGAATAACAACTGTATTTCAATTCTGTGATCCTCAAAACTTCTGGACTTTAAAAACGGCAAATACAAGGTTGGCTATAATCCACTAAATAGTAATTTCAAAACCACCCTGAATCCAGTTTTGCTTTGCTATCCAGTAAATGAGAAACCATGATGCATATAAAAACTTGCAAATAGCGACATAACCAAAAATAAAAGTTATCAATGGTCTGAGAACAGTTCAACGTAGTCTATCCTCTATAAGAATAAAACATTCAATCAGAGCAACAGCTGATCATTCTAAATACACCACTACTTTTGATTATCCACAGAGTAGATACATTTGATTGAACATAATAAACATCAGGTTGATGATGTTTGACACCCTTGAGTTTTTAACATGACCACAAGGCAAAGCATGGCGACTGAAGGCATATGGTTCCAGCCTCAGAGGAATAATGTGCATCTAGACCCTGAACAATCATTTACAGGATGTGGATCAGACCCACACTTTTTCTTACTACATAATTCACAGTCATTTTCAGACCCCTCAGTCCAACCCATTTCACTCTAGCAGTTAGTAAAAAAATGAAGGGATCCTCCAAAGGCAACAGTGGGCCCTGAAGAATGAACAGAATAATCTAATTACCGGTAGTTCTTGTGCAAAAGGGAAAAACAATAACACAAATTCAATCATTATGGGCCAACTGTGCTCTAGCACAAATGAGAGGCATCCTAGAACTAGCTAAACCAAAACAGTATAAAAAATTAAAGTGAAAAAAGAATACAGGTTCAGTAGCATATACACCTCTCTCTGTAGACAGCTATAAAATTGATAAAAAATACTCTATCAAGGAAGAGTCCTTCCTCATTGGCACATACTGGGCTTCCTAGTCCACAAGTCACATGCTATTACTTTCAAGCCAGATTCTCTAAAAGTCAACTAGCTTCGTAATATGATAAACAGTCAAAGAAATCCTTGTTAAATTTATATCCTCTGTGTTGCATAGATATCAAACTGTTGGCAACATTGCATAAATATGAGATGCTTGATTTGAAAAATAACCATGATTTACATCTGAAAGTCTTACTATAGCTCATTTCAATGTACCACTCTATACTCACTTTTCACTGTTTCATAATGATACAAATGTTCATAAATGGCCAAGAAAGACAACATACTAGTCATTGGGGGCGGGTGGGGGGGGTGAAGACAGACCTTTACACTCTGCCCCGGTCTTGATGCTTCTCTGCAAATGGTTGAACATGTTATATTAAGCTTATGCAAGCTTTAAGCAGCCAAGGCTCTCTTAAAGGAGGAAGTCAAGATGGGTACAGCTCACTGCTTTCAAAGGCGCACTAAAGCCCTGTACCTAACCGCAGCTGGAGGCACACTGTGTTTTGTCCTGGGCACTATAAGCAGCCAAAGGGGTGATGGCATGGCAAAAAAGCAAACTGCCATGTTCTTCCTGAAGATGTACATAGTTTGAGAGTTTTGTTAAGTCTAAATAAAGTTTTCAGTCTCACTTGCAATTGACTGTTAAAGCAAAATGGCATCTTTGGAGACCCAGAACAAAAAAAGAAAGAAAGGAGCATCTTAAACAGTTTATACATTTTATGTGCTGTATCAAAAGGTCGTGTCATCCACCCTGGCCTGTTGGCACTGCAGAGGAAGGTGGTGAAGACATTCCCCGCATAAGGAACTGGATACTCAGGGTGACCTGCTCAGCTCCCATCTTGCTTTGCTGCAGGGTTGTTTGGAGGCTGGAGCTTGAATGTGCTGAAGTAGTTCACCACTTGCTGAGGCACCTCTGCCAGGACACTCTGAGCAAGCGCTTCTTTGGGAGCCTTATTCAAAGGAGAAACAGAGTGAACGCCAGAAGTCAAGCAAAGAAAGCACACGATCTAGTCCCTGCTGATTTGGGAAGATCAACTTAAAGCCATTTCCTTGAACACACACCACACAATGTCAGCCGAAAGTTTACTTGCCCATTTGGTCCCACCATTAATGGGGCGACACACTGGATTTTATTATTTCATTAACATTTACTAAGCCACTTGACTAGCTCGTACCTATAAAAGCTGGCTGGCTTAATGTAATTTAGACAATCTACAAGAGGTTACCAGATCAACTTCAGATAAGAATATCCAGAGAGAATAACTGTTATGTAATGCTCATAAAAAACTGCCACTAGCCAGGGCAGTTAACATGACATAAAAATTAAGCTGCTGAGGTTGGTTAATGACTGTAATTTCTTCCCGTCTATATAGCCCCAACCTTTCCCTAAAGCATTACTTAACCTGAACTCCTCCTCCAAGGACATTTCAAGTTCCAAGCATGAGATACTAGGAAAAACAGAGCCTGTTTATAGTAAGTGAATCCTGTTATATGCAGAGTGATAAAGGCAAACTATTAACTACCAAGTTAAAGTACAACCCACAGTGGCAGCGTATTAGAATGTAAGGGATCCCCCCTTCCTTGCCCTACGGCAGTTTGCCAAAACAAATAATGAAAAGTAAGGAACATTGATGCCCTAATTTCAGCTTTTCAGCAGGGAGTGGAAATGGAGCATAAAATGTGCAGAAAACCTATTATGAGATTTCACACACAAACAGGTCTTTAGAAAAGGGCTCTCTGGAAAGCAAAGGCATTTTTGCTTTCCAATTTTACTCTACAAATAAAATTGCTATAAGTGAAATGATATTTACACAACAGACTGTGTGTCTGAATAGGAAGAGGAAATGTATGCCTTTTATTTCACTCTGGGGTAACTGATGAGCTTTGCCTTCCATATCATTTGACTGTAATAGGAGCCTTTCTTACATTAAAAAAAGGAAAATACCCTTCCTTTTGGGACACAATATTCTTTTATCCATGAAATGCACTAGCCAAATGACTCAATTCTTCTGTAATAGGGTAGATTCTCAGCCACTGTTGCTAACAGTATCATGTTTAGACCAAACCATTATTCACTGAGACCAGAATTACAATCCCTCATCCTGTTTTTGTTTTTCAATTATTTTGCTTGCAGGAAGGGCCACAGATACATAAAGTCCCAAGTCTTTATGCAAAGCTTGCTAGGCTGCACAGCCAGTCCTGCAACAATCTGGTTTATATGCAGGCTACATACAGCAGTTGGGTGTCTCCTAAACATCTGAATCAAACCATCAGCTGAAGGTCACAGCACATCCCAGGAGGCCCTCTGGTGTCAGGTTTCTTCACTTTTACACTGCCAGGGGAAATGGTCATTGATAAATTTCTCAGTACAGTCCCAACTAAGAAGGAACATGTAAAGCTGCCATCACACTGGTTCATGAAGCGTCTTCTCCCTCCTCATCCTCTTTTCCTCTCAACCAACTCACAGTCCAAGATGCTCAAGCAGAGCACTTTGTACTTGTTTATAAATGGTAGACATTTTTTACCAGAGCACTGTCATAAAAAACCCTCTACTTTCCCGTTCCTCATTATATTTCATCATGCACAAAGCTTCAGACCCTAATTGTTTGTGTGTGTATATGTATTCACATGTATTTAGACTAGCAGCAACTGGCTTTCTGGGAAATTTCCATAGCTCTTCTTGAACTGCAGTCACACAGATCTTTTGTTAACTTTGTAAGCCAAAAATGCCAAAGCTATTGGATGTCACATCAGAACTCTAAGATTTAGCTGAATCATCCTCCTATAATCTAACAAGCATTAAGGGTGTCATTAGAAACAGTACTTACATTCTGGAACTGTCGAAATGGCACAAATTGAACGATGTCTCTAATAGCAGTCTCTCCTGAAAGAGACCTCAGAGCCCCACTGTCACTGTCAAGGAATTCCATGGCACTGAAATCAGCTCCTCCGACACCAACAATTATAATGGACATGGGAAGCTTGGCTGCATTAACAATGGCAGATCTGGTCTCATCAAGGTCAGTTATCACCCCATCAGTGATGATCAGGAGCACAAAATATTGCTGTTGAACAAATGGACACCTTGTTAAAACTGAGAACAGAAATAAACTCCTGAAATACAGTAGCAGGTGGCAATGATATAGAGGCACCCTTTTGTCAAAGGAAAAGGTTGGTGCAGAATGAGATTCATTCAGGGCTCAAAGTCTTCATCAGGGGAACAGTTCTTACACAATCCCAGGCCAATTCTATGAGTGTATCAACTCTCAGGAGATAATTATCTGACCCCACCATTGCCTACAACTGAAGCTCTCTTAAAGTTGAAGCTTCGGTTCCACAATGAAACATTTAATTACGTTTCCTCCATAGGGGTCCACACATGTTAAATGGCCAATTTTGTGCTTGTCACCAACCGTACTTCTCATCCAGGAGTGCAAAAGTAGATTCTTGCTGCCAACACCACACTTGGCATCAGGCTCAGCAATACAGCCTCCCCTCCCTGGATGAAGGGTCCGGCCCCTCAGGGAATCCTCAGGCCTTGTACCCACTAGCTCCAAAGCCCAAACACCCCTTTTCAGGGCTTTCTGCTTGCTGCCCTCCCCACCTCCACATTAGTAGTGCTCATCTCTCTGAGCAGATAGGCACCTACATGGTATCTCCCCCACCATCAATGTCCGGGGAGCGGGGTTGGATTGCCCTCCAATAAATGATGAGTAAGAGCATGCCCATTTAGAAATTACGAAGGACTTACAGAAGCTGTTTTTTGCTGTGTAGCTGCAGCAGCAAACCTAGCCATGTGATTTATTATTGGAGAAAAGTTGGTGGGCCCATACAATCTTACTTGAGGAAGACAGGCCCGGTATGCATCCACAATGCCTTGGATTCCTGGGGAAGTTAAGTAAACATTCTTCACTACATTTCAATATTAGCATCTCTTCCACAGCTTTAATGACACTCTAGTGTACTGAAGCTTCAGTAAGCATATATAGATACATAAATAAAAGGGTGCCCTTATGGAAGGATTTGTCAGATTCACAGCCCCATACTGCTGCTTATCTCAGGCATGTAAGGGTAATTGGCCTAGCTAGCAGAATAGCATATAAAACTTAAGATTCCAATAGTGTGGTGATGGGGCAGGGGGTGGGGGATGCTGAGGTTTACAGGACAGTAATTAAGACTTTGGGGTGTTTGAGGCTAAACTGACAGTACCTCCCTTAGAGGAGGTTCCTTTCAGATTAGCAAGTATGGCCTCAAACATAGCAGCACAGAGAGAATATCATTACTATTAACTTCCAAGTTCTTGCAGTGGGTAGTAAACACAGACTCTCATTTCAATTCTTTCTTCCACAAGTACTAATTAGACAGAATGAAACTTGGGAAGAAATTGTAACCCACCCAGGCCTCTCATTTATGTAACAATTTTAATAAATAATATCTTCCCCTATCTTCATTTTGGGTTAAGACCTGACATCTTTGATCAGATTTATTTCTTCCAGTTGACATTTCTTTCAATTATACAATTTTAATGAATCACTGTTTATGCACTGTGTAACCTTTTAGTTACCTGATTTTATTCTCTCTGTTGGGAATTTTTAGGCCACAAGTTGTTACTTGTGATATTGTCATTTTAGGATATTGTATTTTAGCATTTAATGATTGTGTGTCCCCTGACAGCCTTATAAAAATATAGCAAATTTCAAAAATAATGGTGCTAGTTCAAAAACCTACAAACTTGAGCTATTGTGACCTTGCTATGACCTACAATAAACCTAGAAATGCCAGGACATTCTTTAACATCCGTAACTTAAATTTTTTCAAACTTACCGCTGCAGAATGGGTTTGATGGGTTAAAGTTTAATGGAAACTCATGTGACACCTGTGAATATATGGAAGATGTTCCAATTATTTTATAGGTCCATTTCTAATCAGGCAGTTTATTTTGTTTGCTTTTTTTACAAATTTGTTTCACCTTACCTGGTAAGAGGGAGGAATCTGAGCTCCAAACCCAAAAGCTGGGAACATCTTATCTCTATAAAAGCAATTTAGAGCAAACCATTATAAACAAGTCACTGTTCTACATTCTTTCACAAAATAAAAGCATAAATCTCTTGCTTGCAGTGCTATTAAATGCTAAAGCCACTTCCACGAACACAAAGTTCACTAAGGGAAAATTTCCCATCCCCATCTCTCCCCAGCAGACCCCCTTTTTCCAGGAGGGATCCACTGACCCTCTGGAAAGGCTTTCTAGGTGAGCTGAACGACAAAACCAATTAAATCAGACAGCTACACTGGTGATTTGTAAAATGTGAGGAAACAGTACCATCAACTATCTGCAAAATAAAACAAAATTCATTCAGAGCAGGACCTGTAGTACAATCTTCATACATTGTCAACATAATTACTCTAGTATTATACTAATTAATTAGATGCTAGAACTAAACTGCCAAGTCTAGACAAAATTTGCACTTCCCTTCACCAAGAGAATATATCAATGACACACATTCTGTTCTAACACATCTACAATGCTCAACAAAGTCAGGACAAAAAGAAACCATAACTCCAGCATTCTGGATTAGACAAGTTGGAGAGAAAAATTAGCAAATTTTTTTTGGGAGGGGGGCTGCTAATGTGTGTGTGTGTGTGTATATATATATATATATCTCACAAGTTCTGAGTTATGTCATGATTCTCAATGTGTGTGCTTTAATTTTAATATACAAAAGCATTTTGAGAACAAGACTAGCAGAGAAACTTACGTATCGTAGTCTTGAATGACCATCCCAACAGACCAAATGGCATTCAGGTATTCATTCACGCCATTAGGGCTGATGTAATGTAGGGAATCTGGAGAGCGAGGATCTCCATTCGAGCCAGTAAAGTCAATGCCAACCTGTCAAAAGGTACAGACAACACTGATGTGAATATTACTTTCTGCTCAAAATTGTACTAGCACTGCTGTATTTTTAGGACTCACCCTGTTTTTCTGACCCTAAGTTGTTTTAAATTCTATTTAATGCTGTATTTTAAACTGCTGTAACCTGCCCTGGGACCTCAGGGTTAAGGGCAGAATAATATTCATAATCTTAACAACAACAACTTGAAAAACTGGGTTGGACAGGGAGAACCTAAGCGGCATCAAGGCTGAGGAAGCATGCAATTTACTTAAGTTTTAGTTTTGGTGTTAAACTAACAAAACAAGCATAGAATGGACCAAGCTAGGTGAAACATGATTATAGGGGCACAAATCTCAATTATTCATTTGACTGAGTAAGTCTTCCCTCCAACCACTCTTCTAAACTTGAATTACTGGGAGCACCTTCCTAGAAAATCAGACTAACCTTTCTCACAAAGTTGTTGTGATAATAAAATAGAAATGTGGGGATGAGAGCTGTGTATTCTGTGTTCTGAGCTTTTTAAAGGATGGCAGAATTTTAAAAGCCATACTAAATAAGGATCTAGAGTTGCCCACTCCTGCTCTAACTCCTGCTCCTGTGGGAACTCCTGATCCTAACCAACAGTTTTCACACAAATCAGGTATTCTTTTTTTACTTTTCTAAAGTACAGATCCTCCTTGACTGCAAGCCATACCTCAACTTCCCTTCCCCATTAGGAGGGAAGCACCAACATATTCCACAGCATGCACGTTCTATATGCTTCTTCACCCACAGTGCTTAGTAGCTTTAAGGCCAACGGTTCAAATCACAGCTAGTTCTGGTTAGGATCTTTATTATAGTCCAGACTTTGGTTCTGGTGTGACAACCCCACACGATTATTCTCAAGTGGATTTGGTCCCCTTTCTTCACTTAAAAGAGCTGAGCTACAGCTTACTTACAGTAAAATTCAGCTGGCACCCTCCCATGATGTAGTCAAGGAAAGTACACTCCATTATAATCTGCAAAAAAACAACAACATCAAAGTGCTCAGTGATACACTCATGAACCTATTGGCTAGTTTCAGAACACAGTGCCACCCCTACAGTCAATGCTGAGTCCTTTAGCCATCAGCATGGGTTTTCAACTTGGCGTGGGGGGGGCAGAGAAGAGAGAGAAAGATCCGCAATGATGGCAGAAATGCCAATAATGTTAATGAAGAGATGGACTTAATATACAAGCAAGATGATTGAGACAGACAACTACAGTTTAATAGAAGTCTACTGCAGATGCAGCATCATGCATGAAAAAATCCTGACAACACAGGACATAATGGTCTGTCCACCTCCGCACACTCAGGTTGTGTTTCCATATACTGCTAGATCATGATTCAGTGCTATGCAGATGAGCTTCAATGAGTCTGAATTAAGCACTGAGAAAACTAACTCTCCACTCTCATCTTCTCCTACTGCATGGCCAAGACCAGTTCTGCAGAGCTTAGTTTTGCTTTTAAAGAATCTTAGTTCAGCATTACAGAGCATTACATAGAGTGTATAATCACACATACAGTGGACTCAGAGCTTGTATTTCTTGATTGAGTGAAGAGGGAGGAAACAGGTGGGCATATGATACTGGCCCAGTACTGAGCAAACCAAAGGAAGTAGCTGTGTGCTTTTGGGTGAGCATGCTGAGAAACACTTCTCAAGTGGTTTCATTTTAAAATATATATACACAGCTCTTCATCTAAATGATACCACAGTTGTTCACAATACAAAACACAATGCAATAAAAGTATTTCACACACTGAAGATTCTTGTCTGCTGGGATGATACAATGTCAAATGTGATTATTACTGCTGTAAACTTAACAATTGAATGAGAAAACATTTGATGCTGACCTCACAATGTTTAACGCTCACAATGCCTGAATTTCTGTAGCTTTTCTTCTTTTGCCTCTTCTTCTCGTTGATGCATTCAAATTCAGCCTACAAATCAGCAGCAGGGCAAAAATTGCACATATTAAGATTGATATCCTAAGCATACTTCAAGTTTACAGAACTTGAAGTAGTCTGGGACCCTTTAGCAATATTTACATTCTGCCACTTCTAGATTTGGTCTATTTGCAGCAAGGAATGGCTTAGTGTTACAAAAAGAAGTGAGCTCCCCACTTTCTCTCCCGCACAACTGCAAGGAAGTAAGCAGAAGCTTTTTGTCTACCAGTCAGTTTGTTGCTGTGTCAACCCATGTTTATTCTTAAGTATGCTTTAGGAAAACAAGTCAACTTCAAAACATAGTTGATCTATAGTTCGTTCAGGTTCAGACATTAATAACAACTATGTGGTTAGTTCAAAACAAACCAAAACTTGTGTTTCCTTCCCTAAAGCTGTGCTAAAGGAGAGGGGAAGGGAGCTGTGCATGTACTACTAAATACCAAACCCAATCAATATGTCAGCAAGACAAGTTAGTGTAGAGAAATCTACATGCTTATAATTCTTCATAAACACAAGAAAAAGTTAGTCAGAAGACAACGCACCCTGGGAGAGTTTGCTCATCATAAGAAACAATGGTAACTGCAGTTCAGTATCACATTAGTTAAAAAATTAAGCACAGAGCATATGTATTAGTAGTAGAAACCTTAGATAATTCTTCATTTTGTACAGAGATATCTGCCAATTCCCCAAAGCACTTCATGTGCTCTCAGAAATAATGCAGAAGATAGCCTGACCTTGGGTTATGCACACTCTTAATCTACCATATTGACTCCTGCAATGTGGATTTGCAGCTTCCCTTAAAAGTTGTTCAGAAGCTGCAACTGCTGCAGCCTGGTTGTTATCAGATACAACCATATACAACTATGATTCTGAAGGCACTACAATGAAACACTAAACCAGGAGCACAAAAACTTTATGGAACACCTTTCCCAATACCTGCCACCCTAAACCTTAAGATCAGCTGAAGAGTCTCCTTGTTCATGGTCCCACCACCTCATGTAGCAGGTAGGACTGTGAAACCTGATGGTACAGATTGGAGTTGAGACCTAGTGTTGTTGTTTTTACAAGTTGTAGGAGTCTGTGTTCTATTTTATAGTATTATTATTAAAGCTGTATGTTGTGCTGTAATCCATTTAATACTCTGATCTGAAGGAAGGCCAGGCATAAAAACTCTGTAAGAAATAAGGAAGGGCCTGTATAGAAGATAAAGTGGATTGCCTAAGGCTACCAGTGAGGTAGGGGGGAAAGTAAAAGAACTTACTGGTGAATGTCGTGATGCTTCCTTCAGTTTTGATAGTGTGGTCTGAAAGGTCCCTATAAGGTCATGGGACCCATCACTGTCATAATCATAGCACTCAACCTACAAAGGAAGCATTTTTTGTTAACCCAGTATGTTGTGGTTACAGCACTGACACCATGTAATTTAACAGAGCAAAAGAGAAGAAATCGTGTGCTTCAGGCTTTTGCCACTTCTGAATATCAGTCCCAAGATAATTAGGGAGGCAAGACTAAAATGCAGCAACAGTGACTTACAGAGCCAAAACTGTAGTTTCCCTGAAAATACGAAGCATGCGTAGTAATTGTTTTATGGCTCCAAATTCAAATGTCACTTATGTGTACAATGCATATTTCACATTTATTTTAAACAATTATAGTTACTTTTAAATATACCTCACACTGATGTTCCTTGGGCCCACTGCCACTCCTACTCAAGTATGGCAAGAGCACCACCATATTAGGTTAACACACATGCACATGCACTCTCCATCAGTGCAAAAAGCATGCAAACACTACTATGACCAAGGAGAATTTGTGGAAACAGATTTTCATGTAATGACAGCACACAGAATTAGAGTAAAGCTGAATTCAAGGGTAAGGAATAAGACCAAAAATGTATCTTTTAGTATGAGCTCTTAAGAACACTGCCAAATTTTGCATTACTATAGCTATATTTCATCTTATTAAGAAGTTGATGTTTAACCCAATATACTAACAGTTGATGCAGCCTTCTCAAGCTTGCTCTTGTTTTTGTGAGATATTCACATTTCCCACTCACAACAGATCAAATGAATGACTACATGCCTGCTCCTAGTAAAAGAAGCCTTCAATGACTCACTTCAACACACACACTTTGGGGAAAAACGTAATGAGATATCAAAGCAAG
Organism: Lacerta agilis; assembly: GCF_009819535.1. Classification (NCBI taxonomy): domain Eukaryota; kingdom Metazoa; phylum Chordata; class Lepidosauria; order Squamata; family Lacertidae; genus Lacerta; species Lacerta agilis. The sequence goes on along the minus strand of NC_046318.1, from coordinate 59,822,047 downwards.
TTGTTTGTGTATTATAACTGAATACACAAACAGCCATTTTAACATAGAGAAAGGCATTTGTGATGGGTAGAGCTTGAAAAATGATTTTACTTACTACAATGAAATAGCCAGTTACATAAGACACTGTGTGCATAAAGTATTAAAGCATTGTTTAATCAGTCATTACAGTATAAAATATTTTCCCTTATTCATTACAGCAAAGTAGTTTCATTTTAAACTGCTTTTCATAAGGTTGCAAGACTCTATTTCACCTTTTTCTAATTCCTCAGGAAGATGTAACATGGCAGGCCAGATTTTGATTACAATGGCACACACCGGCATGCATATGAGGTTTTTCTGTATTCCGTTTGCACCAAAAAAGTTAAAACAGTTTATTAGAAAACTGCATTTCAGCTCATGAAGGGGCAAAAATAAACCAGCAAGGATTGAAATTTACTTTGCTACAGAATACAAAACATAATCATTACATATAGAAACGTACAGAAACAAACTAGCAATTTTTATCATATGAATGAAGGGGGCAATCCTATGACTGGAGCGGTGGGGGGGGGGGAGAGGTCCAAGAGGCCAGTCGGTGTTGCAGATCACCCTCTCTATAGGTATAGAGACCAAAAGTCTAACTTTGCAAGCTGACGTGGAAAAGACTGATGGTGGCAGATAAGGTGAATTAAAAGGGAGTTCTGTGGGTGGCTTGGGATCCAAAGTCTTCCTATGTCCCTGATATGCACCCAGGATGGCAAGTGGAGGGCAGGATGAGGGTGGGGCAGGAGACAAAGTGGAGCTACACTCCAGACATGCACATCTTTTACAAGACCAGCAGGGCTTGAGATCTGGTGACTCTACAGAATTGCTGTGGGGCCAGCTACTAAGTCATGATGAAATGAGCATTAATGAGCTGAAGAAAATACCCTTCATCAATTCAAGTTAAAGAGAGGAAAAGATTATCATAATAAAGGCAAAAGGAAACAAACAAGGACAAACTACAGCTTCAAGTATTATTAGGCAATTTCTGGATTACAAGCACAGCGCTAACACTAGATTTCATGAAGCTATGAATGCTGGGTAAAACACAGCTTTGAGAATGCTTCTTAAACCTTAGTTAAACAATTTACTTTACAGGCGCCACACCCATTCTATAGAATTCTGTAGTCCAGTAAGATATTTGTTCTTTAGAGAAGCATGTCAAGTTTATACAATGTGTATAAATCCAAAAAAAGGAAGTCCCATTTAACAGCTCTCTCCACATCACGGTATTCAAACACCCAGTAGCTGCTATTTCTGCTACTGCCAACAAACCTCTAAACTTTCAGAAAAGGATCATACATATTGCTTATCCTATTCAACACCAACAGCTCACTTGTAGCCCATATAACCCACAAAAAATGTAATTGTAAATACTGAGGGTGGAATTCAACATGGCACTTAGGGAATCATTCTATGAGCGCAAGTATTCTGCTTTCCTGATAGAATGGTTTTCCCTTTCCTCTCCCTGCATCCTGTTCTGGGGGGTTTTCCTGACCCTCCAGAGCAGATTTGTGAGAAGTCCAGGGGCACAGATAAAGAAGAGAGGGTGGGAAAGGCCCTGTTGTTCTATCAGAAGTCCCTGGGCTATCTTCCACTAGAGGGACTGGGTAGGTGAACCCGGCCCTTAATAGATTTTAAAAAATTTGTTTTTGAGTCTGTTCACATGACATGCTAAGACAAATATTAACTTAGCAAGAATGCTCATAGCTGCTCTGCTCCTCTCCAAACTTTTTTTGCTGCAACTGAGCTAAGGCGAGCTTAGACTTGGCATGTTATCTGAACCAGGACTTGAGTTTAAGCAGTCTCCTCACTAACCATGGACTGTAGCCAAGAATAAACAATGTTTGGGCTTAGTATGTCATGTGAACCAGGCTCACGTTTAGTTTTAAATACTCATTCTACCTCCTCATCCTTTATACATTACCTTGATTGTTTTATCCATATCTCCGTAACACAAAGAGTTGAGAGAGATTTTAAATGGCCTCCAGACGGGATTCAAGTTATTCTTAATAACCTAAATAAATACAAAATAATAATGGTTAAAATATTATTAAGGTTGTGGGTTGTTGTTGTTTTTTGCATTAACAACCTTTTTATAACTTTGGCTGTTCCAACAACTATCGCTAATCCTATCCTTGGAGCTTCCCATACACATCACAGTAGGATAGGATGCTGCCTGATACAGTAGCTTTCAAATTTCTTCTGAAAGTGCTATAGTAATAGAAACCAGTAGTACCTCACAAAAACAGAACTAAAGCTATTAAAATAGGCAATGAATCAAATCAGGCCACTTTGTAAAAGAATGAGAACCACCTTACTTCTGTTCTGTGCACCATCACCCAGTTTCCTTCAGAAGTCTGCTTGTGGAACTCCAAATAAGGATCAGATTTTCCAAAGAAATCCTGCAATTAAAACATAGGCTGTTGCTTCAAAATTGTCTTTAGAGAATGGGGTTGTTGTTTTTTTTACAAACATCAGGCTGCAGAGCAGAAAGAAGAAAAGCAAGGCTAATTCCATTGGTTTTGTAGAGAGTGCACCTGCCCCTGGCCCTGCCCTCAATTGTCACCTAACAGAAACCATTCCATTAAGCTAACTGAACTGCTGCCATCCTGGCTGGTCATTATAAGAACAGTAACTTTCAGAACTGATGCCACAAGTTGTTTTTTCTTCCTCCCTTTTTCCTTGTGTGTCATGACTTTTAGATTGTAAAACTGAGAGCCTGGACTATTTTATTACTAATATTCATAAGCTGCTTTGGAGTGTTTTCAGCTAAACAATGGGGCGAAAGTCCTTTAAATAAACCTTACACTACATTACTTCCTGTTCAAAACAGACACCACCTATATGCCAAGTACAAACATGCAGTTCACTTCCTCCTCTTTTCCACCAGTGCTGCACATACATGCATGGTTGCATTCAGATTATTAATCCTTCCTTGGAAAATTCAGTGAATGCAAATCTTTACAACTCCAATCAGAACAATGGTAGTGGTTAAATATTTCTGGAGAAGTTCTCTCTCTCTCTCTTTTAACAACAATAGCCATAATCACCAGAAATCGCAACAAGGAGAGAAGCAAAAGCATTAAGTAATACAAGTCAGGAAATATAAGCGTGGAACAGCAAAATGAAGCCATATATAGCAAAGCTGTGTGTATGGTGTATTAACTTCATTAACTGCACAAATATTTCGGTTATATTTTTTTCAGGTGTCGAGTGCTGCAAACTATTCGTTCGATGTAAAAAACTATGAAACACACTGTTTAGAAATTTGTGGCTTCATCTTGCTAGCATACTGCCAAAGACCAGAAAGTTCAGCAATCTATGACAAAGTGGACTAAATGCAAAGTTGTTTATTTAAATATCAATGGGAACCACATAAAATGCAAGTGCTTCATCCCCAGATCTGAAAGTATATTTCAGTTTTTATGAAGTTCAAGCCAGATACCACAGCACAACAGCACAAACTGAAATCCCCTCTTTGAGTTGGCTCACATGCACAGCTGAATCATGATGTAGCATGCTTGTGTGCTCCTTCTTCCCTTCCTCACACACTCTATTTTAATTCTGTTTGCATGGAAACCATTTTGCCCTGACTTGTGAGCCAGTAGGTTACAGTTTCCACAAGCCAACTAAGACCAGGCCTACAAAGCCAGTTGCATCCAGCTTTACAATTCTGATTGGGAGTGCTCATGAAAATATAGCCTGCCAGTTTAAGCTGCAGTAGTTTTCACAAAGGGGACTCATTAAAGCAGAGCACATAAGGGAACCACTGGATTCATTTGTTCAACAGATTAAACTTTTTAAGGTATTCCGTGTCAGAGTAGAGTTAGAATGTTCACAGAGGCAAGGGTTAAGTGATGACGCCAACTCGGGGGAGGGGAGGTACAAGCCAGTCCTCACGAGGAGGAGGTTAGAAAAAGAGCGGGAAAAGCCTTTTGAGAGTTGCTGGTCAGGGGAGAAGCAGAGCTCAGAAGGTATCTGAACTGAATGACTCTGTGGAGTGATAGTTGAAGTTAAGAACTATTTATTAATACTGTTTGTGAATTCTTAATAAAAATTATAAAAGACCAAGAGACGTTTGTGTGGTAATGTGAAGAGGAATCGACCAGCCCTGACATTCCGTATCACTACAAAATTGCCCAAATCCAAAGGTCATCTTTTAATATTTCCATACATTTCTCAAGAGTTACAGCATAAAACTAAAAACTTCTTTCTTAGCTGTAAATTAAAGAAACACACACTTTGAGCAAAATCCTATGATTGTCTGCATACAAGTCAATCCCACGGGGCAACATCCAACATCCCTTTCCTCTCCCCTGCAGTCCCTCCCCATAATCTGCTCTCCAGGGTCATGAAACCATCCAGAGCAGGTTTTGGGGGGTGCTCAGGGGTTGCAGGAAAAAGGAAAGAAACAGCAAATCCTGTTGCACAAACAAGTCAATTCCACTTGGTAGGAGGACAAAGTTGGATTTTGCCCATTGCTGAATATGATTTAGCCCCAGATAAACGTGTATAGAATTGCAACATTGAAGTACCTTGTTGTCCAGTTTCCTTGCTTCAACTTCAAACATGACTACCCGATTATCCTTTACTTCTTCAGCAGTAATCTAAGTAAGCACACAAAGACAACATTCACCATGATAAGATACTGCATTCTAAAGTACTGTATGTCAGAGTTCTTTTATGGACAGTAGAATGAAACGTATGACAAATGGAGTGTTTTTTTGTGAGAAGTAAAATTTATATTTCTATTATATTTCTTTTATTTTCAAAAGCAGTAAGAACATGTTCACAGCTATAAAAAAGAATACAGTTTTACAGCAATAAAAAGATGCTCCTTTCTCCCATTGTAGAACATTAAAGGGTTGGCAACAACAGACTCACAATGCCATGAACAACCTGCTTTGAAAAATTCCAGTCAGCTTTAATTTCTCCAGGTGGCATGTGAGGCTGCTGTTTGAGATACAAAATCTGAAAGATGCAGAACTAGGCATGTAATTGGTTTGTAAATTAAAACTAGCCCCTGCCTTCCGGCAATGAAAATTAAAGTGAAAAATGTATAAACAATCCAGAAAAAACTAAAACAATTAAAACAGGTCTTAATCAATCACTTATTTCCTAGAAAGTGCATAGGATCCCAACCTGCATCTCATTAATTTTCACAGAATTTCAGCACATTAAAATTTTGTTTTGACTAAATTCATGTTTCCTTGGGTCATCAAAATCTTTGTCCACAGAGAAATACCAGAAGGGGGGAAAAACCAATTGTGTTTTCATACCGTTATTTTTCCTTTTCCTGCAGGTCTGCCATTTTTCAACAGTAGTGGCCGGGTGAGCGTTTTGCTAGAAACAATCTGTAAAAATACAGAAATATCCAGAAACTTGACAGATTAAGAATTTACCTTGTCTACAGAATTCCATAAATGGTGACCTATTCAAAGCTGTTAGCAGATGACTAGAAAAAAAACAGTAACACAACAGGCCACTTCAGATGCAATTATATGAGTACAGTGGTGCCGCACTAGACGAAAATAATTCGTTCTGCGAAAATTTTCGTCTAGCGGGTTTTTCGTCTTGCGGATCGGCAATGACAGCCGCGCTCCGCAAAACGAAAAGAAAAAAAAAAGACGAAAATTTTTCGTCTTGCGAGGCAGCCCCATAGACTTTTTCGTCTAGCGGGGCAGCCTTCCGCTAGACGAATGCCTTCGTCTAGCGAGTTTTTCGTCTAGTGAGGCATTCGTCTAGCGGGGCACCACTGTAATATGCTATGGTTTATTTAACTGAGAATTGGCATCAACCCATGCATTAATTTTTATTTTTACATATTTTTTATAAACCACAAGTTCATATAAAATATCAAAAGGCATAATATAAACTAAAAGCACAGTATTTCAATAAAAACACAAAACACATTATTAAGATCTCGTTGGTGAAGAGTCTCAGGGTTAAAAAGCCTGTCTCAATACTAAGAATAGAAGACATTTAAAAACAAGTAGGAATGGCTCATTTTGAACCTCTGTTGAGAAGGACTTCACAGGGCAGGGCTTGTCAAACTAAAGCAGGCATAGGCAAACTCAGCCCTCCAGATGTTTTGGGACTACAATTCTGATCATCCCCGACCAACTGGTCCTGTTAACTAAGGATCATGGGAGGGCCGAGTTTGCCTATGCCTGAGCTAAAGGTTTAGCCCCTGGTAAAGGCCAGCTGAACGTCAGGCAACCACCAAAGGTGCCCCATCAAAAGATCTCAGCAATCAAGGTACAGCATAAGGAAACAGGGTTTATTTTTAACAAAAAAAAAAATTGTTACTGCTTTTGCACATGTAATAATTTTATACATATGGACTCTTAAGATACTTCCAGCCCAAATTGATCACATAGTCCCCTCCCCTTTGTTACTTCTATCATGGTTTGTTTAAACCAGTTACCAGTTACATTGTAACTAGAAAATGGAGGATTAATTGGTTAAGTAGCCAGAATCTGACTGGTTTCCCAATTTACCTGCAACAGGAAACTGGTTTACACAAATCTGATTTTATGTTCAGGGAATCAGTTTATCCGTAGGAATGAGGCAACAAGGAATGATAAACCACAGAGATTAGTTCTTGTAACAATAGCATTTGACATAACATTAGATAAACTGCCTATAAAAGGAAGACAATTTACTATTTCAATTCTTACTGAAAATCAGAACTTACAAAATGAGAACTTGCAACAAGCTATTGTTCTGGCTTTGACCTTTTCCTGGTTTTGCTAGGTGAAGGAACAATACCAGCATGAATGAGGTTTCAGGTCAAATGGCATTTCCCAGGACAGAACCAAATGAACTGTAAATGAAGCAACCAATAAAACTCTCTGAAAGTGAGAGAATATCCATGACTTATTTACACCTACCTGCCCCAGTGTGCATTCAAATTCTCCTAAGAAGTCATCATCACTCAGCTCAACAGTTTTATTGTCAATGTCAAAAATCCCAAATTTGAGTTTCTGCACCAGCTCAAAATAGTAATCAATTAGGAATCTCTTGGAAAACTTGGGGTCCAAACAGTTATTGATTCTTTCTGTGCGATCAACCTGTGTATAAAACATTGGGGGGGGGTTCAATCACATGATGTTTCAAAGAAATAAAACTCACTTTTATATCTCATAATTTGATGTTTCTAAAGACCAAATTAAAACAAAAAGCTAGTAGCCAGAAAAGAAACTTTATTGGAAATATTTAATTAAGTATCAACATACTGTACCTCATACCACTGTTGTCCACTTGTATGCTGAAGCAGCACACACAATGGATCTGACTTGGAGCCAACATCTTTATCCAGGAGGTTGCTACAAGAGATGGTTAGCTCCACCTTTGTTACACATTGCGCTGCCATCTGCCTCACTGGATGGGAAGCAAGCAACAAGTATAGTTAACATTGGGGTCATTTTAACAGCTCACGGTCCGAATCCAACACAGATTTAAGCACAGCCCACTGAAGCAGGATTGTGGCCCAACAGTCATTCAATAAATCAATAAATCATGAATATGGGTATCTTGGGTAGACATGCACCTTCCAGAGCAGAAAAGAGAAAGGTTTCTCTGCTGGCAAGTCAATAGCAGAACTAAGCAGCATAAATCCCTAACCAGCAGCTTAATCATTCACAGATAAACTACCCTGTACATAAAAAATGCAAGTGCAAGATGGGTTGCAGTCACACTCACACAGCAAAAATAATAACTAGGTAAGTGCACACATTTAACTTGCTCAATAGGTTTACCAATCAGCTGTACATGTGCATATACACCTACCAACCAAGGATAAAACATCATGCATTCGGTGAAATGAGCTCTAGTTTACAAAAGTTGATGACACAGCAGTGCAGTCTGCAGGTACTACTCAGACGTAAGTCCCACTGACTTCAATGTGGCATTTCCAGGTAAGTGTATATACAATTGCATCAATATATTTAAGACACTTATCTTATACTGTAGAGTAGACACATAAAGTTACCTAAACTCTGTTACTTCACAGCAACACTGTCAAAGAGTGATGTGATAAATCACACTTCTGGGTGTAGGCCAAAAGCCTCTTTTTTAAATAGTTTGTCATTCCAAGGATTCTCAGACTGTATAATGGGCCACGCTAAACCATGCATTCAAGCTCTTTTAGACATAGTAGGACTGAACTAAAGTTGAGACAAACATTTTTTTGACTGTCAGGATAATGATTTTTTTTTTTTTACAAAATTTAAACAGCCCTTCAGCTTGATGGATTTCAAGGCAATCCACAACAACAACCAACACAATGTTATAAAACATCACACATTGTTACTAACCATAAAACTGAGAGGCAACAATAACTATAAAAGCAAGGGAGGCAGTCAGAGCCATTTAAAATGCCTGGGTAAACAGATATGTATTGACTTGGTGCCAGTAACAACCACAATGGTGGAGGCTCCAGCCCATGAAAGTTTATGCCACAATAAAGTCATTTGTCCTTAAGGTGCTTAAGATTCTTTGATGTTTCCATTGACTTGCTAGCAAATGTCAATGTGCCCCTTACCTTTACAGCAGATTTAAAGTTGAGCATGTGCTTTTAGCAAAATAGGAAATAGTACAGCTTATGCTAAATGTAAAAGAGGGGAGGGGTTGAAATATTAGAAAATTGCATTTCATATCAAAGAGGGCCATTCATTCAAAATTTAATTTTGTTGAGCTTTTTAAAGTTTTTTAAGTAGGGACCTTGTTATCTCAGATCTCTTCTTTCCCCCTGTATAATGAAACAAGAAAGAACACATGTACTGCTCATGCTAAAGGCTCTGTAATATTTCATTTTAGTAAAGCTGCAATCTGGTGAGAAAAAACAACATCCTGGTTCATGGAACTTTAGGAACACTTGGAAGACTTATGTGTTTAGATTACTGGTATCTGCCAACCCACACAATTTATTTTCTAAAGTCAAGAAGTCTAGTAGACCTGAACAACTGAATCAGAACTTGGGAGTCCAGTCCATTCCAGATACTAATGGCACCCTTATTTACAATACGAACATAAACACAACCATGCTGAGTTGAACCAGAATTCCTTTGAAACCAACTAGATGTCTCAAGGATGCTCAGAAAACAGGACCTGGTGGATGCTAGGGCACAGTGTACTCCAAACAATACTATTATTACTTGTGCATAAGCAATTGTTTCCTAAATAAACAAATTCAGTAAACACACACACCATCACTTTTGTCTAGAAAATGGAACTACAAGAGAATAGAGGTCACAAACCACTGTTTGAGGGCCAACAAACTAGGAGCTGTGCTATGGTTTGCTGTTATGTCTGAATTCATAGACAACTGTCAAACCCACAATGCTCCATCTCAGTGATGGAAACTATACCTCAAGAGGCTGAGGAACTATGGAGATAGTTACTAAGCTACCATCTTTTTCGCTCCACAAGATGCACCTGAACATAAGAAGCACCTAATTTTTAGAGGAGGAAAGGGGAAAAGCCCTGTTTTTTGAGGATCAGCTGAAAGTGGTGCAGCTTTTTTTGCAAAGGGAAAAGCCATGCTTTTTTGAGGATCAGCTGAAAGTGGTGCAGCTTCTTTTTCAAAGAGGAAAAGCCCTGTTTTTATGGGGTTCAACTCACAGTTCTGCAGCTTCTAGTCCTACAGCCATTTCTACAGTTTCCAGACAGATAATCTAATCAGCCAGTCACATGTCGCTGGGGAAACAAACAGCCTCCCTCTGCATTCAACAATGGAGGCCTGGGCAACAGGGCAGGGCTGGAAAGGGAGCCTTATCTCTCTCCTGATCACTTGCTGAACAGCTGTTCAGCGGCTTCCTTTAAACACCCCCTTCTCTCCTTGTAAAAAAAAGAGCACGATCTGCTTTTGGCCCCTAGGCAATTCGGCTCCAGGGACCATGCATTCGCTCCATAAGACACACAGACATTTCCCCTTAATTTTTAGGAAGGAAAAAGTGTGTCTTATGGAGCGAAAAATACGGTAAGCACTGAGCAGAGCTTAATTTTGCATTAAGTCTGAACACAGCCAGTGGTTACTTGGAAGATTTTACCTTCTACAGTCTCTACTTGTGGACCTCCTAGAAGCTTTTGTCTGGGTCAAAGGATGCTGGACTAGCTGATGCTTCTGTTTCATCCAGCAGAGCTCTTACATTTTTCATCTATATGCTAGTTGTCACGCGATAACTACATGCTCATCCATTTCAATGCAAGCATATGCTCAAGGTGTGAATGATTTGCTATACTTATCCTCAGGCTTCCATGGGCATATGCTCCCCAAATGTGTAGGGAATTACACATGATAATCATATACAGTTGCCACTTTGTGTGGCAATTGTTTGCCACAGCTACACTGATGCTAGTGTTTCTCATAGCAGAAATGTAAAGCATATTAAGGGAAGGCACATATTACCAAAGACTTGGGGAGTTCTATTTATTATTATTATTAATTAAATGTAAATACCATCCTTCATCTGAAGCTCTCAGGATCATTCACAAGATAAAAATACAGGATATTTGGCCACAGCTTAAAGTGTCTGACACTTAACTGTCCTTCACAATTTGCATATTTGGTTGTAATTTTTTTTTTAAACAAAGTTTTTAATGCTGTATTTTAAATGTTACCCATTCTAGGACCTAGGGGTGCAGGGTGGAGAATAACTCATATTATTCTTTTTAAATATACACAATACAGCAGGAAAGACTAGTGCAGCACCAGTATATTGCGCCATGCAAAGAGATTTTCCGTGACAATACCTAAAGAGACATGGTGATCTCTGCAAAGAAAACATGAAACAGACATCATAGCCTTTAGTTCTCCACTGACATCTTAGCATAGGAGCCACACCCAGTGCAGAACCTACGTTCATCCGCCAAAGTTTACCCCACAGGGTAAACTTTTCAGACCTCAATCAGACTTTCATTCTAGATAGAGAGCTCAAAGCAGGTATACCATCTTCAAACAAACCCTCACACTTTATCCAAACTGTGTGTGTGTGTGTGTGTGTGTGTGTTTTAAAGCAAGTCAAGGATATTTCTCAGTCTTCTTAAGAAGGGACAAAGCCAGCGCTTTTCGTATTAAAAAGGTGCAGGTACTCACCATTAAGTTGTTACTGTGAGTGCCACACATTTAACATTGGGGGGGGGGTGAGGTGCAGATACTGCATACCCTTGAGTAACCCCAAGAAAATAAACACTGGTCAAAACAAACACCAACCTAGGGATCGCTGCTAATTTAAACTGGAAAATCATCTCGGCTACAGTAACACGTGTGTGTGAAGTACAGTATCCCTGAGCAATGCAAACATGTTAGATGAGATCCGACTTTCATTATATATTCTGGAAACTTTGCAGGCATCACTGTTACCTGTTCGGTTTAAGAACTTGCGCTTCGCCCGCCTCCCTTCCACTTTTTGAGCCCGAGAAAAATGACCTTTTTCTGGGGTGGGTGGGATGGGGAGCAAACGGGCAGGATCCAAATGCTAGAAAACATCAAATGAATGGCATGACCCAAGTCCCCCCTCCCCCACCTGGGTTCCCATTTCCACCATTCCACTTCGAGGCGCCTCATCGGGCCGCAATTCCCACAAGCGACCCAGCACAGGTTGCTCCCTCGCTCGCTCCTTTACACGCACCTCAGAGAGGATTCCTTCCGCGACCGCTTCCCAGGCGCTCCACAAACGTCCGAAAGGGCGCAGCAACCCCTCCCTGAGCAGCGGCGCCTCTTCCCTGCAGGGCCTGGGAAGGACCGTAATAATAATAATAATAATAATAATAATAATAATAATAATAATAATAATAATAATAATAATAATAGGACCGACGAAGCCCTTCCCAGATACTTGAATCTGGGTTGGTGGCTCCAACGGCCAGCCTCACCTCAGAACTTGTGTAACCCAAGGAGCGGCGGGCGAAGCGGACCGTGCGCATGCGTCAGGCACCTCAGCGGACCCAGGGGGGAAAAGTAAATAAAACCAATCCTTCTAACCCTCGCCCCTCCCCCAGCACCAGGAGAGTCACGTGAGAAGACGCCGACGCTACCTCGTGACGTCAGCGCGGAGCGAGGACGCCCCTCGCGCGCGGGAAATCCAAAACCGTAGACGACTCGCTGAAGGTCCGCCACGAGGGGCGGAACTTGGGGGGGGCGTGGAACTAAGAAAACCTCCGTTTTTTGCGCAAACCCGGCTGTTCTAGGAGGCGGCCACGCGCTACTTCCGGCGTGTCGGAAAAGAGCGTTTCCGGCGCGGAGGCACGGGGGGGGAAAGTCTGGTTGGGGTGGGGTGGGAAGTACGGGAAGAGGCTTCCGCTATGGCGTCTGCAGCGCGGCTTTTGTGCCGAGGAGGCTGCGCGGTGAGGACGCGGCTCCTCTGGGGGGCTCCGAAGGCGAGACTCGGCTGGCGGCGCCACGTCGCTTCGGGGCGAAGAGGAGGGGGAAGCGAGGTACGGTTGCGCTCCGCCGTGCGCTCATCCTTAGCTTTCTCTCCCTGTCCCCCCCCCCCCGCGCATGTTTGCCTTAAAGTGTGTTCTGGGACGGCGGCCTTGCAAAAAGACCAAACTTGTCGGTGGAAATCTCGGCTTTAGAGTGAAGGTTTACTCTCTAACACCCCCTCCCCCGCGCCTTATTTCCTCCCTTTCTACTCCCCCCCCCCCTATATCTTTGAGGGCGGGCTGTGGCAACTATAGTTGAGCGCTCCCCTCGGCTAGGTAAGTCTCTGGGTGCTTTAGTTGAGATTGCGGGGGGGTTGGATTAGGAATAGGAATAGGAATAATTTATTATTGGCCAAGTACATTTCCCAACATACTTGGAATTTGTTTCGGCTACATTGCAATGTAAACATACAGACACTTGACCCTCTGGGTCCCTTCCAACTCTACAATTTTCCGATTGCAGCGGCAGCGCAAGCTGAGTTTGGTTTCTTCCGGGTTAGAGCACTAAAGTTCCTAATGTTCACTTTAATGGTGAAGAAGCTGAAGAACAGGTGTTCACATTAAAACAGTTCTTTTGAATATGAAAAGGAAACAGGCAGGTCGCAGCTTGGCAGATTGCTCAGTTAAATCTGTTAAACCTATTGCACTTACCTGCTAAGATCACAGGTTTGCTTTAAACATACTCATTTATATTTTGAGTTAACTTATCCATGCTGCTTTTAATTTTCCCTCCTTGCAATACTGTTGTGGAGGTAGTTGGCTGAACAAGAGAGGGAGGGCTTGTTAGCCAACAGGTGGGCAGGGAAAGGAGCCTGTTGCTAGGTAGGCAGAAAATTGGGAGAGATCTGAGAAAGGGCCAACAAGAGTCTCTTAGACACCCAAGTGGTTTAATTTTGGGGGCATCATCCCTCATGTCTCTATAACCATGTAGGCTGTGATAGTGGGGATGCAACAAGCTATGAGTAAACAAGGACACCCAAGTTTGGACATCAAGTAGTAGTACAATCCAAGATACAAAACCCAACTTCAAATCATGTTTCTGATTTATGATTAATGCCTGATTGGATTCATACATACAAAGATTCATAGTTTTTTGTTATATCAAGACTAAGCCTAAACATGAAATTCTGTTCACACTTCCCCGGGAATGAGCCACAGTGGTACTTACTTCTGAGTAAGCATTGCTTAAGATTGTACTGCACATATATCCTTGGACTCACAGAAGTAGCTTCACAGCCATCATTTAGTACTGTACTGGCTAATAAGCATAAGTGAAAGCTTTGTAAAATGAAACAAAATAAAAAAAAATTCCTTCCAGTAGCATCTTAGAGACCAACTAAGATTGTTACTGGTATGAGCTTTCGTGTGCATGCACACTTCTTTGTAAAATGAGAGTGCCTTCCGAACTTGCAGAACTTCATTTGTATGCATACAGCCCAGTCTAACTTGTGTTTACTTGAGTAGATGCAACATTTCTTTTCAAGTTGCAACTAAATAGGGTTAGGATTGTAGCCTTTGTTTCTCTCTTGTTAGGCGCTTGAACAGTCCAGATTTTTCAGAAGAGGAGTTGCATTCTCAGCACTGTCCTACTTGGGTTACAAAGCATACATACTAATCTCTCACTCTAGTGTGGTTCATGCTGATGTCAAAGGTAAGCTGAGGAATTCAGAGGCCTGGTTTTTACAAAACACTAAAGCAAGTCATTGCCAGATATGAAGGTGTTCCTTCCCTAGTCCTGCGTTTGTTATGCTAACCAGAGCTAAGACCTGTTTGGCTTAATGTTATGTCTGAGCCTGAGCTTCTTACTTGTGTCCCCTCCCCCACCAAACTGCAAGTGGTAAGCCAAGAACAAACCATGCCTACAGCTCATGGAACAAGACAAATCACATGGCTTTGAACATGATGCTATACCAGACCATGGCTTAGCTCTGGGTAGTGCAGCAGCCTGACCTGCAGTGGAGTGAAGTACCAGTTTTTACTGTGGGTATGCACTTGCTTGCATGCTCATGCTTAGCCATAGTTTGGCTTAGTGTTCCATGTACATTGTGCTGGGCAGTTGTAAAACTAGTTACCAGAGGATCCTTTTCCTAAACTCCTGTCTTGTATTTGTTTTTTCCAAAGTTATAAGTGAAATATAATGAAGACTATGATCTGCTGCTTTAGCAAAATGGGACCACCTCTCCTGGTATGCCCTGCAGAGGACCTTAAGGTCCGTAAATGGCAACAATCTAGAGGGCCCAGGCCCTAAGGAAGTCAGATTAGCCTCAACCAGGGCCAGGGCCTTTTCAACACTGGCGGAACGCTCTGTCTCATGAGACCAGGGCCCTGCAGGATCTGATTTCTTTCCACAGGGCCTGTAAGACAGAGTTGTTCCACCTGGCCTTTGGTTTGGAATCAGCCTGATCCTATTCCCCTCTTTCCTTTTCTTTCTGTGATGGACCCCCTATTTGGGGACTTCCTTGGCTTTCTGGCCCACATAGGACCAGTCTGGATAGTTGGCCTTGGTGAAGATTTGACATTTTCTCCCACCAAACAGTTTTTGATCTGGGCTTCCACTGAAATGAGGCTGCATTTTAAGTTTTATTTTAATCCTGTTTTTAAGTTGTATTTTGATCAATTGTTTTTATACCTGATGTTAGCCACCCTGTGCCCAGACCTGGCTGGGGAGGGCGAGGTATAAATAAAATTTATTATTATTATTATTATTATTATTATTATTATTATTATTCTGAATGGGTTGGGCTATGTTGGGGGGCATTGAGGGGGGGAAAGGCAGAGGCACTTTCCATTAGGAAGGAAGGGGTAAGGAAGTCAACTTTTACCCGCCCCCTTCTTCATATTATTCTCCGGATCTAACTCAGTGTATATTGTATTTGTCTTTACATACAGTTTGCTCCATATTACTGTGCATTTATGAATACAGTTTATTTCATTAAATGCCTTGATATTTAGACATATGTCATGCTTCCTCTCTGGTACAGTTCATTCGCTCTTGATCTTTCATACACACTATGACTATTATTTTGAATTAGTACTTTTTACTGGATCTTTTTGGTTTAATGGATATATTTGTCATGAAGTGTATTTGTATGTATTTGTTGTATTTTTTTCATAAAAAGTGACAAACAAATGGACTAACTAATAACAATATCTCAGTTGTTTTTGTTCTCGCCAACTCCCTTGGCTTTTGTGCCAGCAAATAATGATTAGCAGAATGCAGAAGTCCTGTACTATTGTGAATACCCTAAAATGACATTTCAAAGAAGAAAAACTGGTGTTGCTCAGAAATAACCCCCAAACAGACAAAACACCCACAGACACACCCAAAACAAACAAAACACTAGTAACACAAGTAAGCACGCTTTGCACACAGACACACACACACACACTTTGCATACAGACACACACATACTGATAAAACCCACACAAATAATACAAAACAAGCAATACAAAAAACTAGGTAACATTCCAAAAGAACACCCATTCAAAAAAGAGATAGACAAAATGGCCTCTCCCCTCCAAAAAACAGGTAAATGAAACAGGCAACTCCCTATTGATATGCAAATCTTGTTCCTGTCAGTTTGTTACCGGAAAGAAACCAATATTATTTGCATAACATAGTTAGTGTGGCACTTAGTAATAGTTCTTCACTGTGCAAGAAATAGACATAGTGCTATTTAACTTTAGCTGAATTCTTCTCTTAGAGCTATTTATACATGCAAGATGGAATAGCATATTCACACTTTTTTCTGTTTTAACCAACCTTAAGTCGATGAACTCCTAGATCAAGCAGACTACCTATATGGTAGTGGGGAAACCGAAAAGCTCTATCAGATGCTGGAACAATACAAAAACAGGTATGTTATTGTAGCAGACTCCCTTGGTACTCTGGTCGCAAGAAGAGTCAGAGCATAGAAGCAGGCACCTGCCATTTCTTATGAGGACAGGCATTTCTGCGGGGCAGAACATGATGGGACAGGGGAGATAATTCTTAAAGGATATACTTGACTGGTCATATTTAGGGCAGCCATGGTTATAATTTTGTTTAAGAATCTAATCATACTCCAACAACCTGTTTTCACAATAGCCAGTCAGATGTGCATGGATGTCTACAAGCAGCACTTTCTCCATTTGTAATTCCTAACAACTGGTATTCAGAAGCATATTGCCTCTGACAGTGGAGGTAGAACACAGCAATCATGGCTAGTAGCCATTGATAGCCTTGTCTTCTGTGAACTTGTCTTAACAATCTCATTAAGGCTAGCCATCCAAAATGATGACCATCACTGCATCTGGGGGGGGGGGGAATTCAATTCTCCCACTTCCCCTCTGTAACATGAAATCTCCACTCCCCAACACATGCAGTCTCATCTCCTTTATGAAGACAAGAATACCAAGCTAGTGCTATTGTGATAAGACTTAACAGTCAGCATGTCAAAAGTATTCAAAATGCTGCACGAATTCTTCCAACAACTCTGTAATAGAGGGCAAGAACATCCCCGTGGCAGGTGGTATTTAGGACTGGGCTGAGAAAAGTAGTGCTGTGTCAATCATTCTTTAGTCAATGAATGAGAAAATATATTGCATTAAAATTGCAAAAAAGAGAAATTTTTAGAAAAATTATATTGTGGGATGCAAGGTTTTTGTTGTATTTATCTTACTTTCAATGTGGCCAAGGTGGTCCTTTCTTCCATTTCTCAAATCATCTTTCAGTTGTCTGCTCTCTGCAGTCTTCCTGGGTGTCCACATTTCCTGGAAAAAACCCACACATTTGAACTTTACTGTAAACATAGAGGGGGTGCTTATTGTTGCTTATTGTGCTTACTTTGAAGACTTTTCTTACTGTTAAAAGAATCTGTATGGGGTGTTTATTTTTTATTTATTTAAGGTAGAACTTCATTTAAAGACCAAATCAGCAATTCACAGTGTTTTTATGTGCTTGGTAGCCAGCCTCCCTAATTCCCCATGCTTTGATTTTAGCTCAGGGCTTTTTCATAACAGGAAGTGTAGGTAGTTGTAGACAATTGAGAAGAAAATTAGTTTAAGATGAGGTAGTGAAAATAATATCGATAACACAGTGAAAAGAAGAGGACAATTAAAGGAAGCCACACATAGGTGGAAGGAAGTCAAGATTTATGTTATTTATGTTTAGTTATTATTATTTTGTTATTATTTTTGTAATTAAAGTAGCTATTTTTCTTGGGATAAAAGTATTTTAGTTATTTTCTTTTACAGGAATGAAAGAGTTGTATGTATATAGTTTGAATAAGTTTACATTGTTTTTGATTTGGTGTTTGTTTGTGTTGTATTCATTAAAAAAAAAAAGAGAAATGTTTCATGAGAGAGGAAAAACGCACCAAGCACAAGATATGGAAGCTTCTTTCGCAGCAGATGAAAGCATTTGAGAAATTATTGCAGTTCTTTTCAGGGAGAAATTTGCTATTATGAAGCTGCTTGTTTTAATAGCTTTTAGAAATGCTCACCAAGTTGTGTCATAAATTACTTGTGTAAAGTTCATTCTTGTCCTTGGCCTCCAGTCTTTGTGTCAGAAAATAAAGAGAGGAAAAAGAAGGTGTTGTTATATAACTTGAAAAACTTTAATTTACAATTACCTACCACATTGCAAAATCACTGAGTGCAATAAATACAAAGAACTTTGTGCTCCTTTGAAAAGGATTTGAGAGACACTGCTATGCATAGTGATAGAAATCCCAGGAAATAGTTATTCTCCTTCTCATTGTGTTCTTTTTTTAATCAGAGAACAGAAATTACATAATAAAGTAACTCTTGGTTCAAGGGTTTGACATGAAACCCTTTTCTAATAGTTTTAATTGAAAGACTCTACTTCAAGGAGTGTTATCAAAACCTTATTTTGGATCATAGAGTGGAGTCCAATGTAGTGGTGAGGTAATTGTTCCATCAGCGCAACGATTTCTGCCAGTGCAACAGAACATTCTTCCCCTCTCCTCCCTTCCATGTTGCACATGCAAAAATATTTATGCTGATGGGAGATGTTAGTAGAATACTGCCCGTATAGGTTTTTGTCTTCTGCTGCTATTCATGGTCCAAAACTATATGAGTAGTTTGATTGATGTACAGCAGTACATCAGTGGCCTGGTACACATGACACACTAAGCCAAATCTTGTCTTAACGAGACCATGCACACATATGGGCTCCTGGAGAGAAGCTCACAGCTACTTTCTTTGTCCTTGATCCTTTTTGCTAAGCCAGGATTTGGCCTGGCACGTTATCCAAACTGGGGCTCACAGTTCAGCCCTTTCCTCACTAACCATGAGCTGCAGTCCAGGTTATTTTTGGGCTGCAGCCTGCTCCTAGTGAGAGCTAAACTACAGCAGCATGGCAAAAAGGACCAGGGAAGAGCAAAGCAGCTGGGTGCTCTTTTCTAGGAACTTGAACATTTTCAGCCTTTCTAAGCCAACATTAGACTTAGTGTGCCATACAGACTATCTACATATTGCTGCTTTCGTTTACAAACTGAGTCTAACCATGGTTGCATGTGGAACTAAATGTGCTTAGTGTCATTATTGGTGGAGAAAATTATTAATTGCACCTGGGCCAGCTCTGAAAGTAAAAGTGGTTCAGGGGTGCGGAACCCGCACATGAGGGGAAATAGCTTATGAGCCCACAGCATCCCTGATCTAACTCTAGTTATGTTTCTTTGCTGGTTATTGACTCTGGCCTGGTAGTGCTCAATGCATCCTGTTATGTTTTTTTTTAACTAGTGAGAATGCACAACTGTTGTGGCGCCTGGCACGAGCATCGCGGGACGTGGCTCAGCTTAGTCAAACTTCGGCAGAGAAAAAGAAGCAGCTAATCTATGAGGCCCTTGGTTACGCAACAAAAGCACTCGAGAAAGAGAAAACGTGTTTCAGTGTGCACAAGGTAAGTGTGGCTCCACTCAATTTACTGGGCTCCGAGACTAAAGCGAGGGTGTGGCAGTGTAGATCCTGCAAAAGCAACCCCTGACTGGAGGTGGATCCACTCAGGATCAAATGCAATAACTATTACTGTAGACAGATAGACTCCAAGAAAACATAGATAAGAACTGGAAATAGGGCAGCTCTGGAGAGGCAGTTGTTTTTCTCACAAAGGCCAGGCAGAGACTGAGAGGGTTGTGTTTTTTCTTGTTGTTTTTGCTAAAACAGCCAATTTGATTGTTCCTGGTCATCATCTGGGCTACAGGATACATCTGGTGGCTCTTCCTCTTTAGTAGACCCCTCTTTCTGAATGGACCTCTGGTTCTTAAGTTTGTTTTCAGTCAGAAGAGTGCTCCTTTGCCAGTTCAGTATCTCCCATAGGGTCTCTCTCTCTCTCTCTCTCTCTCTCTCTCTCTCTCTCTGTGTGTGTGTGTAAGTCTGGATCTAGAGTTATGTGGTGAGGTGAATTGGCTGATTAACGGCTCTTCAGGTATATTGAGGTTTTCTCCAAGGTCCCAGTCCTCCCCAGATGAGATCCCTCACAATTGTTCCTTGATAGTAAACTAGACAGAACAATTTAATAAGCATTCACTCCCAGCCATATAGTAATAGAAAGGGGAATGGCTACAATTTCTGTAGATTTTTCAAAATAAATAAAATTATAAGTGATGGAAATGGGCCTATTTCAGTTAATTTGAACTTCGTTAGGATTAAACACCTAGAAACCCAACAGCAGTAACAGTTGGAAAACTCATCCTCTTGAAAATAACTGTGACTGGTGATTTAAATCATAGCAAAATTATTGAACTAAATCTTTTCATATATTATTTTAAAAACTGGTAGAGAATTTGTATTTCCTAACATGCAGAATAATAGCAATTGCGTATTTTCTGTTAAAAATCTCAGTACTCCTAATTTCAATTTTGTACTTCTCTTTTATATTTAGTGGTATGCAATCTGCATCAGCGATGTGGGAGATTATGAAGGAATAAAGAAAAAAATTACCAATGCTTTTGTTATTAAGGAACACTTCCAGGTATATAAAATTAAGTTTCCTGTCTTGTGTCTGTCTGCTCAGTGTTTGGATAGATAGATAGTAGCACAAGCTTCCAACTATTTATCAGAAATGTTTCCAGACTTAAACACAGCACAAAGGAGAAATTGTTATTTGCACAGGGAACTAGTTTGACACATTTTACAAAAGTGAATTTAAGGACCAGGCATACAAACAAAGACCTTTAAAGCTTAAATAAATGTGCGAGAAAGAGACTGAGCATCTGGAATGCTCTTTTGAGAAGGATGCGAATGTGTTTGAAGCCATATATTACTCAGGATTACTACAGCAAATGGACTTAAATTTAACCTTTAAACCATAATGTGAATAGTGCTCCTTTAAAGAGCAGTGTTTGGTGGAAGAATAATATTAGGCCTAACTCAAAGCAGTCTTAATAATATATGTATTTAATAATTGATCTACCGCAAAGGTGTAATAGGCTAAATATTATTGAACAAATAGGATATTTCCTTTCACTAGAAACCTAAATGTAAAATGCAGTGTTTTCTTCAGACAGGCAAAAGGTTCAGGAATATCATCTAGGCATTGCTGCAGGTTGGAAGGGTGATTGTGGGAGCAATAGAGGCTATGGGGGTTGGTGTTAAAAAAATAATTTGTTGCCTTTCCTTGACAGAAAGCGATAGAACTGAATCCAAAGGATGCTACATCACTTCATCTTATGGGCATTTGGTAAGATTTTTAAGCAAAATCATACTTGTGCCACTGCTATTAATGAAATACAAAATGTTTGGACAGAAACTTTGCAAATTCCCCTTGATTCTCTTGGCACTGGCTTACAAACAGCATTGTAAAACACCCTCTTACAATGAACCAAGTTTGTATTGGCAACCGTGCTGATATAGACAAGTTTGCAATAAGGCATTCCAAAGCATTATTAGTATAATTAATTAAATGTGTGTTTCACTCTTTAACTCAAAGTTTTCCATTCTAGATGTAAACAAAAGTCTATTTCCACCCATCATTACCATTTGGGCCCCTGTGGAATTCTGTAGATAGATAGTTTACAATGAAAACAGAAAGCTTAATTTATTCAAAATAATACACAGATAAATACTATGGGAAAATCAACAGCAACCGAAACATTTTCCAAGATGTTTTGGGCACCATTTAAAATACAGTTCATCTTCCATTTTCAAAAGAGCACACTTTATTTTGGAGTGTCAGGAAACGTGCTGTATTCTGCTTCTTTCATGGATTGCTTTGATTTTTTTGGTCAGACTGCATACAAAACTGTCTTTTTCCACTCACATTTTTTTTAGCCACACGCTGCCTAATCCTGTTGAGACCTAAATTGCTTTTAGCGATTTCCCATGTCCCTGGTCATTCTCTTAGGAGAATTACTTCCTTCCTGGTCTGCTTAATGGTTATAAGTGGCTCAATATTTCTGTTCATTAGCGTAAGAAATTGAAAACTCATTTCCATACACTTCCCTGATTGGCCCTCAACAAGCCCTTCCTATTGCTGCCCTGAAAGACATTAATATGGCCATGTGGCAAGAGGCAAATTTGATCAAATCCTTGAAAGGGGGGGGGGGCAAAATTGGGAGCTTTTGTCTTTATTCTTTTTTCTTCTGATGCTGGCTGAGAAGGCATGGATGTCCAGAAACATTTTGAAGCAGCCTGACCGAGAATTACAGCTCCCCCCCCCCACTTAGGTGCATTCAGATCACTTGCGACCGCATTTATGTGTGGTGCCAGAAACCCAGAAGTGGGGGAGACCTGAAGAGCCTCAACGAAGCTCCTCTGTGCCTCCAGTTTGTGAGGAGACCCTCCTCTTAGCCTGGAAAGGATGCCTGCACATGATGGAGATATCTGCCTGACTCTCCTGGACTTCTTTGCCTTTACAATGGTACCTCGGGTTAAGAACTTAATTCGTTCTGGAGGTCCGTTCTTAACCTGAAACTGTTCTTAACCTGAGGTACCACTTTAGCTAATGAGGCCTCCCGCTGCCGCCGGGCCGATTCGGCATGTTTTCTGTTCTCATCCTGAAGCAAAGTTCTTAACCCGAGGTACTATTTCTGGGTTAGCGGAGTCTGTAACCTGAAGCATCTGTAACCCAAGGTACCAATGTAATTGAAAAGTAGGCACGAGTTGTTGTTTAATATGGAGGTGTTTAGTGCACCGTTTTACTGCTCTAAACATTCCCCTGAGGCAGCTGTTAGCCCTATGAGGGGAGGTGCCTGTGTTCTTCTTTTTATTTTGGGGGTTTGAGAAAGAATTTTCGCTTAGGTCAGGCTGATTACTGACACTGGACTTTCCCTTATAGAATAGGTGGGGTAGCATTCATTTGTCTGAGTTGGTTGCAGCTGCCTGCTACGTTCTTTCTGGTTTTTGCGACACACTGTGCTACACTGAATTAATCTGTTTGGGATACAGCCTTGCAGGGTTAGCCTAGTAGAGTGGTTGGCCTCATGTGATTTTTGGTAGACAATAATATGGGCTTTGCGTAGAAGCCAGGGGTGTTTGCTCAGACATGTAGAACTCTCACCGCTTTTGAAAATACTGTTCATTTACGTTCCTGTCATCTAAAAGTTTAGTTTCAGTAATGTATAAATCTGATAGAAACTGAACATCTTATGCATGCTAATGAGCAATGGATTGCTCTGTGGATAATTATCTTTAAAATTGGTGGTCTAAAATGAGGAGAACCTCATTAAAGCTTCTTCATAGATGGTATCTCACACTTTTAAGATTGTCCTGCATGACTAATAATGTCTTATTCAAAGGTCTTATTTTCATGGCAGAGTTATAGTCAAATTTTGAACTATTGGTCATTTGAGCTTATGGAATGATTTACTGAAGTGAACCAATACAGACATTTGAGATAATTTTTAACTTTTATTATTGTGCTGTGATGTTCTTTGTTGGTTGTATAGTTCTGTTGACCTAAAGGTGAATAAGTGAATGAATATAGAGAGAAAAATAATAATGTGGGTTTTGGAGATCAATATATACTCCTCTCCTAACATGCATACAAAATGTCAAGGTGTAAAGTACACAACGTCCTTTTGCATTTCTTGTAGGTGTTATACGTTTGCTGAAATGCCATGGTATCAGAGCAAAATAGCTGCAGCTTTATTCTCAACGCCACCCAGCTCCACCTATGAAGAGGTATGGTACCCCAACAGGCTATGCATGGGTTTTTCTTGGTTACTGTATTATAATTAAAGCATAGGACGAAAAGGGTGTGGAAGGTTGCACTCCTCTTAAACTGTAAGGTTGTTGTGCGGTAAACATGAGCATACTGATCTGACAGAACCTGAGATTTTGAAAAGTAAATGTAACTATATTCATGACAGCTGTTTAAGAAAACAAATTGGGGGGGAGGGCATCAAATGTCCTCCAAGTGTTGTTGAACTACAGTTCTCTTCATCCCTGACAGCTGACTATGTTGGCTGGGGCCAGTCGGAGCCAGAGTCCAGCATCACGCGGAGGCCACAGGTTCCCCACATCTGGTTAAAACTGTACTTCATAAATAAATATGTTCTTTTAAAAATGTATAATGGGGGGTGGGACACGACTTGAGGCGCACACCCATTTCACAGAATGGATTTGTAAACATAGCAATTACCTTGCACAGGGGGCTATTCCCTGGAATATTTTAGCCCACTGCTAGAGGGATTTTGATTATTTCAGGTTATTTTTCAGCCATTAACTTTAATACCAATATTTTGCAGGCTTTACGTTACTTCCAGAAGGCTGAAGATGGTAAGTTACGTAGCACTGTAGAATACATGGCATCCTTTGTGCATGGACCGTTAAATTTTAAAACCAAAGTGCAAGTAGCATGTTGTCGGGAAGAAATGTGAAAGGCTCTACTATTCATAACTAACCTCAGAAATATTTGAGACATGAAACCTGTATAGTGGTCTTCATTTTGCCTTCTCTAGAAGCTGAAACAAGGATCTAGGTTATATGTGTTCTCTTCACTTTTCCCACGACATAGGATCCCATTAGTTCTCAAATGGAAAACTTGGGGTGGGTTTCCCTAGCCATTTCCAAATCCTGCAGGAAACAAGGTAACGTGTAGTATTTCACAGCAATAAACATGCAAACATCCTACACGAATTACTTGGATCAGCCCCATATCCAAGACTTGTTTGTGAAAGCCTGCTAAAAATATTATGGCCTTGCCTTTAACTCTGTGTTAAAACAACTCTGTAAAGTGCCATATATCTTTTTCTGTAAGTAGATACACTGCTTGTACAGGAAGGAAACCCAAACATACTTTCTGACAGCAATCTTTCATTCCTTATGGAAGGAGGTAGGGATATGCAGACCCTCCAGACCTGCCTGTTTGGCCTAAGAGGCCAGTTTCAGAAAGCCACTCCAATTTGCCAAACACCTGGTGTCAAACATGACATCAGGTATGGACTCGGACTTCAAAAGAACCACTGGGGGCTTAAATCTCCTGGTTGTTTCTTTGATTGAATGAGGCACACTTCCATTGTCACATCAGCTGTTGGATGGTGGGATCATACCTTACTCAAATCTTCCAAATGACTCCCCTCCCCCACCACATTGGGGTAGGTGGGAGTATGGAAATGTGGGAGGTGTCCAAAAGCCCCATGAATGGATGTTTGCAAAGGGCTGCTTGAAAGTCCGCTTTGAGAAATATTGCCTGATGTCACTATGATCTCAGGTGATGGACCGATAGGAGGCCCTGTCCTTTTCTCAACTTTGACCCACCAGGGGTGGGGCGGATAGAGTTCTGACCCTTGGGCTTGAAGTGGTACCCCACCTTGTATTCTGGAGGGTTTGCCAAACTATTCTGGAGGGTTTGCCAAAATGGGGAGACAGCTGCCATTTGAGGGTGCAGTTTGAGAGCCTAGCACCTTGTTTGGATATTGGCCAATTATTCATTGCCCTTCATTTGCAGAGCAGATGTTAAAATGAGACCTGTTCCCCTAGCAGTTAGTGAGATATTTCAACAAGACGAGTGATTGCCTGAAAAATGCATGCATATACATTGCAAATCAGCAGCTTTAGGTTAGATCAGGGGTCGGCAACATAAGGGCCATGGGCCGGCAGCGACCCACGAGGCTTGTCTAACCGGCCCATGGAGACCCCTGCCGCCAACTGCTCTTACCGGTGCGGCGCAGGGACCGACTTCCGGGTTGATGGTGCCTGTGCGCATGCACTCTGGGGTGCTCCGACCCAGATGTGCGCCGGAAATAGCGTGTGCGCATGTGTGCGGGACGGAGAAGCACCCGTGTGAATGTGCACGTGCTGTTTCTGGCACACTTCCGGGTTGGAGGAGCACCGGAAATAACGTGTGCGCAACGCTCCGGCCCATCCTCGGACGGACGTAGCATCGACCGGCCCATACTCAGATAAGGTTGCCAACCCCTGGGTTAGATAGATATTCTATAATGATGCTTGTACAATCTGACACAAAGTAACCATCCCATCAATGCAAGGATTTACACTGGAGCAGTGGGACTCTTCCTCCCCCACCCCCCACAAACACTCTAAATCTGTTCTAGGTGTTCCCCAGTCCTCTGGAACAGATATGGGGAAGTTCCATTGATCAAGTGTAAATCCTTGTGCCCACAGGACAGTTGCTTAGTGCTTTTTGAATGCAAGTCAATTTTTAGTTTTGAGAGAAAGTAGAAATTCACTTTTTCTAGCTTAAAGCAGGAGAAAGTTGTTTCCTTTCCCAGAATAATAGTAGAGTTGGAAAGGACCCTGGGGATCATCTATTCCAACCACCTGCAAAATTTCTTAGCAAATTTTGGTTAACTGGTGCAGCTTATATGCAATAGGCAGCCAGACAAAAACCTTATTGGCCATGTTAGTGTTGCCTGAAGTGCATACACAGAAATCACTGCAGTGTTCTCAAATATGTTATTGACTAAAATATACAGTAAAAATCTTTCTGTTTTCACTTTCGTGCAGTTGAGCCAAATTTCTATAGTAAGAACTTACTCTTCTTGGGAAAGACATACATGAAGTTGAACAACAGGAAAATGGCCCTTTTGTGGTTAACAAAGGCCAAAGAACGGCTGCCACACACAGAGGAGGATAAGCAGGTAAGCATTGTGACCATTGTCACTGTTGGCTAAAGAAACTCTTATTTTTGCAGAGTGATTTATAGCATACTCTGAACCTCCTCCCATTATGCTCAAAGGGCAGAATATTCAGAATGTACTTGGAAATAAGTGTTCAAAATGAAAAAGCTATATAAACATGCCATCAAATTGTTTGCCTTCTAGTGTGCTAACAATCCATCAAAGTATATTAGGGGAGTATTAGCAGTGTTTTTAAACTGACCTAATGTTCACATAGTTTTAAGTAAATTTTCAAGTGTTCCTGCCAAGAAGCTGAATTTAAAACTATGAGGATGAAATTTCTTTTTTCATAAGAGGGAGGGAGCTTGAATTGATTAGTTATGATTCTTATCACAGTGGTATATAGTCATTCCTCCCTGGAGCTCAGGAGAGGACAGATTAAGATTTCTTCCAATTCTGTGAGGTTACACTAAGAAATGTTTACTGACCTAGGTTGCTCTATTTCATAGAGAAGTGGAGATTGAAACCCAGATCTTCATCTGCCAGTGCAGTCTACTTTATCTCAGTGGTTCCCTTACAAATTAAGGCAGGATCTTCTGTTCATAGAAATAAAGATGAGAAATGGTTGCTCAGCTACTCTGGCTCTTCAGTCCAGTGCCCTTGATGAGTAATAGTGATTGGAGGAAAGTGGGCAGATCTAATGTATTTTGCATAAGCTTACTAAGCCAAAATGGGTAGCTCCCCCCAAAACAAAAGAACAGCATTGCAAAGGGAACAGATTCACAGGCTAAGTGAAGGCAACTGTGTCATCTGGAGCTCTCACTAATCACTATTGTAGCTGTTAGTATTTTTGCACTCAATTTCCACATACACACAAAATGCAGGTCTTCACTTGTAGGGCTTCAGCAAGATGTATTTGGCATTCATTTGCTAAATTATAAAAATAAAAGTCATAGCAAAGACCTGCAGAATTCCAACTAATGTCAAACGTTAGGCTCTAGTCTAAAGGAAGGGATGGGGTTCCTTTTTCGAGCTGAGGCCTGTATTACACCAGTGGAAAGCTATCTGGGCAGTGAGATTTCACAATCGCACACAATCAAAGACATGTAAAAAATACTTGCCATGGAGAGAAGGGTATATATTTAATTTTTAGCAACTCCTCTTAGGTTTCACCTTCCATTTTCTCCAGAGACTTCGTGGGGGGAAATGTCTGCAGCAAGGTGGGGGGAAATTCTCCCACACCTTTTATCTGTACAAAAGGTAGAAAGACTCCTGTTTCAGCAGAAGAATGCAATAGTGCCTGTGCACAACTGAATGACAAAGTGCCCCTTCAGAGCCTCCAGCTTCAAAATGCAACAGCACCCCATGAATTGCATGAGTGCAGTTGGAAAATGCATTGACAACTATTTGCATATTTTCAATATACCTCTCTGCTGAGACATTTCCCCCTCTCTTTTGATGTCCTTACTGAGAAAGGCAATTCAATCACACACTTGCCCCACAATTCCCTTTTCCTGCTTTGCTGCTTCCCAGAGGGCAGATGAAATCCATCCCTAACCAAGAGAGTATTGTGGGCATGGCTGCATCTTGGTGGGAAGACACTACTGAACTTTTCATCTTTTTTCATTTCAGGTGCATAAAGAAGCTGTGGAATTGCTAAATTCTCTGTGACAAGATCACTGAATTTTTTTGTGTTGCTATGATCTTACTGGGCTGGGGCAACCCTGTCAGATGGGTGGGGTACAAATTGTTATTATTTACTAATCAAACACATAAAACAGGCCTGGTGCTATGGAAATGGCCACATCTTTAACTGGAGGAAATTCTATAATGTATTGACTATTGCGTGAAATATATATTGCAAGAGATGGAGGGGATATGTATAAAATATGCTGTCCCAACCAAAAGCAGTTATAAAATTTTCTTAGAGGAATTGTTTATCTTTTGCTTCTAAATCCATTTTTTACTTGCTGGAGCTAAACTCTCACTAGCTAGTATCTTAGGAAAAGAACTGGCTAATTATTATCTTTTTCAGAGCCCCAACACCAACTTTAAAAAATCCTTATAAGGAATAATGTTGGGCCTGTCCATCTTTTAAGACCCATGGACATATTGTGGCTTTTGAGTGAGTACCATGGATGCCCTCCATCACTTCTATCCTTCACTACCCTGGAAAGAGACAGAAAGCATGTTTTCTAAAGGATATGGGTATCAGATCCAGTAAAATTAATGTGAGCCTTTAACAGATCTAAAGGAGGAAGTGTGTAAGAATGTAATGCTTTTACCTTCCTCTTGCTGCTCTTTCTACTTTTCAAAGGGGGAAAAAGGAAACCACCCTCATCACTGAGGGTGTGAGATGGACAAGAGGCTTCATGAGTGCTGGGGAAGACCTCAAGGGTGAAACTGCACCCATGGGTGCAACACTAGGAACTCCTGGAGTGATGTATGTTGAGAAATACATGCCCATGGCAATTTCTAAGGGTTTACCCTTGGGGAGTAAGTATATCCTCTTTGGGGGTTAATTTTGATAGACTCCATAACACTTGTTGAACCTTTTGGTGTTTGGCAGAATGAGCTACTGCTTCCTTGTTGTCAGAGAGGAGGTACCTTAATCAAGAGAATGAGGGAAGCAGGCAAAGATAACATCAGATCTCGCTGCAGTTGGATTTCTCCCTTCCCCTTCACCAACTTTTTTATCAAATTAGTATTAAATTGTAAAACACCATAGGTGCCTTGGCACAAAGGCATTGTATCAATGCAGTAAATAAACTGGTTCCCTAAAAGTGTGATCTGTGTTTTCCTAGTGTGGCTTCCTATATAATAAAGACCTCTTGCATTACCTTTTTCAGAGCCTTTACAGGCTCTAAAGATGCAGCAAACGCTTCAGGAACATTTGCCATTAAACGCAATATGGGGCACCTTATTTCCCCTTCTCTTTTCAGTTTTGTGGGGTGTCTGTTTCTCTCCCTTGAAGACAGAAATCACCATGGGCAAGTTAGCCATCAAGAGAACTCTGGTAGTGGGGTGGTGTAGAAATTCCACAAATAAATCAAGCCAGCCTGTTGTACAGCTGATCCATATTTACTAAACTGTCTGGTGGCTGCTGACAGTTAAAACATCCATATTAAATGCTGAAATCTGCCTGGGATATACAGATTCCTCCTGCAGACTTGAAAGCATGAAACTTCAGCTGCCCAAAGCAAGGTACTGGCTGCAAACAGGGTCCAGTGAAACTATGACATAGCTCCCTCCTTACTGTAACTTTTGGACCTTGAAAAGCCTGTAACTGGCTAACCCAACGGTTGCAAGTGAAAGGGGAGGAGCAGGTAAAGGAGGATGTGACCAATGTTTGTAGCAATAGCAGCTGATTACTAAACTCCCCACCCCACTTGATAAACAATTGGGAGAAACCCATGTGTCTGGTGGGAAACAACTGTAAAGACTGGAGTACTGTAACTTCTTGCCTCACTGACAAGAAGGAAAGGCCCTTTACAGGGCAAAGCAAATTTTTGCCAGCACGCCCCCCGCTGCTGGTGATGTTTTTGACTCCGGTTGGGAACACTGAGCCAAAGGACTAAGGATTCTGCGTTTCGGTGCATCTATCGTAAACCACCATGAGGATAGCTGAGGGTTGTCCTGACTCCGGAGCTCTTTGTATATTCTCTACCCAAATTTCCTTTCTACAAGTGTATGATCTTCCATTGCCTGCAGTGTTAAGATTATCGAAACACGTTCATCTACAGAAACAGACACATGAGATAGTGTAAACTGCTCACCCTTTCTGTAAACCTGTCAAGCCAGCTCTACCTATTTTAATTGTTGCAGGGAAACGCTAAGGATTGCTACCATAGAAATCAGTGCTGTATAAGTAACAAAGAAGCTTGTCCTGGTCACCATTTCCCCCACCCCACCCCCTAAATCTTCCCAAGTAGTGCTGTGCCTGAAGTAAGCAGCTACAATATCTCCCTGACCTGTGGCTATACTCGGTAAGGCTGACAAAAATTGGAATCAAGCTATCTAGAGGCCACAGTTTCTCCTTCCCAGATGTATTTGAACAAGGAAGTAAAATAGTCTGACATCTTGTGTTTTCAGTTCTGGGCACCACATTTTAAGAAGGATATAGACAAATAGGAACAAGTTTCAGCAAGGACAAAAAGTATGGAGGAAAAACCCTTTGAAGTTGAAGGGAATGTATATTTAGCCTGGAGAGGGTGGTGTAGCACATAATAGTACTCATGAAATACCTGACGCCATCTCACGTGGAAGATTGCAAAAGCTTGTGCTCTGCTACCTAACCACAAGTGTAGAGCTAGTAACAGGCATAGGCAAACTCGGCCCTCCAGATGTTTTGAAGCTACAACTCCCATGATCCCTAGCTAATGACCAGTGGTCAGGGATGATGGCAGTTGTAGTCTCAAAACATCTGGAGGGCCGAGTTTGCCTATGCCTGGCTAATAATCATTTAAGTTATAGTGGACTAGATTAGGAGAAAGCTCTTGGAGGTACAAGCAGTTGGGACAATGGAACAAAGGATCTCTACAGGTGGTGGGCTGTCACTCACTGGAGGTCTTCAAAGCAGAGGTCAGATGGTTGGTAATGCCAAAAAAATCTAAAAGAAAAATGGGCTCTAGGATCTTAAAAACAAAAGTCAAGGGGTCTAGAAAAAGAGCACTGGAGGGAGCCTAACTAGAACACAAAGCAAGTTGCCCAACATACACAAAAATCATGCAAACTCTAGCGAAAAGATCCCCCCATATGCTGATAAAGAACATATCAAGAACCAAGACAAAAGAATAACACAAAAGCACAAAGCTGAGCAGCATGAAGGCAGGAGTAGGGGCTGGTTGGATGCGATCAAATCAGCTGCAATCCCACCTTTAAGCACTGGAGGGAGCTCGTGTCCTACCTTTGAGCATTTTCAAAGGAATATGGTCTACCTCTAGGTTTCTGTTGTCAAATAGGTTAGGCAAAATTATGTACAGACCCCCTCCAACTTTGATTCTCTCATTGCAACACATTAAAGAAGTCTGTTCACACATACATGACCCACCATGCGTACAGGAAAATGAAGTTCAGTCATCTTAAAACTGGCAAATCTAGATTGTTATCTGCTTGTCATCTGAGACTCAAGAAGAAAATTACTACTTCCCTATGCTGGGGGCGTGAATCCTCACACTGATTGCTGTTGAAATATTTCCCTTAAAGCTTGAGGATAAGCATACCTGTCCTGTTCTAGTGAAATATGACTAATCAATACTATATGAGTCCTATCTAAAGCAGGAGAGTTAAGATTAAATTGAAATTCCACTGCTTTGAACAGGACTTAGACCTCACTACATTTTCCTGAAACACTACATTTTCTATCACCCATCCTTATATGGGTTGTAGCTGGGCCTGTGTGAATGTGTTTCTTCAGATAAGCCAAATCAAAACATACCAGCAGAGCACTGAATCCTAAGATTACGCAGCAGGGAGAGAGGAATGTGCAGTACCATACTCATTTTTGCTCACCTTTCCACATCCAGCTACAGATGTAGTGTTTATTTTCCAGCCATATAGCAGCACTAGCTAGATGTGGGCATAAATGAAGATCCAAGTCCAGTATATTTCCTATATGACTTTCAGAGAATACATTTGCTAGCGTAGCTAGGAGCTGGTGCAGGACAGGGAGGTAAGCAAGAAGCCCCGGTTTGAATTTTATTTCTACTAGGTAGCAATAGGAGGATCAGTTCCCACTTGGGGAGGAAATGCCCACTGGAGAAGTCAAATTTCATTAGTTTTCTGCATTATCTTAGGAACCATTTTTTTAAACGTTGCTCATGTGAATGGTGGTAGGGCAACCTAAAAGACTAAGGTTCCAATCAGGGTAGAAAAATCAAGATGATATTTTGGTGTAATCATACATATGTGTGTGCAGGGTAACTAACACAAGATAGACAGGAGGTCTGTTAATCAATGCAGTGCTTTTATCAAGCATTCACAGGTTAATATCCATGAATAATAAAGTGTAACAATATGTAGAAAAATAAGATTTTGGCAGAATTAAACTGCTATATTGAGAAAATGAGAGCAAATATAGCAGAGTCATACTGCATTTACAGGTTTTTTGCAGTTTGATATGTTACAGAAATGTTAATTCTAGGAAATCTGTTTCATGTGTGTACAAAACTGTATAAGTTAAATTTAATGGAATTTACAGTGAATATTGAAAGCATGATACAAATGGCAATTTAAAATGTTACTCTAATAAGGAAGCACAATTTGCTAAAAGTAGCATTTAATAATTCACATCAGTAAGTTGTAGAATTTATTACACATATTTGCAGTTTAGCAAATGCCCCTCAATACTGCAAACACAATTTAATTTTTTTATATACATTGTGCACTTATGACAAATAAGCCTTGGCCTATATAAAAACAAAATTTAGAGTTGCTTAATTAGGAACATCTGGATTTTTTTCTTGAAGGGATGAGAGTATTGAAGACTAATAGAAAATTAGTTCAGTTGTGCAAAGCATATGTAACTACTTCCATTTGGATTTTCTAGATCCATAATTTAAAAAATGAGAACCATTCACATTACTTTTTCATATCCTCAATTAATTATTTTATCAAATGAAATTGAAACATCACTAATATCTTTTTTTAAAGCCTGTAAGATACCAGACTGGGACAGAATATGTAGGAATCTTTTTTATTTTTTTCCTTGAAGATTACCTACTGTTCTCTTGGAAATAACCCAAGGTAAAATGTAAACAATTTTCAATGCTGCTCAATGAGTTATAATAATCTGTTCAGCTCCTACAGTAAAAGTCAGAACAGTGGCACCAATGTCTTAACAATCACATTCATCTTATTGTACATTACTCTTGTGCAAGTAATAAAGGCCTTACTCATGACCTCGGCTACACAGAAGTTGGGTTATCAGCTATTACAATTATTATTTTTTAATTCAGCTGACAGAATATCACATTCTATCATTTCAAAAAGCCAGCAGCATTTTTCTACATAGCGAGGATGTGTTTGGCCTAAGCCTTTTAACACCTTTAAAACAGCCATGCAATAGAAATAACCCTTAGAGATGTTGCATAAGTGAGAAGAATACAGAGCAGCCTGCACATTTTCTGAACAAAACCAAGAAAGATACTCCTGACTCTTCTGAATGGCTGTGATGTTTAATAAGTTTACAGCTCTATAAAACTAGAGCTCATTAGTGTGTATTTATATACACATTTTTTTAAATAAAGTCTTTCATGTTCAATTTTATTCTGGCCAGTCTTTGAGGGGAAAATAAATAGAGAAGGTAAAACTGTTTTGCATATCTTTGTGGAAGAACGGAGAACATATTTTAGAGTTCCAGAAAAATCACTGTACAGAAGAAACAGCTTATATACCACTAACTGTGCAATTTTGTTGCTCCAGCCTGCTAAAACAAAACTTCACTTTGCCTTGAACTTGCTTTTTATTCTTGTCCAAATCCTTCTGTCTCTTCAATTGCAAAAAGCAGCTTCTCTTTTAGCTGTTCATAGCTTTTATAAGGCGGTAAATCCAAACGATTAAAACTAGGAGAGAAGAGGGGGGGAATCAGAGACTCTACAACCCATTTAAAACATATTTCACAGGACCACATCAATCACACCTGTTGGATTATAAGCAAGTAATTTTTACCTCTTCAGCACTAAGTAACTCATGAAGATTCATAAATACTCATGCTAAGCTGAAAATAAATAGCCAGTTTGCAGGCCATTTTTGATATGGCTACTTAGATTAAAATACATAGTCAAGTTTACAGATTCAGATTGATTGTGCATAGGCTGATGAACAAAAGATGAAAACATCTGGTCGACTGTCCTTGGCCAAAGAGGGAAACTTAAGAGAGGATACAAATATCCTCAAATATGTTGGCGGTTTTGTTATTATCTTTGTTATCTCTGTGTTGATGCTGATAACCACTGGATCTATTTATTTATTTGTGCTTTTATCTTGAGAACTGCCCTGAGAACTTTTGATGAAGGGCGTTATAAAAATCTAATTATTATTAATAATAATAATAATTGTGATTTTCTTATGCAATTTACCCAGTGTAAATTTCAATCTGATGGTACGTTATTTGCTTGTAAAAATCATGCAAATGAAAGGCAACTCTTTTAAACTCTACTGGGTCCAATTTTCACTGAGATCCTATGGAAAAATAGAGAATGTGTGCGCGCACACTTGTTTACTGCTATCTGTTGGGGTAGGGAGTGTGACCTGTAGAATAGGGGAAAGAAGCAACCTGAGAGATGGTGCCCACAGCACTTTGAAAATTCCCAATGTGTCCCTGAGCCCCCAAAGGTAGGAAACCCCTGCGAAGAATGGCTGATGTTAAAGAAGCATACTAGAGAGCAAAATGTAAGATAACAAGGAACTCACTCTCTGTTGCAACAACTCACCATGTGTGACTTCTTGGTAGCCAGGTTTCCTTGCCAACTTTTTCAATGCAGAATTTCTGAGGACCGTTACTTCCTGAGTAATAAAAAATAAAATTAAAGGTTAAAAGGATATTTTGTGTTAACAGCAGGGTAGATATTAATGATACCATATTCCAATAATTGGGAGAAAATGCAGGTTAAAAAGACCAGGGAATGTTACTGTATGGTACACATACTTGTGGTGATCACAAAGGGTCTCCGGACGTTTCACCGTCTATTGATCCCTGTGCCACCACTTTATTTCTAGCTGCCACCAACCAGGTCCTACCTGGTAAAATACTGAGTCCAGTCGGGGTTAAATTGTAACATAAAACTTCTGTTTATTTATTGTAGTTTAACAAGCGTGTGGTTTCATAAACGATCTCAGTCAATTACAGTCAAGGGGTGCCTATCCAGACCTATAACTTCCTCTCCCTGCTCTCATTCCCTAAACCACCTCTCTACTTTTTACTTGTCTTCTTAGCTCCTAACTGTTCCTGACTCAGCTTATTCTGCTACACTAACTCAACCTACCCACAGACTCTCTCCCAATTCACTCCCACTCCAACCAACCACCCAACAAACTCCTCTCGCCTCTCCCAGAGCTGGTTTTATAGTCCCTCTGACTCCACCCCCCGGGTTCTGATTGGGTAACCTGTTTAACTATTTCACCTCCAGCGCTCTCATATGTTAACATCACAATACTTTGCAGTGTATTACAATGTTTTCTTACCCATGAGCTCAGCAAATCCACCCAGTGGTAATCGGCAAGTACCAGTGACAAACTGCATCAGTCGCATGCGAACTTCATTGTCAGCTTCTTTTATAAACTAACAGAAATTTAAAGTTTATTTTATTACTTTGAAATGTCAGTTGGTTAAGAGCTACCACTATCAGAAATCATCCATATTAAAAATTACATTTCAATTATAATTACACACATGATCCCAACTTTCCTAAACCAAGCAAACTCCCATAGTTTTAGAGCTTTGCATTACCTTTTAAAACTGGTTTCCTAATTTCATTCCATTTCATTTCTGAATTGCTTCCCATGAAACACCCCAAAGCAAATAAGAATTAATACACCAAATATGTGTTTATATAATTAGTGTTTTGAGTACAGGGGTGCTGGACCTCTCTAAATTCCTAGATCCAATAAGTGTTAGAATTTAATCAAGGCTTGGGGAGCTTAACTGTGTGCCAGACACTTCTACTGCCTGGATCCAGAAAATGCTAAAAGCTAATTAAGCCAGGCTGTAATGCTACACCCATTTACAGTGGTACCTTGGTTTACAACCATAATCCATTCCAGAGGTCCGGTTGTAAACCCAAACAGGTTGTAACACAAGGCACGCTTTTGCCAATGGGGCCTCCCCCCCCAAAATGGGTTGTAATCCAAAAAAAAAATGGGTTGTGATCCAAAAAAGGACACACACTTCCGGGTTTGACGTGGTTATAATCCAAAATGGTTGTAATCACTGTACTAATTTCCAGGAGGGAGCTACATGGAAGCCCAGGAAGAAACGTTGGGGCTTTATTTCTAAAATAAAAACCTTAGCAATGTGTAATTATTTCACACTTGCTGACGTTTTCAACAAGAATATATTATACCTGCCAGAACCACATTATTTGCTTGCTGTTTCTTGTATAATGACGATAAACAGTGTTCCTTTGCCAATCTGCCAAATCAACTTCTTGCATGCCACAAAGCATGACCTGTAAAAAGACCACATGATTTAGCACTTTAGTAGCTTATGTTCCTGAAGCACAACAGCAGATATTCCCATGATATTTTCTTGTCTTGCCCCAAATAAAGATTCTGGAAAAGTGAGATGAAGCTTTCAACAAAATATGAAAGCTTCATCTCACGCTAACAAATAAAGCCATCATATTTTTAAGGATATATTAAAAGAATTGGTCTTGTTAGTTGTTAAGGAACTGGTTAAGAGCTAGCTGCATAGCAATATGCTGTGTGTGTGTGTGTGTGTGTGTGTGTGTACGCGCTACTCCCACATTAGAAGATTCCATAGCAAGAAACAGGAAGACAGCCCATATGGTCAAGCTAAAGAACGTTATATGAGTGAAGGCAGAAACTGTATAACCTGCTTACTGAAAAGTGGAACAGCTTTGAGATGTACTGGTGTCACAAAATGTAAGAGAATGTACAACCATATGTACATTTCAAAGAGCAATACCTGATATACCTGTAGTTAAATCTATATATTTCTCTACGTTTTCCTCATCTGAGATTATTTTTTTATTATTTTGTTTTAATTATGTTTCTTCTTTAATTATGTGTGGGTTAAACCACACAGCCTAAGGCTTGCTGATCAGAAGGTCAGCGGTTCAAATCCCCATGACGGGGTGAGCTCCCGTTGCTCGGTCCCTGCTCCTGCCCACCTAGCAGTTTGAAAGCACGTCAAAGTGCAAGTAGATAAATAGGTACCCCTCTGGCGGGAAGATAAACGGCATTTCCGTGTACTGCTCTGGTTTGCCAGAAGCGGCTTAGTCATGCTGGCCACATGACTCGGAAGCTGTACTCTGGCTCCCTCAGCCAGTAATGCGAGACGAGTGCCGCAACCCCAGAGTCAGACACGACTGGACCTAATGAATATGAAAGCTAAAAGTTTTCTAATGTTCACATCACTGAGGCCTGCCTGTTTATTTGTGCCTTAGTCAAACACGGACATAACAATTTGCTCATACTATTTTTCCTCTTATTATGTTAGTATCAAAGATTCTTGCCCAGTAAAACTGCTGCACCACAAATTTCTTGTTAAAAAATAAATAAATTTGAATCAAAATTACCT
The DNA here is from genome assembly GCF_009819535.1 of Lacerta agilis. Taxonomy (NCBI): domain Eukaryota; kingdom Metazoa; phylum Chordata; class Lepidosauria; order Squamata; family Lacertidae; genus Lacerta; species Lacerta agilis. The sequence goes on along the minus strand of NC_046318.1, from coordinate 59,784,313 downwards.
CCAACTCTTTTTCATCAAAATACTGCAGCCACTGAAGGGGAACAACTTCATTAAACCCATCAAGGAAAGCTTTGGTTTGTTCTTGTACTCCTCGTGAAAACCGCCACTCTGCCATTAGGCTGAAACAGAAGTTTAGAGTTGTAAAAGTGGAATCCTTTATTTAAAAACAAGCTGCAAACATTATACTGTACTCTGCTACACTAATTCCACATTTTTATAAGTTCCAGAAATTCCAGATTTATTTATTTTAGCATTGTAACTAGAGCAGTCTCATATATCCTCTTACCAACACTTTACTCCTAGATGGACATCTATCCAATTTTTTTGTATGTATTATTGGAAGTTTATGGGCTGGACTCTCACTATGAAAGCTCTGAGAAAATGCACATTAAGCCATCTCAAAAGCAGGCTTATCTAATACAAGATCTCCCCTTTTTCTCTCTCCACACACACACACACAAAATAAACACATTTATTTATGTATAAATGCAGGTATGTGTTTATGCACACACATATGTATGTATGTATATTATTGGCACAAAGTTATGAAAAACTCTGCCGAAATCTTTAGTGTACTTTTATAGTAGCATGTATTTGTTTATCCACCCACATTTCTTTCACTTTGAAAATCAGGAAAGTACTAATACTAATTAAACACTAGCTGATGTTCCATCTTCCACACACCTATTAAATAGCAATACTTGCTCTGCTCAGATATATTGCTGTCAAACTTCAGGAAATTTCTCCTGGGCCCCACACCCCATCCCATTCTGCTTGACAGAGTATTCCAACCCTACAGAGGTCATCCATCGTCCCCCCCGTGCACAGAAGGTTGTGGAGGGAAGAGCTTCCTCCTGCTGACAGAATGTGAATTTCTGCATTGATAATGATGAAAAAGTTACAAGAAAAATGTTTGACAGTTTATATATATATATATATATATATATATATATATATATATATATATATACACACACACACACACACACACACACACACACCCCATACCCAATGTATTCTTCTTTGTTCTCTTCGGTTACAAGTAAGTTTGAGCCTCCTAATTTCAGCTCATGCGAGGTAACTTTTCCTAGAAGCTCCATGTCAACACAGAAGTACATTTCTAAGTTGCACTCTTCAATGTTGTTGTCCCTAAAGAGGAAAATTAATCAAAGATAAATGAAATATAATCACTTTACTAATATAACAGAAAAAATCGTGAACTTCTGAAAAGATTTACAAACCTTATCCAAATTAAGGAATTATAAAATTCAGTATCAATAGATTCCAAATCCTTTATTGTGAGTTTCTTATTTAACATGCGCTTGTAGAATGGCAGGGAAAACCCAGTATCAATGAATTTGCCATGAAACAATGCCTGTTGAGGATTTAAGTAACAACAACAACAATTCAGTATTTCAGCTTCAGGTGCATCACTCTGAAAAGTGGTGACTGTTTATAGAAAATAGTAATCTTAGGGGAAACTAATACCAACAAAATAAACACTATAAATCAATAAACCAGAAGATTACATGATTCTCATTATCAGAGTAATATCCCTTCAAATACAGGCTAAACTAGCAGAGCACATCAGTCTTGCAGCCACATTCTCATTACATGAATTATTTAGATGAGTCTACTGCTCAGTAGAAAGTTTGGCCAATATACAGTACAATGAGGTGTCTAACCTGAAGAGAATGAATGAGATGAAAAATAAATACGGTGATAACTTTCAAAATGAAAGAGTTCTGTTATAAGAATGTGCATAGGAACATAAATGTGATTAGCTGCCAAATGCAGAGGGAAAGATTACATAATGCAAATTCAACATGTTGCCACCAGGAGGCTTTCAGTTTGTCCCAAGACGCTCCTGAGAAATTATCAAAGATTCTTTCCTAGTCAAATCTTTTAAGTAGATTAGAACAAAGGAATGCTACAAAACACATTTTCTATACAGTATTGTGTGATTTCTCATTTCCATAGTACAATTATGAATTTGCTTTTTTCCAATTTGTATATTATTCCTAAGTATGTAAAAATGTAGTAGGGGTAGGGAAACGGTGGCCTTCTGGATATTGTTGGACTCATAATTCCCATAAACCCTCATATGGCCAAAGACAATAGATGGTAAACAACTTTTGTAAAGCCACAAGTTATTTGCCCCGCTCTATGGGATTTGCCCCATGTTTCCATGTTCCTAAGCTAAATGTCCACTTCCTTAAGCCTTTAAGGAATTTGTTCAATCTCTCTGGTTCCTTTATTTCAATTTTCTGTACAGATCACTTGCATCTTATGTGGGAGTTACGTTCTGGGGATAGCAAGTAAAGCTAAAATCGCATATAGGCAAAACAACTTATTGGAACAAGAAGGCAGAGAGCTTTTAAGCTTTCAGACTTGCTTACTAGGCTCTGCTGGACCCATCTGAGATCTCATGAGAGCCTCCCAGAGCCTGGTAAGCAAGGCAGAGAGCTTAAAAGTTATTTCCACACCAGGGAAACCCTGCACAAAAAGAGCTTTTAAGCTCTCCGCCTTCCATGCATTTAATTTGTGTGATTTCAACTGGCCAGCTTTCCAACTGCATAAATTTGAAATTGCTTAAGTTAAATACATGTTAATTGTGAGTGACTCTGACATCAGACACTCAGAGTAGATTTGTTAATATGGGTGCACTAAAGAGCTGTGTAACTGCAACGTATCTGCTCTTTTATTTTCAGCCTTTTCCTTATACAGTGGTAATTTGGAAGTCAAACAGAATCCGTTCCGGAAGTCCATTCGACTTCCAAAACATTTGGAAACCAAGGCGCAGCTTCCAATTCGCTGCAGGAAGCTCCTGCAGCAAATCGGAAGCCACATCGGGTGTTTGGGTTCCAAAGAACGTTCACAAACTGGAACACTCACTTCCAGGTTTGCGGTGTTCGGGAGCCAAAACGTTCGAATTGCAAGGCGTTCATCAACCAAGGTACAACTGTACCTCCTTATACTGAAGCTACAATCCTACATACACTTATCTGAGGGGACAGGAATAGGAATGCACTATGAATTCCTGTTTTGCTGATGTGGCATACTAGCTGATATTTTTAGCATGTTTTCAATTCTGACCCCAATATTTCATTGCTAGGTAATTATAATTAATTTAGAATTTTAATTTTAATTTAGAAGCCTCGGTAAATATATTTGTCTCTTCTGCCAAAAAAATACAATATGCACTGCTTTACACTTTCATTGAATCTCCTTTGTCATTCCATTATCCCTTAACTCACTATGAGGAGTACCTTTTAAATTCAAATGCACCATAGCATCTAGTATAATGCTGGGTCTTTATCAATATTAAATCATAATGAATCATGCCCAGAGCAAGGTATGTGGTTCTTTAACTTCTCTAAAAAGCCTTTGTTCCAAAGGTCTGGAACCAGTTTACTGTGAGATCTCCTTACCCCATAAACGCTTACTTGACTGCTTCAACCTGCAGAACTACTGTTACACATGCCACATAATACTCATTTCACATTTGTAAGAAATCAATATTTAAGTGTGGCAGCACCAACACTTTGTAACTCCCTTCCTGTTGATATCAGGCAGGCACCTTCACTGTGCTTTTTTTCGGTGCTAAAAACATTTTTGTTTAGAAAAGTCTATCCTGATACCTAGAATGTTCATGTGTGTTTTAATTAAGCTTTTAGTTTATTGCTGCTTTTAATTTTCTGAATGTTTTAAACTGTTGTTAATTATTTTTAGTGGTAGTATTTTTATTTTATTTTTGTAAACCACTTTGAGATTTTTTTTTACAATCAAGAGGTGTATACATTTTTTGAAATAAGCAAAACATATCTTAAAAAAAAAAATCCAACGCAACCTCTGAGTCCTAGAGTCTAGGACAATGATGGAAAATGTACCAATCTCTTCTTCACATGCTTGTTATAGCCATTCAGAGAAATACTTGATTGAACTGCTGGTGAATGAAATCCAAGTATGACAGACATTCATGTGTACTCAAATACGAAACACTCCAGAAAGAAAAACATACAGCTTGAAACAAAAAATGATCAAACTCACCATGGCAATAAACCGTCCAATGAAACAGAAATATGAAAGATGATCTGGATTTATTGTTGATGCTGGATTTATCTGTAGGCAGTAGTTGCTTTTTCCAGCATATTCAAATAGACAGTACATAGGGTTCAGCACTTCATGGGAAAGCAAGAAGAACCATTCTCTACAAAAAATTACAATAAATAAAATAAAAAATCTAACACTGGTGTCTCCAAGCATTCATAAAAATTGACATTAAATATATAAGATACAGCCTTATGTCAAAGGTAATGAAGAAAGCTTTGAAACAATTTACTGCAGGCAATCACCCAGCAGATCAGACAATATGGCTTTAAACTGAAAAAGTGGTTTCCCACTGTTGGGTGAAAGCCTGCAGAAAGAGCTTTCAAAGTACTTCTTATGTTTCTTTCCCATCCTGGCATTCAACTGTCTAGTACTACATGAATATTTGATTTGGCAGTATTATATAATACACACAAGCAGAAAGCCCTGAAGTCATGTGGCCCAACCTTTCAATATTTGCAACCTTAATCTGAACCCCCAAGTTACTAACATATGGAAAATGGCAAATCACCCAATAATAGTTTTTATACATTTTTCTAGGAAGTCTTTATAATCTGAAGTTATCATCCATTGGCTATTGCCCGAATTTCCCAATTCTGATTTTTTTTTCCGAGTTCAACTACTTCCTGTCTCATACATTCAATTAAAATCAATTTCCCCACTTCAAGAGTGTGCTGCATGCTCACAGCAGAGATTCCCCTTTGCACACAGAAAATGCACAGACCTCATTTGGACACAACAATAAAACATGGCTTATTGTTATGGGAACGGGCCCAAATGAGCCTTGGACTCTCACACTCTTCTTATCAGCACAGCTGGGAGAAGCATGGAAGTGACTGATGCTGCTTCAGACTAATGGCAGTCACAGTTAACTAAAACAATCCCACTTCAAGCCATAATTTATGAATCTTATTTACCAAAGTTAAGATTAATCACAATTTAGGGTATAGTGCACAGATACAATCAACTTGCAAGCTCCAACATCCATATGCTCTGAATAAACCTAGTATGCATGCAGTTTCCCTTCACTGCTGAGGACTGGGCTTCGAGAAAATATTTGCCACTGAGAAGATTTCAAAAAGGAGACTTGAACTCAGTATATTTCCTCTCAGCCACCTCATCCTAAACCTAGAAAGTCCCCTTGCAGCCAAAGATTATGAGAGGAGAGACTTGCTTGGCGAAAGCTCCAAGTTGTTTTGGTCACAGAAAAAGGAACACTGAACCATCTCAGTTTCCCCAATCCTTTGCTCCCAGCATGTTCATTACATTTTAAGTGTCAAGCCTCTCCACTTTCCTCTATGATTTTTCCCCGGACCACACTTAAAACCTTGATAAGCAAGTATATTCTTATAAGGAAACTGTTAAAGCAGTCTCTTAGCAGCACAGTCTCTAGTTTAGTTGTGTATCATGCAGGCAACTTCAATAACCCACCTCTTTTTAATCTCCAGATACTCCATAAAGTTATGGAGCAAGGTAGGTTTCTAGTCAATAAATACATACAAGAAATATTTCAAGAAAAATTCTTAATAATTTACCTAGCTAAGCCACCATAATCCAATCCTTCTTCTCCTCTGAATATAACGTACAATCGTCTTCTCAAGTCATAGGGTTTTAAAGCCATGATCTGCATACAAATTGGTGAATGCAAACGAAAGTAATGTTGAACAATACAAGGCAAAATAGTAAACAACTTTGTAGAATATATTACACATGTTTTTTGATACAATTTGGTGTGGTTTTATATAGAATTAAACAATTTTATCCATTAAAAAATTAAGGGGTGTTTAACTCTCCCAACATAACTTTTTCTGCTTCTTTTAATTTGCAGATACTTTGTTCCCTCACTACAGTTTTTCAGATGTCAGTTTCTTTTCCCTTACTACATGGTCCCAGCCAGTTATGGATCATGCAGTCCATGAAATGGTGAATTAGTCAATGATGGCTATACAGCATCATCTCTGAAGGAAAATGGGGCAGCACTGCATTTGTGAAGTGGGAGGAAACAGCTATATTACCAAGGTAACCAGGTAATGCTCCACGCACTTGGTTATGAAGATGGGTTTGTTTTTATCCCTTTCAAGTAAATGAGTACAGTGGTACCTCAGATTAAGAACTTAATACGTTCTGGAGGTCTGTTCTTAACCTGAAACTGTTCTTAACCTGAGGTACCACTTTAGCTAATGGGGCCTCCCGCTGCCGCCTCACAATTTCTGTTCTCATCCTGAAGCAAAGTTCTTAATCCGAGGTACTTTTTCTGGGTTAGCGGAGTCTGTAACCTGAAGCATCTGTAACCCAAGGTACCACTGTAATGCTCCACATTTTCTCAAAATATAGCACTGCCTAGACAATGTGGAAATTGTTCCTTCCTCCCACCTCCACATGACAGACGGGCAAATATTTTCCCTCAATTTATGTAGTCCTATACAGACTAATTACACAAATTATTTCCTACTAGACACTAGGTAACTGAAGATTTGTTAGGAAAGAATCTAGCTATTCAAATTATCAAAAGTTAAAGCTTTCTAACATTTTACAGCTTTAATTGGAGTTTTAAAACATGAAATTTCCTGTCATATAACCATGTTAAGATGAAACAAATTCACTATACAGTGTTTTACTTTAGTTACCAGGTTTGATAATGTAAACATTGTCTTACCTGTTGGAAGGAATCTTCGAACAATGTTTGTCTGGATACATTGATCTTCACATGGCTTGGAAGAGCATTTGACTACAAACAGACAGTAAATCATGAAATACAATATGCAAATTTTTTAAAAAAAATACAAAATGCAAATTAAAGTTTACATTATCATTTGATCAGCATTACCTGACACAAGTAGCGGAAATGAGCTAGCTTCCACCTAAAACTGCGTTCATAAGCAATTTGTGGTCCTTTATTTCTGTAAGGAAATATAGCTAAATTTACTAAGCAGAAAATTAAGATTTTACAACACTTTCAACTCCTCAGCAGTTTTGTAGATGTCCTTCAGATATAGTGAAAAGGTTGCAGCATGCATGCTTCATGTTTCAAGGTCAGTTTTAAAATATGCTTTAAAAGTCACACCTCATAATGTGTAACTCATGTACACCTTAAACAACCCATGTACATATTGAATCAATTAGCCACCACCAAAATTTATAAGATATCCACTGTCTACTACCTAAGCAGTAAAAATATTACTCCTATGTACTATGAATGCAAATATTTTAAAATCTCCATCAACATCTCACTTACACAGAGGATTTACCAGTACGGGGATCACTGAAGGTAGTTGTTCGTGTATTATGATCAACAAAGTATCTTACACCTTCTCTGGTGTATCTGATTTCCCAACCCTCAGGGAGGGGGTCTTCATTTTGTAAGCTGAAAATATAAACGTAATACAGTCATACATCATGTTACGGCCGCTGCAGGTTACGTCTTTTCTGGTTGCGCTCCGCGCCGAACCCGGAAGTAATAATGGGTTACTTCTGGGTTTCAGCGCTTCGCGCAAGTGCAAACACACCGAATTACATCATGCGCGTGCGCAGACACAGCGCTGTGTGATACGAACGCTGCGAGTTGCACATGCCTCCGTCACAGAGTGTCCACTGTATATTTCTTTAAAATCTCAATCATTTACACCTACTTTAGCTTTGTTTTATGAATAGAAAACACACATAAACATACCCTTGAGTCCGTGGATCTTCCCACTGTGTTGTCTTTGTGTTGTGATTTACAAAATACACTCTATCATTTGAATCAACTCTTCTTTCTGCAATAGAAATGACCCATTTAAAGCAAAGTTAACTATAAATAGGTGTCTATTTCATAATAATAATAATAATAATAATAATAATAATAATAATAATAATAATAATAATTTATTTATACCCTGCCCATCTGGCTGGGTTTCCCCAGCCACTCTGGGCAGCTTCCAACAGAACATTAAAATGCAATAATCTATTAAACATTAAAAGCCTCCTTAAACAGGGCTGCCTTCAGGTGTCTTCTAAAAGTCTGGTAGTTATTTTTCTCTTTGACATTTGGTGGGAGGGCGTTCCACAGGGCGGGTGCCACTACCAAGAAGGCAAAGCTATTTACGTTTCTTACCCCAGCCTGGTGGTAAAGGACCAAGTGGATCATTTTCCGCAGTCAGCATTGAAGCCTAGTGAAGACATAAGACAAAATAAATATACAATAATATATATATATTTAAAATATCTATAACACTATAAAAAGCACTATTTCTATATTTAACAAGCTTCTCTTCTTTATTTCTTTTATTTTTTGCCATCCTTTCTACCCTACCATTTCCAGCTTCAGATTTCCAGGTGGCTTTCTTTCTCCACAACAGACAGGCTGAACATGTGCTGTGTGACAGGTAGCACTATTCCACTTTGCAAGCTTTCTTCTCGGAGAAGGTGATATAGAAAGAAGGGGCCATCTCCTTGCCTACTGTAATTCATCTCTTTGTTATTCCAGATGGCCTGTTGATAACTTTGCTTCTAACTAGGTAGAACACTCCTCATGTTCGAGGCCAACACAAGTAGACTAAATCTGGACTGCATTTGAACAAGTAGGTGATCAGTTTGCCTTTCCATTTTTTTGTAAAGTGTTGTAGGTATCCACCATGGAACAATATATACATACTCAAATCTGTATGATCAATCACCCTCTGCTCTTATAAACCCACAAGGTGAACTGTACATGGGGGAAGAATGCATCTCAGACAGGTATACACCTAGTTTAAATAATTTGGAATCTCAATACAATCTAAGCAACAGAGTTGTCTCGTGAAATTCAGATTTAAATAAAAACAGTTCAGAATTGTCCATAAAGCACAGTGATTTCCACAGAGATTCTGCACTGTGAACTTCAATGAAAAGTTGGCACACTGGCTATGGTTCTGTTATTGGTTATTAATCTTCTTCAGATAGATTCATAACATAATCAACTTGCAAAAGGACTGGGACAAGACTAAGTTTAGTTGCACTTTGTTCACATTAAAATAAATGAAGCTGACTTTTCACAATTAATTTCAGTACAATCTATGTGAAACTAACTTATGCTACTTCTGAAGACACAAATGAAAAAACAACAACACAAGTTTCAAAACTGTAGCTTGAAAGCTAAGCCTTAACAAGGAGGCACTGTAAGTCTTCAGAAAACCCTGCACCTAGGAATTCCTCCTTTGAATTCAGACATAACAGCAAACCAGTGTTATCAAAAACGTCAGCTACAAAATCGGTTTCAATCTGTGGTTTCAGATCCAGGTTTGCCAAGCCCCGAACAAACTTTGGTCCATGGCCACTCAGTGAAAGACAACGGCTGCATGGTTTCTTATAAGAGTCATGAATGTGCACTGCTTCTTCGTCTTACCCTCCCCCTTGAACACCAGCTTTGGTGCAGAGTTCCCCAGCATTAAGCCAGAGTTGTTCATTACACCTAAACAAGGGGAATCTGGAATAACAATTATTAACAAATGGAGATAATAAGTCAGAACTTGATGGTTTATGAAGCTACGGACAAATGTCCAAACAAGCCAATCAAGAAACCATAGCTTTGTAATACATCTGAACACAGCCATGATATATAACATGGTCTCAGTATGTAGCTGCATATAACATGCATCAAACATTTAATGGAAGGCAAAGAGAAAAACAAGAACTCAAAATGTTTCATAACTTTTTAAATTTACCGAATAGAGGTATCGTTGGTTAAACTGTTGCATAGCTCCCTGCAGTTGATTTCGCTGGGACTGCCATTGTTCAAAGTTTCTGACAGATTCCATCGTAGGTCGTTGCCATGTTGTTGTTCTTGTATTATGATCCACATAATAAACTCTGCCACGATCATCCACCCGTCTTTCCCACCTAAGAAACATTGGAAGCTATTTTCTTTTTGCCTTATAAATCTAAGCCTTTCAAATGTTGTTCTTTCTAATTACAATATTATAAAATAATGTGTGGGATCAGAAAACAAACACACTTAAATATCTGCCTCAGAGTTTCTGCCAGTGTTAAGTGGCACAAAGTCATTTTTTGAAACAGTTTAAGTGACAGAATAGTGCATGCTAAATCTTAATTGTACTGTCTCCTGCAGTTGCAACACAACTGAATTTTGCTTCTTCTGGTATCAGTGCAAGTTCTGAAACATGCACGCAGGAAAAATATGCAATTTTCTTCTCTCAAGAAAGGAAGGAATTAGAATGCAAAATAAGCACAAACTAAATTGGCTTTACAAGCAAAGAAAAAACCACAAAAGAAGGTCTATGACAGAATTCTAAAGTGAGAAATCTGCTGCAAAGTCAGTTCTCAATCTTGTAATCAAAGCATTTGAAAACTAACCCAGACACCCCATTTGTAAGCTTAAAAACATGTAATTGAAATGCATATTCTTCCTATTTATACCAACCTCCTTAGCAAATTGTAGATTGTATGCTCCTTGGAGCATGGATTTATCCTCCCCTATTTTGTAAAGTACAAAACACACTGATAGAGCTATAATATCAATAGTTACATGGGTTCTAAATGACAGCCATTTGAAGCTTTGGATACAGAGGATACTCATCCCTCCACTTAGGAGCAAGCTGCTGGTGAGACTCACTGAAAGTCATCCCCAAAAAACCTAACTAATTTGAATACAAAGATCTGGCAGCATGGCCTAATTCAGAGCAATATGAACTTTTCTATAAAAAAAAATGAACAGAACAAATAGATAAAAAGCAAGGTATGCCCTGCCATTTCAGCATTTTTCTCCAGCTTCTCGATATCACTACCAGCAGATGACAAAATTCAGTTACTTACATACCAAAGCTTTTAGAGGATAGTAGTATTACAGTACCAACATGCAAAGAAAATTACAGAAAAATTCATATACTATAGTTTGGATCCTAAAGTATAATAATTTTGGGTGACTTCCCCACCCCTGTATCAGTAGGTCCTACACCACATCCAATTGTTTAGGAGGGTCCCTCACCCTTCAGAGGGCATGGATGACCGAGGGAGAAAGAACAAGAAAGGGAAACTTGTCTTCTGTCAATGTCATTGAGTTAATGTACCTTAGGAGCCACATTTATGGGTGGGTCTTTAAAATATAAAGATACACGCATGAGCAAATTTTTTGCATCTCTGCTTCTAAGGAAAATTATTAAATACAAGCATTAATTTTATTAAGGAACTGCACAGAAAATTCCATAACTAACACAATCCTCTAAAAATATTTCAATTTGTGTATTTAGTAAGTAAAACTATTGTAAAAGTCTGCAATGACACTCAGCAAGTCAACATACAGCTTATCTACTGTATTACCCTGGTGGCAAAGGCTGCGGTCTTTCCCAGGTTGTTGTTCTTGTGTTGTGATCAACATAATAGGTTCTACCATGAGGATCCTTTCTCTGTTCCCATCTATAAAAATACAAAAGAGGTAAAACACCATTAACAGAAAATAGTGTTGTCACTTTCTGAAAGATTCGCTTAATGAATATTTCCTTTCAGGAATGCTCCAATGCAGTTAAGGGGGCTCACTTTCTTCATTTTCAGGATGCAGCTTCTATTCAAACAATTTCCTCCAAATAGAGCATTTTTCCTCTGCATCAAGCCCTTTTGAAGTCAATTTGAAGGACTGGATCCAAACTACTTTGTTCAAGTGGCTTTCAAATGGGCTTGCTGTAACATGAATCATGAATAAGTTTCAGGAGGCCTCTTTGAAAGTTTGTTTTCCACTGCCAAACAGTCCACCTTCAAAGGAGGTTGCTGTAACCACTAGTCAGCTGAGCTTTGACAGCTGTCAATCACCTGGTGTCATTGTGACTTTAGGTGGCTAGCAGGTGGGTGGTTGTGCACAATTGTCAAAGTCAGCCCACAAGTGGCAGGGGATTTAAGGAAGCAGCCCACTGGTGAAAATCAGTTCCCAATCACTGCTCTACTCATCTGCAAGCACTGACCATCTTTTGGTCATGCTTTTTATATACAATAGGTTAGATCCAGACAAAACTGACTGAACTTAGGTCAAGTTAGACATGATTTAAGTCACATTGATTTTAATGGGAATTAAGATAATCTAACTTAATCTAAATCCAATTCAATAAGATACAGGAAAACGAAGACCACTATGTATCAGACTCAGATGCCAACTCTGTCCATATATTTGCTCTGGAACATTATTTCAAGACTGAATGTTATCTAGAACATTCATTCTCCTGTTCATCTTCCAACCCAATATGTGTCATCATTTGTCAGCAATGCTCTTCTGCATTCTACAAAGGAAAAGCATGCTAGACCCTTTGCAAAACAATAAATGGGCATAAATCTTATAAACCAGTTAAAAACTAGTGAGACAACTCTTTAACCATCCTGGTAATTAACCTTAAAGTGGCAATATTTGAACAAAGGATCTTAAACATAAAACCACTGACTTACAATACATCAAGAGGATCAATGCAGTCACTTGTGGATTGAACTGGGATGATGGATTTTAATAACTATATGTTTCAAGTGGCTTATGAATACCAGGATGTCTGTATTATCAACAATTGTTTTGTGAATTACTGCTCTTGGTTACATAACTAATATGCTATCTGTACTTTCTAAATTTCATTTTCCTCTGACTTCAGTGTTCATAATGTATATGATGAAATGGACAGCAATCCATTAAAGTTTATGCCGTAATAAATTGGTTAGTCTTTAAGGGTTCACCAGACTCTTTGTTACCTCAACATGTCCAATAGATGACTAAGGGAATTAATAACATTTTATCTAAACACAACTTTTCTGGTCTAAGCATTATTATATTATGAATGAAAACAAAACCCACATACCCTGGGGGCAAAGGTTCTATGCTGTTGCTACCAGGCTGTTGCCTTACAGTTTCCCCAGACACAGTTGAAGAGTCTCTTGGTTTCGCTGCTTCTGTAGTTACATTACTTCTTGTACTAGAAGATGCAGTATCTGTGGGAGCAACAGCATCAAGCCCAGCAGATACACTGGGAGCAGTTGTAGATGTGTTGCTTTCAGAGTTGCTAGTAACTTCTGCTGCTAAAGAAGGTTCTACAGTAGCTGGAGTACAGTCTACAGATGTAGAAGATGCCTCACCAGAATCCATAAGAGTTTCGGAGGCAGAATGATTATCAGTTTCCATCATAGTTGACTCACAATTAACTGGGATGCAGAAAAAGAGAAGATATTGTATTGACAACATAAAGTTACATCCTGAATTTTAAAAGATAATTAAAGGGAAATTGATGTCATAATAAAACAATAAAAATATTATAAAAATAAAAGGCTACATTTAGATGAGACCCATGAATGTATTTAGTCAGATTCTTCTTTCCTCCTCAGGCTCCACAAACAATGTTTTTACTTCACCCGAAACCAAGTAGTAGAAGTTTATAGTTTGTTCGTTTATGAATTGCTTCCTATTAACTACAGTTGTATCTTGGTTTTTGAACGCCTTGTGACTCGAATGTTTTGGCTCCCAAATGCCGCAAACCCAGAAGTCAGTGTTCTGGTTTGTGAACTTTTTTTGGAAGCTGAACGTCCGATGTGACTTCCGTGGCTTCTGATTGAGCTCAGGAAGCTCCTGCAGGCAATCGGAAGCCGCAGCTTGGTTTTTGAAAGTCAAATGGATTTCCGGAACAGATTCCGTTCAAGAACCAAAGTACGACTGTATCTCAAAGCACTTCCACAATACAATAAAAACATATATAAAATAATTATGTAAGCTAAAACTATTTCCCATCCAATATCCAATATCCCTAACTGGGATAAAAATTTCCACTTAATGGCTTATTAAAAGAGAAAATACTTTAACAGGTGACAAAAAACCCACTATAGACAGCACCTGTCTGATATATAATGGGAGGTTCCAAATGGACCTCCTGACAAGATAGTATCTGCAGGATGCCCTCTCCTGCAAAGCATAGTGGTCAGTGTGGTATAAGGGATGAGATGGGAGTATTCTTGTTCCATGCTGTATATGGCTTTATGCATCAGTTTCAACATGCACTTTGTGTGGTAGCAAATTGGCAGCTACTGCTATTCTTTACATACGAACATAAGAAGAGTCTACTGCATCCTGGTTTCAAGTAGCCAACCAGATACCCATGGGAAGCGTGCAAGCAGAATCTGAGCACAACCACATGCTTCCCACTTGCAGTTCCCAGCAACTGATAGTCATAGGAATATTGACTTCAATGGTAGAGGCAGAACATAACCACATGAATTTGTTTAATCCTCTTTTAAAGCTATCCAAACTGCTGGCCTTCACTACCTCTCATGAGAGCAAATTCTACAGTTTAACTATGTGGTGTGTGAATAAGTACTTTCCTTTGTCCTGATTCTTCCAGCATTCTGCTCCATTTATAGTTCCAAGTTCTAGTATTATGAGAAAGGGAGGGGCAAAGGAATTGCACCTAAGCATATACAAGATTGCAGTATCAGTAGTAGGTAACAGTAAATGTAAAGGGCCGCTGGATGGTTAAGTCCAGTCAAATTTGACTATGGGGTGTGGCACTCATCTCCATTTTCAGGTTGAGGGAGTCAGCGTTTGTCTGTGGACAGCTTTCTGGGTCATGTGGCCAGCATGACTAAACCGCTCTGGAGCATGGAAATGCCGTTTACCTTCCCGCAGCAGCGGTACCAATCTATCTACCCTCACTGCTACACTTTTGAACTGCTAGGTTGGCAGGAGCTGGGACAGAGCAACAGGAGTTCACCCCGTCACAAGGATTTGAACTGCTGACCTTATGATCTGCAAGATCAAGAGACTCAGTGGTTTAAACCACAGCACCACCTGTGTCCCGTGGTACTGAAGTAATAATAAGAAAAGTTTGGATTGGATTTGATATCCCGCTTTTCACTACCCAAAGGAGTCTCAAAGCAGCTAACATTCTCCTTTCCCTTCCTCCCCCACAACAAACACCCTGTGAGGTGAGTGGGGCTGAGAGACTTCAAAGAAGTGCGACTAGCCCAAGATCACCCAGCAGCTGCATGTAGAGGAGCGGAGACACGAACCCGGTTCACCAGATTACGAGTCTACCACTCTTAACCACTACACCACACTGGCTCTTATAATAATAATAATTATATAATTATATAACAACAACAACAACAACAACAACTTCTTTAAATGAAATCACTGGTAACTACTGATTTTTAATCCAGTTTATAGTACAATTAACACGGTCATACATTTTTAAAATTGAGATGGAAAGACCTTTTATTTTATTTTCAGCTTGTACTAGGGTTTCCATGTTTCAAAAAGTAAAATTCCTGGACACACACCCCTCAAAATTGTTGAGGTTTTTTGTTTTGTTTTTTAAGAAACCACTTGTTAGGTAAAGGTTTAAACAAGAAATTTATCATTGGCATTAATGTCCTTTTCACTGCCATCGCTTTGCCAAAGAAGATGTTTAATTATCCATTGCAAAAGATGACTATTTCTAATAATGAGTCATGTTTTCTTGGAGATCACAACCCACTTTCTCTTTAGCCACCCAAGCAACAGCTCAGGGGCCTGCCAGGGAAACGATGGGTGGCAATCCAGTTTCAGCCAGCCCCCTTCTGTGGGCTTTTTCTGAGTTCAACCCTTCAAAAGACTTCAAAGCAATATGACAATTCTACGCTGTTGAATGCTTTCTCTGAATTTAGAAAAGCAAAACTGTTTCTTTCTATTCATTAAAAAAAGATAACGTATGATGTTTCAAATATTATTGTTTTGATCTGAATGTTTGTATTACGCAAGCAGTTTAAGTTTGCCTTTCTTGGTTATTTAAGTTACAATTTAAATAAACAGGGTAGTATTCAGGAGTGTCTGTTGACTGACAGAAGGAAAGCTTTTAACTGTAAATCGTTTTCCTCCCTGTACATACTGTGCATCCTCTACATCTGTTTCATAAGTTTGAGGGACCCTCCAAAGCAGTTTAGGGTTTTTTGGGGGGGTGATGGAGGGGGGCAGTCAAAATTGCCTCCCTGCACATTCCACTGACCAATTTCCTTCTGTCAACTGATAGGCAACACTGGAGATCACAAACAGCCTTGTTTTATAATTTACTCTCTCTTAGAAACAGATTGCTTATGATTAATAATTTAAAGTAGGTAAAGAAATAAATCAAGCATCATTCTTTCACTTTCAGCACACATTCCACAACAGCTCTTCCTCCCCAAAAGCTGCTTCAAATGGCCAGGAGATTCTTCAGAACAGTATTTGAAGCAGCACGAAGGGGGGAAATGGAACACCACATACATGTAAGTCAGAGGTAGCAGTACAGATCCTTAGCTCCCCTAACCACCATAGTCCACTGATGTTATGATGTTAGGCGACCCAAATTAGAAAGGAAAGACTCAAGAGTGCACTCTAAACTGTGCTGATTGTTTAATTATTATTAATTTTTGCTGAAAACTGAAAATGAAGTTCCCTGCTGAAAGATGCTCGTAGTCAGTGCAAATCCATTGATCTGCACAGACTACAAACCCCACTTTCAGCACAGATTTACTCTGGCTGGGAGCTCATGAGTAGAACCAATCACAAGTGCAAGCATTTGATGCAAAATTTGAAAGGTACCGAATGCAAGTCCTGGCATGCCAAAGAACAGTTGGGAGCACACTATAAGACTAATTATTATTTTTAGTGAAGTTTTTACCTGCACAACATCTGACTTCATACATGAAAATGCAGCCATAGTCTAGACTAGCTAGCATACTACTTCCTATAATTAATACGGAGTTCCCTGAAAAAGATAATAATCAAGTAGTCAAATAGGCTGTATTCTTACCAACGTCATCAGACTGGCTTGTAAGTGGTTTTGGTGCTGGTGTATTTTTGGGTCTGCTTGCAATATGAGGAGGAGATGGTGTGCTGTCTCCACTGTCTCCATTAACTGCATGTATAGGGAATGAGTTCTGTACTACAGAGCTTGATGGTGTTTGGTTGTCTGTTCTGTTGGAAACAGCACAGGAATATTGTCAAAATAAGTATTTTTATATTTGTTATAAATATTTGTTCTAAACTTACAAAAATTATTAATGGACCTGAATAAAACTTGCATCAATTTAGTTAGGATGAGAACAGTATTCATTTTATAATTCTAGACAACATCACACATGCCTCTCGGGTGGTCTTCATTTGACCACCTCCCTTCAAGTTCCTCCACAAAACTCACCTTTTCCAGGAAGAATCTGAAAACTATCCCAGTCACAATTTCTTTTTGTAACTAAGCCAAAGCAAAGGTAATGGACATAATCACATATTATTCCATGTGTACCCTGTCTTCAACCCTTAAAAGGGTTGTTTCACTATCTCTATTTCAGATCGCAAGCTCTTTACATAACAGCCTCTCATATCTATTCTTTGCAAAACACCATGTTCATAGATACACATTATAAATAAAAGTATTGTGCAATATGATTCCAATCAATTCCGTTGCACTGATTGCAAGTGATATTTGGACAGTCATTAAATGGATTCCATCTCTTCTCCAACCACTCACAGTGACATTATAATTTAGTTAGTTTTCCTAATGTAGATCACAGACTGATAAAACTATCAAATGCTATTTGAAAATAAAGTTTCTAACCAACTGGGCATTCAAAGTGGCTTTGTCTGTAATTAACTTCAATTTAACAGCTAACATTATCAATAACAATGCTGGATTAGACTGAATGGAGAAAGCTCCAGTAGCTATCATTTTAGTGGCAAATTCAGTCTTGTATTTAACTACTCACCTGGTTGCCATTGGAGACTGGGGATTCCATACAAATGATTGCATGGAATTCCATCTTGGTGAGTGAATAGTTTGGCAGAGGAAAGACAAACCTCTTACTTCCTTGTCAGCACAGAAACCAATCTGTCTATTCCTCCTTACCAGCCCACTGCATTTCTGAGCCGGATGCACAGGGGGTAATGTTCCTTCCCACAGCTCCAGCACAGAAAAGGGACATAGTATTTCTAGCCAGCCAAAGTGTTTGTGTGCAAGCAGCTCACAGCACAGCAGAATCACCAACTGATCTGCAGCCAGAACAGGTGGCTGCAAGAATCTGATACTTGATTACTTTCCTGCTGGGTGTGCATAAACATACATCCCACAGTAAATCATGCAGAAAAAGCAGGAGCGGACTGGCTAGCAGAGAGAGAAATGTTTGCCTTCTGTGATATTACTTTTTTATTTTTTATATATACACACCACTTAATGCCAAGACGAGTAGTTTGAGACAACTAATGAAATGCAACAAAACTGACTGTAGCTTTTTCAATATTTACAGTTCAGAAACACTGCTTAGACTTTAGTTACAAAACCTGGACATCTCGGAGCTGATGGAATTTGAGATACTATGGCTAAGAAAGAACACCACAAAACTAAGTTAGTTATATGAATCCTGAAATATGGATTTCACAACCTATTCTTATCAGAGTACCAGAAATTGACAAGAAAGATTGGGATAGGAAATCTTCTTAAATTGGTAAAAAGGGGTATGGCAATATGTTCCCCAGACAATTAGCAAGAATCTTAATGAAAACTTTTATAAGTTTACCTTTCAATGGTACCCGAGGCCACTTTGTCTAATTGTATTTACAATGAATTAATTCATGTTGGAAATGCAAGACAACCAGTGCTGGGATGCAGCATGTCTTTTGGGCATGCCCCCCCCCCAAAAAAAAATTATGGACAGGGATAAGGGAAGTTGAAATAATAATGAGATATGCTTTACAGATGGACACTTTAATCATTGTGTTCTGATTTAATACCAGCCCAGCCAAGGGCAAATACACTTATACAGGAAGACACAGCTCCACAAATATAAGATAGGGGACATCTGGCTTACTAGCAGTACATGTGAAAAGGATCTAGGGGTCTTAGTAGAGTCAACAGTGTGATACTGCAGCAAAAAAAGCTTATGCTATTCTAGGCTGCATCAACAGAAGTCTAGTGTCCCGATTAAGGGAAGTAATACTACCACTCCATTCTGCCATGGTTAGACCACACCTAAAATACTGTGTTCAGCTCTGGGCACCACAATTTAAGAAGGATGTTGACAAACTGGAAAGTGTGCAGAGGAGGGCAACAAAATGATCAGGGGTCAGAAACCAAGGCTTGTAGGAAATGGTTGAGGGAGTTGGGTATGTTTAACCTAGATAAGGAGAGACTGAAAGAAGATATGATAGCCATATTTAAATATCTAAAGGGCTGTTGCGTAGAAGATGAAGCAAGCTTGTTTTCTCTTGCTCCTGAGGCTAGGACCCAAACCAATGGATTCAGGTTACAAGAAAAGAGATTCCGACTAAACATCAGGAAGAACCTTCTGACAGTAAGAGCTGTTCTACAGTGGAACCAACTCCAAATGTGCCCATGGGTCCAAAAAGGTTGGAGATCCCTTTTCTACAGAGCATATTATCGGATGCATTCAAAATAAACAAATGAATAAATAAATAAAATCTCTTTCTCATAGTAGAATGAGTCAAAGTAAATGTCCATCCCCGAAGTAAATGCATATTCTAAAGCAGACTTATTTTTCAATAATGCACTTCCTCTCTTATTCTTACTGCAAAACATCCCAGCTGAACTCTGAAATGCAACCTGATATTCTGAAATACAAATTCAGTTTTATGACATTTTAGAAAGGTGATTATACTGTTACCATAAATAGTTTTCTTTAAAGAAAACTCTGACCTGGAAGTGGTTCTTGCGGATGTTTCTCTGTTTTCATGTAAAGCATCACCATTTTGCTGGACTTCTACTAAACAATAAGAAACAAAATTAGATATTTTCTTTCTTATACCATGGGATATTAAGGTTAATCTTATTTTCCCCAGTTTAACTTACTGGTTACTAGTGAACTGTGGTTTGGGAGAGATTCTGGTTCAAGCACCAAACCATCAAGCACAATTATTAGTTCTCCTGTTTGCACCAAGCCACTCTTGTTTTCCAGTGAGAGTTTCAAATGTTCTTTGACTCTTTCTACTATAAGAAAAAAAAATCAATTAACCAGTCACTAGAAAAAAATAATTGCTATATATATTTTTAAATAGGCTTTCATTAATACTTAACTTTTCATTTTAATTCTTTGGAATGATTGATTCAAATATTAAGAATACACTGCTACAGCATGGTTTTCCACATTATATAGATGCTTAACAGAGAATGCTACTGTAGAGCATAAGGGAGAATCCATGGCAGGGTACTGTCATATCTAAGCCTTGCCAACCACAGCAGGAATTGGACAGTGGCAGGAGCAATTTATCTAAATAATTCTAAAGTTCTTTGGGGAGGGGGTTGGTTTTTTTTTAACCTTTTTCAATTTCTCTGTCATTAGTTCCTATAGGAGAAAAACTCATTTCATCAACTCCAAGGCTAACATAGTTTTCTTCCTGTTGTGGGGGTATGCTAGGGGTATAGGGGGGCATCCTTGGACCCTATAGATCAAATACTCCCCTCAATCCAACCCAGCATGCACTTATTTCTCCTTTGCTCAAGGTGCACCAGCCAAGGAGAAATGGCAGGAGTTCACTCCTGAGGTTTCCATAGGCATGAAGAGCGTACCAAGTCAGACTTTCCATTCTACATCACCTGGGACCTATTTCCAGGGACTATACAACTGTGCCTTGAACAGTTCATCCCAAACTATGCCACACAGATTCCTTAACAGTTGTGGATCTATTTGTGCCTACACATAAGCAATATGTAGATATAAGCACCCACCCTGGTAGGGGTGTGTGTGTACACACTTACAACAAACAAACATATACATCTGCCTAATCAGTTATAGGCTGGATTAAAAAATTCTACAAACAGAAGGCAACTTGGGTAATTGGGCTTTCCAACCCTTCCTCCAGTTCTGCAGTTCTGTGATCCCCCACAAAGTCTCTCCTTGGAGTTGCAGAACCTTTCTGTAAAGTATTGGATGCTTTATGTGGGGTTGTACTCAGTGCTTTTTTTCTTCAAAAATGTTTTGGGGCACTCTCATTTTCCTACTCATATTGAAATACTGTCCCTTAATGAGGCCAAACTTAGATTCACTAAATGTTTAGGGGTATGGGTCCCCCTGCATCCCCCTAGAAAAAAGCACTGGTTGTACTATAAATGGGAAATCTCTGAAAATGTGGTTGGAGACAGCTTGTTAGCATGGGGCTCCTGCTCATGCAAGACGCATTAGCCTAATAAAATGAACCTTCACAGATTTGCTCATAGACATTCCAATTTGCTTTATGGGTTATGTTTTATCAATCATAACATTCCTACAGTCACCAGCAAGGGTGAGGTGGGAGAAATTATGCAAGATCAAGTAAGCCTTAAGCCTTTATATATAGCTACAATATATGTAACAATTGGAACATCATCTGCAGTTAAACATATATATTACAAAAACCAAGACACATTTTTGTATAAAGATTTGGTTAACTAATGAAATTTAAATAAATTGGAAACTTACATCTTCTATCATGCATTTCCAAAGCTTGTCTAAGATCTACAGTGGCTTTTCCTAACAAAGCATCAGCTTTTAAAGTATGATGGCTCCAAACTTTAAATTCCAAAGTGGTCTGCGGAGTCACATTCCTATAAACAACAAACAAGTTTTGTTTCCTTTTTCATCATGGCACATTGCAATCTATCAGTTTCATCATATTCAATATACAAAACAACACCTAGGCCTAAATAGAGTTTGGACATAAATCTGCATTATGAAGTTAAACAGCTGTGTTTAATAACAGTCAAATTTGTCAATGTTGAATCTCTTCCCCCCGCTCCCCACTGTTGCCCACTGAAAAATGCAAGTACACTGCTCTGAAGACCCCTCCCCAGCCTAGGCACCCAAGTCTAATTAAGTTCCAGATACATGCAAGAGTCGGGATATTACACAGTACAGCAGCTACACTTTTTTTTTTTTTTGCACAGCTTGCATCAGGTTGGAATCCCATAGTAGAAAACACAGGTGGCAAAGACATGTAACATCCCAGCTTCTAGTTATGCTTAGTTTGCACCTAGAGGAAATCATGTGAATAAAATTGCCAGTGTGAAGAGAATATTTAGAAGGTTGTGAAACAGTCAAACCACTTATTTCCCAGACCAGAATCCTGAAAGCAAGCCTACTTTTTTACAAGCAAATGGATAGAAGCCTACTGAGTCCTGTATTTACAGAAAGGAAAGGACAGAAAAAACCTGAATGAGCCTGCATTTATTGTGCCTGCGTAACCCAGCCAGATAGGCAGGGTATACCGTAAATAGTAACACTGTAGTAGTAGTATAAATAATAAATTTGTTGTTGTTGTTTAAATAATAAAGTTGTTGTTGTTAGGTGTGTAAAAATAATTTACATGAAAGTAATTACAAAAAAACATTTGAAACTCAAATAAAAAGGAATACAATAAAACAAAACAAAAGAAATTAGAAACATAATGGGAAGGAAGATAAAGTGGTTCTTTAACAAGCTGTAGATTTTTATACTTGGGCATTGGTGTCATAAATCATCAATTTTATACTGATTTGGGCTACATTGTCTCACCTAATATTTCCTGGAACCACACATTTTGTTACCTATAGATTATTCTTGGATCTCTATGTAGCCACTGTGAACTGGAGGAATATACCCAATGTTCTCTGACCACATCATAACTAGTTATTCCATACTGGGTGGGCAGGGGTGTCAAAAAATGGAAGCCCTGCTTATCTGTAAGTTGTTTCCCCAGTTAATGTTTCAGTTCTGATACGAACATCTAACATACTTATCAGAGTGGAGGATCTCCCTGGTCCTGAATGGGATAGGTGTGCCCCTGAAGGACCAGGTGTGCAGCCTGGGAGTCATTTTGGACTCACAGCTATCCATGGAGGCACAGGTTAATTCAGTGTCCAGGGCAGCTGTCTACCAGCTCCATCTGGTACGCAGGCTGAGACCCTACCTGCCCGCAGACTGTCTCGCCAGAGTGGTGCATGCTCTAGTTATCTCCTGCTTGGACTACTGCAATGTGCTCTACGTGGGGCTACCTTTGAAGGTGACCCGGAAACTGCAATTAATCCAGAATGCGGCAGCTAGACTGGTGACTGGGAGTGGCTGCCGGGACCACATAACACTGGTCCTGAGAGATCTACATTGGCTCCCAGTACGTTTCTGAGCACAATTCAAAGTGTTGGTGCTGACCTTTAAAGCCCTAAACGGCCTCGGTCCTGTATACCTGAAGGAGCGTCTCCACCCCCATCGTTCAGCCCGGACACTGAGATCTAGTGCCGAGGGCCTTCTGGCGGTTCCCTCACTGCAAGAAGCAAAGCTACAGGGAACCAGGCAGATGGCCTTCTCAGTAGTGGCGCCCCCCCTGTGGATGGGCGGGGTACAAATTTATTATTATTATTATTATTATTATTATTATTATTATTATTATTATTATTATTTCATATTTTGTGTGTAAACAGATCTTTCGAGAAGAGCAAGAGACTTGGAGCAGTCCTAAACACTACACCTGCTGGTGCTGAATAATATAATATTTTATATTATTTAACAGTATTTCATATTATAGCACTTAAGTAAAGCACTTAGATTTTTAGGGACGCGGGTGGCTATGTGGTCTAAACCACAGAGCCTAGGGCTTGCCGGCAGTTCGAATCCCTGTGACGGGGTGAGCTCCCGTTGTTCAGTCCCTGCTCCTGCCAACCTAGCAGTTCGAAGGAACGTCAAAGTGTAAGTAGATAAATAGGTACCACTCTGGCGGGAAGGTAAATGGCATTTCCGTGCACTGCTCTGGTTCGCCAGAAGCGGCTTAGTCATGCTGGACACATGACCTGGGAGCTGTACGCCGGCTCCCTTGGCCAATAAAGCGAGATGAGCACTGCAACCCCAGAGTCGTCTGCGACTGGACCTAATGGTCAGGGGTCCCCTTTACCTTTACCCCTTTACAGATAACTTACATCTTACGTGGAGATTACGTTTCTGGCCACTGTATGCAAAAGCAAAATCGAGGAAAACCCATGATATGGCAGCTTATACTCGTGCATTCTCCTTGCAGCTTCACATCCCATCCTCTCTTCGACCTTTTTCAATCTTTTTCTAGCTGCTCCATGGAAAGGAAGAGAATGGGGGCACAGAGGAGTTGTTGCTCCCCACTGGCCCTTCTTTTGGCCTGTCCCACCCACTTTCTATTTAATTGATTATTTCCTGGCCAAGTGTGCCAAGCGAAATAAGTGTAAGATGCAAGCTACCTCCATATAAATCTTGTAAAATAATAAATGAATCTCAGCAAATCATTATCCCACAGCAAGGAAGTTGTTCACAATAATAAAAGTTAGGAAAAAAGATCTACTTACACAGTCAACTGTTCATCCCATTTTGGATTTGAGGAACTATTAGATTTAGACGTTTTCTTAACTTCACTATCTGCTACTAGTTCTGTATAGATGGCAGTTCCACCAAACCAGTTCTTTTTTCTTTTCAGTTTGGCACTAGAAACTAACAAAAATATTGTTTATAACCACTGGAAAACATTTCATATTGTAAAATGACAAACATATCTATTCAATAATAAATTGAAAAAACAATGTTTGCTTTCTCAGCTTCTGCAGAAAAATGTAGCAGTTCAACTCAATGTGTACTCAATGAGAAGTGAAGAGGCATAGCCATACAGCTCAACCCCCAATAGGTTACTGCAACAGTTCAAATACCACCTCTAAAAAAATACGAAAGAATAACACTAAAAGTATCTGCATCACACTACTCTTCCATTCTTCTCAAACAAATCAAACATCCTATGGTCTCAGAAAAGGCAGAAAGAATAGCAGAATTTTTTTTGGCACCAGGGAAAAAATCCAGATAGGGATGGTACTAAGTGTGCCTTCCTGGGGACAGCATTCCATAAACAGGAAAGGAAGGCCCACCATCATCTGCAACTCCCTTGGAGGGGAAACACAGAGAGAAGGGCCTCAGATGAAGTACCTAATGTTAAAGTACCCTATTTCTGCAGTTTAAAAAAAATCAAACATATTTCATCTTTCATCTTAGGGCAAAAACACTGCCAGAGGCAAGAGGGGATGGTGTGGAATAGCAAAAAGTGCAGATATTTTCAGTGTTAGGCTATGGCTATAGGGGAATACTACTTCTGGCCTTCAAGAGTTTTGGTTTAATATTCAGCATAACCCATTTAAAATGTCAGTGTATATATATATACCTATGATATGCAGTTTTTTTTCTTTAAAAAATGTTTAGGGGTACTCTCATTTTGACTCAAGAAGATCACCATTTTATAGTTCAAATCGGGGGAAATAAATACAGTAAATGGACAAAAGTACAAAGATTCACAAAATGTTTAGGTATGCGTACCCCTGTGTACCCCCCGGGGGGGGGGAACACTGATGATATGTATACAAACAGGAAAGGGATGCTGTATTCTTCAGAGGCACTGTATAACTCGACATTTTAAAAATCATGGTTCAGTAAACTACCGTGTTTCTCCTAAAATAAGACACCGTCTTATATATTTTTTTCGCTCAACAAAACACAGTATGGCTTATTTTCAGGGGATGTCTTATTTTAACCGTGTCGCATCGGTAAGCTGCATAGCCACTCCTCTCCAGGCTGTTTTAATGGGAGGTACCACGTCACTATGGCTTATTTTCGGGGTATGGCTTATTTTTGGGGAACGGCTTATATTTCGCAAATGCATAGAAATCCTGCTATGGCTTATTTTATGGCTATGTCTTATTTTAGGAGAAACAGGGTATTATGAATCCAATACCCACATGGGCCATTTCAGTACTAACATAACAGGGATTAACATGTAGTATTTGATTCCCCCAAACCTATTTTTGAGCATGACACCACCAACTGGGCATCACTGTGTCAAAACTGATCATAAACTTAAATACACTTCTAGACTAAACAACAGATTATGCTGTTCAGTTTCAAAGTAAACTCCAGCTAAGATCTAATTAAGTTATACGTGAGATGCTCATGTTCTTAAGAAAATAAAGTTCGCCTCCCTCTTGTTTCTCAGTGGCCCTGTATTGCTTCTTTTCTGCCACCACTCTTTATCTGAAGAGTTTGTTACTAGGGAGTGACTGACAAACTATTATTTGTACTTGCCATGCAAACCAGGATTAAAACACAGACTGTGATCCTGGTTTGCAGAGCAAGCACAAGTTACGGTTTGCCAGTTTTGATATAAACAAACTTTGGTTTGCCAAAAAACAGGAAGTGACTAAGTATTTTGAGCACATAAGGGAAGGAAGGAATACACACATCCAAGGCTCCTTCTAGGCTTGTTCTCATAGTGCCAAACCATGTTGAATTATACACTACATACTGAGCTATTTTTGTTATATTAGGAAAATAGAAAAACTGAATAAAAACCTGAGTTTTGAAATCATATGCAATTTAAGAAAGTCTTTTTTTAAAAAAAGTTTTTTTTTATTCTTTCCCTAGATTAATTTCTGTGATCTAATTCAATATCTCCTATCCACTCAATACTTCACCCTTTGCCCAAGGTGAGCAGAATATGGAATAAGTGAATGAACAGATGAAAAACACATTAAACTAAAAGAAATACAAACTACCCTATATTTCATATAATTTATTATTCAGGTGACATAAAAGATAAATGGAAGAAATGGCAATGAATTGAAATAGGTAACAGAGTTCGGCAGTCTTCCACACCAGAAAATATGAAGACCATTGTTATTCACATAAAGCCTTAAGCAAACAATATTCACTCTAAAGTGTGCTTAAAGTGCTTTGCCTTCTTCAGTCTTGACTGAAACATTCAATCGTAGTGCAGAAACATAACAGCACTGATTATGAAGAACCTATATATATATATGGCTGCATTCTTAACATTAGTACTGTGTTGATTTAGCATAGATTCGGCATGCAGGTGCATGCTGATGCTGTATCTACAGTATATTTATGTTCACCCCTGTACTTCAGTAAAGTACCACACCCATGTATAAGACGCCCCCTATTTTGGGGGACTCAAATTTAAGAAAATGTGGGAGTCGTTGAGCTTTTTTGTGGAGTATTTCCCAGAGTTGTTGAGCTTTTGGGGGGAGGGTTACACAGGGTTGTTGAGCTTTGTTTAGGGGGGATTGCCAAAAATCCACACGCGTCCAAAACTCCGCCTCTTGTCTGTCCCATCGCCAGAACAAACTGCTGCTAATCGCCTGCTCAATTGTCGCAGCGTCAGCCAATCAACACCAGCTAATGACGCAGCAACCAATAACATGCCCAATAGTCGCTGACAGCCGCAGCAGCAACCAATCAAACATCCATCCATGTATAAGACGGCCTCCACTGTTTTGCATAATTTTAAAAGAAAACGAACTAGTCTTATACACAGAAAAGTATGGTATTACAAACTATTAGGAACACACCTCTCATTTTCCCTTTCTCACAAATGTATAATTTGACACTGCTACTTATATGTATTGTTCATTATCTATTAAATTATAGAAGGAACTATATATTTATTATTATTATGAATTGTATTTATATATTTTTTTAATTTTTGCATTGTATGGATATTATGGATTTACATTATCTTGTTTATTATGTTGCAAACTGTGCTGTAGCCTTTTGACGAAGGGTAGTATATACATTTCCTAAATAACAACAACAGTTTACTGGACAGCAGTAGTTCTAGTCTATTGGAGTTAAATACAGCAGGATTACACTACTGGTGAACCCTGAAAGCAACTATAAACTCAGCCACTGTTCTGTATCAAATTAGATTGCTTTTTTTAAAATGGAAGATTTCAAATGCAGGGTCATTCAGCAGAAATTGGCAGGGAGGAAGAAGGCAGAAGGATTGTTGGACATCTCTAAAACTAGATAAAAATGTAACTAGATTTCCTGCCCATCCATGCATACCTTGTTACATCATTTGTGAACTTCAATGACATGGAGTTAGTTACCAGTCAAAGGCTCAAAGGAGTGAAAGGTATTTGGCCCCAAGCCAACTGGGCCTTTCAGAAGTTGCTGTGTTCTTGGCTTCTCAGGAGACCAAAGAGATAAATGTAGGCTGACACTGCCAGGTAAAATGACATCTCAAACTGTTACTGTTTCAGAGTTTTAAAGTACTATTGAGGATTTGAGGCGCAGAAAGATAACTTAAAGCATTTGCGTCTATTGAGATAATAAATGTGAAGTTCTCTGATGATTCTAAAATGCTATACAAATATTTGCCATTTTTCAGCTAAATAAGCTCTCAAAGAAATATACAAAATTAATACAGAGTTCACTTATTACACTTACATTAATTAAGGATCTATCTTCCAGTAACCTCAAGTTTAAAGGCTGACCACTGAACCATCTAAACAAGCTATACCTTCCTGGTTTCTCAGGAAGATTGTAAGACTCATGAGAGATCTGCAGTTTCTTCAGCAGTAACAGGTATAGCTAATAGACAGCTATTAAACATTGTATTATTGCTGTAATTTTATGATTTCAATATAAACAGACAAACATTGCTGGATGAAAAATTGCTTCACTCCTATACACAAGAAGTTTGTGTTTATGGCAGTGGCAATCCACCCCACAATTTACAGACAAGCTCTCTATATAGTACTGCAAGAGGGAAATAATTGGGCTCCATTTTACGGAAAATTCAAAACTAGCATGCTCAGTGGAAAATAGCATTGTCCATAAGCCACAACATAAACTGATTGACAAAAAACAAAGATTGCTCCATCTGCCATTTCTGCAATGCACACTCATCAAGCTTTTTACGGAATCAATTCTGTCCTTTCTAAGGAAGATAATTTTTAATACTTCAGACCACACAGATAATTAATATAAAATGACTTTGCATGTTAGGTTTTCCAAATGTATAATAAATTTGTGATTTATAGTTCTATATGTTTGTTGTAATCAGTGGCTAAACAATCAAATGTATACTAACCCTATTCAATGTGTGCCACTTCTTACGTAGTCAAAATGACACCATCCACAAACAAGAGGGAGGCATCAGCAGACTTGGAAGAACCTGAAGGCTTGCAGAAGTGCAAAAAATAAAAGGAGTGGCCCACAAAAACAGAACTGAGCAAGCTCAGTGGACATGTAATGCTGGCTGATCGTTTGGGGGTTGGGATGAGACAGAAAGCCAGAAAGGATAGAGAAATGGAATGGCAAGAAATCTGAACAGGAGCATTCCGCTGTACTGTTAATTACTACTAATATCCAAGTGTAACAAGGAAGTCTGTTCTTAGAACCCAGAAGACCATTAATGGAAAATACCAACATCCTTGTTTAGGATTACAAGACTGAAAATCTGTATGTATACACAACAGAACACCTAAAGGGAGCTATACAATTTTTTGACCCACCTCTCCCAGTTGAGAGGAACAGAGACACAAAGAAAAACTATGGCAATACATTTCACTGTGCATACACAAATTATACCTTCCATTTAAAGAGACAGAGAAAACTAGAAGGACTGGATCAGCACTGACTGGTCACCTTGAAGCAATTTCTGCTCACCAAAGGTGAATAATTACAAGTCTGTGCTAACAAGAAGGCATTTAAAGGATCAAGTTTGTGATTTGCAAATTTTTACTTACTAGTTACTTGCATTTGTAGTCTTCCATGATAGTTATTACTGCTTCCAGATCTTGGAGAGGCTGCAGCCATGTCAGAGGCTACAACTTCAGCCTATTAAAAAATAAAGAAAGAAATCTTTGACTACATGCACCAGCCACCAGTTTCAATGGCATTGACCACTTTAATACATACTGGACTCTTTTTAAATAAACAACAACATTTTACTTTAAATTTAGTCAGTCTTTCAAACCTGTCCAAAAATTTACAAATTGTCAAAAAGTGTATCAACTCAACTGCCCACATATATCCATGTCACAAATTATTAATACAAATATATACCCTTGTTTTACAGTAAATCTCACCACATTTTCAAGAGTTCCTCTTATATCTCCCATGCCCTGCTTCTGAACTTTCCAGGAGCATCTGACAGTCTAATATTAAAAACAGACACAAGAGCCAAACGCTTGCACAACCCCACATTACATAAAACTTTCAGGAACAGATTTTCAGCAGGTAGAAGCAGTACTGAGGCCTGTAGTGCCCCTTAGGTTCTATACATAGTACTTTTGATTCCAGATACTATGTTCAATTCAGGTAATTTTGGTACGTTGAGGACTGCAGAAAACACACATAGCAGGATATGAGAAGAATAAGGAACTGTACCCCTCCAAAAATAGTACAAGGATGTGCTAAATGCCACAGCACAATGCTGTATAAACACAGCAGTGATATAACTGATATGATTAAACAAATGGCCAGTGCACATGCTAATCAGAAGAGATCCTCCAAAATATGGTCAAGTATAAATATCTACATCTACAGTGTAACATTCTGCACAAAGTCTTCCCCATTTCTGAATATATATTTTTTTGGTGCAGATCATTTATAAATATATCACCACAGACACAAACAAGATTTTGTGAAACTAGCTTTCCCAAACATCTAATTTTTGGTGATAACCATGAGAGCAAGTCTTTCTAATAACTGAGTATCAAGAATGGTGGGTTTTAGAGAGCCCTATAAAGTTCTACACTGTCTACCACCAAAGAAATTTTACAACAAAACCTGTGGGGCCAGGCCAGACAAGAAACTGCAGTTACCCCATTATCCCAACCATTTGCAATTGCAGTTGGTTTATCTAATTATAACCAACCACTTCAGAAATCACCCCACCCCTCCATCTATATGTCTTAGGGTATTGGTTTTTTTACTAGAATATCTGAGCAATTAACCACAGTTGCTTAACAGACCTATTTCAACTTCACCTTCCCAATATTTCCCAAAATTCACCTGGTGGCTTCCCAAGACTGTTCACTAGACTACTCTCTGCCCTTGACCTTCTCCAGTTGCTGGGCCATATTCTAAAAAAAGACTATGCTAAATCTATGCTTGACAATCTATCCCAATTAAAAATAGTGAGGATTTACCATCTTTCTATAACCACATTCATCTGTCCCTAAATAAAATTAAAAGCAGACAAATAGCAATGTTTGGGGCACTTATGTCTAGTTACTAGAATTATACAGAAAGGCTTTGGCAGTGAAGAGTGCGCAAGGAATGTTTTAAATAAATACAAAACTAAATGTAATTACAAAACACAGAAACTAAGGTAAATAGTATGGTAAGTTAATGATTTAAAGATTGCCTAAAATGTATGGGTACCTAAATAATAGAGCAACACAGTGAATCAAGGAAAGATAAACAGTTGGCACTCATAAACGCAAAAGGGGAAGATGTTCAGTTTGATCATGAAAAAGGTATCAAAAGTGATGAGATGATGATGATGATAATGATGATGATGATGATGATGTAGAGTTAGGACTGAGTAGTAAGGTGGACAAGTTTTTAATGATTCTAAATTGTTCAGGGTTATTAAAGCAAAGAAGAGATTGTGAAGAGCTCCAAAAATACCTCTCCAAACTGACTGAATTGCAAGTTTAACGCCTTATGTAACACATGCATGTTGGAGCAAACAAAAATCTTAATTTCACATACATACTCATGGGGTCTGACAGGTCATGACGGACCAGAAACAAGACCTTATGGTCACAGTAGACAGTTTGATGAAGAGGTAGACCCAGTGTGCAGAAGCAGTGAAAAGGTCAAATTCCATGCTAGGGATCATTAGGAAAAGAATTGAAAATAAAACTGCTGATATCATAATACAGTTATACAAATCTATGGTGCAACTGTATCTGTAATACTGTATACAGTTTTGGTTTCCACACCTAAAAAGAATGTTGTAGAGATGGGGAAAGTTAAGAAAAGTACCAACCAAAATGATCAAGGGAGTGGAACAACTCCCCTATGAAGAAAAGTTGCAACATTTAGGACTTTTTATTTTGGAAAAGGTGAGTAAGAGGTGACATGAAAGAAGTTCATTAAGTTATGCATGGCATGGAGAAATTGAAAAGAAATTAGTTTTTTCTCCCTCTCTCATAATTTGTGAATTCTCACTAGAATTTGTGAACACCCAATGAAGCTCAATGTTGGAAGATACAGAACAGATAAAGGGAACTACTTATTTACATAGAGCACAGTTAAACTATAGAATTCACTCCCACAGGAGGCAGTGATGCTGATACAGTTGAAAGCAGTAATGTTTCTGAAAGAGAACAGGATGGTGTAATAGATGGGCCAGCAAGCTCTTATGTTCTTGGTTGTCAGATGAACCCCTGGAATAGCTCAGTCAGTAGAGCATGGGCCTCTTAATCTCAGGGTTGTGGGTTCGAGCTCCATGTTGGGTAAAAGATTCCAGCATTGCTTTAAATGATTTACATTTAAATGCATTTAAATGCATCTTTAAATGGTTTACATGACTTTTTATTTTGTCTAGAACATCATCTCTCGTCACCACTATCAGTTCCTCATACTCCCTTCCTATAAGAGCTAGTTCAGGCACTAGGACAGAGGTCCTCAAACTTTTTAAACAGGGGGCCGGACTATAGTTTGAAAAAAATATAAACGAATTCCTATGCACACTGCACAGATTTTATTTGTAGTGCACACAAAAACAGGAAAAACAATACAATGTTTAAAATGAAGAATGATTTTAATCAACATAAACTTTTCAACTGTGCCGAAACTGGAGTTGTTTAAAGAAAGAATGAGATGTCTAGAATCCAGGACTCTTTTGAAAAGTGTGTTTGGAAAACTCAGGAACCCAGATTCCCTGCAAATCAACTACAATTAAAGTCTGTGTGTGTGTGTGTGTGTGTGTGTGTGTGTGTTGGGGGTTGCAATAAAAGGCTACAGCTTTTTGCCAATTTGTTCACTGGAGATTTCCCCCCACCTCTCCTCCCATGGCCGTTGCCGCATGCCCCCAGCCTCACGCAAGCAACAACTTGAGAAATAATGAGAGAGAACGGGGGGACAAACCTTTCTCCTGTACACAAATCCCCATTCCCCAATTCTTTCATTGGTGATACACGAGCCTCCTGAGCTCCAGGAGACTGACATGCGAGTTTGAGGTAGGGAGAGAGGAGGCGGCAAGTAAAGCCCCAGGGGTGTCCAAGGACACCAGTTGCCAGCTGAAAGCTCTTAGCAAAACCTTGGAGAGAAGAGAGAGAAAAGCGACACCCCCCCCCCTGGAAAAGTCTTGGTAGAGTGAGAAAGAGTCGTGAAATATAATAAAATTAAACACTGAGCTCTCCAGAACTGACAACAAAGAAGGCTTCTATCCCCCCCCCTGCAAAAAGTGACCCAAAGGCGGTCCCCCACAGCTACTCCATCCCCTAACTCCCTGCTGCCCCTCACCATTGATTTCGTGGCTGGGCACCTCGCTCTGGCTGAAACCTTGGCTACGTTGAGCTTCTTGACTTCGGAGCAACTTTGTGAGCGGGGCTCAGCCAACAAGGCAGCAGCTGCGGCTAGAAGCAGCCAGCCCTAGGTAGCTGCGGCCGGGGACCGGAGCCATGGGCGGGCCACCATGCTGAACAAAGGTGCGTGGGCTCTGGAGAGGAGAGGGCAGCACTGGCCACACGGCCCAGTAGAGGACAAGGGCGCCTCGCTACGTGCAGCGGCCGAGTCCCCGGTGGCTCCACTGGGGAGAAGAAACTTTAGGTGCTTCAGAGGGGAAGACGCAGCGGTGGCAGCCAGGCAGCAGCAGCAGCCCCCAGGAAAAGCAGGAGCAGCCCAGCGGGGCAGAGTACAGCTGTAGTCTGCCTTCGCCTCTGCCTCTCCAAGCACATGCGTGCCTCCCTCCGGGCGGGGGAACCTAGCAGGCGCATCTCGTGCCAGGCAGGTCCGTGTCCGTCACCCAAGCAGAAGGGCCCTTCCACGGAGCCTCCTCTGCTGCTGCCGCCACCACCACCATTTCTCCCCTCAAAGCCTCCAAGTTGAGGTCGATGCACATCCAGGCTTCCCTGTTCTTCTGCTTCAGCTTGGCCTCCAAGCAGGACAGTTTCTGCTCCAGCAAGGACACGGCCATCTTCCCCTCCTCCACCAGAGCCGCTGCCACTGCCAGCACCGCGCAGCCAGAATACACAAACACCGCGGTGCGCATGCGCTGAAAAGACCAACCAGGCCACCATATTATCATCATCCTCCTCCTCCCACCACAAAGGCTCAGCTCCACTTTTGCCTGCTGTGCTTATTTTGCCTCACAACTTTTCCTCGCTTTCCGCATGCGCAAGGGCACTAAAGTGCTGCCCAAGCTTAGTATCAACATGGCTGTGCCGTCAGTAATATTTTGGACAATCTCCTTGCCAGTACTCACACATCTCGGGTGGGCCGGGTTTAGGAGGCTGGTGAACCAGATCCGGCCTGCAGACCTTAGTTTGAAGACCCCTGCACTAGGACCTAACCTTTATCTTCCACTGACAGATGCAAAGAAGTAATTCAGCTTCTCCAGAATCTCCTTATCCTTCTTTAGTACACCTTTGACTCCCTATTCATCCAAGGGCCCAACAATTCCCCTATATTTCAGTTACTAAAGTATTTATACAGCTTCTTGTTGTTTTCTTTTTTAGCATCCCTTACTGTCTTGATTGCATTTGTTTTGCAAAAGATTGTGTTCCATTTTGTTCTCTTCATTTGGACGACTTCAAATTTTTGAAGGAAGCCTTCTGGCCTCTAATAGAGCTTTTGACTCTGCTCATTAAGGAATAGGAATAGGAATAGGAATAATTTATTATTGGCCAAGTACATTTTCCAACATACTTGGAATTTGTTTCGGCTACATTGCAATGTAAACATACAGACACTGTTCCTCTCACAATACAAAGAAGTAAAGAAACCCCACCCATATTTTACCTCCCCTTAAGCTATACAACTACGAATTTAACAATTTAATGGCACAAGGGAAAAAACTATTCTTGTGCCTGGCCGATTTTGTATATGAAGTCCTGTAGCGACGTCCAGATGGAAGTAAATCAAGCAGATGATGACCGGGATGTAAAGGATCTGCTACAATTCTCTCTGCTCTCTTCCTTACTCGGGTAGCATAAATTGTCTCTATTGAAGGCAAGCTAACACCAATTACCCTTTCTGCAATTCTTACAGCTCGTTGGAGCTTTTTCTTGTCTCTCTTAGAGGCTGTACCGTACCAAGCTGTTATAGAATTACAGAGAACAGTTTCAATGATGCCTCTGTAGAATTGAATCAACACTTCCTGGGACAATTTAAATTTCCTTAGTTGACGCAGGAAATACAGCCTCTGGTGGACCTTTTTAATAATACTATTGATGTTGCTTGACCAATTTAAGTTATAAGAAATTATGGAGCCCAGGAACTTAAAGGACTCTACTATTACAACCATGTTACCAAGAATGGAAAGTGGTGGCACACTTAACCACACTAC
Organism: Lacerta agilis; assembly: GCF_009819535.1. NCBI lineage: Eukaryota > Metazoa > Chordata > Lepidosauria > Squamata > Lacertidae > Lacerta > Lacerta agilis. The sequence continues at coordinate 59,748,918 of NC_046318.1, read as the reverse complement.
TATCCTCTTGGCCCTTATAGTATGTTTCCTGAGCTACAGTATACACTGCAGTTGAGCTTCTAATGTTGTGTTTTTTAACAACTCCCAAGCATTTTAGTATCTTTGGCTTTCAATTTCCTTTTTATCAATCCCTTCATTTTGGGGAAGTTTCCTGTTTTGAAGTAAAATGTGACTGTGTTAGATTTTTCTTGGCAATTGGCCATGTACATGTATATTTAACTAAACAGCACTATGGTCACCACTCTCAATTGGTTCAACAATACTTACATCTCACACTAGATCCTGGGCACCACTCAAGGTTAAATCCAAGGTCACCACCACTCTGATCAATTGCATGACCAACTGTTCTAGGGCACAGTGATTTAGTGTACAGGCAGCCCACTGTTTATGTGGGGTTACATTCCAAGGCACCATGCGCAACAGTGAAATCAGTTATAACTGAAGCCCACTGAAAAAGCCTGCAAACACCACGCTCCACCCCACCATTTTAGTGATGTTTCAGTAATGTCTTTATGATGTTTCTGGATTCTGCGCAATATGCATTCATGCACATTACAGAATTTGCAGAAACGGGGCTGCCTCTATATAGAAATTTTACCTCTTGGTCATGACTGGAACACATATAGAGCCCGTCTATGTATGGGTAATTGATGTCAAACATCTGAATCCATAGGATGCTTCCTTGATTTTATTCTTCATATCAAGATATCCTGAAGCATTTTGATCAGGGGCCTGATAGTAGCTTGTTGGACTTAATGTCCTCTTTGATGTCCAGAGTGACACCACCTCCAGTATGTCATTCCCTGTCCTTTTTACACAGTTTATATTCAACCAGAGATAACCATGTCCCACTGCTGCTATGTCTTATCCACTTAAATTTTCATCAGCTTTCTCAGCTTCATTCCAGAATGGAGGATCAGTTCCAAATAGGACCCTCCTCAGCTCAATCCTATGCATGTTTACTCAAAGTAACACCAATTTAATTCAATGGTCCTTCCCTCCAGGTAAGTGTATACAGAACTACATCCAAGCAATATCCCAATTGTTTTTTGAGCCATTCCAATGCTGGTGCTACTAACATAGTCAGCAGTATATCTAAATCATCTTTCTCAACATATTACTTTAGATAGGCTAGTAATATTTTCTTTGGATCACAATGATCTGTTATCCTGTGATTTTTTTTTAACCAAGATTACACTCCAGATTTTTGAATAACCAAACATAACCAAATAAATTCATGAGTTAAATTCAAGCTAATTATGAGTTATGAAATTGACTTAACTATCCTTGTTTGTTTTAAGCCATGAACCCTGTTTTATATGCAACACTAAGCCATTGACAGCACAACTGAACAGAGCAGAAGTCTTCCTCCTAGCCGTACCACAGAAGGAAGGTGGAGCATGTGAGCCCTATACTTCATGCGATCTTTTGGAGGCTCATCCACAGAGCACTAAACCATTATTACATGTGAACCAGGCAGCTAACCAATTCAAATTTAAGAAGCAGCAGCAGTAGTGGAATGGAGTGGCACTGCTTACCTGACTTCCTAACACAAAGTAAGGAGCAGGAAGGTGGGCATGATGTGGATGCAGCAGCCAAGTTAATTTGCCTCACCTTCACTGTGCCCACTGCCTCATCCCTCCTGTTGGTTCTCAGAAGCAACCTCCACACTGGAAAGCCAGGTAAGCTAAACTGTCCCACTCCACCAGCTGCTACTAGTTAAGAATAGTGGAGTTTAACTTGCAAGGTTTCATTTTAACCAATTTATTTTAACAGAAATTCTTAATAAATGACTTTTAAAACCCAAGTATATCAAACATTGATTTTTATCCACCATGCTATAAGACGAACTCACAGGACACACCACATTATCTTACTCACAGTTTCCACTTCTCCATTACACCTAAACAGCAATAACATGAGAACTCACTTAACCACTAACTCAGGGATGGATGGTACCTTTTTCAGGCAGATGGCCTCACTCCCTTCTGGGCAACCTTCTGGGAGCCACATGCAAAAGTGAGCAGAGCAGTGAACATTTCACCTTTGTATGATAGGATTATTTCCATGCACATTTACATACCCCTCTCTAATCTCTATCCAGGCAAGCAAGAGTCATTATCAGAGGCAAAGGACACATTTCAGCAAGGCAAAAACACTCAAATATAAAGCAATATGGTAAAGCAATACCAGTGAGATGTGGGGAGAGGGGGTGTGGCCTGCAAAAAGTCTGGAAGGCAATGTTTGGCCTGAGCCTGAGGTTGCCTAGCCCTGTTCTAACTGTCCCCTACCTGTGTACACACTCAGCACTTTCTCATTTTTTAAGCAGAAACTCTAAGATTAACACTTTAACCACTTTATTTAGAGGATCATCTTAAGCACCAAGTTTATGCTGTTACTCAAGTGAAGAAAGGGGCTACAAATCCCACTGGTCTGAGCATACTCAAATCTCTTTTATTTAAATCAATGTGACTTACAATCTGCTCCTATGCATGCTATGGAAGTAAATCAAATTATGCTTAATACTTCAAAGTATGCATAATACTGCAATCTTAGGTGCTTAACTTTGCCTAGACCATGCCTAAAAGGAATATTACATTAGTTACACACATAGTAGAACATGGCTAGAGAAACCTCTGGGCCATTTTGGCTAAGCCATGCTCACCTGCCAATCACATGATGTCCTATATGATGTCAGGTGTGAGCTGATAAAAAGGTAGATGGGCCAAAATAAGTTTTTAAGCCCAATCAATCATTAGCACATCTGGCATCTGAAGCATACCTGCCTTTTCAAAGTGTCATGTCACCCAATGTCATTATGAAGTCAGGTGATTGGCAGAGGACAGCCCCATCCACCCGTTGAATTTGGCCTGGGGGGGGGCAGGGTTAGAAGACATAAGGATTCAGATCCAGTTCCCTATTGCAGAACATTGGTCTTCAGTTCCTTGTGTTGTAACCCAAAAGTGTTGTAATCCAAAAATAATCATGCCACCACCATTTATTTTTAGGGCTTAGATTTAACAGAAAAAGCAGATATGAAGAAACCAAATGTAAAGGAACTCCATTAGTCACGTGGAAGAAGGCATTGACACAGCTACAGCATGTTTCTACTTCATCTTTTAGTGTGTATATTTTCCCAACAAATCAATGCTATATATTAAAAATCCAAAATTTAAAGTAGCAGTAAAACCAATTAACACGAAAATAACAGCTATGGATAAAACCCCAAAATCATCCAAATGCTGACCAAATTAAAAAAACAACAACTAAGGGTTTCCCTGAAGATCAGCAGAGATGGAGCCATATGAATTCCCTCAGAGACGGCATTTCAGAAATATGGGGTTTGTACTCAACAACCTGACCATTTTTATCAGTGGACCACAGAGAAGGACCTTGGATGTAAATCTCGGGTTTCTAGCAGGAACTTATTAATGTAGGCAGTCCTTCTGACAGCCTAGACCCAAAGTCTTTACTATTTTAAACATCATCACCTTAAATTGGGCCCAGAAGTGAACAGGCAGGTAATGTAACTGGCGCTGTAATAAGATAAGAATGCTTGACTCCTAGAAGTGTTCTTGCTACCACATATGTGCTGCAGTAATTGAAACTACTGTATCATCTTTAAGAGAAGCTCCATGCAGAGTGCATTCAAGTAATCCAGCCTGAATGTAACCAACACAAATGTCACTGAGGCAATATCTGCCTCCTCTGGATAAGACAAAACAGCTCAAACTAGTTGAAACACATGGGCCACCAATGTTACATGTGCCTCCATAGATAGCACAAAGTCCAGGAGCACTCCCAAAATGTTCACTTGGCCCCTTAGGGGGAATACAATGCCAATTGGATGTGCAGTTTTGTCCTGTTGTTTAATCTCATCTACCCAAACACTGCCCTCAGATATCTGTTCAGGGTTTCCTTAGGATAAGAATGTGGAAAAGAGAGATGGAGTGCATGACCTCACTAGTAGTTTCATGTACAGTGGTACTTCAGGTTACATACGCTTCAGGTTACATATGCTTCAGGTTACAAACTCCGCTAACCTAGAAATAACGCTTCAGGTTAAGAACTTTGCTTCAGGATAAGAACAAAAATCGTGCTCTGGTGGTGCAGCAGCAGCAGGAGGCCCCATTAGCTAAAGTGGTGCTTCAGGTTAAGAACAGTTTCAGGTTAAGAACGGACCTCCAGAACGAATTAAGTACGTAACCAGAGGTACCACTTTATATTAAAAAGTATGGGAAATAAAAAAGGACCGTGAGGAATGTCAAAGGACAATAGGTGGAACGTAAGACCTCCAGCACCATCTTCTGAACTGTAACCCCCACGCAGGAACAGTGTCCTCAAGTGACATCTGAGATAGACAGCTCAAAAGTATACTATGGTCAATCATATAAAAAGCCACTGAGAGGTCCAGAACCAAGGAGATTGTGCTCCCCCCATGCCCATTCTCCAGCACAAGTGATTCACAGAGGAATGTTCTGTCCTGAACACAGACATGTAATCCCTGACCCAAATACTCTATTCTTCCACCCCAACAGAGTTGCTTCCTTTTTATTTACTCCATAATTTTCCTGGGTGTTTAAAGAAGCATTTTCCTGATCTTTCCATGCAGCTCCTGAGCAAGTGGAAGGGGATTATTTTATTTGAGAAAAAAAGATTGATGTTCTCCCTCACCTCTTCTTTTTGATTATATGGTTTGGAGAAATTAAGTTTTTTCACCAGCTGTTTGGGGAAAAAATAGCAAGCTTCTGCCAAACCTATGCATGGGTGGGGGGCGTACTAAAATTGGGGGTAAATTAGTATTCAGAACAGTGCTGTATTAGTTTGTATATACTGTACTGTACTTGAGATCAACTAATCAAATCCAATGAGGCTTACTTCTGGGTAGACCTGAACAGGCCTGCAAATTTTAACATTAGTGAAAATTGAAGCAGGGCAGTTTTTATTCTGGATCACTCAATCTAGAACACTTTTGTCTCTAGCATTTCCAAAGGAATGTTGCAGGAAATAAAAAGGTTTCCCATCATGTGCTAAACCATGGTTTAGAATGACATGGACAAAAAGAAGCAAACCTTGAGCTCCCACTCCCCTTCTTCCATTTGCTCCTCCTACACAGATGGAATAGAAATACTATGGGAACTTATTTCCCGTTTCCTATAAACATGATTTCTTATTTTGCCTGAACTGGAAATAATTATTTTTATTTAAACTGACCACTGTTGGTATTAAACTATGATCTACCATTTAGACAAAATGTAAAGTTATAGTTAAAGGAAACCAAAAGTAAAAGCTTCCAAAATTCTCCGGACCATGTGGGTGGAAAATAGGGGAGCATTCAAGTCTGAGGTTCACTGTGGCTCATGTTTTGAGCAAAACCTTTGTTTAGTGTGATGTGTGAATATGTCCTAGAAAGTCCAAATACAGTAAAAAAATGATTCCATATTGAAGGTTGGGGTTAAAGATGGGTGCTGAATCTGAAGAAAGCTACTGATGTAGAACACCTGCATGTCAAAAAAGCAACATCTGAACATGTACAGTATTTAGGTCTCAAGCCATGGTCTAAGGCACATAGTGCAGCAACTATACTAAAAACATGTCTGAGTATGGCTGGTGTCTCATGAATACCCTGGAAACGCTTGAGTTCGTAATAGAAAAACAGGATATAACAAACTTAGTTGGTCTCTAAGGTGCTACTGGAAGGAATTTTTTTATTTTTTATTTTGATTCAACTACGGCAGACCAACACGGCTACCTACCTATAACTAGGATATATCTTTGATTCATACTAGAAACTTAAAAAATAAAATACTCAACAGTACACATTCAGCCATGTAGATTTACAATAACACAGAACTTAAGCACTAATTGTAATAACTTGTAGAGTTGTTAACATTTTGGGAGAGTTCAGCTGCATGACTTAGAGCAGACACTGTCACATCACCTCAACACTGAAGTATTGTAAGCCTCTATTATGCAGGACCTTCCTTGTTCTGATCGAGTTTCTGAAGAGTCCCATTACCGTCCTATTGCATAACACTATCTTTTTTATTATTAGCATTCGTTAAGGCTACATCATATGCTCACTTACTTGGAAGCAAGTCACATCAGATTCAGTGCGACTTAACTTTCAACCAAGCATGCACAGAATCCAGCTACAAACAATATTATTTCAGATACGTGGTGGAATATGCGGTATTCTGGTAGGAAGGTATGATCAACCGTCACAGGCCTTCCATCCCCTTTGCAGCATTAGAGAAAAGCAATGTTGTGCAGTATTTTGAGCAAAAGGAGGGAGAGTGATAAGAGGAAGCTGGTTTGGGGGGAGGGAGGGAAAGGGGGGGGAGAGAGAGAATGACAGGCTGCAGAGTCACAGTAGGTCATCCCAAAGTGAGAGTACCTCTTCCTTCTTCCTCTACCCCCTTTCCAAGAACGAAGGTAAACAGCAATCAAAATGTAACTAATATTCTCCTCCCACTTTGGATCGAGAGACAGGGGGCCGCCCTGCCGGGACTGCTTCCCAGGGCGCTGACGGCTCTGCCAATCCACTCAGCGCTGCTAACAGGGTTCAAGGCTCAAGCTGGCCCATCTCCCACGGCCTGCCTTACCCCGCCCCTGCCGTCAGTTAAAGGTCCATGAAATGAATAAACAAGGTGACACCAGGGCAAGAGTGGCAAAAGGGTTGGAAGGGGGAGGCAGGCAAAGCAAGCAGACATGGGGCACCCTCCCCCCCCCCAACCAGCAGGAGGGCCCGGCAGAGAGAGAGAGAAAAGGGGTGGGTGCGACGGGGGGGGGGAAGAGACTCGCAGTTTCGCACCCTTTCCTCCCACCCACTGAAGCGAGGCCCCCCTCCCCCAAAGGGGGCGAGAAATGCGCCCCCAACTCGCAGGGCCCCCACGACGCTTCTCTCCCTCGCGAGTCTCCGTCAGGCCACCACCGCCAGGAACCGACCGAGAAGAGCTGGCGTTGGCTGCGCAGCCTGTTTATTTGTCAGCCAGTCAGTCAGTCCAGTCAAGCTGGCTGCTTTTCGGTGCCTGCCTTACCGTAGCTCTGAGCCCAGCTGCGTTGTGGTGCCGCCGCCGCCGCCGCCTCGCTGTGGCGGAGGGTTGTCCTTCCCCCTCTCCACGCCAGCCGCCGCCGCCGCCTCAGCCCTCGGCACCGCTCCCAAACGCCGCTGCCACCAACGCCGCTGCCGCCACAGCGCAACAAAATGATGCCATCTCACAGCAGCGGCATTGGAGGCTCTCCTCCTCCTGCTCACAGAAAAGAAACAGAGAGAGAGAGAGAGATCGCGCGCGCCCGCGCGCCCCGTCTCCCGCCTGCCACTGGCGGCGCGCGCCCCAACCGTCGAGGTGGAGAGGGAGGGAGGGAGGAGGATCCGGCGCGAGGCAACCCAAACGCGACTGAAGCGTCGAAACGAGAAGGGGGCGGGGCGGGGTGCCCTGCGCACGCGCACACATCGCGCTTCAAGCCCTACTACGCAAAGGAGCTGAGGAGATGGAACTTGTCGGAGCAAAGAGCAGCAGTTTGATTTACAGTAGTACCGCTCTCCGCCGGCGAGCGGAGGTCCCGGCCTGAACCACTGGCTGAGAAACGTAAGGGGGTGGGATTACTGAGGAAGAAAGTCTTAAAAGAGGCGCGCCGTTAGCCCGGGCTGAACCAAGTGGGAGAGTAAACGAGGGAGCATTAACTGGAAAAGCTGGGCGAGTGGGGTTTTTTTTTTTAGAGTTGCTCAAGAGGACACGACTGAGTTTATTTAGAAAAATAAAAAACAAAATGTTATTATATTTATGCAGTTTTGTGCATATATATATATAAGCTTCTAGGGCATAGCTGTCAACCGTCCCTGCTGTTCCCCACTGCTATAATAAGGGAATTTCCCCCAAAAAAGGGAAATGCTGACAGCTATGTTCTAGGGCTCGATAGGAAGAGATAAGCCTGTTCAACAAGCCTCTCTGTTTCATGAATAGAGTAACCTGAGCAAGTTTGTGGCCTGTCAGCCGATGAGGCAAAACTGATGGAAGGTCAAGGGTTTCAACCCCAAGGCTACCCCCAAGACATTTTGGCACCTGAGGCAAGCCACAAAATGGTGCCACTTCCTCCCCACTAAGGAAAAAGGGGTAGAAGGGAAGATCTGCAGCAGAAACAAGGGGGTTGTAAATATATACAGCAGCATTGTGGGTCCTGCCTCCTGAGGCAGTTGCCACACCTTCTTCCCTAATGGGTGGGCCAGCCTTGTTCATGCCTATGTTCACTTACCTGTGAGCAGGGCCGTCTTAAGCATATCCTGCGCCATGGTGCAAAGATTCCTCCAGCACCCCACCCCCCATTTCCCAGAATTGTCTACTTTTTCCCAAGCCTTTGCGGGGTTCACTCTCCTCCTACAGGGGCTTGGGAAGGAAGATGCACGCCCGCCAGCCATATAGTTGGTGGGGTGCAGGTTCCATCCTAAGCCTCTGCGGGGATCACTCTCCTCCCACAGAGGCTTGGGAGGCAAGCTGCATGCCCGCCAGCCATATGGTTGACTGGGCGCAGCTGGCAGGCGTTCAGGAGGGAAAGGGGAGGCCACCGGCAAAGCCGCACAGCTCCCCCACTCGCTGTGGTGCCTCTGAGAGGCCAGTGCCCTGGCGCAACGTGCCAGTAAACCCAATGGGAAAGACGGCTCTCTGCCTGGGAGTGAGCCCCAATGAACACAATGGGACCACTTCTGAAGAAAACATGCATAACATGAGGGAAGGCAAAATCAGTTTTAATTGTATAGCATATCAAGTCTGCAATGTTAAATATACTAAGACATTATCCAACTTGGGGTGTGCACAAGGCCTGCCCCAAGACAATTTGCTGCCCGAGGCAGGAATTGGCTGGAAGGGCAGCTGGATCTTACTTCAGCACTGGCAAAGGGACAGTGACTTCCATCACACCTGAGAGCAGCAGTCTGGCTTAGCGGGCATGGTGTATGACTCATAGAGGGTTGTCATATTTCAAAAGGTTAAGTTCTCTGAAAAGTAGTTTTCAACATATATATGTACACACACACACTGTGTGTGTGTGTGTGTGTGTGTGTGTGTGTGAAGCATAAGAAAATGGCATGGAGAAACTTCCTGTCCTCAGACATTTTTCAGAGGGCAGAAATTTATATGTCAACCTTAGCCCAACTTTTTTAAGTTAAGAGAAATTACATAAGGCACACACAAGAATCATATTCCAGTGATGGTGTGACTTGCAGCAATTGCATATCCTAGCATGCAGTACTTCAAGTTAGCATTATGCTGGAAGGAAATGTAATATGCTTCATGCAAGACTCTTACTTTTTAAATTGACCTCTAGGTTCTAGAAAGGTTATATGCCAAGCCATAAATCAAAACATATTTAATATCTCCGCAAAGTTTTTTCATCCAAGTGGATTCGAATACTGAAAAGAACGCAAGCGAGCAAGGTACTGAAAGTAGAATAGTGTCCATTCAATACATCACTTTTAGGGAAGGCAATTTTGAACTTTTTAAATACAGTACAAGCTATTTTTTAATGTGTGAGAGAATAACATTCTGTACTCTTCAAAAGCTTGGAAGGTTTTGCCACAGCACTTCTCTTTTAACAGATTAAGCATTTACAAGGATTAACATGAAATGCCACTGCTTTTGAAATAGGTAGTTATTAAGCAACTGTTTGAGGTATAAACAACCAAGAGCCCAATTCAAATTCTCACTCAGCCATGAAGCCCACAGGGGTGAATTTGGGCCAGGGATGGGTGAGCTTGGGCCAGTCAGCCTAACCTATCTCACAGGACAGTTGTGCAGATAAAATGGAGAAGGGGAGAATGGCATATGCCATTGCCTTGTAAGTAAGGCGGGATATAAATATAGTAAATAAATAAGACAAGGTAACAGTTGTCTTGCAGTATAATTTTTGTGGACTGCACTTCACTTCATCACAGGCATGGTAGCCTCTTCAGCGGCTAGGGGCATGTGTATGTATGCATATACCCAAAAGAAAAGAAGAAAAGTTAGCATTAGTAGTAGTAATACCCTACAAGTTTCAGATAAGCCACTACTACTCTTTTCATTTCATGATCTTTAGACCCCACTGTTTATACTAGAGTAGGGCTACAAGATATATCAGTTGGATGAAACAGTTAAAAAGGTGCCTCTGATTAAAATATTTCTTGAACTAGATTTCCAGAGAGGCAGCCTGCTATTTTGTTGCAGCAAAAACAACGAAGAGATTTGTGACACTTAAAAGATATAACACATTTATTATGGCATAATTGCAGTTCATGTAATCTGATAAGGCAGATTAAGGCCCTTTCATTTTCTTAGAATCATGGATCACCTGATCCATGCTTAAAGCAAACCAACCAAAACTATGTCAGGCATGTTAACAAATGCATTTGTTTAAACTACATTTTTCCAATTAATGTGAAAAGAGAAATGATTGAAAAGCACCTAGTCATGTTGTACACATGCTCAGCCTTTTGACCAATTAATCTTCAAACAGCATAAGAAATATTAAAACAGCATCAAGATAAAATGCAAATAATTAAAGCAAGCTGGTATTTTTTTTAAAGGAGAAAGAAAACAAAAACAAGAGCAGCACAATAAGTGGCATGCATTTATGGTTTTAAATTGATTGTATACACTGTCCCAAAGGCTAAACAGTATTCAAATTAGTGTTCTGTTTTCCTTGCACATTGTGGTCCTGATCCATATCTAATAATATTTTGATGCATGTGTGATTATACTCCTATGGGATGCGCATACTTGGGCACATCAGTCTAGTTCAATAGAACTAGATGACCATCCTTATGCACATCTGTATCAGCTGCACATACAGCCCTACCATGGTGGAGTAGGACTAAATAAGAGTAAATTACTGCCATATTCCCAAGTTTACCTTAATTAACATGCAAAGAGCTGTGGTTTCATTTAGCAACTCTGCTCTTCCATGCTGATCTAGTTTCTGTTTACTGTCTCTTGTTTAGGAAACAGCAATAAATACTTACCTGCTTTGTAAGCAACTAGATCAACATGTCTACCCATAGCTGTGGCTTGACACTGTTGCAATTTGCAGATTTGCCTTTTCCATCATGCCCACAAATATTCTTTCTGTTTCTGCCACAACCAACCACTACCACTTCTTTGTTCTTTTGGCAGAAGACCCAGCCTGGAGAAGAAAATTCTGGTGAGCTCAACAGCTTTCTCACTACATTATATCATGGGCACCTACACAACACCTAAAAAGAGGAAGCAGATTTGCACAAAATGTGCCAATGCTAATGTATAGATATAAAATTTGAAAGAATCTCTATAATTTAAATGCATCTCACCATCATGGGAAAAACTGACCTAGTAGTGCCTGGGACTGCTCAGTCTGCTGTCCTGTTGCCGACTGCTAAGGGGCAACTTCAAAGCCCCTGCTTGCCCTTGGTTCTTAATTTTTAAACCAGGATTAGACCAGACAGTCCTTCGTAGAGGCCAGTCCTCTGTACAGTGCCCCTGCTTCTTTATGGTGTTTTCCAGTTGGTCCTCATGCTATGCTAGTGTTGCCTTTGGGTCCCCACTCCTGCCCCCATAAACCAACATAGTTACCTTCAACTTCTAGCTTTGTAAGGTGAACAAGAAGAAAGATCAATGGATAAAAGCTTAAGATTCTCACATGACAGAGAGGTAGATCAGCCCTGGTATTTCCAGTCCTCTCCTGCTACAGAATTACTGTTGTTACTTCTCTTTACCTTGTCATTCTTTCTCTGCCCGGCATCAGATTTACATAGAAATAAGATCCTGTTTTGTCCAAAAGTATTTCCTAGAAAATAAATGCCTTAATAAATGCCTCTTAGAGATGTTTTTGATTCTATTGGCCATAGTAAAATTATCTCATTGCTCTACCCTGAATTGGCCATTGTTTGCTTATACTACAACAGAACAGCAGAACAGAATGAGAGCTCAGTTATCCTGAGTCAAATATTTCGCCTCTCCCTTTCCACACAGCTCCAGCACGAAGTTGTTGTGTATACAGAATTTTGCCTTGTGAACTGATTTGCCCATAAGGTGAGGCATAAATGCAAACAATAATGATTAATAATGCTATTCAGAGGGTACATAACTGGAAGATCATATAACACCGATCCTGGCACAATTGTGTGGTTATGCTATTGTGGGGTTTTGGTAAGAGTATTCAACTATTTAGCCATGAAACATAACAAGTGACTTTGGGCTATTCACTGTCTCTCAGATGTACATAGAAGACTTGAACCTGGGGCTAATTCAGAGTCAGGGCAAATAATGGAACACTGGTGCAATATGCTTTCAGCAACCTACCCCTTACAAAAGGGAGACTACCGGTATGTGCCTCTGAATATTCTCCTCTGAGTCCTCTGAGGCTATTAACTAGTATCCCAACATTTGCAAGCCCTCAAGTAATTCTGATTTCATAATGTATTCTAATGGCACAAATTCCAGCATGGGGCAACTGGCAGCATCACAAAAAGCCTGGATAGCTCAGTTGATTAGAGCATAGTGCTGATAATGCCGAGGTTGCAGGTTTGATCCCCATATGGGACAGCTGCATTGCAGGGGGTTGGACTAAAATCAAAATCAAATCAAATCAAATCAAATACCTTTATTGGCATCACAATATAAAACATTTCAGGTCACTGGGATAATTAAAAGGACAAGGGTGAAGCTGTCGAGGGTCATCAGGTCACACTGTGATTGTGTGCAGTTAGATATTCTGCTTCGCCCTGTCCCCTGAAAGGATGGTTCGTTGGAAACCCTTTCGGGTAAAATTGTGGCTAAAAAGGAAGCTACTAAAACAGTGGTATCCTTGTCCCAATCTGCCAGGAGAAACCTCAATTTGACTTCTTGTCGGAGTTATAGGCCGGAGGTCCAACATTTTGCTCAGCATCAGTTGACGAGGTCTACTGTGTAGAGAGCAATCTAAGAGAATGTGGTCCATTGAATCAGGTACTACTTGGTTGCAGGCACACAGACAGGCTTGATATGGGGTATGTGAGAATCTAGATATTTGCCACAGGTTCTGTAGGGTGTTGTAATACCTAAGGCCTCCAGAAAACAGGATCTCAGAGTATGAGGTAACAAGCGCTGTCTTTCGTGGTCGTAGAGCCGCTGCTTGATTATTTGGAATACGTAACTTTCGTCACATTGGACTAGATGATCCACAGGGTTCCTTCCAACTCTACAATTCTATGATTTACAATTTTTTATTGCATCAAACAAAGATTCATCTTTGCTCTAACATTACAAACTGGGAACTGGGAAAGGAGAATCCATACTAAATAGATCAATGGTGGTTTTTTAAGTCTAGTCTGACTTATGGTTGAAACAAAATGAATGCAATTGGCAACTCTTTAGAGAAACAGTGGAAATCCAGTCAGCATGTACATCTGATCAGAGCCTAGTAAAACTCAAAATCAGTTCCTCTTTACTGTATGTTAGAAATACCTATTATGGAGAAAGTGCCATTCAGAAGATTGCAAAACGTCTTGTGCAACTGAAGTGTTATGCACGTACACCATGACAAAGTTAAGTACTCTTAGGTCCATTGATTTCAATGGAAAACAGTTATGCATACCCTTAACTATCCCAATGGAAATCAATGAAATGCAAAAGTGCTCAATTTTGGCTACACCATGAGCTGAGCACTGATTTCTCAATGGTCTATCATGTTACTGAGGATGTTCAGATTTCAGCCCAGTCTTAAGATTTTTAAAAGGTTAGATTTATGGCCAAGTGCCTCCCTGGGCATTCAGCCATATTACCCCTGCCTACAATAACCAATAAATCATAGACAAATGTAGCTACAGCAGTAATGTTCTTTTATAGAACATTATGATCAGCAGTATCACTCACAGATTTGAGTGATCTAGCTGTCATATAGAATGCTTTAAAAGTTTCATAGTTTTAATTTTAATACAAACATGTAAAATATACATAGTAAATTTATAGCAAAAGAAAATCTTTGAAACAGTGCCATAGGCATGTTTTGATCCCAATGTAATTGTTCCACAAACTTCGGTAAGCCTCTGTGGCTACTTTTCAACATTGTCTTTTCAGTTTTAACCTTATGTAAAATTTCATCTCTGCTGCAGATTTTAACTTTCCATTATCCAACTTCAAGACATACATTGGCCTGATCAGGCTATTATTATTACAAGGCATTTCTGTCCATGAGTGTTTCCATATAGGAAGCTACTGTCTTCACACATCTGTTCTATACTATTGCAACAACTGTGATATGTAGTAGATGAATCTTGTCTCCACCCCTACTCTGCGTTTTTCCTTTCTTTTCCCCACCCCTCTTACTGGGATTCTTTCACCAGGTCTCAGCTAGTCCCACTTTCCTAGTACCTCCCATTTCCTTCTCTCCCTGTCTTTCCTTACCAACCCCCGGACTGACAAATCACATTTCAGCCTTAGTTATGCCATTTTGTCATGGCCCATATATTAAATTACTTGTGGCAGGCAGTGTCATAGAATCAATGGTGTTTCTAGGGCTAGCTGGCATGTGACTCTTAGAGCATAGCTGTCAAGTTTTGGATTTGAAAATAAGGGATCAGCAGCCTCACCTATCCCGGGGACAGTCACATGGCAGTGGTGGGTGGAGCCAGAAGCAAAAGTGGGCGGCACTGGTGTGAATGCGCGCAGTAGGCTTACTGTACAATAGTCGGCTATTGACAGGATGCGAGGTATTGTCCCTTGAGCAGAAATGGCACTTTTGAGTTCATCTACAACGCTTGAGAGGGGTCGACCACAACAAAAGCCTGAAACTCCACCAGCCAATAACACCCCGCTACACGTCCTCCCCCAGGGAAAACAAAACAAAACAGCAACCTGGCAAGCCAGCTGGAGTCCCCATCCCCACGCCCAAAGACAGCTCCAAAGAAAAGTTGCACATGGAATCTTTACTTCTTCTTCCCTTGCCTGGGACAGTTGGTTGGGAAGACCCCTCTCGCGCTCCACGTGCAACACAAAGGCAAAGCGGGGGGAGATGGAGAGAGGCTAGGATTTGCATGCTGCCAGTGCTGCCGCTATGGAGAGCAGCCGCCCGTTTTCAAAGGCAGCCAGGCTCCGCCCCCCAGCTAACCCTATTGTCTAGCTGAGGGGCTCGGCGGCAGCTGATAGGGGCTGGTGCAGGGGGCCAAATACGCCCCCCTGTAAGCGCGGGAAATGGCTCCCGCTTGCTTTGAGGCTGCAAGGAGGCGAGGTCTTTCCAGTCCCTGGCCAGCAGGGGGAGGGAGAGGAGCTGCTTCCTTTGAAAAAACAGGAAATTAAAGGGATATAAAAAATAAGGGATGGCAGCGGGAAACTGCTTGAAATAAGGGAGATTCCTGGGGAAAACGGGATACTTGACAGCACTGCCTTAGAAGGCCAGCCCCAATGAACTCCAATACCAGTATCAAAGAGGTTCACCACCCCTGGGCTAGAGCAAACTGGGTCCCAGTGAACGATTCAGTAAATGTGCTGGCCAATCGGTGGGTTGGGGAGCACAACTGTGTGTGTTGGCTTTAAAAGATGAAACTTTCCAGCAGATGCTGGCTCACATGGCCACACACACAAAAACCCCTTGAGATTATCGTGGTTTGCACATGTAGTTCTAGTTTTCTAACATGGGCCCCTTGGGAGGGTGGAGACATCATTATCTATCCTTCAGAAGACATCCCTGAGTTCTGCTGTATAGAGCAGCAGCTCTCTGTAAAAATAGGGACAGTTTGAAACTGTACATCTCAATTTGTTGAGGCTGTCGTTATAACTGCACCTTTCAGCTGCTCATTCTAAGAGTGTCAGTTCTCTAATAAGCTATTCCTCAGCAGGACTCCTTGTCTCTGCTTGAATCTGTGTCACTGTATGTCTGTTTGTATGGAGATTGGGAGGCTTGGGTCAGGAACTTGATGCTCTCTAACCTACAGTTTCAACTAGCAGATGCCAAATTGCAGCTGGCAATTTCTAACCACACATTAATCTGATGCCCCAGGTCAAATTTTCCTTTGGTCCTGATGATAAAATGTCCCCTTTGTTTGCCCTCTCTTTGCTGCTATTATGATGAAAGACCTGTATGGAGAGGGAATAAAGGAACCAACACAGTCACATCTGCACCATACATTTAAAGCACACGGCTTCCCTCCCACAAAGAATCCTGGGAAACCTCACGGAGCAATAATTTTCCAGCACCCTTAACAAACTACAGCTCCCAGGATTCATTGGGAGAAGCCAGGTGCTTTAAATGTTTAGTGTGGATGTAGCCCAGGAGTTTCCGCTCAAAAACCCTTGTTTTCATTCAGTACTTGTTTCTCTGTAGTCTTTTTAAGTGCTAGCAAGATGCCAATTAAGTGGTAGGATGTACATTTAAAATTGAATTGGGGTAGACAGGACTTTTCTTAATATGCACAGGAGGGGAGAAGTGTAAACTTGCATCCACAACATATAGCTTGTACCAAAATTGTCCAAGGCAGTAGCTGTGCTAATCAAATGTTTTAATTTGTATATAAATAGGGACGGTGGCAGCTTGCCACTCAGAACTTCTAATTTTCAAGCATACAGAATAGCAGAATAAACTAAAGGGGATTTGTTGCCTGTGGATGTCACAGTAAGTAGCCTTTAATAGAGCACTGAGAGAGGCTTTTCCTTACTGCTTCTGGAAAGTAGGATGTCATGGTCTTAGGATTTTCTTCCAGGTAAAGGGGTCACAGGTTGCTCAAGCAATGTCTAGTACCCTCTCCCTCTCAGCTTTCTAATGATAAGTGCTGCCAGCAGAAGGAGAAGAAATGAAAACACAGACTCACAGATATCTGGAATACAGTCATACCTCTGGTTGCGTTCGCTCCGGGTTGCATTCATCACGGGATACAAATGCGCCAAACCTGGAACGGATTTGGCGCCAAACCTCCGGAACGGATCCCATTTGCAACCAGAGGTACCACTGTATTGTTTCAGTGGTATAAATCTCTCGTACCTAAGAAAACCCCAAACCCCATTGAAATGTATGTTAAGGACATAAAAAGGGGCTCCTTGGATCAAAGGCCCATCTATTCCAGCATCCTTTTCTCATAGTGACCTACCACACGCCTGTGGGAAGCCTGCAGGCAGAACCTAAGTGAAATTCTAATATGTGCTTTAACATCCCCAAGCGTTCCTTGACATCTGCTTTATTTGCAAGAATAAAGCTTACATAAATGTAGTTGATAAAATGTTAGGATGCTTAAGTTTTTGCTTTGTAGACTGCAGTCCTATACACACTTACCTGGGAATAGGTCTTGTTGACCTCAGTGGGGCTCATTTCTAAGTAGACATGCATAGGCTTGTGCTGTCAGTAACTGTACAGATGGTCAAGATCTGGTTTTGCCTCTTCTGTGGCATCAAAAATACATTGATTCAAATTATGTCTCGCAAGATCAATCCCTTTCATCAATCAGCATCTTTTTTCTTTTTGGTTTTTGGCAAAATCCACTCACTTCAGTAGTTATTCGAAATGGAAGACAATTAGGGAACAAGAGGACTGCCACAAGCTAGGTTTCATGTTATGTTTTTAGAAGAAGGGTGTCTTCACTGATAATTACATTTGTTTTATTACACCGAAAAAGTACAGTACACCCAAAGAGGAAGTGTGCCGAGCCTGCAGATCAACAAAAAACAGGAGAAGGAAAATGCTGAAGTGTGGAATACTAAAATGACTAGTCATTTCCTGCTTTATGCAACCCCCACAATTTTCATGTGGGAAACATTATAGTCTTATCTATAGACGTGTGCTTGGAAAGTAGAAACCTGGAAGGTCAAAAGGTTACAAAATGGCTCAGTGTCTTGAACTCACGAGCATGTGCTCACAACTATGAATCCTTTTCACCAAATACAATTTTAGAGTTTTCCCAAAGATGTTTCAGTATTTGTCTTTGGAATATTACTACAAACTTTAGGAGGAGGAGGAGGAAATAGAGAGAAAGAGGGACAGAGAGAGTTTCAACTAATGGCGCTCTGCTGATAAAGCATTTGGGGCATGATCAAGATAAAGGTAAGCAATAACCAACAACGGCACAACCATAGCAACAACAATACATTTTATATATGCCAAATTGTTGTTGTTGTTGTTGTTGTTGTCATATATTAATGCAAAAATATGCTTATAAGCAGCTTACAGAATACTAAGAAGTTTCATCACAAATGATAAACATGCAAAATAAACACAATAAAACAATCCCATTAACACATTAAAATTTAAACATCCATAAAACATAAAAATACCCTTTAAGCCATCTTGATTTTAATATGGGAGAGCTAAGCACATACTTTTGTTCTTTTGTCAGGATCATGCCTAGTATTTTTGGAAATAGCTATTTAATTGGGATTTGACATACAACTCACTATTAAGTATACTAGAATCAGTACCCATCATGACTCAACCTGGGCGGTCACTTGCGTAGTGCACCTTCATGACCCACCAGATTTCAGTTACATGCAAATTATTTTCTTTTTAGCCTACTTTATGCTGCACTTTTACTCTTTTCTGCATGGTGCACCTTATTTTAAAAATTTCACATCCACTGATGTGCCAAGTCATTTAAGCTGCCTAACTGGGAACAAATTTAATAAGCAAACACCGCCTTTTCATTTACCCATCTAAATTCATTTAAATTCATGCACATTTTAAGTGGGTTCCTTTGCCTAAAAATAGCTGATAGTTGGTAAAAAGCAGGCCTGCTTTTCTGAAGTGGAGATGAAGTGACAGCCTCACCTGAAGAATGTGCTAAATGTGGGTATCGCTTAGAGATCTAATTTCATGATACCAAAACAAAACTTTGCCCCCAAGGCTTCGGGAACTTGAAAACAGTAGCCAGCATCTATTGATGATGAGCAGGTTCTTCCCTCCCTGACTGCACCTGGCTGGACTGATTGATTTGGCTTTCAGTGCCAAAAGGGAAAGAGGTCAGCTGCTTCAACAATGCTGTGTACAAAGTGTACTGTGTGCAGCTGTGTATACAAAACTGTGTGCAATTCTTTCTTTTTTGCAGGGGGGTCAGTTTCTAACCATGCAGTATCACAATGTTGCATTAAGACATTTCTTCCTATAGTGCATCTGCACTATAGCAGGGTCCTAAACAGATTAACCTAAAAGCAACTCCCAAATTTAAAAGAATATGAGGTGCAGTGTGTGTTGGCCTTCACCAATCTGGTACATTTTGGATGCTTTGGGCAAATAATAATATTTATTTATTTTTACCCCACCCATCAGACTGGGTTGCCCCAGCCACTCTGGGCCGCTTCCCAACATAATATACGGAAACACAACAACAATAATGCAACAGAACATCACACATTAAAAGCGCCCGGATTTAAGGTGGGTGGCACTGTGTGTTAAACCACACAACCTAGGGCTTGCCAATCAGAAGGTTGGCGGTTCGAATCCCGGCGACGGGGTGAGCTCCCGTTGCTTGGTCCCTGTTCCTGCCAACCTAGCAGTTTGAAAGCACGTCAAAGTGCAAGTAGATAGATAGGTACCGCTCCGGCAGGAAGGTAAATGGCATTTCTGTGTGCTGCTCTGGTTCTGTACATGCTGGCCACATGACCCAGAAGCTGTGCACTGGCTCCCACGGCCAGTAAAGCAAGATGAGCGCCGAAACCCCAGAATCATCCGCGACTGGACCTAATGGCCAGGGGTCCCTTTAGCTTTAGCTTTTATCGGATGTCTACGGAAGGTCATATAATTATTTATCTCTTTGACATCTGACAGGAGGGGGTTCCACAGGGTGGGTGTGACTGCTGAGAAGGTCCTCTGCCTGTAACTTCTTGTAATGAGGGAACTGCCGGAAGGCCCTTGGAGCTAGATCTCAATGTCCGGGCTGAACAACAGGGGTGGAGGTGCTCCTTCAGGTATACAGGGCTAAAGCCATTTAGGGCTTTAAATGGTAAAGCTGACACTTTGAATTGTGCTTGGAAACATACCGGTAGCCAATGTAGGCCTTTTAGAACTGATGTTACGTAGTTCTGGCAGTGGCTCTAAGTCATTAGTCTAGCAACCACATTCTGGATTAATTGTAATTGTTTCTGAGTCTCCTCCAAAGGTAGCCCCATGTAGAACGCATTGCAGTAGTCCAAGCGGGAGATAACTAGAGCATGTACCACTGGTGCAGCAGTGGCTATAGCAACAACAAATCACATTCGTTTTACATCCACACTGAGGATCATGGTTTGTTCTGCCCTCACAGACCACAGTCACTAACCATGTTTGTTGCTGGATTGCCAGTGTGTTGTGACATTGGGCTGTGCTATGGCATAAAGCTAAGCTATCTTTTGCCTACTCATTCTAGGGGAGAAGGGAAGCAGGATTGATCAGGCTGCATGCTCTAGCGTACAACTTGTGTACAGTGTGATTTATTAACCCAGTGTGCAAACATATCCACTGCTAGCTAGTTATTTGTCCCTCTATATTGGTGAAAGCCACAGATTCAAAGGTTAAAGGTTAAGCCACCAGCATTCCACATTAAGATAGTTTCCTTTATATTTTGGGCTGTCCAACCCATCTCTGGTTCCATAGAAGGCTGTAGGTATTAGCCAACTACTTGGCCATTGCATAAATTGGATGTGATGAGCTTAGAAAAAGAAGTACTGAAAATCTGAGCTGGTGCAGTTTAGGCAACTGTGGTGACTTAGATTTCTTTCCACGTGTGAATCATGAAACTAAGCAGAATTGGAACTGTAAGATTGCTATCTGGAAGGACAATGATGAGGTCCAGCATGAGGTCACTCGGAGGAATATTACTAGTTGTCCCCAGGATTACAAAGAATTGACTGGTGTCCTCTAAAAATTGGGCATGTAGTGTCACCAGTCCTATTCTGTGGAACACTCATCCAGCAGGCAGTCTCACTTTTGACTTTGAGACCTTTTGTATGTAGACGCGCCTATATAACTTTTCTTTTCTTTTCTGTTTTTACTGTTTTTATGGTGTTCTATATTTTATTGTATATACTGTTGCACACCAGCATGTTATATTGTATGGATTGGTGGTATATAAATATTTCTATATATAAATTACATTGGAGACAACAGCAACTAAAAGACAAGAGTGGAGTAACACCTAAGATGCCCTTTCCTAACATCATTTCCAACTATCTAACTTCCCAGCATTCCACCAGAACCTAACAGATGTTGCAGATACGGTGAACCATTTTTCATAATATGAGAAGAGGAGGGGTACTCTAGAACTGCCCATCTTTACAACAGAGTACTGGTTATGGGGGTGGGGTGTACACAGTTCAGCAATTGGCTTTAATTAAGCATGCACAGAAGAAATAAACTAGCCAGGCATACTGTGGCAAAAGTAACATAAGAAATAAGAAAAGTGTGAAGCTAGAGCTCTGAGCTGCAAATACCTCTCTCCTTATCATACACCCCCCCACACACCACACAGTTCTATTGGGTTATATCCAACTGGTGTCCCTCCAAAGCGGCAAAGGGCTAGTTCAGGGGGGCCGGATGAGCAGTGCCCTCCCCCCAAAAAAATGTGCTGGGGCAATTGCCCTGGCAGCCCTCCCCCATGCTACATCCCTGCCATCACATCCCTTTTATCACTGCTTTTCACGCTTTCACCAGGCCCTGCAGGGGTATGGGCCTCAGAAAGCACCTAGCAGTGCTCTGATGCTGGCTATGGGTCCATCTACACTACAGTGTTATGTAATGGTAAAGCAAGTGTCAAGAAGATGTATTTTATACATTGCCAAATTATTATTTTTAAAAATCCCGGAGCAGTGCAAGCAAACTGATGGAGTTGCTATCAATTCAGAATGTTACCACGTTTTTGCTTTGTGTATTCTATTTGGATTCCAGTCAGGCAGATTTGTTTGCGGCAGGTGGAAGGATTCAGTCGCAAGGATATTGTGATCTTGTCATTGCTTCCCCTCAAAATGTTCTTCAACTTTGCAAGAAAGGAGCTTGCACAGTAGTCTGATCTTTCCAGTGTTTTGGTCTCCTGAAAAACACAGTTTGAATAATACATGAGACTACACCCCTTAATAGTCCGAGGAAGGTATAGAAATGGATTAGTATTCTGCAGAGAATCATCAGATCATCCCCACTCCCACATGCTGCATTTGGTAGTTGTGCAAAATGTAAACTTTTAATTCTTGCTTGGGAAGTGCTTAATTTGTGCCAGGTTTAGACCAATAATCTATTTTCAGTGCTTCAGCAGATTCCCGAAATATCTAGAGTGGCTGTCTCTACATATTTAAGGGCCTCTGAACATGTGCAGAGTGGGTTGTATTTGCCAAAGCCATACGCACAACTAACTTGAGTCCATTGATTTCAGATCTAGTCTAATACCACCCAGTGTCTTTCTCATTATTAAGTAAACAAAACCCATCCTTGCTTGTTTAGGATTAGGGGGCAGCACTGGCTTCCAGGTGTGTTTGAGATTGAGATCTCTCTGGAAACGATACACTTCATTGGGGGGGATACAGCAGTTTCTACTGATGCAGAAAATAGCCTGTATTTACTGCACCACTGGTTTGAAAATAGCCTCTTGCCTGGCCGACTCTAGCAAATATGAATTTCCTGCCATGCCTCCTCTAAGGGTCAAAACATACATGTGTATGTTTATCAAGCATGGCTGTAAAGCAGGGGTGGGGGGGGTGAGCGTTTTACACTAAAAGGAATACACGGTGATGGGGAACTAATTGCTCATTGCTGTGTTACATGCTGCAAATCAATAGATAAGCTTTGCAAATAATGTAAAAGTGTGCGGAGTTAAAATTATAAGCATTAAGCTATTAAAGTCAGGGGTGTTAGCTCCGCTAAATGCCTTGTCAGTGCCAAGTGTTATAGCACAATTGTTCCAACACTTTGGACCTTGGAAGGTGGTTTTGTAAAACAATCATATCGTATTGTTATGGCTTATAGGAAAGTAAGAGCATAAGAAGAGCCCTGCTGGATCAGGCCAAAGGCCCATCTGTTTTCAGAGTGGTCAGCAACAAGCAGGAACTGAATGCCAGGGTTCTCTCTCCACCTCAGGCAGCGGCACACTGTCCCAAACATGGAAGGTAGAGCACCATCATGCTTAGTAGCCACTGATAACCCCTTTCACTCAGCTTCATTAATGTGTGACCCCAAAATTCCAGATCCCTCCCCAAACTGATGCTAAATTTTAGTGCTAGTTTAGTGCTGTTTTGTGCCACAAACCAAGTAATTAACACAGCAAATGGGGTCAAACTCTCTTTTAAAGCCATGCAAGTTGCTGGTTAAAACAGCTTCTGGCTGACCATTCATTTGTTAGGCAGATTGCTGGTTAATAGCCCAAAACAGTTGGCTGATGGGAGGTAATGATTAGGAACCTGTCACAAATGGTTCTGCTTTTGAATGAGCAGTGGGGGGAAGATGCCTCCCTCCAACTGGGGAGAGGGCAGCTGTGTGTGTGAAGAATCAGCACCTGACAAGTTTGAAAAGATACCCTGACTAGAGGCTGTAAGGTGACTGAAGGCTAAGGGATCCATGAGGCGCAAGTCCTCTCTTGAGGATCACATATTGAGCAATGGATCTGCTGCCTTGCATGAGCCCCTTGTCCTCAATTATCACCACTTGCGTACTTGTTAATCAAGCAATATTGCAAGGATCCCAATACTCTTTTATTCAAAGAAAACAAAACATGATAACACTGCCCCAGCACCATCTAACCATTCAGGGAAGAGGAGGAGGTAGAACAATATCCTATAATGCTGCGCATGCACACAGCTCCCCTTTCCCCATCCTGTAGTATGAGAGCCATTCATATGTAACAATGAAGATACAAAACTGGGGTGGGTGGGGAATATGAGTTGGCTGAAGGCACCTTATGGGTGCAAGGCCTCTCTGGAGATCTAGTTTCATAAGTGGAGGATGACCTCGCTGATGCTCACATCTGCTGCATGAGTGCTTAGATCAGTGGCGAACCTTGGGGTCTCAAATTCCAGTGCCATCCTGTGTGACTCTAAAATTCAGCACCCCTCTCACCTTCCATTCTACACCATAGCTGCCATACCTTCTGTGGTGCCCCCGAGCAACCAAACTGGTTGTGTTCCCCTAAATCCACCTCTGCTTAGACGGTACTGCATTGAGGAATTAAGTATCTAGAGAACATAGAATAATAATAAAAGGGGGAGAAACTATGAGCACATGATGGGGTGGAGATAGTGGTGGCTGGTGCCCATTGGGTCAGGTAAGACAGAAAGCCAGGATGTCAACAGTAGCCAGAGGCGCTGACAGGCAGAGCAAATCAATTGTAGTATTGTCTCCCATCCTCTTCCGCCCTGCTGAGTTCTACAATGGTGATACTGAGATTAAGGAGAATGAAGCAGGCAGCCAGGACTGGTTGTAAGCAAGAAGGCAGATGGACTGCGGTTGGATCAGCCTTCGCTGGTGAGCTCCATCACTTGTGATTGACGTTGGACTACAAGTCCCATGATCCCTTACTTTTGGTCATACTGGCTGGGGCTCATGGGGGTTGGAGTCCAACATCATTAGGAAGGTCAAAGAGTCCCTGTAAAGTTTGTCTTTTTTCCCCCTCTTTTGTTATTTTTTATTTTTATGTATTTTTTCTTTAGCCTAGTGTACGATGTTATGATTATGTTTGGCTTAAAGATAACCGATGTATGGTAAATATTATTCGAATATTATCTAAAGTAATATAGACGTTTTCTTATTGATAATATTGTAAAGAGCTATGGAATAGTAACTAAGCAAAATGATGACAATAAGTGATAACTGCTTTCTTTCAAAGTTTTTATTTTTATTTGTAAGTGGAATACTTACTGTACATTTTTGTAAAATACTGTGCAAATGATAAATAAAAAATATGTTGTCTTAAAAAAAAAGGAAGGTCAAAGAGTCCCTGCTTCTACAATATTCCAAAGGGGTTTTTGGTACTTATGCAACCATATTCCATGCTGCAATTGATTGCAAAGGTTGTACAAAATATTCCTGCAACAGAGCCGTACCGGGGGGGGGGGGACGACACATCTGGATCCTGTCTGTGGCACAATGGAGCAATTGGCCCACTGCTATTGTGCTTAAACAAATTATCTGAGAAGGGCCACATAATCTTTCAGTTACTGTACAAATAATCAAGAGCACTTCAGAGTTCTCCAACAAGTAGGTGCAAAGGTTAACCTACTTTACTAGATAGAAATATGGGTATTGTATTATCCATTTGCAGCAACTGGAGTGTGTTACAGTTTTAGAAAAAGGCCTGGAAGGAAAGTTGTCTCTAACTTGGTTAAGTCATTTCTCTGTATTTATGTGGTAAGAGAAATCCACAAAATACAGAGCCTTAACATTGTTTGGATTCCTTCTCTTTGCAGCAGGGGATTCTTTGAAATTGCATTTACGTACTTAACTGAAGTGATCACATTGAGAGCTCACTTGGAGTGGAGAGGACCAGAAAAATAGCAAAAGAATTTTGTGCTGATAGTCAGGGATTGTCAAGCAGCTTTCCTCAATAAAGTTCAACCTCCTGACTTAAAGTCTTGCGTAACAGCAGCAGCTTTTTCCTAGTTACAGATTCTTCTCACCATAAGTGCACTTGAAGGCTGCATGAGAAGAACCTGATAGCACCAGCCTCCGATATTCTAAAAAAACACTATGCTCCCTGGCCAGCTGCTCAAAGCTTCATGACATGCTAGTACGCTAGACAGAGTGATCTGCCTGGCACACCTGCCCATATCATGAGTCATGTACTGAGCTGAGTTTAGGAAAACACCCCCCTCCCCATCAGCGGCATATGGTGACATCATTCCCTTCTATTTCTGATGTTTGGACTGTGAGTGCCATTGCTCATGTAGTCAAAACCCAAATCGGCCCCATCCAACCACAAGGGGGAGGTATTAGCAGACATGGGGCAATCACTGGCGGAGGGACGGAGGAGCGCACCGCCCCTGGCACCATCAGGGAGGGGGTACCATTGCGGTTCCCCCCTCCCCGACACGTGCCGTGCACCCCTCATTGTGCCAGGCGCCACGCCCCCATGGGCAACATGCCACGCCATTGGTGCCGGAGCATGCAGCTTCGCCGCTAGGGGCAATCCCAAGTTTGGAGAAGTACAAAAAACTTCGGAAAAGAGAGGAGAACCCCCAGAGGGGACTAACTGCACTTGGGGATCACAGAATGCTAAGTGTCTGTTGTGCAGGGGTGGGGTGGGGGAGAAATAACGGGGCAGGGAAACGGAATGCAGTGTCTGCAATCAGGAATAGCAGAATGCCATAACTTGTCTACATTTTAAAAAATCTATTCCATTCATGTTTTCTATTATCCCTTGTTTTAAGATTAGTCAGCAACTAACTCACATTAATTAAGAAGGAAGCATAGCAAATTATTTGCATGGGTGTGTGCTACATTAAGGTCTTTTACAGGTCATTTTAAAGGTGCAAGCTTAAAGTTTTTTTTTTTTTTTACACATACCTAATACATGCCATCTGGTATTTTCTCTGTTTTGCACATGTTTGACTAGATCAAATACAAGATTTCCACATGGGTAAAATTGACCCCAGTCCACAGATGTGGGCTATTTATAAATTGAGTAGGGAATAGCAGAATGTAGGTGGAACAACAGCCAGCTCAATATTGTCTGCACAGACTGGCAGCAGCCCTCCAAGGTTTCGGCAGGGAATCTCTCCCAGCCCTGCCTGCAGATGTTGGGGATCGAAGCTGGGAGTTTCTGCATGCGAGTCAGATGCTTTACCAGTGAGCTACAGCCCTTCCCAGCTTACAATTCGATGATTCTGTGCTGAGATTCCTGCATTGCAGGAATGACCCTCAGAGTTCCTTCCAACTCTACAATTCTATGATTCTAATACAGCAGCTCCACTGCTGCGGTGATTAAGACGAGCACATCATTGTCTCGCTGTGCTGAAAAATCACACATATCTACATAATGAGAAAAATCAGAATACACATTGTAGAGGAGTGCAGCCTCTTCCTGCTCAAGGCTTTGGCTTCCTTTATGCATACTAAAGCACAAGCTTCCTGGCTTCAGGCATAATGGAAGATGCTGTCCCCACTGTCAGCATTGCAGTAGGTTTCAGCTGCCAGTTTGGTCAACTTTATACATGGAATGGGAGGAAGCACTACCTTGTCCTTCAAGACCATGAAATGTTCAGACCAGCCCTATATGGAACAATTCCATGTGGCTGTGATGTGTGTGTGAAAATATATAGGCTTGATGTCATGGGTCTTTCCCTCTTGATTGGCTTTCTTCTGTTTGCAGGGATGGCTTGGGAACACGTTTCCATTTCAACTCTGAGTGAAGAAGTCTATTGAGGACTAGTATTATCAAGATTTGGGAGTGTTTCATTTTTACCTTTTAAAGTTTTCTTTAAATTCACCTTGTGTTGTTGTGCCCAATGAGTCTTCAGTAAGTAGGTCATGTGACAAAGGTATAACAGCCATTTTATTCTCATTCCTAATGAGTGGAATACATGTTTGTCATTCAAATGTGGATAGGGGATTTGCCCTAAAATAAAAGTCTGCTTGAGAACTTAAGGGGAGGGGGGAAGTCTTCTTTCCAAAACATGTCATGCACCAACAAAATTTGAGAAAATCTGTTGTTTTCTCTCTTGTTTTTGTGGTGAGCAACATTACTTCCTTCTTTGTTTCTTCCTGGCAGCGTGTCAACTGGGTGAAAGAACAGCCCAAGTAATAATCTCCACTCATATGACTGTAATATTCATAGATCACAGCTGCATGAGACAATACCGCAAGGAGGCAGTTACCGTGTACGTGCATGTGTGTGCTTGAAGATCTCTGTGAAGTTCTTTTTCATCTCACCAGTAAACTGCTACAGATAATTAATTATCGTACCATTTCCATTGGGATGGGGAAAACTGTTGCCAGATACAAAGATAATATACCTTTGAATGCCAGATTCTGAGGGCAAACACAAGAGAGGCTCATCATCTTCATGAATGGCTTGTGAGCTTGCAGAAACATCTGATTGGCTGCTGTGAGCAAAAAAGAATGATGAGCTGGACAGACATTGGTCGGTTTTGGCAAGGTCATTCTTACAGATTTGGTCTCCTGAAAACATTCCAAAATGACTCATTTGCTTTCTAAGAGTTCTATCCTGGCTCATAATTTTGATATATGCACTGTACACAGATGGCACTACCTCAACGCAATAACATGTAGCCTTTTTTGTGTCATTGGACTACACCACTCTTCATCCCTGACCATAGGTAATGCTCGCTAGACTCGAGGATACAGAAGTTGGAGTCCAATAATATCTACTGATTTTAGAGGGCCTAAGGTTCTCTGCACTACAGAATGTTTGCAGGCACAACACTGGTTTATTCAGATAATATGGATTTGAGTTTTTCATACAGGTAATTTTGTTTGTAGCTTTTCTCAAACCCATTCATTTACTCCTTATGAGAAGAATGTTATTAAAGAAAATCCTTTACGTTTGCTTAGCAAAACAGCATGGAAGATGTTAAAAGCAGACACCTTGCTCCCCTTCCTTCCGTCCTTCCTGTAAAGCAAAAGCAAACTAGAAATTGTATACATGCATAGGCCAGGAAATAGATTTTATTTCAGCAAGACAGCAAGATAAGCAATTCTGTAACATTCTTACATCTCATCATATATCATCACATTTCATGACAAACTTTATTTGATGACTCTAAGCTGAATGGTGGCTATAGATTCGTGAATTTCTGGAAAACAATTATATTTTTATTTAACCCATTTATTGCATTTTTAAAAACAACAACAACCAAAACAGCCCAAGGGAGTTCCCTCTTCTGCCTTTGCAACATGTTTTTAATCACAAGCAATTGCTAGGTAGTAGAGCTGCTTCTGTTCCTTTAATTTCTTGTCGGCCTTTATGATTCTTAAGTGGTATTATAGGAGTCTTGGCACTGAAATCTAACCATGCATGTGATACACGAGAAGTATTCTTTAATGAAATGCTAATGCTTTAAAGTAATCCTTTTCTTTCTCTGTACTTTACATTTCTTGGGGCCCAACCAGAAGTGAAGTGCAATGCAACTTTGCATTTAAGGTGCATGCTTTTAAAGAAAAAGAAATAGCATCAGCTGAGGGCAGTGATAATTAAGGGGATCAGATAGGGAGGGAGATTTAACATTTTCCAGAGCAATTGTAACCCTGAGATCCACTGGCTGGAAGGGTCAGAAAGGCATACTTCCTGCAGAGCCCTCCACTATTCCTGCAGAAAACTCTACAGTCATGGGTCTACTGATGATCTACTGACAGAACCTCTGGAAAAGATGGGGGAGGGCAGGAGGAAATGGAAGTTCCCCAAACATGCCTAATTGGCTAATCATAATTATAAAATGTTATTGGTGGTTATAATATGCAAATTAACCTCCCTTTTTGGAATATGATGAGTAATTTAGTAAAGAACCCAGTAGATGAGATAGATGTACCATTAAAACACACCACTAAAGTCTAGTTTAGAGAATAGGGATGTAGTTGTTAATTTTTGTTCTGTGTCTCTGGGAAATGCATTCAGCGATCCATACAATGTTTCTGCTTTCTTGTTCCTTCAGCTTTACATAGGCATAGAAGACCCCAAAATGGAACTGGTTGTTGAATGCCAGCACATTCATTTTGACCTGAAGAAAAGAGTGCAAGAAAGAAATATTTTCTTAGCGAGGGGAAATAATGTTACTTGTATGTTACATCTTCCATTCTCAAGCATTTTAAAGTGTTTTACAAACCTTTTCTTTTACAAGTACTTTTCTCAGTAGGAGCTGGGTCAAAGTGCAGCTATCTTTGGGTTTTTGTGACAATTTAACAGGCCACAGGAACATTAAAGGAATAGGTTAGGACACAAAAATTAATGTTTCTCTAATGGCTGCAGCACTGGAAGATTCAGAGCTGCTTTGAATGGAATTTGACCACATGTCCCTATTACTTACAAATGGCTCTGTGGGCATTTTTTTTTCTTTTGAGTTCGCTTCTCCAAAAGGTGGTGATCATTTTCAGCACTTTGTGGCTTCATAATACTGAAGGACAGGGATGGGGAACCTGTGGCCCTCTAGATTTTAGTGGACTCCAGTATGGTCAACAGTCAGGGATGATGGGTGTCCAGCAGCATCTGGAGGGCCACATATTCCCTCTTCCTGCTTTAGGAAGATACTGGCTGTTTATTCAGAGTGAACAATGTTACTTCCTGTAAGTCCATCACCACTTTCTGTCACAGTTGACTCTGAGCAAGTCGAAGAAAAACAAACGTAGCAAAGATAAAAGGTTTGAACCAGCATCTTACCTCATGTTCAAAAAAAGCATCTTCTAACGTTTTTTCTCCTCCTGCACCACTTCCTACGCATTCAAAGCAAGCCCTGTATTGCTGAAAGTACAAAAAAACAAAACAGAAAAACCACCACTGGTTTTATTTCACTTACATGTGATGTTTCTGTGTATTTAAAATTAATCTTTTTTTGTAAATAGGTTCCTTAGGTGCACAACTCTAGAATGTATGGCCAGTGTGTTCCAAGGGTATTTCTTACTCCCCTCACTCATACACTGCCTGCCTGAAAGGGACTTTATAGGGGTCAAAGTTCAGTGGCAGAGCACATCCTTTGCATGCAGAAGGTCCCAGGTTCAGGCCCTGACAGCTCCAGATGGGGCTGGAAAATATTCCTGCCTCAAAACCTGGACAGCTGCTGCCAGAGTGGTGCAGCTAAACCTCATGGACTTGCCAAAGGACAGTTTCATATACATAGAAATGTTTGTGTTCAGAAGACTTTTGCTAGGTACCATAACCACAAGGTGACACAGCCTTGTAATTTTTCAAAGGCTGTTCACACCTCCCAGTTACCCACACACAGGGAAACAGAAATCATCCCTATTTAATGTATTTGTTGAAAGCTGGCATGGGATTGCCTGCCGTTACATCCTTATGGCATCATGTTAGACTATGAGTTTAAAGAATGTGTAGGCAGTAAATTACAGAAAATGCAATCTTCTGATTAAAGTG
Organism: Lacerta agilis; assembly: GCF_009819535.1. Taxonomy (NCBI): domain Eukaryota; kingdom Metazoa; phylum Chordata; class Lepidosauria; order Squamata; family Lacertidae; genus Lacerta; species Lacerta agilis. The sequence continues at coordinate 59,717,960 of NC_046318.1, read as the reverse complement.
AGTTTTCCAAAGCACACAGATTCATTTTTCTTGAGTGACTGACACTGCACTAAAGCTTCTCAAACATTGTGCAATTAACCTTCATAAATCAATTGGCCCCAACTATAAGGGTTTCAGGGTTTCACGGGGTCTCTTTGGCAGTACAAACCCTAATCTAAGAGCAGGGTTATAGTGAACCCTTACCTTTAATAGGTCTGGGCTCTGGCTAGCATGGTCTGGGGACTATTGCACCTTTAATGATTAGCTGCACTGACTTCCCACACAATTTAAAGTGCAGAAGCCTTTGCTCCTTCCCCCCCCCCCCCGAATCAGGCCACTCTAATCCTGGCAACTGGTTGGACCTCACTCACCTCTGCCACCAGCGATGCTGTGAATAGTGGACAGTCCATCTGCTGGGGCAATGAGACTTCATCGCAAGCAATCAAGACCCATTGGACAAGTCGGAGGCCAGGGATATCAACTTGAATAAAATATTGGGAGGGGCAGATAAGCCCTGCCCCAGATCCTAGTAATGAAGGTACCAAGCGCTGGTGAAGGCTTATTCCCCCCTTGCCCCACTTTTTATCCCCAAAACAGCTCTACCGGGTTGACTGGTCTCAGAAACAGCAACTGGTCCAGGGCTACTCTGAATTCTTAAAGCTAAAAAGTGGCTTGAACCCATTTCTCCCCAAGCCCAAATTTCTAGGCATCTAGGTTTTCACCCAATCCCAGCTCCCTTGCCATCCAGGAACCCTTTTACAAGTTTGTTTACAGGGCTTGTTGGGAAATGACACCCAAACATGGAAAAGAATGAAAGACAGCAATGCCCATCAACTATGAGGGTCTGCCCCCCTAAAGTATTTTATGGGGGACCCTCGAGGAGACCAGGGCCCCTAGGAGTTGGCGCCTATGATGGTTCCCTCCCTTGGCAATTGCCCCATGTATTTCCCTTAGTGAGGGGCACTGAGAATCAGCACTCTTCGCTTTATTTAGAATCTGGCTGAACAAGTACTTAATGCCCTTTCTTTAGTGGTACATGTCGTGGAATGTTGTAGACACAGTAAGCTTTTGTTAGGAGCTACAGTATTTAGTATTTACATACAGCATAGTAGTCTGCCACGCCCTTCACTTGCTCATAATCTTCTGTTTTGGCAAGCATATCTAAGCCTTCTGGATACAGTTTCCCACACGTTGGATACAGCTTCTGTCTGTCTTCTTTGCTTAATTCAGTGCCAAATGAATTAATGGTGATGATGAAGGAACGCCTGTCTGCTTCAAACTGCATAAGACAAAAACAAATGACAGCTTTCAGCCTTTAAAAAATATGGAGCGCAGGAGGGGGTTGTTTGCTGGCGATGGGAGCCTGCTCTCGTCTTCCTTACCCCAAATTGCTCTCCTCGTAAGTCTGTGGAAATCGTGGGACACCATGGAATCACAAGGGATGATTTGATGTGAAAGGGGATAAAACAACTATGAGGTTGCAGATGTAGTGAGAACAAACTACAGTATTTTGGCCCAGAATTAATGTGCAGCAAATAAATTGAAAGGGAGGCCATTTTTTAATATGGCTGGCAGGATGTTTGAAGCAGTATCAAAAGCATCAAAACTGCAATATTACGTTCCAGTTCTGGTTTTATTTGTTAGATTTGTCATAATACAGTAGTATACAAAGGCCCCAGTCAACAACAGATATATATATATATATATATATATATATAGAGAGAGAGAGAGAGAGAGAGAGAGAGAGAGAGATGCGCATGCATGTAGGTCTGTTTGAAGTCTAAAGCACATTCAATGCACACTTAAAAGCACAAGACTCTCCTAAGGAATCCTGGGAACCATAGTTTTCCCATCACAGAAGTACAGTTTCCAACCACCTTAATAAACTGCAGTTCCCATGATGCTTTGGGGGGAGCTATGTGCTTTAAATGTGCGTTGAATGCACTTTAAATGTATGGCATGGACCTGCCCATGTGAACTGTGGGATTCATGCAGCCTGGTGACTGATTCTCCCATGGTCTGCACTGAGTATTTATTGAACTGCTGAAATATATGAGCTTTTCGTTTTCTGCTTTCAAGCTGTGTCGAAATGTTGTTATCAACTAGGAACAATGGAATACTGTTATGAATGCTATGAAATTGGTATAATTGTTCTTATATGTGTCTTCATTGATGATGCTTTTAAATTGCTTTCACATGTTTTATAGGAAGTGATTCATAAATGGAAAAATAATGGTCATGTACGTTTTGGTGAGATGCATAATAGATCATCTAGTATTTTGATATTTTCCTTTTTGCCCTATTCATTTATTTTTAACTATCGAGGTATTGTAGACTAATAGCTTGTGATTTTTTTATATTGTAATATCAAAAATGTGTGTACAGTGGTGCCCCGGGTTAAGAACTTAATTCGTTCTGGAGGTCTGTTCTTAACCTGAAACTGTTCTTAACCTGAGGTACCACTTTAGCTAATGGGGCCTACCATGCTGCCGCCGCACGATTTCTGTTCTTATCCTGAAGCAAAGTTCTTAACCTGAGGTACTATTTCTAGGTTAGCGGAGTCTGTAACCTGAAGCATCTGTAACCTGAAGACTCTGTAACCTGAGGTACCACAGTATTGGTTATGGTGGCAGGCAGACTTTGTAATTTCTTAGAGCAGCTATTCTTTGTCGGTAGGGGGCAGACTGGAAAACTTTAAAGGCAGCTCTTGAATCACCTTGTAACATGATAAGGTATAGAAGCATTTGCAGGTGAATTTTGGAAAGAAAACAAATGTAGCTCAATGTGGAAACAGGACAAATTGACTGAAAAATGTATGCATGCACAAGGAGCATGGGCTAAAGAATGACTGTTTCATTCCTAGCCATAATGTTTTCCTTACCTCTAAGATTGGGCACATTATATCTGCTGTAGTGCCACCTTGGTTTCTGCAGAATGTATAGAACGCTTCGAGGTAAGACTAAAGAATGGGACAGGAAAAAAGTAACATTATATTCAAACCTTCTCTGAATTACTGACAGTCATGACTAGAGCATTCAGTCAGCCATTTCCCTTATTTACAGTGGTGCCCCGCTAGACGAAAATAATTCGTCCTGTGAAAAATTTCGTCTAGCGGGTTTTTCGTCTAGCGAAGCGGCAATGCAAGCCGCGTTTTCGCTAGACAAAAAAAAAAAAGACGAAAATTTTTTGTCTTGCGAGGCAGCCCCATAGACTTTTTCGTCTTGCGGGGCTGCCTTCCGCTAGATGAATGCCTTCGTCTAGCGAGTTTATCGTCTAGCGAGGCATTCATCTAGCGGGGCACCACTGTATTATGTTCAACCAGCCATTATGGGAAGTACAAAACATGTTAAAAACTAACAGGTGTGAGACAGGTTAGTTTTCTCCTACTGATGATGTGTTGCCTCAATAGTAATCCCATTTGGTAGGAGAGGAACCGGACTGTTGGCAATAACATTTAGCAGAAGCGATTTTTTATTTATTTGGCACGTACAACTAAAAATGAACATTGTCATATCTGTTCATTGCAGGAAGAAAGCCAAGAGGACCTTAGCCTTTACTAAATAAGTGCAGTTAGTAGATTGTTAGTGTTCATGTAATAGCACAAAGGCGAATTCCCATGCACATTTACTAGAAAGCAGGTTTCCTTGAACTCCATCCTGCCTAATATACAGCACCTCAGCGTTTACCATTCCCCCAAGCCACCCGTCTGTTTATATACACCTGTAAGTCAAGAGAACATTTTGTGCAGCTGTTGAAGTGGGAAATAGTTCATGCAAGCTTATGCCACAACAGTGTGAAAAGTCTTTAAGATGGAGATCTGATCACAAGGGGAAATGTGACAGTTTCATTTGTGACAGAGAAACGCAGATTCCAGGAAGCAGAAAACACTCGCTCTTCCTGTTCCCTCCGAATTACCCTTAGAGTTGAACTTGTCCAAATTCTACACATTCTATATGTTACATCCTGCTCTCAAATTAGGGTGGCTTTGCTCTCTTGTCACTTGCACATTTGTTTTTGCCGTTTCCTGCAGCATGCAAATTTATTTCAGGGAACGACAGAGGGTGCAATTAGCATTACATCAATATCAGGGTTAATTTCCCCCCATTTATTGAGAGCACACTATTTAAATCCCACCTATTCTCCAAAGTTCTCAAGACAGCTTACTTTCAGTGTACCTATCCCCTTGCTTTACTTTTTCACAGCTGGAGCTGAAAGCATTTACCTTATACAGTTTGTTGCGCATGATTTCAATGTTCATTTCATCCAGATCGGTTTCAGATACGCAGTCTTGAAAGAAATCAGCTGAAAAGCAGACACGTTTAAATTATAAAGGCAAGCTGTAGAGAAGCATAAGAAGCCCACTTATCGGTTTTAACAATTTTTTTATGTTCAATGGCTGACTTTCTACTACGCTACAAAAAATAATATAGAAGGAAGGAGAGGAAGTAAATGTTTTCAACATTCCTGATGTGGTGTATACCTGTATATAATACAGCTTTGCAGTAGGGTTCTGCTTTGAAGATAATGGGGTTGCTAATCCAAATCTCCACCAGGTGTCTGGTAGGAAATGCTAGCATAAATTTTGGTCTGCTCTCTGACATCGCAGTCAGTGTTGCTTTGGGTTGCCTAGATAAAACGACTAACAAATTTAATAACGAATAAAAATAAATAGATGATCTATGGGAAGGCTATTCTAATCTCTGTATATATATTACACCCACTCTGATACATTTATTTGTTTGTTTTATTATAATTCTGATTCTAAATGCTGATTTATTTATTTTAAGAATATTTGAGGGGAAAATCACCGAGAGTGCCCGGTCCCATTCATGCAATGAATTTTTACTTATTTTGACAGCTCTCTAAAGCTTTCCTACAGGGCAGAGCCGACCCACCCAAGAGGCAAAGTGAGGTGGCTACCTCAGGCATCACACACACACTTGGATCGTCACCCCCATTCTGCTGCCCAGCTTTGCCGCTGGTCTCCCCAGCCTCTAGGGACAGAGAGGGACCAGCAGCAAAGCCAGGGATTGAATTTGGGACCTTCTTCATGCAGGACAAAAATTATGCCATTTCTGCGTTCTTTGCCCTAAGACAACTGGCTAACTTCATTTTAATGGGCCACAAGTACTGCAGACTAGATGCAGAGAGCAAGTGCTGCCATGATAGAAAACAATCTCATTTGAAGGTCCAGAAACACACACAAAATTGTGAACAGCCATACCTAGGGGTGTATCCACCAAAATTGCATTGAATAACTCTGCAGGGTTTGGAGCAATGCTGACAGCTTCCATTTGCTCAAAATTGCCCAACGGATGGCACTTGGGAACCAGCTCTTCCAAGGGCCGCTGACGCAGTGTGCCAGTAATGAGCAAAATCACGTTGTCAATCATATAGCTGTACCTAGTGAGAGAAAACAACATCCATCAGAATATTTTGTTCTTCCTCAGGGAGAAAACTGCCTTAAAAAATGCCAAACACCAAGCCCACATTTTGCAAATATCAATGTTAAAATAGCCAGGGCTCTGCAGAAAAGGTTTGATCACTCTTTATCAGCTGTGGCAATGTGGCAACAAGGAATTCTTGTAAACAGAACGCTACATTAGACAACCCCTAATCCAACCAGGCTTTCACAGAATCACTGCAATCAAGTGCAAAAATCAATAACTTAGAACTGAAAGCCCCGAGCCACTTTTTATCAGGAAACGGGCTTATTTTCCAAATGTGTTGGGGGCGACTGCCAATTTAAGTAGAGTCCTGTTTGTTAGTGTGGAAATAAACCATGCACATACATTTGTACATGTGGGGTCTCATCGAACCTTACTATGAATGAGCACATGAAGATCAGTCACACGTGATCCTGCCTCCCGATGCAGTCATTTAACCTAGGCTTCCTGAACCTGGCACATTCCAGACTACAACTCCCATAAATCCCAGGCAGCACAGACAATGGTCAGGAATGATGGGGGTTGTAGTCTTGGACATATGAAGGGCACTGGGTTGTGGTAGGCTGCTATAATATCAGACAGGAAGCCTCTGGTGAGATGGACATGTAAGAAAACATGGCACTGACTTCTACCAGAAAGTCACAACCACAGCCCAAACTTGACAGAGGAAATTTAGAGGGATTCTTGCCGTTTATTGCGTGAAAATCACAGGACCAGGAGGGTGGTCCACTGGCAGCATCACAGCTCACACACCATGGCTGCAGGCTACCATTCCTTGCACAGACTTTTAAACAACTAAGAAGACTTAATGAATTCAATCACAAAATCCACCCAAACAACCTGATGTTAAGAAATCAATGTTAATTAGGTTGCCAAGTAAAAAAAGAAACCTTGCTTCAAAGGGATTTGGGAAATTTAATATTACAATACTGACAAAATGAATTAAAAGATAAACGTCTGGGCATCTGCCATAAGAATTTACTGCAGGCCAGAAGAAGCATTGCTAATGAATACAATGACTACATAAGTAGGCCTTGGATCTACTTATGGAAGTCCATCCTAAATGCATTACTGGGGATGCACTGAGCTTACTCCTGAGTAATCAGATTGCACTGTATGTTTTCTGATTAAGTTGTCGTTACTGAACAGAGTCTAGGCCATTCTGCTTAGCATAAGATGCACGCTTCAGAAAACAATCCACCAAACATTGCACTCATTTATTTCAATGGGGCTTGAATAAATTGACCTTGCAAAGTTTATTCCCAATGGAAACTAATTCGGGTTGCACAGTAGTGCTGTTAAAAGAATACGTCATGGTACCCATAAAATCCAGAAAATATGGCAGTAATTTTGTACGTAACTATTCCATTAAAATGTGCTAAAAACATATGCATGAGACTAGAATTGATTTATTGCCACACTTATATCCCACCTATTTCTCCAAGAAGTTCAAGGTGGTGTACATGGTTCTAACTCTCCTCATTTAATCCCCTGAACAACCCTGTGAGGTAGGGCAGGCTGAGAGGCAGTGACTGGCCCAAGGTCACCCAATGACCTTCCTGGCCGAGTGCGGATTCAAATCCTGGTCTCCCAGATCCTAGTCTGACGCTCTAACCACTATAGTGCACTGGCTTTCAATACTCTGACTTTATGGGCCTTTAGTCATTGTTTATTAGTTGCTCACATCATGAAATTGCTAATTTTACTTACGTAATATAGTTTAGGAATGTGGAAAGTGGCTCAAAGGCATGATTTCTGAAATAGTGGAATTCTGCCAATAGTTTGGCCTTTAGTTTGTCATCAATGATAGAAACCGTGAGAGAGCCTGTTTCATTGGCTAAGAAGTTTCCGTAGTCTGTGGTTTGCAAATGTAACTTCAGGTCTGGAATAGAAATGAAAAAGATTTATTTTCTACAAAGAAACCAAGGAGGTTAAAGAGACACTCTCGCTTTTCATTTTTAATTCATACTTCTCTTTCGTTTTGTTTCCTACACCCAGTGGCTGGGTTCAGATGTAGCACAATCCCATGGTTTGCTTTAAGGTCTGAACCCACCCCAAACCACACTCACTGTGGAGCTAACAAGCCAGGATCTGAAATCAGGGTTGGAAGCTGACTTGTAAACCACAGTTTGCACTGAGTGTGACTTCCTATTATGTACAGATTCAGACATTGCACATAGATGTCCAAGATTGCTGTGTGATGGGAATCTCTTCCTTTTCTCTTTCTTGGGGCTACTCTTTCACTCTCCATTCTCTGAGCAGTAGGAATCTCATAACAACTTTTACAGGGTTGTTTCAAGGTGAAAGCATTAGAGGCCAAGTGCATCTGGGTTCTTGTTTTTTGTTTGCATTTGTACAGGTCAAGCAGGTATTACAGCACATAGGAAGACCTAGTTCTGATGCAGCACATTAGTCCAGCTCCCAGACATTAAAAACCAGAGAGCAAACTGCCCTAAAGCCTCTATAATAATGATAAAACTTGATCATGTCTTTATTTGAAATGTACTTCATAGAATCATAGAGCTGGAAGGGACTGCAAAGGTCACCTAGTCCAGCTGCTTGCAATGCAGGAATCTCAACACAGTCCCTCATCCAGTTTGAAGCCACACCAGACCCTGCTTAGCTTTGCAAATGTGCTAGCAGTTTTATTGCTGCACCACTATCACCCTTCATCAAAATGTTCCCGGTTCGGGTACATAAATGTGAACAAAATTAACTCACACAACATAGAAATACAATTTAAAAACAAAGAAGCATGATGAAGCATAGCAAGGGAAAACCTAAAACCTAAAAAGTACTGGCTCCCAGTACATTTCCGAGCACAGTTCAAAGTGTTGGTGCTGACCTTTAAATCCCTATACGGCCTCGGTCTTGTATACCTGAAGGAGCATCTCCACCCCCATCATTCAGCCTGGACGTTGAGGTCCAGCGCTGAGGGCCTTCTGGCAGTTCCCTCACTGCGAGAAGCAAAGTTACAGGGAACCAGGCAGAGGGCCTTCTCGGTAGTGGCGCCTGCCCTGTGGAATGCCCTCCCACCAGATGTCAAAGGAAAAAACATCTACCATATTTTTCATCTATAAGACGCCCCCGTGTATAATATGACCCCTATTTTTTGAGCCCAAATTAAGAAATAAATATTTTAAACATTACGTGTATAAGACGTATATTTTAAACTTTAAATATTTGGGGGGAAATATAGTCTTATACACTGAAAAATATGGTATCTGACATTTAGAAGATAGCTGAAGGCAGCTGTTTTATTGTGTTTTTAATATTCTTTTGGGAGCCGCCCAAAGTGGCTGGGGTATCCCAGCCAGGTGGGTGGAGTATTAATAAATTATTATTATTATTATTATTAGCTGAAAATAAAAAACCATTCCAAAATTTGTTTTAATATTGTTACCAGTTGTTGGGTGCCAGACCTTTTAAACCCCAGGCCCAGAAAGTAATAAAATATAAGCCACACTAGCTTCCTGGTGTGGTAATCACCTGGGGTGATGAGCCGTTAGGATGGGGGTTGTTGCTTTGTTTGTTTTTTGTTCCAGTTCTTAATCATGTATTTTGTGCTTTTCTATTGTGTTTTTATGTTGTGAACCACCCTGAGATCTGCAGATGAAGGGCGATATATAAATGTAAAAAATAAAACTAATAATGAAAGGAAAGGAAAGTGATGGGACATTAAGGGAACCAAGGAAAGGGTACGCTGTGTCAGGTGACAAATGGGTGGGAACCCTGCTCCAGTTCTCAGGTAGCTAGTAGGACACAGCAGGAGTTTGAGGACAGAGTTTGCTGTGATGTGACATAGAGGAGGAAGCTGCAGGCTGGAAAAGCAGATAAAAGGCCATGGCTGATTCTGGCTTGAATCCAAGGTGGTGGCTATTGGAGGAAACAAGACCCTTTTGGGGTGTTAATACTGTGAACCCCTCCATCGTATGCTTAGGTTGTATATATGTGTAAATAAGCCATATATCATAAAGACACTACAGTCTCCACTGTGCCTCATTTCCAAAAGGAAACAGGAATCCTAGTTAAGCACCTGGAACCCCTGGAATCTCACACTGCTTGGAGATTTACGTTCTCCCCTCTATGGGGGGAAGTAAAGCAAAGAGCTTCACAGTTGCAGAATGCCAATAGTCACCACCCACCGATGAAACTGAGTCCTCTTCACCATCAGGAATTCTGAAGGATGATGCAATGTGACTCATTGTGTGTGATTTTACTAGTCACTTGATTATTTTTTTAAAAAAAGAAAAACCAATTCAACTGACTATGTGAACTAGGTCATCGTCTGCTAGTTTCTACTGCAGAATGTACAATGATTTCCCTGTACAAAATCTGGGAATGGAAATTTGGCAAAGAGGAAAAGATAGATCAGAGTATCTGATACCAAAGCATCTCTCCATAACAAACTCCCTTTAGAAGTTGCACACAAGGACATACTCTGAGCTTTGGATCATTTAAATGCTTTTGAAGCTTCTGTGCACTCAGTTTAACTAATTATACAAGTTCACATTAGCATGTACCTGTGCGGCTTCTGTTTTTTCTGCCTTAGACTGAAGCCTGCCAGTAAAAGCTAATGAAGGGTTGAATGTTAAACAAAGTGCTGCAGAATTTAAAAACAAGGCTCTGTTGGTAAAACATTGTGTGGATGAAACCCTTACAAGCAACAAAGGGATGGAGTCAAATAACCCAAGGCACCCAGCATTCTGCTGTCTCATTACTCTTTACCATGCAGAAAAACGGCATATATGAAACTGTAGCCACAGAGGATAGATGACTCGGAGGTGATTCACGCACCATAACTTGTCCTCATAAGTGCAGAGAAATCAATGCATGCTGGATATCTGTAATGACCTCCACACATGTTCATTTTACTTCAGTATGTATGATCTTGTTTGCACCAGAAACAGAATGTAATTTGTAGTGCGCAAAGAAACCTGGACTGCTGCGAGACTCAGATTAAAATGCCTGCTTGGCCCTAAAGGTCAGTGACCTTGTGTCAAGATAGCCAAATATGTCGCTTTTGGTTTCTCTAAGTTTTTCATTGTTCCACTCTTAAGTTTCGTTCTCCACATTTTAACATCCATTTGCAATTTTTCTTGAAAGTCCTCATGAAAATTCACCAGTGTATTTGTATGAAATTTTGCCTAATATATGCATTTTACAGAGCAATTTCCCCTAATACAGGGTTTCCCAAACTAAGGTCCACAGACCAACAGTGGTCCACGAGCTTCATTCAGGTGGTCTGTGAAGAACACTTGTAATTTGAATTCTATGGAATTCAAACAGTAATACAATAAATCACAATATAAGAAATAAATGAACCATTAAAAGTTCAATTACAATTCATACAGCGTCTAGCAGAGCACATCACAATTGCTACAACAGGCAACAGAAAAATTGTTAAGTGGTCCACCAAGACCCTCAGAAATTTTCATAGCAAATAGTGGGTTAAAAGAAGTTGGGGAACTGTTGCCTTATATCATGCATTTCTCTATGTTATTTTCACTAATCTATGCATACTTTACCACAGACCTTTCCCAATGTTCATGTTGGTGACACACAGTAATTCAGTTTTACTAGCAAACCAGAGGTTAAACTAACCCCTTTCCAGCCCCGGGAGGAGCGTGGGGAGCAGTCACATGACACACCTAGACACTGCAGCTGACACACTAATGTTTCACAACCCGCAGTTTGGAAAGCAATGCTTTATGGTAATATATGAAAAAGATATTGCAAAATTCAGAGAAGTGCAATTTTCAAAGGTTGACTGTTTTAGTTGGTATATTGTTCCAGAAAGTGCAAATTAGGTAGGTTTACTTTTAAATGCAAACTGAATTGGCGTTCCCCTCCATCCCTAGTTGCTGGTATCTTTCATCCTAATTTACCTCTTAGCCTTCATAAGCTTCTTGTCGGAGCTTATCCCCCTCTTCACATCACTGCTGGATGTGCAGCAGAGGGAGGTTGTCTTGCCCCACACCTGTGTCATCATCAGAGGCTGGTACTGGTAACAAGAAGGAATGGCCTTCCACAGATTGCATTGGCTCACTAGCAATTCCTGCAATGGTAGCCACATTTTTAAAGCTGGTTTGCTCGTTTGAATCGCCACTGGATTGCTCTGCCGTTACCTTTGGATGGACCAGGTCACATATTAAACTGCACCATAATATAGCTTTGGGAAGTGTTAGGTATAACACTCACGATCATGTTACGATGTGATGAGAGACCAAATGATATAAACCCAGCACAAAACAGTATCCCCCAACCCAGTGAGCTCCAGTTAGACACCAATTCCCACCATTCCCAGCCATTTGCTAAACTGGTTGGGATTGATAGGAGAACATCTGCAGGGCACCAGGCTGGGGAAAGTGATCATAGAACCATAAGGGCCAACGAGCGTCAACAACACCCACCCCATGCTTCAAACATTTCTCAATGAGAAGCTGTTGCATAGCAAGAGGCTGGGAACAAGTAGCCCTGCCACCCAGGACATGGGTGGCATAGCTAAAGTAGGAAGGAAGCTAAGGGGAAACAAAGTGAGGAGCAGGCAAACAGATTGGGAAGAATTTAGGGAGAGTCTCGGAAAAGCAAGGCAGAAGAAACTTTAAATAAAAAAGGGCCAAGAAGAAATAAAGTTAAAGGCAGAACTGTGCAGCCTGCCAGCAGCCTTTTCCCAATTCCTTGTATATGGGCTGCTTTGAGGTTTGAGCCAAAGGAAACTCAAGTGGCCTCAGGTGGGCTTATCCTCCAAATCTGGGCAAGGCTGAGGAGTGATTTCTGACAAAGATCAGCCCAAGGGAGGGCAGCATTTTATGGAATTCATGCATTAGAGTCCCCTTTTTAATGTGAGTAGTACTCCTCACTATATGCGTTTCTCTCTGATCCCGAAGGCAGAATTCTGAAAAGTAGCAATGTTAAGACACGATGGAACGTAATGCCCAATTATGGAAGCATGCAAAATGTGTTTGCCAAACAGGGATGTCCATGATACACAGCGGGATTTACTTCTCAGCACTTATGTTTAGTGTGGGACTTCAGTGTCTTCTAGGATGGCACTGAACGATTCCAGCACAAAATTGTCTACTTATCCATCAAAAATGCCGTAAAGACAAATTATTAGTAGTCTTGTTTATTTCAGTTCTGACTTAACGTGGCTATGAATTAGGCTACAAGTATAAAATAATATTGGTTTCTTTGTATAGTCCAACTGGTAACAGCAGCTGTATTTTACTACTTTATTGATATGCTAGCGGTACACATTCCCAACAAACTCAATGTCATTTCAGTTGACCTAAGGTACAGTATATATATGATTTATGAATTCCAGTTGACCTTTTGAAGGACAATCCCATTTTTTGTTTTGTTTCAGTAACATTTAAAAATACAACACACATTTCAACAAATGTTAGTTGATCAAATACCATTCCCCTCCCAGCAGAGCTACAGAGGCTGCTGTGATACTTTCAAATGTCACAAGACAGATTTCGTTTGACTCCTACTCACCTTCCAGTGTTTCGCACTGTGCTAAGTTGACATAGTCAGAAGCTGTCAAGATGCCACATTTGAAGCCTCGGACCAGGCCCTCAAGATACCCATGATCCACATTGAAGAAAAATTCTGAATAGCCCGGCATAGTGGAAAAGAGGGTCTGGTGCCTCTCTTTGCTTAAAAAAGTACTGAGTCTTGTGTCTGCCTCCAGAAGAAGATAGCAAGCGGTCACTATCCTTGGCTGGACTTTAATTCACTTCTCCTTCCTGTTTCATTGTTTCCAGTACAACATCATTGTGCTCTGCATACTGCTTACACAACATAAGATCAGCAGGCAGACACAAAACTAACTATTTCCTATTAGTAACGAAGCTATTCTGGGTGTAAAGGACAACATGAGAGCAAGGGCAGGAGGAGAATAGAATGTGAGTTGTATTTTAATATTGAAGAATGCATGCATGCTCCTCGAAAATGTTAAAGCATCTCTTTTTAAACTGCATTCAAAGAGACGTATGCTCTGAAAGTGCAACAGCCAATTTCAGAGCAACTGTGCTTGAATTCGAAATAAAGGTATTATTTTGGTTTGAAGAAGAGTGATTGGATCTCCAATTTCTATAAAGCAGTTTTGGGAGGGCCACAATTTGGGGGTGGGGGAGAAAAAGAGGTGATTAACACTGGGAGAGCCAGTGTGGTGTAGTGGTTAAGAGCGGTAGACTCGTAATCTGGGGAACCGGGTTCGTGTCTCCACTCCTCCACATGCAGCTGCTGGGTGACCTTGGGCTAGTCACACTTCTTTGAAGTCTCTCAGCCCCACTCACCTCACAGAGTGTTTGTTGTGGGGGAGGAAGGGAAAGGAGAATGTTAGCCGCTTTGAGACTCCTTCGGGTAGTGAAAAGCGGGATATCAAATCCAAAACTCTCTTCTTCTTCTTTCCTCCCTGCTCTGTTTTCCTGGTGAACACACACACACCCAACATGCTGTTTCCCCTTCTGGTGGGCAAATATTTTTCAAAGATTGCAACTTTGGAATACATCATTTTAAAAACTGCACAAGTGAAAGAGTTAACCACATTCCCTCTGCCCCATAAGCACCACTTCTCCCACTAACTGACTTTTGCAGAAAAGATCCAATCATATCTGATATCTAATTTTCGTTTGCCATATCCTGACCCCGCTGTACCATTAGCCAACCTGGCAAGTGGGGCATTTTATTTTCTGCATGGCTGAAAATGGTTACATTTAGCCACTAGGAGTCTCCCTAACCCTGTGACTAAATATGTTCCTCCCTGTGCGCTTCACCAGTTACAAGTATATTATACCAACAGAAAACAAAAATCTAATTTTTAAAGCTGCGTTGTTCCTAGCCGGTAAGCGACATTTATTTCATTATAGCAATTTTTGCCCGGGGAAGCTGAGATTGCTACAGAGCGGCTGACAAAAGAATCAGCAACCAGGAGTTTCTGAGTCTCTAGTACTTCCCCCCTCCTATGATTTGAATCATAGGAGGAAAGTGGAAACAATATTTTGCCACTTAACACCGAAACCATACATCTTATGGATATTTACAGTACTGTATTTACAAATGTATATTTTGCCGAATAGTAGTAATACCATTTTGTGGTGCTAATCCATACCCTCCAACATTTTTCTGATGAAAATGGGGACATCATTTTATGGTTTTACATAAAATTGCTTTAAAGTTCTTACCGCATTTAAGCTTCCAATAGCACCTGGTTCACATGCCATGCTAAGCCAAACCATGGCTTAGCACAACTGTGCCTGCAGACCCAGATGTAGCCAGTTTGCTCAGCCCTAGTCATTTTGCTGCTCTAACATGCAGAGCTAAGCAATAGTTTCACATGTCAACTGAACCAGGGCTCGTGGTTTAGCTCTCCCAGACAAACCATAAACTGTAAATCATAGCCCAGATCCTGGCTAGAGCTCCTGGTTAGTCTGGAGAGAAACAAAACCATGATATTAAGCCAAACCATGGTTTGGCTTAGCATGACGCAACAGCAAAATGACTGCGTCAGAGTGAAGCAGCTGCAATCTCCTCTCTGTGAACCCACACATTTGCTCTGTGCCATTGTTGTTGCTGTTCAGTCATTCAGTCGTGTCCGACTCTTTGTGACCCCATGGACCAGAGCACGCCAGGCACGCCTATCCTTCACTGCCTCCCGCAGTTTGGCCAAACTCATGTTAGTAGCTTCGAGAACACTGTCCAACCATCTCATCCTCTGTCGTCCCCTTCTCCTTGTGCCCTCCATCTTTCCCAACATCAGGGTCTTTTCCAGGGAGTCTTCTCTTCTTATGAGGTGGCCAAAGTACTGGAGCCTCAACTTCAGGATCTGTCCTTCTAGTGAGCACTCAGGGCCGATTTCCTTGAGAATGGATAGGTTTGATCTTCTTGCAGTCCATGGGACTCTCAAGAGTCTCCTCCAGCACCATAATTCAAAAGCATCAATTCTTCGGCGATCAGCCTTCTTGATGGTCCAGCTCTCACTTCCATACATTACTACTGGGAAAACCATAGCTTTAACTATACGGACCTTTGTCGGCAAGGTGATGTCTTTGCTTTTTAAGATGCTGTCTAGGTTTGTCATTAGTTATGGCTTATTGTGATGTGCAAACCAGGTCTGCCAAAATACAGCGGGTGGGGTTCTTTCTGTCACACTCTCTTGAAAGTATATTTTTCTAAGTATAATGACTGAAACCACACCCATTCCCTAAGTAGTGGTGCAAAGAGTTAATATGCAGGGATGACTTATTTTTATGGATGACATTCATATCCAACCTTTCCTCCAAGCAGCTCAAGGTGGTGGACGCGGTTCCTCTTGCTCCCCATTTTATCCTCATAACAACCCTGTGAGGTAGGTTGGATGGAGAGTGAGTGACTGGCCCAAGACCACCTAGCAAGCTTCCTAGCTGAGTGGGGATTTGAACTCTGGTGTCCCAGGTCCTAGTCCAGCACTCTAACCACTAGGTTAAAAGGTAAAGAACTCCTGGGGGGTTAAGTCTAGTCAAAGGTGACTATGGGGTTGCTGCGCTCATCTCGCTTTCAGGTTAGGGGGGCAGGCATTTGTCCACAGACAGCTTTCTGGGTCATGTGGCCAGCATGACTAAACTGCTACTGGCGCAACGGAACACCGTGACAGAAACCAGAGCTCACAAAAACTCCGTTTACCTTCCCACCGCAGTGGTACCTATTTATCTACTTGCACTTTGATGTGTTTTCGAACTGCTAGGTTGGCAGGAGCTGGGACAGAGCAACGGGAGCTCACCCCATCGCATGGATTCGAACCGCTGACCTTCTGATCGGCAAGCCCAAGCTACACAACACTGGTTCTGGACTGGTCCTGCCATGCAAAGGGTGCAGCGACTTATTGATAAAAGTATGTATATACCACCTATTCAAATAACATATCAAGACACTGCACAACATAAAATTACAAAATAATCACAAGAATGACCAGCTTATCCAAAATGGAAAGGAAATTCAACAACTGAGTAGGCCTGTCAATATATATATATATATATATATATATATATATATATATATATATAGTCTTCAAGAGACATTTGAAGGCCACTCAGATGGAAGAGCATTCCACAGCTTGGGACAGGAGACACTAAATGTCTGACTTCTTGCGGAAGCCAGCTGGGCTTTTGAAACATGGGGGACATTGTTCCTTTGGATTATCTCTGTCATTTAGCTGGGCTGTAAGGGCTGAGGAGGTCCTGAAAGAACATTTTTCTCCTTAAAGAATTCTGGGTAGTGTAGTTTACCCTTCATAGAGTCACAATTCCCAGCAACCCCTTAAGAAACTATAGTCAATATTATTTCTATCTTGTATTGCTGAGAAAAGTATTGAGAAAAGTATTGGGGAAAATACCTCTGAAGGAAGTGGGACAACTCTGAAATAAAATGTTTTGTAGATGACAGACACAAAAGGCATTGCAGTAGCTCAAGCAAATAATTTGCTTATATCCCGCGAGAAAGGTCATTTTAACAAACACTTCCAGAAGAAGATAATTGAGTGTATTTTTAGAAACTTTAAAATAGGTTAGTTAAGCTGTACCTGAGGATTGCCAGTGAAGCAGTTCTAATCAGATATTTTGTCAGCTGTGAAATCCGGAGCTCTAGCAATTATGCTATTTTATGCAAGAAAATATTCTTGATTAATACTGTGGGAATTTAATCTTACATCCATAGCATTGTGGAGGTATCTAACAAGGGACTTTGTATCCATAGGCAAAGCTTATCTTCTGAGAAAATATTAAATTACTTGACAGGAAATGGAAGGAAGCAATGTCCTTAAAGAAATAATGTGCTTTCTTCTATGATTTTTTTAAAAACCCAATCTGTATTGCAATGATACCATCTTGATGCATGTTATCAGGCTCTAAAATCCAATTGTAAAAATGGAAAGAAGAATTTATCTTAAACTCTAAGGAGGACTGCTAATGCACACTGACAGTGTAATGCTATATATGCTTACTCAGAAGCAAGCCCACCTGACTTAATGAGACTAACTCCCAGGTAAGTAGGACTGCAGTCCCAGAAATCTCATGTTATATTTGTTGTATACAGAAGTTTAGGGCTGATTTTTTCCACCTGTCTAGCAGCTTTATATTGCAGGAGGAAATTGTGCACAAAGTTTGCAAGCCATTAAGGAGACTCTACTTAGGGCTAAATTAGATATATCATGTAGTCTGACATTGCACAGCTTGTTAACGAATAACCAGCACAGGGAAGCCTAAACCGGATCCATATCATGATGAACAGGAGATTTTAACCCTTTGCCCCCTTCTGTAGTTCCAATCTGGATCGGAGCTCACATGGACCATTTTCACTGGGGTGGAAAAGTTTCAATGGGTGTCACCTCAAGTTTGGCTCTCAGACATCCCAGATGGGTCTCTTTCCAAAATGGCCTTGGGGCACAAGTCTGCTAGGAGGCCATGACACAGAGCCTATATGCTGCAGCATATGACAAAATCTCATCCTCTTCAGCAGTAAAACCCAAGAACCGCCCAATACATTTTGCTTTATTCAAATTCAGTTTACTGTATAGGAATCCCGATGCTGTTTCTGCGGAGAGCAGAGCTAAAGAAAGGTCATACCACAGCTGGTTTTCCAACTAGGGAAGGACATACCTTTGTATGCAGTTTTACCCAATTTCCCCCTTTTTTTGCAAAAACAACTTCCCCTACCATGTTGCATTTTATCAGGGCCCACCTGCCCATGAGCCTTGGTGAGGCAGTCATCTCAGGCGGCAGGCTGGGGCCAGCTGGGAGGGACAGCAGATCCAGGCCCCCGAGGAGCCTGCCGCTCACTGCCTCCTGCACTAGTTGCATGTGGCCACTGCCTAAGAAGAGCAGGGCCACTGCTGCTGCCACTTGCTCCTCCCCAGGTTCCTTCCCCAGGCTGCCTCCAGTCAGTGGCGGAGTTTCATGCTCCTCCACCGGGGGCAGGAAGCAGGTGGGGGTGGGGCTGGTGTGCGTTCTGGGGGCGTGGTGTGTGTTCAGGGGGCGGGGCATGCAGCGCAGGTGGGGGAGCAGCTGAGATGGAACCCTACCGGGATCGTGCTGCCCAGGGCGCCCTGCCCCCTATGCCCCACCCTTCCTATGTCAGTGCCTCCAGTCACCTCAGGAGGTGATGGAGGAGGAGGAGGAGGAGGCAGGGGGCACCATTATCTGTTGTGCCTCAAGCGACAAAATGTTTTGGACCGGCCCTGCATTAATGCACATTTTACCCTAGTGAATGCATCTTTGCGCACATTACTGGGCTGGACAACTACTCTGCGACACAAATTCCCAAGCATGGCTGTGTTTAATTTTGCACATTTTTCTCAATGTATAGGTTAGATAGGCTCACCTCTAAATGCAAACTGATTTGAATTTCTCTCCCGTTGCTAACAGTATAAATGACCATGTGGGCAGATCAGACAAATTTAGACATAAGGGGTGGTTTTGCTTTGCGGGTTAACCTTTGGCTATCTCATTTTTGTCTCTCTCCCACCCCCCTTCATTTCTGTACTTTGGAAAATTTAATAAAAATGCCTTTTGAAAAAGACATGCTCTTGGCTATGCACTCTAGCAGTAAGAAATAGAGTCACAGCGAGACGCAGATGTTCGAGGCAGTGAAACATTACCTTCATGCAAAAGCATTTTGAAGGAGGCATCTCTCTCTTGTCCTGAACCTCTAGATAACTGCCACTTGCTGCGACTTGCCTTCCCAGTTCTCCTTTGAGGTAACCTTGGCACATGGTAATGTGTTAACTCAAGCAGGAAAAAATGAATTATTTCTTGCTGTGAACCGTAAGGTAAGATGACAGATGTGGGAAGCAGCACAAACCAGCATGCCTGTAAATAGTGCTGTTAGCTTTCACCTCCTTACTGTCTGGCGACTTGAGGGCTCTACATGTAGGAGTTTTACCTGCTTCAAATTCTCTCTCTCTCTCTCTCTCTCTGTGTGTGTGTGTGTGTGTGTGTGTTGTGGAAGGTGTTAGCTAATTAATTTGCACAATACAGCGAAGCGAGAAAGTGTTAATGTCTCTGCTTTGCCCTTGGGAAACTGGAGAGCAAGCTCATCCATGTGTGTGGGTCCCCAATTTGTAGACTTGAATGCGCAAGATATTGCTGATCCAAGATAGGACTGTCACCTAATTAAAGAACCTTACTTGATTAATCGCAGGAGCTTTAGTTGATCGATCAGTTGATTACCTTGGCACATGGGTAAAACAAATACTTCTGAAGCAATCGGCATACTTTCTTTTTAATGACATGCACATTTACAGCAGTAGGCGTTATCTTAGTGAGAAGTATGAGAAAAAGGGGAGAATTCCTCTTTTTAATAGGTTGTCTGTAGTTTTTGTAAATAATAATAATAATAATAATAATAATAATAATAATAATAATAATAATAATAATATATGGCATTCCCTCCCCATTCTATGTACAGAAGCCAACCAGACCAGCTTTTGGCATCAGCAGTGTTAGCGTAGAAGTTAACTTTAGTTAAATGAATCCTTGCTTGGAGCACACCTTTAGCTGAAAGGCATTCAGACTGAGACTTGGTTTAAAATAAGAAAGTTAATGTTTAGTAAAGGAAGTAGCTACAGAATTCTACAGTCCCAGTTAAGTATCTAGTTGGAGAAACAATGAAGCCATGTTTCCTCTTTGTTCTCAGGATATACATCCAAGATAACCTCTCGCCTTGAAGTCCAGGGAACATGTGAGGTAAAAGGTGTAAACAGGATGCAGTCTAAGATGTATCCATCAAAACATAAAAGAGATAGAGAGAAGTTGGCATACAGATAAAGGTACAGTGATAGTCTGGGAATCTGGAGGTCGCATACCGTATCTGTCTAAACTCCATGCAAACCCCTCTCAGCAAGCTGAGTTGCACCCAAGCTTCCAACAAATAGCAGTGATGGTATGACATGGTCCGCTGTAACTGAGGGCAGCAGGCTAGCTTAAGGTGAGTTTACAGGGACAGAGTAGGCCACATGGTACACAGAGTGCTGTCCTTCAGCACCTCCCTGCTGTCTGCCACTCTTCAGCATTTGCCGCCTGAAGGGGCTACTTCACTCTGCCTAATGATAGGGCCAGTCATGTCTCTCTGTACCTTTTGCAATGTGCAAACTACAGAAGATCCAATTTATAGAGCAATTTGATACACATGAGTTAAGATATTTTTTGTCTGTCTGCAGGGTGAAAAAGAATGGTTCAAAAATTAAATTTTGCTGTTAATATCCAGGAAACACATCTTGCAGTTAAGGAGAATCTTTAACCCCCCCCAAAAAAAAATCAATTTCAGACTACAGCAGCTAAGTTTACTGGTATCTTTTATTTGCTCAGCCTCTCCAGCAAGATGAGTTTTCAGCTTTCTGCATCTGAATGTTGAGAATGCTCTGCAACCTGTGAAATTAAACCTATCATTCCTTTCTGCTCACATCTATGCCATGTAAACATTATATGGCTTTTGTGTTCCAGAAACTGGACAAGAATCACAGTGTTTTGTGAGAAAGCTAAGAGAAAGAGGATATTGCTAGGAGAATAAGCTGCAGGGAAGTAAATTTCTCATGTGCCGGCTTTCTGCTTGTCTGCTAAGAGACAATATGGTGCTTTAGGTTCACTGGAGGTTTTGAAAAGTTTGACAGTAATAAAACTAGATGAATTTGGCATGAGTCATTCTTCATCATTCACTCTGCTGGTGCCAGGGCTGGACAAAGATCAGACATCAATGAAGAAGTAATTCATCTTGGGTGGCAGTGGTGAGGAGACCAACAGGACTTGGCTTCCCTGGTTGGTTGGAAGCTTAAAAGGGAATTTTGTTGGGGCCTTACTAATGGGGGTCTAGGCTGATTATGGCTATAAACCGTAAATCCTTGGAGGAAGGGAGAGATCTTATCCAAATTGAATAGCAGGGGAAGATGCTGGTAGTTGTTGCTGTTTTAATACTCAGCTGGTGGTCTTTAAACACTGATCAGTAATTCAGGGTTGAGGTGATTAATTGTATGGGTTCTATTGAGAACTGGCTAGATGAAGCATTCAGGTCACTGATTGCTTATTTATTTAGAATACTTAAATCCAGGTTTTCAGCCCCAACAGGCTCTCTCAAATTGGCCTAACTGGATTATTGCCTACATCAACCAAGGCCTGCGATCAGCGTCACACCAAGTTTGCTGATGATGCCTGAAATGGTTCAGGGTTATTAAAGCAAAAAAATACAGTCGTACCTTGGTTCTTGAACAGGGTGCATTCCAGGAGTCAGTTTGACTCCTGGAACCATTCGAAAACCAAGGCGCAGCTTCCGATTGGCTGCAGGAGTGTCCTGCAGCTAATCCGAAACCATGCTGGATGTTCGGCTTCCACAAATCGTTCGGAAACTGGAACGCTCACTTCCAGGTTTCGATTGTTCAGGAGCTGATTTCTTCAGGAGCCAAGGCGTTTGAGATCCAAGGTACGACTGTACTGCAAAGATATCCAAAAATACATCTTCAGACTGTTCTTACTGTATGTAGCTGTGTTTGTAGCTTGACAGTATCTTGATGAGGACATCAGGTGGACATTGAACAAATCTTGCTTGCAGAAGCAACACAGATATCACAATACACTGCTGTGTGAAATGCACTAAGCTAGCTCCAATTTAATGATGAAGTAAACCCAGCCTGACTTTGTGCAGCTCCACAGTGAGCTGTCTGTGGTCCTACCTTTGGTTTAATATTTGTATTCCGCTTTTCTAACAGCAATGTTGAGTTCAAAGCAGCTCACCATAAGAACAATAGCATTAAACATTAACAAACATTACAATAATACCAAAAACACAATTGCATATTAGTAAGGCAAAGAACAAACCAATTTGTCAAACTATTAACACAATTCAGTACAAACTCATTGTGATTTCTGCCTAGCTTCAGGAAACAAGAAACACTCTCTTTGTGGTGCACCATTTGCTAGAGCAGTTAACTACCTCCACCCCGATAGGCTGTGATTTTGCCTACTGTCAAAAAGCCTTACTAAAGTAGGTTGAGCCATATGGCACCCAGTTAGTGATAAATGGCACCCACTAGCACTTCCCTGCAAGCACATCCTGAATGTAAACTGGAAACCAGCCGTCTCCAGCTGGCTCTCAATCAAAAGAAGGTTCAACTGAATTCACCCCAAAAGACACACAAAACCATCTTGCCACCAGAATTTGTTGTTCCATTGCCATTCTGAATGTTACTGAACTGCTGTTTCAAGCATCTTATTCTATTCAGCTTTGGAAACAAGACTCACAGTGTTAAGTATGTTGGCAACGCGTGGTGTTATTAATAAGGGAAAACATTTTTTTTAATGATCTGGCAGTTTAAAAAAATACAAACAAAACACTTTTCCTTCGCTTGGCATTGACTGAAGAAGTTTGATCCAGCTCTCTCATTAATCAATCCATAACGCAATCCTATGCAAGCTCTAATTGAGATTCTACGTGCCTTTAAACAGGTAGTAATGCAAAGGCTGCATTTGCAGGATTTGGGAACAGCATGGGGGTCAGCAGCCTTTTAATTTTCCATTGATTGAAAGGACTGGGCTTTCTTTGTGATTAATAATCACCCACGAGTAGAACAGTGGCTGTCATTCTAAAAACCTGAATTGCAATGACTTGCTGCTGAAGTAAAACTGGGTCACATTTTGGAGCGCTTTCCTGTATGTTGGCAAACGATCTCAGCTCCCAGTACTATTTGCCAGGGCTTGTGGCAAATGGGTTTGTATGTGTTGCTGTTGCAGATGAACTGTGAATTGCCTGAAGAGGAAATATAGATAGCACAACAGTGAGGATTCGCATTTAGCCTTCACATGTTTGCAGCAAACTTCTGCAGTGGGCACTTCCAGATGACCTGCACATTTGTCATGGTTTGTTTGTAGGGAGATCAGATATCATTGACTATTTTATTTTATTTTATTTTATTTATTACATTTATGTTCCACCTTTCCTGCAAGGAGCTCAAGATGGTCACATAGCTCTCGAGCTCCTCATTTTATCCTCACAACAACCCTGTGAGGTAGGTAAAGCTGAGGGTGAGTGATTGGCCCAAGGCTGAGTAGAGATTTGAACCCTGGTCTCCCAGATGCGAGCCTAGCAGTTTAACTACTACACCACACTGGCATTCATTCCGATTTGTTTGCAGGGAAGTTAGATGAAGTCGTGTCAAAGCAAGTATTATCACACACTTTGCAGCCCATTTTTCTGCTACTTTCCCTATCACAAGATGCCCAATTTTTTGTGTGGATTTGTTTCACAAGACCTACCAATCAACTATAGTTGCCCAATCTGAAATTGCCGGTGTGTGATTGAATCCCATTCAAAAATAGCATCAGTCTGGAAGTGCACTGCGTCTGTTGAGGCTGCTATGAAAGTAGAATCCCTCCCAGGGCTCCCACTTGCAAAATGAACCTCCATGGATACACAAAGCTCTCTACTGCAGAGGTTTGTTGTAAACATGTGATGGAGCCAGAAAACTGTTATCACCATTGATTTGTATGTTGCCTTTGCATAGGAAATCATGCTCAAGGTGGCCCACAACAGGAAAAGTTTACCAACAGTTCATTCACCAACAGTTACAAGATATAACAAAATTTAAATAGCCATAAACAATAAACTAACAAAAGTATGTTGTATATTATAAAAACAATCCTCTGATAATTCAAGATAAAGTCTAACATTTAAAATTCAAGAACATAATCCTGATAATGGCAAAAAATAATGCAACCCCAAAATAAACTCTTGACTGCCGGCAACAATTCCTAATCAATATCGCACCCTGAGAGTCTCTAGGCATCATGAGCAGCGGAAATAGCTTTTGTAGCTGGAGTCAGTCTTTGTAGCTGGAGTCAGTAGCTGGACAGCCTTTGAAGCTGGAGTCAGTCTTAAAGGGCTAACCCTCTAAACTGACCAGCTCTTTTCCTGCAATCCATGCCTTCATCTCTGGCCTCCTGTTTGTACCACAGGACTCAAGGAATCTACAGTCTAAATTTAGTTTGAGGTGGGGAAAAGACAACAGAAGGTGAGTGAGATGGAGGAAAGTGGAATACAGGATAAATATGAGCAAATGCTTTGGCTTCAGTTCACTTTGGAATGAATACTAAGGAATTATACAAATTAAGAGTCTATGCAAATTTATACACAGATATGATTATATACATCAAATACTCCATGTAGACATAAAGATTTTCCCCAGCCCATGTCACTTTGCTTTAATAGCATTGCTACTATTACATTGGTTAACTGCAATTGTCTACTCAGAAGTAAGTTCCTAGATAAATGTGTAGAGCGCATCTGCTTTAATCAGATTCATGTGCAAATTAGTTTACAAAGCATTTTGTAGAATTTCGTTACTGAAAGGTCACAATCACATTATATTCAATTAATAGCTAGAGGGTAATTAAACTTGATGACAGATTAATCCCAAATGAAGAATATTGATTGATGGTTCTTTTTGCCACTTTCACTAATCTAGGGCCCCTACAGACATCCTTTTTATTGTGTATTAAGGATGCTTTGTGCTCATTTTTTCTGCTTTCAATACTGTATAACACCCCCAAATTATACATCACCATAGCAGCTGGATATGTCTCCAGCACCACCTTCCACCAGCAAAGAGCTGTCCAACTCTGGGAAATGCCTGGGGATAGATCAGACCAGGCCCACGCAGAAGGGGGGGGGCAGATGGGTTCACTTTCCCCAGGCCTTGGAGGGCTAAGCTAGCCGGGGGGGGGGGTCCCTCTAGGGACCGGCTGCTTTTTTGTTTGAGTTTATAATTTTATTCTAACATGATTCCCGTCCTGGACTTCAGACAAGCTCTGCATGGGCCTGGATCAGATAGTGAGCTGGCCCCATTGACTTTGCTTACATCACCAAGGATGTTTATAAAACTGTGTTGGCACAAACAGACTCAGTTAACTCAGCCTACTTGGAGGAATGCCCACTTGTTTGCCCCATCCCGTGGCTCGGGACGTCAACCATGCGAATTCCTGCATTGCAGGGAGTTGGGCTAGATGACCCTTGGGTTCTCTTCCAACTCTACAGTTCTAGGATTCTATAAATGGCTGTGAAAGCTATTCAAAAGGAGAGCTTTGGAGGCAAGTCTAGTGTTGGAACAGTGTCTTCTTAGCTTATGCCTAGCCATGAACTTAGACCATTGTGACACTTGGAATCTGAATGCTTTGAAGTCGGATTTATGTACCATACTGACCTTCACATTAAAGACTTTGGCAAAAACCAAGATGGAAGTCTGAGTGCAGCATCCACCAGTCAGGGCCAGGGTGCTGGGTGTTGTTTTTTGGGGGGAGGCTGCCATTTCTGTTGTGCTATAGCCCCTCCAGAAAGCAACAATGTAGTAGCATTTGCGAAGCATCGTGGAAAACTAATACCTGTAAAGAAAAATCAGTGCACTATTATTGTGTCAATAATATATTGTAGAATTGCAGAGCCTTTCTATAAGCTCCAAAGCCCCTGAACTGGAGTGCATATACAAAGGAGCATAAAATAACAAAGGAGCAACCTTAAATATGTCTGCTGCTGTTGCTGCAAAGGTTGCTATCTTTCTCAAAGATGAAAATGATCATAACTACCTGATCAGCATTTATTTGTGAATGATAACTTATTTAAATATATGGCATTTCAAAAGCAGGCATTGCCTACCATTGATGCAGAACTAAAAAGAGCAGGTGGTATTAAGCAACAGAATGTCATTCAGCCTTAGCTCCTGCTGTTGGCAGTCGTTCTGAGCATCTCCTGTTCAGCATATGTAGACTCCATTAAGGAGGTCAGAAGCCACTTAAAGAAGTGCACATTCCATCTCCCGAAATTGAATTCTTTCGAGGTGCAATTGCATTACCACATAACAGAGCAGCAGCATAAAAGAGGGTGCAGGAGCTTAAGGTCATTTTACAGACCTTCAGGGGCTATAATCTGAAGGTTCAATGCATGTCAAGACTGACCCCACAGCTCTTTATTTATGCAATCTATGATCTATGAGTGACCTTCACTTACTGAAGAAGATTTAGGCATGTGCAAACAGCTGAACATGTGGGCAATGCCCTCACTTCCTATTTTCCATGAATACTTCCTAGCTCTGTGTAGATCACATAAGTCTTTGGTTTATTTTCCTTTCCTGCTAAACTATGAGAGTATGTGCTGCCAGATTACCGGTACCTGTTTATTGAGCATTCTGCAAGATTTGTTGGCAGGGAAGATTGGACCACGTTGGCTATTTGTATTTGTTGGCAGGAAGAGTACATGACATTGCATCCAATCCTACACTTGCCAGTACATTTCCCCAACATTTCTGAATCACAGTAAATCCGTTGTTGTTGTTGTTGTTTTTTGCAAGAGGGTTTGGATGTGCCCTAAGAAACATCTTCAAAGGGGGAGGGAGGTTATCAATTAATTTCACACAGAGGTTTGTCAGTAAGACTCCTATAAGGAAGAGCTGGAGGGAAGAATACTGAACGGGGCTAATAAGCATAACTTGCGTTGTGTGGTGTGTTTATTTTTAATCCCTGGAGGAGGAAATCTGAATAAATAAACTGAGTGAGACAAATGCATGCTAAAAACTAAATGGATATCTTCATTCCAGTTTGCTAAAATACTTGTAGAGATCCTAGATCAGCCTGAAGCATTTAAATGCAAGTTGCTGTTACCTTTGACCCTGGAGAAAACTTGAAAATGTATTGTGAAATCTTGGCAAATCAAAAGTAGCTCAACTAGATTTTCAGCGACTAGAGCATGGGGTTTGCAGGTGTCTTATCCACACCTGCATTCAAAATCCTTGTTAAAAACAACAGCACTAAAATATGTAAAGTATGCTAATTAAACAAATAAATATAAACCTGCATAATCTGCATACTTGAATTATGGAAGTTACCAAGGCACCATATCCAAGTAACCCATTTACAGAACTTTGATGGTTTCTTGGGGTGCAGATTAGAGAAAAGGATGAACATAAATCTAAAGAGAAGATCATTAGCCACTTCTTACAATTTCTTAACACATTAGGCACAAACAAACAAACAAGACTGTAGTCTAAATCGGGGGGGGGACATTTAAAAGACACAACCCACTTGGTGCTTTCCATATAAATCTTGGTGAAATGATTGCAGGAAAATATTGTATTTAGAATTGAGCAAAGCTTCAATTGATTCAGTGGGACTTACTTACAGGTTGAAATGGAAAGTCCTGTCAGTTTTGGTTTTCTCCATTTCTCATTTTTCCAATCATAAATTCAGATTGCCACATTTCTGAAGCAATTGCAAAAAAAGTTTTTGGATTTTTTTTTTTTAAGACTATCATGAAAATTATTCAGCAGTTTACCGGTAGTGTGATTTTTAAACTAATAAACACATTTTTTGCAGTTTTGACGGATACACATTTTTGCAAGTAATTTATCCAAATGCAATGCATTTCTATATGTTATTTTCACTAAAGTATTCACTTTTTAAGGTACACTTTCCCCTAACATAAGCATTTTTCTAAACACTGGTCAAAAAACTGCATCACAAAATTCAGATGTGCAAATTTTGAAGGCTGGCTATGTTTCAATTCTCATATAGTTTCAGAAAGTGTTAATTTGACAGATTCAGCTTTAAATGTGAACTGAATTGAATTCTTCCTTCATCCCTACTTCTGCATAAGAAAGTTTCAAATAGGGCTTTTGCATTTCTCTCCCTAACATACCTTCCATGTCTGAAAGTGTGTATTGCAAATGAAAATGACCACTACTACTGTACATTTGAAAAGATTTAGCATGGCTGGTAACCAGCTGGTAACCAGCCTCTCCAGTGAACAAGATTGCCAAGGAAAAGTATAGGAAGAACTCCTACCAGGTTTATTACCATTTACTGAGGTGGCAAAAATTCTAGAATTGCTTCAGCAACAGTAGCTGCTTGTAATGGCCACAATCACTCAATTGTGCAGAGAAATTCTCTCATACATGCTTTGTGTTCTGAATCAATAGCTGCTCTGTAGCCAAGGTTACTGTGACGCACCAGCAAAGCCCAAAAGAATCAAAATCCCAGAACTGAAGTTGACAGAAACTAGGTAGGCTCTTAATACATAAATTGCATTAGCCGATATCTACCTCCAGTTGTGGTTATTTATTTTCCATAATAAAAACCTTAACATATTTCTAGCACAGGGCTTCTCACACTTTCTACACCCCAGAGTCCCCTTGAGACAGCGGAAAATTATTAAGGCCCACCAGTCACAAAATGGTGGTGCTGTGGCAGAGCCAGTCACCAAATGTGGAGGCAGGTGGAGGCAGAGTGTGGCATCATCAGTTGGCAATTACTAGTACCATTCTCTATTGATATCAAATACGTCTTTGGTAAATACTAAATTCATTTTTACAGCATTTTCCTTGTGACAAGGAGTTCCATGATTCAGTTTTTCTCAAGCTAAGTCCAGACATTTGCTGTGCAGGTAATGTGACTCCGCCTCCCTATTTTAGGCAGAATTTGCTTATTCAGAGGCTCTGGCTGCATTCAAATGGCAGTTTATTCTGTTTTTCACAGCTCTTCCGTAACTGTTAAGTTCTGCATTAAATATGAGCTTTCACATGACATAAATACCACTTCTGGAACTGTAGTGGAATATTGTACAGGTTTAGTGCTCTTTTCCACATTACAGTGGTACCTTGGGTTAAGAACTTAATTCATTCTGGAGGTCTGTTCTTAACCTGAAACTGTTCTTAACCTGAAGCACCACTTTAGCTAACGGGGCCTCCCGCTGCCGCCGTGCCACCGGCGCGTGATTTCTGTTCTCATCCTGAGGTAAAGTTCTTAACCCGAGGCACTACTTCCAGGTTAGCGGAGTCTGTAACCTGAAGTGTCTGTAACTCGAGGTGTTTGTAACCCGAGGTACCACTGTATTTGCTTCCAGGGGAAAAAACCATTTGCAAATAATGTAGAGATGAGTACTAAACTTCTTGCACTGTAGTTCCTCTATATTCCGCTGTAGTGCTGGAAATAGCTTCTACATCATGTGAAAGCTCAAATACAATGTGGAACTTAACAATTAGGGAAAATAGAACAAACTGCAACATGAATGCAGCCAAAGTTTCTTGGCCACCTTTCCTCAGTAGGCAAGATGCCAATGCTGGTCCTGGTCCAACTAAAAGACAGTGCTGCAGCTAGGGGTCAGGGCAGGCAACTGAGGAGGCGCAATGAGCAGCCTGTGGCACTGAAGCCCACCAGAAAGTGACCCACGGCCCACTGAGGAACAAGTCCACATATCCTCTTCCAGCTCTCAAGATCAGGAGCCCCGAGAAAGTATTTCCTTGTATGAATAGAGCAGTGTTTTTCAACCACTGTTCTGCGGCACACTAGTGTGCCGCGAGATGTTGCCTGGTGTGCCGTGGGAAAAATTGAAAAATTACTTTATATATAGTCAATATAGGCACAGAGTTAATTTTTTTAAACATTTTCTAATGGTGGTGTGCCTCGTGATTTTTTTCATGAAACAAGTGTGCCTTTGCCCAAAAAAGGTTGAAAAACACTGGAATAGAGGCATGTTGCTCCACCCACTGTCTGCATGTTTAGTGTATATGCAGATAACATAGAATGCATAAATAGGGCTGTTCTTTGCCACTTCCTGCATTTTAGTCCAGTGAGGGAGGTGGGATAATGCAGTGCTCCGATATTGCGGTAGGGGGTAGCTCCCTAAACCTTTTGTCCTGCCTAAGCTACTTTTTTTTTTAGAAAACTGGGGGAGCGTGATTTGGCTAAAATTGGCACGAATCAGAGGGTGATGCTTACTGAGCACTGGGGAAGTGGAGACTGGATTAAGGATAATTATGTACATAGCTGAGTCCATTAGCTTTGTATATCACAGCTGAATATGTTAAATGACTTCACTGAAATGTACAGTACACTCGGTTCTCTGGAAATCATTTGCGAGGTGAACGTTCACTTAAAGAGTTAACAATTCCTATTCGCATAACAAGTCAATGATTTCCATTGATTCCTATGGGGAAATTGTTAATTTGTTACTCAACATGTAATCTGGGGTGTGTATCTGCGGTGCATGTAGAGAGGTTTGGGTACTAATTCGTTGTGTTCAGATAAGTGAATTTTTGCATAGCAAGCGTTCATAAAGTGGGACTTGGGTGTATTAAAGAATCATCCTTATTGTTTGATTTATAATACCTTTTTAATACATGGAAGTCATCATTTGATGTTGCAGTCATCCAGAGATAAGCATATATGAGTGATTGAAGTCCAGCTTTTTATACAGCTTCAAATAATGCAATGTAGTCCCAGTTAAATTTGTATAGGATTAAAGACTTCAGCACATATTATCTTTTCCGTTAAAGCTTTTCTCAGAAGTCATTTGATCTGCAAAGGCTTTTTGCATAGGCCCTTACTCTCTCCCCCCCCCCATTGAAACAAAAGCCAACTCTGTGAAACAAATTAGATAACAAAGCACAAATATAGTTTTCTCCCAACAGATCATGTTTTCACTGTGGCACAGGAAGGAGCGAGGGAGCTATTGGGTGACGCAGGTGGGTTGATTTAACTGGCAATTAACGAGGTAGGTATTTGCGTTTGAGCGAGGAATAATTTCTGCTCCACAATGACAAGTTTATTGCCATAAACCATCTGTACCTAATTGCATATGATGGGACTTAGGAAAATAGGAAGCTGCTTTATACCAAATCAGACCATTGGTACATTTAGCTCAGTACTGCTTACACAACTCTCCAGAGTTTCAGGCAGGAATCCTTCCCAGCTCTGCTTGGAAATAGAGTGAACTTCTGGATTTAAAGCATGAGCTCTACCACTGAGCAATGGTGACTGGTAAACATTGGGACTGATAGGGCAGAAAGAAGGGAGCCCAACAGTTGTCATTTAGTCGTTTAGTCATGTCCGACTCTTTGTGACCCCATGGACCAGAGCACGCCAGGCACTCCTGTCTTCCACTGCCTACCGCACTTTGGTCAGACTCATGTTGGTAGCTTCGAGAACTCTGTCCAACCACCTCGTCCTCTGTCGTCCCCTTCTCCCTGTGCCCTCAATCTTTCCCAACACCAGGGTCTTTTCCAGGGAGTCATGAGGTGGCCAAAGTATTGGAGCCTCAGCTTCAGGATCTGTCCTTCCAGTGAGCACTCAGGGCTGATTTCCTTCAGAATGGATAGGTTTGATCTTCTTGCAGTCCATGGGACTCTCAAAAGTCTCCCCCAGCACCATAATTCAAAAGCAATAATTCTTCAGTGAATTAGTGTCCCCTTGATTAGGCTAGTAGGCCAGAGATTTCCCATCCTGTGCTAAGACTATAGCCTAATGGTTAATGTGGCCCTGAAACCCCCCCCCCCACCCTGAGCAGATTTTCAGAGGGCTTCAGGGCTAACTGTGCTCACAGGAACTCAAGCCATTGTAAATACTTATCGATGTTGTTTTTATTCTAGAAGAGAAACCTAAAGAGATCAAAAGCGCAAACCTAATTCAGTGTATAGTCTTCCACTGAGCTCAGATGAAATGTAGTAGGGCTTTAACCTCATTAGGTCATTTGACCAGGCATTATTGTGAACAATTGTTCCCAAAGCTGAAGAGCAATGGAAAATCTGTTATTTCAGCTGTGATAAATAGGAAATGGGAAGTGAGAAGGCTGCTATATGGAGCCATTTTATATCATCTCTTATCTTTGTGGTCAAGTCTGGGTCTCATCTCCTTGTTTTTATTTTTATTTTTCCTGTTGATGAGAATGGCAAAGGAACACTGGAGCAGCTATCTGTCCTTTATTGATACTGAATGTTCACTTTATTGCCTTCACTGTGCATTGTGATATCTTCAGAAACTATATTTATCTCCAACTTCCTCATCTCCACAGAAGCGACAACTTCCTCATTTCAGCAACTGTGTGGTTAAAAGCGGAACTTCCTTATTGCTGCCCTTGAAATGACAGTTGCCTGTGCTGCGATTTCCAACAGAAAATCAGATTTTGAGGCCCATTTTAGTAAAACAAAAAACAAAAAACAAAAAAAAACCCCACCGAATCATTGAGTTCCTAAGTAAGGAAATACGGTAGAAATGGTTTGGATTAGAGCATGTTGCTCCACAGAGAAATGGAAATGGGAAGAGCAGAAGCAAGAAGACGAAGGGTGGTGTAGACATAGAGAGAGGTTAAACAGCTGGATAGATGATGATGAAGAAAATTCCTGGACATTACTGCCTTTTCCCTTAATATCCAAATCCTTCTTCAGATAGGCAGGTGGTGGTGAGCTGTCACTGAGGAAGAGCTATAGCTCAATGGTAGATCATTTGCTTTGCATGCAGAAGCTTCCAGGTTCAATCCCTGGCATCTCTAGGTAAGCCTGGGAAAGACTGCTGCTGCCAGTAGGTTCAGGGTCAGAAGTGGTGACACCAGAAAAATATTTAAAGCATGTTTGATTTTATTGGTGTGTTTTCTCCTGCCTTTAAAAATGTGGGGCTTTTTTGGTACCTTGCATTTTGTTGAACAGCAGTTAATGAAAAGGTGGGGGGGGGGTGCAAATTTAACAAATGAAATAATGAGATGGCAGTTACTGGCAAAAAAAGGCCTTGGCTACTCTTCCTTGAACTTTGACAAAAGTTTGTTTTCCTTGGTCTCTCACTATGTCCTCCCTAGGTTACATTACCAATGCCTCTTTTATCTTTGTAAGGTACTCAATTGTCCATCAGTTGTTCTACCACAAGCCCCTGAAAGCTATTTTCACCTTCTGTTTCACCTCAATTATTATTATTTTTCCTGTAAGAGCAGGCTTGCTATGCTGCAGAATAAATCTCATAATTTTAGGTGTTTCTGGGATATAATTTCTAGGCTTGGGATATTCTCCATGGAGCCACTAGATGGTACAATTCAGCTAATTATGTCTGCAACTCTTTTTTTCCCTTTTCTTTTTAAAAGACAAACCAAAACCCCATGCAAGTTTTTATGAAGGCAGAAAGCAAATGGTGCAGGAGGATGGGTGGAATATAAATTCAATAAGTAAATAAATAAATACCCCCTAATAATTTTTGTTTGGTATATACTTTTTTCTTTTTATTAATGAGCTCTAACATCTTTGCAGTAATGCAGAATGCAGAAAACGTCCATGTCCTTCTAAAAATCCCCCCATTGTTTATATAGCCACAAACAAAAGACCTCTGGAAAATAGCACATGCAAACCTAATTAAGTAACTGAGCCTAATGGCTTCCTCTAAATTTGCTTTGACCTTCTTGAAGCCTGCCCATATCTGAAATTGCTGTTGTTTGTTGTTAAATGCATTCTATTTTGAGGTCTGCAGCAAATGTAACAAATATAAATAATCTTACTCGTGTCTGTTTACAATCAATATCCTGGCTGGGCAGAAATGCTTCCAACAATAGAACAGGGGGAGGAATGCCCATAAGTGACCTGTTAAAATGTGACATTTGTCCTGCTTTAATGGGAACTACAGGTGCCAAGTATCGGGTCAATGCAGATAATGTGCTCTGGGGCATACAGATTTTTCTTTTGCATTGTAAAATAACTATGACCCAAAATCTTAACGAGGGAGTTTATGTTCACATTACCACTTACTCCAGATCCACTGCGCTTCCACTGTTAATTTTTGAAGCCACATTCGCAATCTATACTGATCCTGTCGTTTCTTGACAAATACTGCTGTTTGATGCATTTTTTCCTCAAACCAGCTTCAACCCAACCTAGGCCGCTTTCATTTCATACTTAAGAATAGTGCGAACATTTGAGACAGCTGGAGCATATGTACAGATGAGTACACATGCGCAGACAACAGCTTCATGAATTGGGTGAATATATATTTTCTTCCTCTCTAATGTGAGCAACACTGCAAATGTGGCTTGAAACGTAGCAGGGGAGCCAACCTCATCCCAACTGAATCTATCCATTCCTTAAAATCTTCTGCATAGGCTCTCCTTCAGGCCAGGCCAGGCCAGCCCAAGACTTTTCACTGCTTGAGGCAAATGACAAAATGGCGCTCCTTCATTCCATGTACAGAAGCCAACCAGATTGGCAGTTTAATCTTGCTCCAATATTTGCAACAGGACAGCATGCACTGCTCTTACACAGCTAAGGGCAGCAGACTGGCCTGGGGTGGGGTGGGGCAGGTAATACTACTCAAGCAGCTGTGCCCCAGAACACCTCACTGCCCCCCCTCAACTCCCTCTGTCCTTTGGCTCTTTCTGCTTAAGTCAGCCAGCTTACTCTGCCTGCCTAATGCTAAGGCCAGCCCTATCTCTCCCATCAGTAGCTGAGGCTCTGATGCTGGGGAGATGATTTTCTCTGGCCACACCAAGGTTACCCTACCAATGGAGGTCCATGTTGTCCCATTCTCCCACCCACCCTGCCCCCATGATCTTTTGCTGTTTGGGAAGGACCTTCCTTTTCCTCAAAGTGATTGGCCTTCTGGGTTGCAATGATTCTGCTATCTATTGAACTGGTTCTTGTTTTATCCACTACCCCCCCCCCCCGCCGCCCTTTTAATTTAGAATTTTGACTCTATTCTTGATATTATGACCCTGTTTTTAAAGATCCAGTGAGCTCCTTCTGGCCATCCCCTTGAGCACTGAAAAAACAGAAGGGTGGGAATGAATGCTTTTAAATAACAGGTAAATAAATAAACTCGGGAGACAGTCGGTGCCACAACATTCTGTATTATGGAACATCTTGATATAAAATGAGTGCCTGGGAAATTAATTCTGAAAGCTTTTTAACACAAAACAAACAAATGAATAAATGGAAGCATTTGTCACCTCTGTAGCTCATTAGTTCGATTACATTTTCTATCTGCATTGCAAAATTCTGCTGCGGCAGTTGGAAAATGAACTCAGGTTTGCAGGATCTCAGTGGAGCCCTGGATGACTTCCTGATTTCCCCCTAGAATCCCAGTTCCTCTTTCCCCAGTAAAAACGTCAGCAGTAGCATTGCTGCAGTAATCTGGTAGTGGGGGAAAAGGCTGGTAGTAATCCATCTCCTGAGAGACTGCAGCAAATCCCTGGAGGAAGCCTGCAGTGCAACTTCACGCTCAGCTTCTCCATTCTTAATGAAGCTACTACAGACCTTCGTCTTCTAGCTGGCTCCAAGCCCATATGCCGAGGATCTATAAATTATGGAAGGTGTGTGTGTGTGTGTGTGTGTGTGTGTGTGTGTGTGTGTGTGTGTAATCTTGCTTTCCTGCCAACTTAAAAAAAGAAACACTAATTGGCTGTGGGAATGTTTTGAAAGAAAAATAAAAGGAGGAAGTGATGTGTAATGACAAAGCGTAAGGGTCAAGGTTAAAATTTACGGGGTCTAGCTCTGATTCAGCAACAACAGCATTGGGCCTTGCTAACTTGGGCTGATGAGTGTTGGAGTCCAATAACATCTGTAGGGCCACAGGTTCCCTACCTCTGATTTAGAATAATTGGTCATGGGGGGGGATATTTGGTCCTTGTTAGTTTTCAAGCTGATGATCGCCGAAGAATTGATGCTTTTGAATTATGGTGCTGGAGGAGACTCTTGAGAGTCCCATGGACTGCAAGAAGATCAAACCTATCAATTCTCAAAGAAATCAGCCCTGAGTGCTCACTAGAAGGACAGATCCTGAAGTTGAGGCTCCAGTACTTTGGCCACCTCATGAGAAGAGAAGACTCCCTAGAAAAGACCCTGATGTTGGGAAAGATGGAGGGCACAAGGAGAAGGGGACGACAGAGGATGAGATGGTTGGACAGTGTTCTCGAAGCTACTAACATGAGTTTGGCCAAACTGCGGGAGGCAGTGAAGGATAGGCGTGCCTGGCGTGCTATGGTCCATGGGGTCGGACACGACTGAACGACTGAACAACAACAACAACAACAGTTTTCAAGCAGCAGTTAGAGAAGGCAAGAGAGAGAAAGACAAGCAGGAACTTTCTTAGATGTGTCCAATTGGTTCCTGCCCATTCTGTTTGACACTTGAATGCTGAACTGGAAGCAGAGGTGGACTCCTCCTA
The DNA here is from genome assembly GCF_009819535.1 of Lacerta agilis. Lineage (NCBI taxonomy): Eukaryota > Metazoa > Chordata > Lepidosauria > Squamata > Lacertidae > Lacerta > Lacerta agilis. The sequence continues at coordinate 59,681,557 of NC_046318.1, read as the reverse complement.
CCTGGGGTAAATGTCAGTTTTGTGGGAGAGTAATTTGCAACAGGACAGTGGCACACAACAAAAGAATTTTTTAAAACCCTCCCTATGCACCTCAGTCCCAATCCTGCTCCCCCAATGCAGCTGACATTTAAACAATAAAAATACACATGGCACTGTATTTTTCCATGTATAAGACTAGGTTTTTTCCTTTAAAAATAATGTGAAAAATTAGGGGGGCATCTTATACATGGATATATCTCCCCCCCCCATTTTCTTGCAACTGAGTCCCCCAAAATAGGGGGCGTCTTATACATGGGGACATCTTATGGACGGAAAAATACGGCAATTGCTTGTATGCATTTGACATCATATGAAGTTCGGTCCAGAATTGGTGCCTTGTTTTATTTATTATTGCATTCATATCCTGCCTCATGGAATCCAAGGTGGCATGCATAGTTCTTCTAACCATTTTATCCCAACAGCAACCCTATGAGGTAGGTTAGGTTGAGAGACAGTCTTTTGTATCCAGAGTTTTGCCCAGAGTCAACCCACAGAAATCAATTGAAATCATTTTCACTCATTTCAATGGGCTTACTCTTCACAGGACTAGCATACAACCTACCTAGAGACTGGCCACAGGTGAGCTACACAGCAGAGTGGGGATCTGAGCCCTGGTCTCCCAGGTCCTGGTCCAACATTCAGACTATGACACTGCACTTTCAATTTTGTGAAATCCGAATTTTATGAGGGCCCATAACAGGCTCCTGCCATACAGTCTAATGTGGCCTAATCCGATCCTCTAAAAATGATGCTGATAATGACATATTCTCTCACTGTGCACCAGTCACACTGCTGGTCCAAAACCTAACATGAATTGCAAGATCTCTTTGAACAGGTGAGATGTTGTCCATCATAATTAAGATGGCTTCTTGTTATTGTGGCAACAAACCCAGTGCAGTGGAGATTATTGCCTAATCCTGTTTTGTCAGTTGTGGCAAGATGACAACTAGTTTTTGTGTACAGAAATATCTTTGTGGGTAAGACTTGCCTGCTCACTACCAGATGTCCCCACTATCTGTGGGGAAAACTGGATGAGACTTCCCATGACTGGAGAGAGACTACTCAACCTGATTTTCCAGATTAGACCCAGAGGCATAAAAAGTCCTTGTGGGCTATAATTTAGGACTCCATAGTGACTAGAAAAAAATAATAGTATCTGTCACAATGGCTAAGATTCAAGCTATCCATCACATTCATCACATTGTGTTTTCTTTCCTCAGCCTTTTTTTTTGGGGGGGGGTGGCTTTTTGAGGTATTTTTAAGGAAAATCGGCAAAAACAACAGTGCTGACATGGGATAATTATTATTATTATTAACCCGACCATCTGGCTGGGCTTCACCAGCCACTCTGGACGGCTTCCAACAAAATATTAAAATACAATAGTCTGTCAAACATTAAAAGCTTCCCTAAACAGGGCTGCCTTCAGATGTCTTCTAAAAGTCTGGTAGTTGTTTTTCTCTTTGAGATCTGGTGGGAGGGTGTTCCACAGGGCGGGTGCCACTACCAAGGAGGCCCTCTGCCTGGTTCCCTGTAACTTGGCTTCTCACAGCGAGGGAACCACCAGAAGGCACTCGGCACTGGACCTCAGTATCCAGGCAGAACGATGGGGGGTGGAGACGCTCCTTCAGGTATACTGGGCCGAGGCCGTTTAGGGCTTTAAAGGTCAGCACCAACACTGTGAATTGTGCTCGGAAATGTACTGGGAGCCAATGTTGCCATACATCTGGATTTTCCCAGACATTTTAGCAATTTTTTGCCTGGACAGTGCTTCTGACTGCAGCATTCTGGGTATGTCCAGGAAATTCTGGATGTATGGCAACTCTACCATGTGCACAGTGTATACTAAGGCTATGTACACATTAGTGGCTGAAAATAGAGTTATTTCCCCCTCTGCATTTCAAGCCACATTTGCACTTGCACCAGAGACGGGGCAGGAATGTCTTCACCTGCTGCACATTACCCAGTTTGTTTCTTCATGCTTGAAGCGTCCCACCTTGCCAACTCCTATTCAATGAAGTGGTCATCTGTGCGTATGCAATGACTGTCTGAACTGTACACAGTTCAGCTCAACTGCGGCATGCATTTTCATATTGGGGGGAAGCTGGTTTGAAAGACAATGCATCAAGCAGAAGTATTTCTCAAGAAACTACAGAGGACCTACGGACTGTCATGTATGCTTGGCTTCAAACACCAATGGTGGGAGTATACTAGAGCAAGAGTAAACCGTAATGTGTACAGGGTCTGATAGATTGGGGTGGCCAAACTTGCTCCACAGCACTTCACATGTGTTTCTCAGGCTATTCAAGAAAAACTTCCCCTTTCTCTAGCCTACATGATCATTCAACTGCACAATATTAATGAACTGAGAAAGAAATGAATGGGGAGCAGAGTTAATGACAAAGCAGTCAACAGTCTTGTTTCCATTGGGAGATAATGGATGAAATGTAAACAAGTAACTTGTATCTGTATTATTATTATCATTTGTAGTAGTAGTAGTAGTAGTAGTAGTAGTAGTAGTATTACCCACCCTTCACCAGCAAGGTCCAGAACAGGTTACAACAATTTAAAATTCAGTACAGTCATACCTTGGATCTTGAATGCCTTGGCTCCCAAACAAATCGGCTCCCAAACTATCAAAACCCGGAAGTGAGTATTCTGGTTTTCGAGCGGTTTTTGGAAGCCAAACGTCCAGCATGGCTTCCGCGGCTTCCGATTGGCTGCAGGACCTTCCTGCAGCCAATCAGAAGCCACGCTTTGGTTTCCGAATGTTTTGGAAGTTGAACGGACTTCCGGAATGGATTCTGTTTGACTTCCAAGGTACGGCTGTATTCGAAACAGTTAAAACAAATTACAGTCACATGAAGGTTCACTCCTATACACTCTTGTAGTCAAGCAACTTCGGACATGCTTCCTTTGAGAAATGGTACATGATCCTTCATGAGTTATACTAAAACACTTAAAATGTGAGCCGTACATTGCTATCCTCTTGCCAGTAATTCCAGCAACTTCACAAGAGAAGTCCAGGTGAGGAAATGGTTTACTCTGCCATGGATGATCACCATCCTGCAGCGTCAAAAGATTTACATCATTGCTCTTTTGCCAAATAACTGCTATAAGACTCAGGAAGGGGGAACAGCTATGATTTCCCTTAATAGTTATCTTCAGGAGCCGAACTGAGGCTGTGCCCTTCAAAATGAAACCAAGCCTTTTGACTACAAACTCATGCCTGCCCCCAAGGGCTCTCTTGTTGCCTCACTGCAGTAATTTAACCAATTAATTCATAGGACATTAGAGAGCATAATTACAGTGTTTTCATTTGGCCCTGCAACATTTATTGATGCTCAGCTTATGCATGTTACTGTACTTAATAAGATGCTCCATTTAGCTAGTTTTAAATTGGTTTTAGCTGGTTTTAAACTGGCTTTAGCTTGATTAGTAGGTTTACTATGCTGGTCTGATCAAGTTCCTTGTTATGACTACTCCTATGATCTTTATGAGTTTTGTAATATATTTGCTATTTTGTAATACTTTTGTAGTTAGTTTCTGATACAGTACTTTAATGCTGTATGGAAGCTGCCTGGGGAAGGTAGCCACCCTAAGAAGCGGTGTATAAATATTTTAAAATGAGTAAGAAATAGTAATAAAAGAATAGGAAAGAGTGTGTTCCAGCACAGTCCATCAGATGTAGCTTACTAATAAAACAGTTGAGTATTGTCTTTATGTTAGTATGCATTGAATTACATACCACTTTTAATATATTTTTCTGCCTGTTGTAGCATTTGTAAAGCTGCCATATGATTTTAAATTGTACTTTTACAGACACATCACAGACCAACTGAGTGAAGCTCATCAACCACCAGCAGCCCACAGACCACAGTTTGGGTCCCCCTCCCTATGCCATGATTTTGATCTGGCTTTGGTTCATGGATCTCAATGTTACAGTAAAAAATGAATCAAGCCCGAAGTCTGTCCACCCTCTTGTGTGAATGACCACCCTTAGGTTAGGTTGAGGGCCAGACCATATGGTACACCGCAAGTGCATGTAACTATAGCCAGATGCCTCCTGGTTCAATATAATTTGTCCACAGAAGAAAGCATCTTGTTGCAAGCAAAGGATCGAGTATATTGTCTTCTGCTGGTTAAGCAGAAACTCACTGCAAGCTGAGCTAATGATAGAACAAAACTTTATTCTTGATGCCAGCAGAAAGTAACAATAGCTTCTCCAGCCAGGCCACACCTTTGAATCGGCTCTCCAGGAGGTGGCCTCCTTGTGGCTGCTTCTCTTGAAGTAGCCACATGCCAGATATTTAGTTGATAATGCAAACATTAAACAGGGCAAGGAGTTCTTAAACACTTTCCTCTTCCAGTGACTCTTCCCCCAAACTCCCCACCAACACTGCTTCTGTCCCCACAGAGTTCTGGGCCTGTGTTTGATATGTGGGGTGGGGTGGCCATAGAAGCTGTGTGAGTGAGTTTCTGGTGGACAGCAGCTGATGGGGAAAGACTGAACACCGCCTTCTCCTTTTCTGCTGCAGAAGAGAGAGTTGCCAACTATTCCTGACACTAGTTTGCAACAGAAGTTCTTGCTGTAATGTACCGTAGATTGGCCCTGAAGGTCTGGAAAATAGTGACTTGTTGAAAGCTGTATGTTAAAATTCATGGCTGAAAGGGCATCTGAACCCAGATCTCACTAGCCCAAGCCCAGCACTCTGCCCAATATAAAACACTGAGTATTTAAAAAAGTTTGGGGGTTTCTCATCAATGCAGTCCTAAGCATTTGCACGGTTTGCTTTCTCACAAAACCAAGCAAGTAACCCAGGAGCAAAGTCCAGCCTCTCCTAGCTGGTGACTGTGAAAGAACCAATAAGTTACAAGTGCCTAAGAAAAAATATTGATTTTAAGCCAGTTCCAAGTGACCTTCAAAATTTATGGTAAGGACAAAAGCTTCACTCTGTGCAACACAACACTGTAAACAGAACAAACCTGTTAATGTTTTCTTAAAAACGTCACATGGCTATTGGTAATGAGAGCTGTGCAAAGTTAGTTACTGCGGCAATTATCCCAAATGGAAGCCATTTCAAGGGCTGTCTTTCACATTTTCCATTTAAGTGATTGCATTTTTAATACTGTTAGTGGCAAACAAATGAGATTAGCATTCACTTGAAAAGAGACTTAAGTCATTGTCCTTTGCCAAGTGATGGAAAGATTAAAAGGTGACCTGCACAGGCACTACTAGCACTCCCTAGCTGGATATGTTTTGAAGGAGCTCAACTTCTGGAAGAAGGCCCAGAGAGCTTTAGAAGTGATCCTTCACTCTCCCCTCTCTGCTCCCCTCTCTTAACCAGAAATGCCATTGAGAACTGTACATGGACATTCCTTAGACAAGAACTGTACGTGGACATTCCTTAGACAAGATCAGGTCACTTTGTTTAAGAACTACCCTATAGTAAGCCAGAGCCTCCAAATAAATATTCCAAAATTTCAGAAAAATAGGAAGGTACTGGTTTTGTAGGGTCTGTTCTCTGAAGTTATGTGAGCCAATGAGCACCCATTAGCCATATCAACACAGGAGTATTGCACCCTTCCAGAATGAGCACTTTAGCATCAAAGTGGAAACAGTAGTGCCTGATTCCGATTGGGGCTAGTAGGGAGGAAGGTAGGGAGACCAACAGTAGACCAATGGCAGCCACAGCCAACTAATTCTAGTTTTGCCCCCATCCTAACTGCTGAGTTCTACAAGGGCAACACTGAGACTAAAGAGGAGGAAGTTGGCAGGTGGGGGCTAGATGAGAGCAGACTGAGGCCGGTGGGGCAGTGCCCCATTTGCCCTTCTGGACCAGCCTTTACTTCCGTTCAGGAATGTGTGGCCTCAAAAACCCTAGTCCCAGTTGAAGGTTTCAGATATCCATCTCTGTGTGGATTGCACGACCTGCATTGGTCACATAGTTGTCAAAATAACCTTCGCCGCTATGGACTTGTTCACACACTACAAGCTGCCTCTACACACGCACAAGATGTTGATTTGTACAGCTCAACTATGGTGTACCCTGAAACTCATTGAAGGTTGCAGGTAAATAACTGTACAAACAGACAGCACAATTATTTGTGTACACAGATAGCACACTCATTGAATGTAACATGTGAACACCTCTTATGCGAACTCTTGGGAGGAGTCAAGACAGCTGAACACGGGCACCATTCAGTTTGTGGTATCTGAGTGCACTCCACTGATTCATTAGCGATCTGAAGAAAATGTGTGCATGCTTATTGCAGAGGTGTCAAGTTATAGGATGATGCACTTTTGTTATAAACAGATCAATATGGAAGAACTGGTAGTTCATGGCCCTTATTTATGAGAAGCATGGACAGGGTTATAACTTTAACCTTAGCACTGATTCACAGTTCAGTTGGGTTGAATGAGCCATGCACATTGTGGTAGGGCCAACATAATCCCATAAAGGGCCAATATATTTCCACAAGCATTCCAAGAAGTCTCTTAGTGTGATAGGGTTTGAGTGTGTTGAAACCCCCATCTCCTGAGTCTGCAGTCCAGATAAAATTCCTCCCCGGGAATCATGTGAAGAGAGCAGTCCACTTTTCCTCAGCTCCCAACAGCAATGGTTCTCTCTGTGGGCTTTAAGGGAGACAATGCTGGAAGCAATTTTTATCTTTGGGTGCTTGTTTGGGTATCCACCGCTAGAAAAAAGAAGAAGCACAGAGACGCAAAAGCTTGGCTATCACTCCTGGCCAGGAACTGCTTCTCCTCATGTACAGTACTTCCCTCGCCCAGCCTCCACTGATGCTGTAGCCTCTATGCCAGGGGTCAGCAACCTTTTCCAGCCATGGGCTGGTCCACCATCCCTCAGACTATGTGGTGGGCCGGACTATATTTTGAAGAAAAAAATGAATGAATTCGTATGCCCCACAAATAACCCAGAGATGCATTTTAAATAAAAGGACACATTCTACCCATGTAAAAACACCAGGCAGGCTCCACAAATAACCCAGAGATGCATTTTAAATAAAAGGACACATTCTACTCATGTAAAAACACGCTGATTCCCGGACTGTCTGTGGGCCGGATTGAGAAGGCGATTGGGCCGCATCCGGCCCCTGGGCCTTAGGTTGCCTACCCCTGCTCTATGCACAGATAGGATTCAGTTCCATCTCAGACAGGTGTGTGCTTATTCTCGCCTCATGGTGGAGCTGTTTGTTGCTCAGCTTCTCATATTTAAAACAGTCCAATTCAGAACATGGGTTTAAGAAGGGCATGGTATTTGAGTGAGGGAAGGGAGGAGTTTTGTTCCGAACTGGCCTAAACATGATGCAAACTGAGGCAACCGCCTCAGTTGGAAGGTGCTGGGGGTGGGTGGGTTAGAAGGAATACCCCTCTTGCTGTTCCTCCAAAGACCCCTGGCCATTTACCTCTGTGGTAATGTAGAACTAAGTATGTTATCTGCACTCCCTAAACAGTGTTTTTCAACCACTGTTCCGCGGCACACTAGTGTGCCGCGAGATGTTGCCTGGTGTGCCGTGGGAAATTACTTTATATATAGTCAATATAGGCACAGAGTTAAATTTTTTAACATTTTCTAAAGGTGGTGTGCCTCGTGATTTTTTTCATGAAACAAGTGTGCCTTTGCCCAAAAAAGGTTGAAAAACACTGCCCTAAACTACCCCATCACCAGTACTGAATTACTGTAAAATCCAGGTGGCAGGCTGGTTGGCTTCTGTATGTGGAATGGGAAGTGTGTGCCATCTAGTCCTCCTCAGACCCTGGTTTCACTACCCATTTTAATAAAATGTCAGGCTTCATACTTTCATAATTTTTTTTAATTGATTCCCACAACACAGAAAGCCTGGCCATTCAACACCAACATAATACTGTGAGATCACTTTCAATTGCAGGCTGATGGCTTTATTATATATCTTTAGGCACCAGGAGAAAATCTTTCTCTGTAACCAGGCCTAAAACAATATCCATACATGACATGTCTTCAGTGCTGTCTCATTACTTCTTGCTTGGCTGAATTTCAATTGTTACAAACTGAGGACGTGGGGAAAGTGTTTACACCCCTACCTGTCTGGCAGATTCTGGAAGGCGACACTGGGTACCTCCACTGCTTTCAAACGTCTCATAAATTCTCTAGGGATATTTGTCAGAGGGTGTAGAGCTCAGAGTCATCAGTATGCTGATGGATGACACTCGACTATCTCTTTCTTAAATCCCAATGAGGCAGCAGAATCCCCAAATTGCAGCCTGGAATCAGTAATGGAATAGTTCGTGGCCAATAAATTGAAGATCAAGCCACATAAGAGAGGGGTGATGAAAACTGGTGGGATTCCAGATTTTATAAGTCAAATCTAGATGGGGTTCCATGCGTACTGAGGGATCAGTTTTGCTACATGTTTCTCCTGGATCTGGCTTTGCTTCTTGTTCCCCACCTGGTAGCACTTATTTTCCACCTTTACCTAGCTATGCATTGTGCTCCATCTGCCTCCCCACTTTTAATTACTGGGGTCTGATGCATATGACCACACACAAACCATGCTATGGTAACCTCTAGATTAGATTACGGTAATGTGCTCTGTCTGGGAGACGCCTTTGAAGACTGTAGCAGCCATCAAAGGCAGTACCGCACAGACTGCATTACTATAATCTAATCTAGAGGTCATTTTAGCATGGATTATGTGTGATTACAGACATAAATTTAATCCAAAACGCAGCCAGTATGTTAACTAGTACAGGCTACAAGGAAACAGCAGTGGCCAAAAGATAAACACAGCTTTCTCACTTGTTTTGGCTTTACCTGCTTTATTTTATTTTTATTTTTCATTTGCTAGATCAAACATGGTTGTAGCATCTCATTTTTATTTTAGGGCCCAACTATATGTGATATCATTAACATCTTTTAGCTCTTTAATGGATGGTTTTTCTATGTCTGTTTTTGCTCAGGCAACTTGCCTCCTGTTGTAAACAATATGCACAGAGGCCCAGTTTGGATCAGGACCAAGGTGGAAACAGAGGGGTTTAAGATTCCTGCATGTCCTGGTCCCTATTAGGTTCCAAATTCCCCTATGTACTAGCTATTTATTTGTAAAACAACTACATAAGCTATAAATATGTGAATCACATCGCTTCTCATATCACCCTCACCTGAGCCAGTTGGTAAGGCGCTCTTACTTGAGCCTCTCCCAGGTTAGGATGAGTCAAGTGAGAGCAGAGGTGGGCTCAGGGCACAAGAGAACTGCCAGTTTTCTGAGCATCCAGGGCACAAATTTGCTCCCATTCCTATGCATAGTTCTTCATTTCCTGTACTGTCCAGGTGAAAAATGAATGGCTGGCACATCCTGTTGCCTAACTGTGGTGCTTCTTATATCTTGATCATTTGAATAAACCAGGGGTTGAGAATATGGTGCCCCCCCCAGATGTTCCTGAACTTCAACTCCCAACAACCTTAGTCAGGATGATCTATGATCAGGGATGATGGGAATTAGTCCAGCAACATCTGGAGGACCACAGGTCCTTTGCCTCCTCCTCCAGGCTAAACAGAGATAATTACAAAAGGAAATCTCATTCTCTTCCTTTGAAGAAGAAGAAAAAAACACCTTAAGAACTAAGGGCCGATCCTCTAACAACAACAAAGCACATGAAGGATTAACAGATTTTAATATGCCATAATACATTTGTCAGTCTTTAATGTGCCGCAAGACTCTTGGCTGTTGTTTATTAATACAACTAACATTCTTACTCCTCTGGAAAGTGCGCATGTGTGTGCCTCTCTCTCTGTCTGTACACGCACTACTCTTGATGAAGGTCAGATGAGGAAAGCCTAGCACTGTAATTCCCTGCAGGGGTTTATCATAGAAGTGGCAGTGAAAGGCTCTGCAAAAGTGGGGGAGGGAAAGGCATTACTGTTTCCATATTTAGAGGAGCTTGGAAGCATTTTGTTCTTGCAGTGATATGTAAATTATTCGAGTCTTAGCCTGTGACTGTTATGTCACATGTAGGCGGCTATTTCTTAGCTGCGTAATTAAGCAGCTTGTGTGAGGTTTTCATTGCGTACGCAGGATTCACAATGCAGATTATTTTGTTACTCCTTCTCTCTCTTCTGCTCAGGCTATGTTCCTCAACAAGATTTCCTTCCAACACTTAAGTTCCTACATCCTCTCCCTTCTCCTCCTCTTCTGAACATGATGCTCATTGGCATTGAAAGCATAATGTTTATTGGGCTGAAAGAGTACATGTAAAAACACTGGCACGTGGTGGCCACAAGTGACACTCTGATTTGCAGCATCCTTGACTGAAAGGTTGGCCCCTGCTGGCCGAATGTATGAATTTGTGCTTCAAATAATTGATAGCACTTCAACAGTAGCTAAAATGGGACCACTGAGCAAGAGTGGACTTGGGTCTTTCAAATTTCAGTAGTGCCCTGTGTAAGATAAATATCCCCTCCCCTTTCCGTTCTGCTCAATTCAATACACCACAGCTGTGACACCCCACAGCGCCCTCTAGGCCCAGTGTGGTGGAACTGTTTGTGCTACCCTGAATCCACCTTTGCATTGATAAGCAACACCAACAAACTAAGCCACTGAAGAAGAGGAGGAGGAGGAGAAGGAAAAAGAATAAATAACCCAGTGAGGACTCAGCATGCTTAAATGCCACAAAAAGGTGGAGTGGCATTTGGGGAGGCAGAAGGGAAATAAATGAAATGGAATATCCTAGAAGAATGGAATATCCTATGTCCACAGTCAAGGGCAGGAATGCCCCTGGCTAACAGTTGCTAGAAATCTCAGGATAGAAGAGGACTGTTGTGCTCATGTCCTGCTTATTGGCCATTGTGAGAAGATTTAGGACTGGATGGGCAACTGACCTGATCCAGTGGGAACTTCTTATGTTCTTAAGAGGGCATGGCTGCCTGGGTGGAACATGGAACCAGAACGCTCCACAGTGCAACATTTTGTTGACTCTCCCATTTGTTGATATTGAGAGGAGCACTGTGCTTTGCATGTGACATTATTTCCAATGCTTCAAGATTACTGTGTTTCAACCTACAATAAAAAGCAGAACTGTCTTTCATTGTGAAATGAGAGACTACCCACCTAGAAATAATCCTGCATAACCTCAACGTAAGTGAATGGGAGCTGCACAAGAGCGCTGTAATCTTTAAGGTTTATTTTGCTCAAACAGGAAGAATGTGTATTCAGAGAACATAATACCACAATAGCATCATCGTAACTAAGGTCTTGCATCCAGCTATATGGGTGGTACACCTTTGGCTAATAACATAGATATGGGTACATATCTGTATACCAGGTTCAGACATATTGCTGTGATTTGGTGAAATTCTGTTTAATAAGCTGTAGGCCACCTCTCCATCCCTCCTTCAAAGTGTTTGAGTAGCGTTCGTTGTGACATATAATTTTTGAATAGCTCATCCCATCCCTGTGAGCTTTTGGTCTGGATTTTTGCAGCCATTAACTTGGTAGCTAAGTCAAAAATAGCTGGAAGGCCTTAGAAATGAGGCTGTTCGCTTTTGTTATAGCTTCTGCATCATTATACAACATTCTAAACCATAGTGGATAAGTGTGACTAATGAACACTGCCATTTTAATAGGAGGCCCCATATAGAAGCAGTATAGTTAGTGGTGATTATAGAACAAAGAGATCTAATTACTTGTCATCCCCCCCTCTCCCCCCCTCCCTCCAGCTTTCATCATGATCTCCTTTCACTGGCAAATGTTTTTTACCCTGGGACTATCTCTCATGCAATGATGAAGATGAAGATGATTTAATTTCTGTACTGCTTAAAATATTTCAAAGCGGTCTACAGAAAACTGAAGCAACAACAAGGAACTTAAACAAAAATATTACAAAACGCAGTTAAATATAAAAAGGTTACATTAATAAAAAGTTACTGATATATATATACACACACACCAGTATCAATTCATTTTGCTTCTGACATATCCTCCCTCTCAGCCGAGATCTGGGTTCTCATTCAAGGTCCAAACAAACTCTCAGCTCACCCACAAAAGTCTCACAACATGAAGAGTTCCTGGAAGCTGTGGGCATCGGCCTAGTCTCTCACTCTAGACTTGCTATTTATGGGCAGGTGGCTAGTACTGCTCAAGCTGCTCACAGCTGTGTCCCATTCAGCTGTATTCTCCCAGTTCCAGGTACAGCAGGGTTGTTGAGTTTCCCAGGTGGTCCACAGGATGGGAAAAGGGAGCCTCTCCACTCACAGCTCTTTCTTCTTATCTGTCTTCCCTTCTTCCTCCTTTGTAACACAGAGTTGGTCTGCCAATAGGCCTGGTACCTGAAGCCAGCTCCCCATAAAGGGTGTCCTTGGAGATCCTGCCATCTTCCTTTCTGTGGGCATGACCAAGCCAGCATAGACATCAGTGAGACAGGAGTGCAAACATGCTGAGAATGTGGGCTGGGATCTTGTCCTGCCATGTGAGGCCCAAAGTCTTCCAGATGCACTGCGTGTGAAAGGTGTTGAGACATCACTCTTGGCCGTTGTAAGTTGTCCGCAACTCACTTTCATAAATCAGTGTGCTCAACACACAAACCTGGTAGACCTTCATCTTGGAATTGGATGTTAGCATCACATTCTCCCACATACCCTTTTGGAGAGGCAAGCCATTGCTCTAGCTGCCTTGCCAATATGCTTGTCCAGCTCAGCATCAATGGAGAGGCTGCTGGTTATGGTGGAACCCGGCCCGGGTAACTCTCAGGTGCATGTTATACACGTTGTAATCATGCCAAATGATTCACTCCTTCCTAAATCATTCTCTGCCAGCAACATATTTTGAAGCAAATTTCACAGTCAACATCAACCTCACTGTCAGAGGTATACTGTATATTTATAGAAAGTTGGACAGATCCTCTGGCATATGGCAGAAGCTAGGGCCTATTCTGTTGAATCACTTCCCTGAAGCCGATTCATCTGGTCAGTGATCTAGAAGGCACCATCTGTAGAGGAAGCTCCTTGGGAGAGGCAAAGCTTTTCCTGTCTCCTAGGATCAGGAGCGGATGCAGGCATGCAGCTAACCTAGGGATGGAGGAATATGTCCACCAAGTCAGGAAATGTCAAGAAAATGGAATAAAGTGCTATCTGATTGCAGCCTCAGTCGGTCTGAGGTGAGCTTGAGCAGGTTTATTGTCTTAAATACAGTTTGCCTTGAAATTTAATTCAGCTATCAGTATGCACCACTTTTGTTCATTGTCCTTTTAAAATGAAGCTCATTCGTATGTTCTAGGTCTGATTGGAGACTAAAATGCTGATTGGCTTTTTCCATGGTGAATTTTTTCATTTTCATTAGGCAACTTGGCAGACCTTACTGAAAGCCAAATGAGGATGGAGAGACACTTTGTCTTTGAATGTGTGCAGCACACATTGATGAACAAGCCCCATTTAACACAATGAGATTCACATTGGGGTAAACATGCATAAGATTGGGCTGAGATTTGCTTTATACTATAGTAAGCATGATTAGGATGAAATGGATATACCGGTATTACCAAAGAGAGGTATGGCAGCACTTACATGCTTTCCTGTTGAACCTATTATTTATTTTTATTATTTATTATTAAATTTGTATATCACCCTTCATCCATAGATGTCAGGACTGTTCACAATATAAAATTAGAAGAGAGGCAGTGAGATGTGGTGGGTAGAGTGGCAAGTGAGGGCTAGGGTGACTTGAGTTCAAATCCCTGTTAATCTGTGAAACGTCAGCCATTGCATGCTGCAGTCCTAATACCTCAATGTGGCTCTCCCACTGCCACCACCAAATGGAAGCTTCCCTCTTCAGGCTAATAGCAGCTTGAGGGAGGGTATTTTTTTTTTTTTTTTTTAGGCTACAGCAAAGAGAAGGGAGATAAAGAGTTAAGCCCCTCTTCGTGCATCATGGTCCCAGTTCTGCTCAGCACACCCCTTATGGGTGCTGTTATCAAAAGAAATGCCCAGACAGTAAAAATTAATAAATAATGACAGTAAAAATTAATAAATAATGACATTACATGGGTACATTACATGTACCCATGTAATGTCATTATTTTTGGTCCTTTTGCACTGGAAAGATGAGACAGATATCCCAAGCTGAGCAGTGCTGCTGTTGGTCATAGAATCATGGAACTGTATAGTTGGAAGGGACCCCTGCAATGCCGGAATCTCAACTAAGGCATCCGTGACAGATGGCTATCCAGCCTCTGCTTCAAAACCTCCAAGGAAGGAGAATTCACAACCTCCCAAGGGAGACCGTTCCACTGTCAAACAGCGCTATCGAATCCTCTTGGAGGTTTAAGAGTCTGCTCAGTCTGCTTGGCCCAATCCAGTCTCCCGCGTATCAGTGCTCAGCAAGTGATAATTTGGTATCCATTATGTAGAGACCATGGTGGAATAGTAACCTCCCGTTGTTTTGTTTGCTTTGCAAATGTAGGGAACCATGGTCTGCCCAACTTTCCAGTTTCCATCTTTGCTGATCCAGATGCAGACTAAATGGATTTCTAAATGGGATATAGATTCTGTGTAGGGCAGATGAGTGTGTGATCAAATCCCACTTGATAATAAGGATAGTCTGGAGGTTCCTGTGAAATTCAATTAATTTATGTAACTGATGGAGCACATCTACACCAAACATTTAAAGTACTTGTTCCATTTTAACAGTCAGGTAGACTCCTGGGGACTGTAATTTCTTATAGGTGCTGGGAACTGTAGGTTTGTGTGGTTAGCACCCTTAACAAACCACAGCTCCCGGAATTCTCCATCACACTTAACGTGGTATAAGAGTGCTTTAAATGCATGGTGTGGCTGTGACCTTAAGGCAGTTTGAAAGCAGCATGTTTGAAATCACAAATTGAATTGGGTACGTGCCAAAGTAAATTGTCAAAATGTGATGTTATGGCTTTCCCTGTTTCACAGTTGCATGGAGAGTCAGTTGCCAGTGGTCCCTGTGCATCTGTGTTTATGGCTAAGTCTTTGCTGCTTTCTTTTCTGTTACGGTGATGAAGTGCCTGATTTGACATTCACTTCCCCTAGAGGGGTTTTGGCTCAGGGAACATCTTCCTTCAGCCAGGATGCCTCTGATAGTTCCTGCTGCTGCAGGATTTCCCTGTACTAAGGTTGGTGCTGCTGCATCTGAAAGTCACTACTAAACACACCCCCTCCTCCATGCTGGATGCCTTAGAAAAAAAGGAAATGACAGCAGCATATTGATTAGTATAAAGAAGAAAACTGTGACCTTCCTAGGATAACAGAGGCAAGCATTTAGCTAAACAAACCACCAAAAGCTAACAAGACTGCTTCATATGTGCACACATACCTTGTGGTTGTACCAAAAAAAGTGGTCAGTATGGAAGCATTCAATTCCTTATCCAAAGTTTCACTGCCCAAGTCTTGTTCAAACTATTCATCCTTTTCTGTCAGAGGCAGTAAGCCTCTGAATACCAATGGCTGAGAATCACAAGTGGGAAGAGTGTGGTTGCCCTCAGGTCATGCTTGTGGGTTTTCAACAGGCATCTGATTGGCCACTGTGGTCTGATCTGCAGGCTCTTCTTACTTACCCTCAACTCTGGCTGAATCTAGATATATATATATATAAACACTGTGAAAATGCATTTTTTTAAAAAGTTTTAAAATATATATTGAATTTGCCATTGGCTTACCATCGCCATCTAGTGTCACATTTATATAATGCACTTAGAACTCACTTGAAACCTTATACAGTGGTACCTCGGCTTTCAAACGTCTCCGTTAACGAACATTTTGGTTTATGAAAGCCGTAAACCTGGAATAAAATGCTTCGGTTTTTTAACACTCCTCGGAAGTTTTGTGGGAATGATTAGGAGTGTGGATGATGATATATTACTTTATATATCTCATCCCAGCTTGTATTAACAAACTCCAAACTTAGCAGAGTTACATTCCCTTTTAAAACACACACACAGCAGATGCCTAAAATTATATATATATATATATATATATATATATATATATATATATATATATATATATATATATATATATATTTATTCCTGGTATAAGTCCCCTATATCCCTCTTAAAAGACTGCACACGACACAATGTATCTTAAATGAATAAAAAGAGTTTACTCACATTACTTGCTGAGTTACACAGCGTTTCTCAGAAGGCAGGCAGGCTTAGATAAATGTATTTACATGTAGTTGCTACTTTCATAAGGAAAAAGTAGTTTCCTTTGTTCTCTTGGCTGAGAGCCAGGAGGACATGGTTGTTGCTCATTCAAGAGACGAGGAGAAAATGGTGACTGGTCTAGGGATCTTGTTCCCAGGTGAGACCACACCTACTTCTGGTCAGAGGAAGTTAACTCAGTCCAGGTAGCAGGAAGTTATGTCTGGAGGACTGAGTTACCTTCATGTCCACTCTAGCAATGTTGTGTTTTGACTGCTCTGTGTTTACATCCCACAAGTCGAACATGCCACGTGGCTTCCGCTGAGTGCAAGATCCTGAGGCCTAGCTTTTGGCTGTTGAGTCCTCGGTTTCTGAACGTTTCAGAACCCAAATGGTCTTCTGGAACAGATTACATTTGAAAACAGAGGTACCACTGTCTTTGCAGCTGTATAGCTGAGTCCTCTACCATGCTGGTTGGGCTGAGAGAAAGTGATTGGCGCAAGGTGAACTTCATGGCTGAGTGGGACTTAAACCAGATTTCCTAGGCAGTACTGAGTGGAGTGGAAGAACAAGTCCTGATCCACTTGGCTTCTCCTTCAGCAAATTTTCAGCACCAGTGGAGATAATTGATACCACTCAATTATTGATACCACTGTTATTGTTTCTGGTAATCTTATTGAGAGCTTTTTACAGAAAAGTGATTAACACATTTAGATCAGCTAGGTAGGTAGGTTGGCAGGGAATGGGTGTGTGTTTGTGTGGAATGATTATCTTAATTCATTTTGCCTGAAGGAGTTTTGATAAGCTCTAAAAATATTGACTTTGTAACTTTTGTGTTTTTTCTCTAAACTGGATTTTTTCTCTAAACTGGATGTGGAATGAAATCACAATAATTAGAGAAAGTACAGGGGAACACACCAGCTGACCTAGTTTAATAAAATCAATTGATTTACTTTTGTTCTCAGGTGGACAGCAATGAAAGTCCTTAAAAAAATGCGGAGAAACCTTGAGGGACTTTTTTTTTTTAAGTGCAAGCTAGAGGAATCCTTTTCATATCCACATTCCCTCTGGCTAGAAATACCCAAAGAAAGCCAAGTGTTGTCTTGTTCACAGAACAGCTGACTTAAGAAGATTTTTCTTAGCAAAGCTTGGGAGAAGTACAACTGTTTAGAAGATGCATGGGGTGCAGGAACAAACACAACAGAACAATGTCCTGCTCCCACTTTGTTAGTATTAATATGTCTATAGGCTCCTGCGTTTGTGCACCAATTTAGTGAGTGTTCATCCTGATTTGCTTGCATAAAGCTTATGCACGGGTTAGATCATATATGGTCTTTACTAAGCATTCATTCTGATCTGTTTGCAGCAATGTTATGTGGCAATGAGCCTTCAACCTGCATTAATTTGTCTGCAGGGTGTTTGTTTGCAGGGTCTTCCTATCAATCAATCATTCATTCATTCACATTTTTAATGCATTTTGCCGTCACTTTGCCGTCTGGAAAATGTTTGTTTCTTTTCTAAAGTGGGCTTGTGCTAGGGCAAGAAAACATTATGAAGGAGCTGTACTTTGTTGAAATGGACTAGGGGAGAGTGGAATGCCCTCTTTGAAGGAAATGTGGGTGCAGCTCCAAACAGCAGCACTCTTTTCACAGGGCGAAGATACACTGCACTATTTTGTTACTGGTGGTGACGACGATAAAAAAAATAATACAGTGTGTTTAAGCTGAATGACTGGATATTCTATGTACAGGTAGGTAGCCGTGTTGGTCTGCCATAGTCAAAACAAAACAAAGTCCTTCCAGTAGCACCTTAGAGACCAACTAAGTTTGTTCTTGGTATGAGCTTTCGTGTGCATGCACACTTCTTCAGATACACTGAAACAGAAGTCACCAGACCCTTATATATAGTGGGAGAGTGGGGAGGGGTATTACTCAGAAGGGTGGTGGGAATGGGTGATTGGCTGATAGGTGTGGAAAACCTGTTGATGACTGTTAACAACTGCAATTGGTCTTACAGGAAAAGGCAAGGGGTGAGTTGGCTAAAGATAGCTTTGTCGTGTATAATGAGATAAGAATCCAATGTCTTTGTTCAGACCAGGTCTCTCCATGGTTTTCAGTTTGGTAATTAGTTGCAATTCAGCAACTTCTCTTTCCAGTCTATTTTTGAAATTCCTTTGTAGTAAGACAGCTGAGTAATACCCCTCCCCACTCTCTCACTATATATAAGGGTCTGGTGACTTCTGTTCAGTGTATCTGAAGAAGTGTGCATGCACACAAAAGCTCATACCAAGAACAAACTTAGTTGGTCTCTAAGGTGCTACTGGAAGGAATTTTTTTATTTTTTATTTTGTTTTGGATATTCTATGGTCAGTAGGGAAAATTACGCAGCTACATGCATGACACAAGGCAAAATCTTAAGCCACTGGTGAATTCATATCAACCAGTGTTTTTAACCAGCAATCTGTGTGTGTGTGTGTGTGTGTGTGTGTGTGTGTGTTGCGCACACGCGCACGCGCACGCACACACAGTGCATTCATATCATAAATATGTAGTATGTTGTTGTCGGATGAGCAGTACCAGGAGCAGACTTACTTATTCCAAGGCACCATGGCAGATAGTGACGTTGCATTAGGCACAATATGCAGCTACTACTTCTGCTGTTCTAAGCACATACAGCAAAAGTGGAGGTCACTGTAATGCAAAACCCTTGAAGGACTAGCTGACTCACAGCATGCTTAAAATGCTTTGCCCTTGTTGGCCATGGGATTCTGAGCTGCAAGGGCCCTGCAGCTCTGGATCAAAATGAAAAATAAAAGACACCCTAAGTCTGACTTTCTCTGTGCCGACATACAGCCTAGCCCTGATATCTTTGAGAAGCCTTGGTGCCAAGACTTTGTAAAATAAACTAGCCATTGTTTTCCTTTCCGCATTGGCTTCTTTTGTTTTTAGCCTGTCTTTCTGAGTGACGTCTTGTTGGCTCCTTTAACTTGCAATGTTTTGCTGCTTACAGTCTTTTGTTGCTCTTGATGAGGACAGCACATGCCTTGTCGCAGAGGGAATAAATTCTCTGCAGAGCACCTCAAATAAAAGGCTGTTCTTCCACCGTTTTTGTCACCCTGGAAAACTTGGTGCTGTTAAAGTGCTTGGAAATACAACACATACACCTTCATGGAACTGGCAGCAATGTGAGGATGAAAGGCGCCAGCTTGTGAGAGTGATTTGGGGGGGGGGGAGCAGCATCGCATACATCATGTCCCAACATCACGTGCATCACATCAGGATGTTGGGAGGAGCCAGGGAGGAGCTGGAGGCAACGGCCACAAGGCTCAGTGGCCGGCGGCTCCACCTCTGCCTCCTCTTGACCCCACCACCGGCAGAAGGCTGCTTCAACCCTCCTTCTCTGCAGCAGCAGGAGGAAAAGGAGCTGCTGCTGGAAGCATGCTGTGCTCAGCTCTGTGCTTTTTGGACATCAGGAGTGGGGGTCCAGCCCCCCATCCCCGAGTTAGGCACACCTGACCTTGGTTACAACCAGTGCTTTTGGGGGGTATGCAGGGGTACGCATACCCCTAAACATTTTGTGAATCTAAGTTTGGCCTCATTGAGGGGCAGCATTTCAATATGAGTAGGAAATTGAGAGTACCCCTAAACTTTTTTTTTAAAGAAAAAAAGCACTGGTTACAACTGCAGTTCTACTGCACATAACTTGCCCTTTTCTTCTGAACAACTATATGTGGACCAACAACAAAGATCATCAGCACCCACTCCTTGTTTCCCTTGCTGAAAGAACATAATTCTTGCCTTAAAAAGAAATGTTATCTCTTTTCCTTCCAGCTTGGTCTGTTCCATCGTTGACTGACTAGAGCTGGTCTCAGCTGGTACTGGACTCAGCAGAGTCGTTTTGCTGTTATTTGTTGATATCAGAGTGCCTGCTTCCAGTTGTCCAAGACACAGTAATCGCCGACCTTCAATGTGACCGCCCAAGCCTGTAATTTATGTGGCAATGCTTTCTCATCAGTTAACAGATTTTCTGGCTTCTGTGTTTTCTGCCAGTACAGAAACACACCAGGGCAAATACCATAATCTTGCTTTGGTTGTTCTTTGATCATCTGAGAGAGCTTAAATCAGGTCAGAGATGCTTCTAAGGAAAGGAAATAGATGGTTTCTCAGTGGTACGGTTAGCGTGTGGCCAGTCAGGGATGCTTGTTTTGCCTGAGGAAAGCAAGAATACCTTAGGGGACTGTGTTAGTGGGAGAAACTACCATTTAAATTTTTTAATGTTATCATGAATTGATTATTTGGACTGCCATTATGGTTTGGAATTGGTATTGGACTGTTCCTTGTAATGATGCATCAAGTACAACTCACAAGTACTTTTGTACTTGTGAGTTGCTTTGGGAATGTTTAAGTGAAAAAGTGGCATACACACTGAAACAACAACATCTATTACTACTACTAGCAGAGATGCAGGTGGTGCTGTGGTCTAAACCACTGAGGCTCTTGGGCTTAGAATCATAGAGTTGGAAGAGACCACAAGGGCCATCCAGTCCAACCCCCTGCCAAGCAGAAAATACCATCAAAGCATTCCTGACAGATGGCTGTCAAGCCTCCGCTTAAAGACCTCCAAAGAAGGAGACTCCACCACACTCCTTGGCAGCAAATTCCACTGTCGAACAGCTCTTACTGTCAGGAAGTTCTTCCTAATGTTTAGGTGGAATCTTCTTTCTTGTAGTTTGAATCCATTGCTCCGTGTCCGCTTCTCTGGAGCAGCAGAAAACAACCTTTCTCCCTCCTCTATATGACATCCTTTTATATATTTGAACATGGCTATCATATCACCCCTTAACCTTCTCTTCTCCAGGCTAAACATACCCAGCTCCCTAAGCCATTCCTCATAAGGCATTGTTTCCAGGCCTTTGACCATTTTGGTTGCCCTCCTCTGGACACGTTCCAGCTTGTCAGTATCCTTCTTGAACTGTGGTGCCCAGAACTGGACACAGTATTCCAGGTGAGGTCTGACCAGAGCGGAATACAGTGGTACTATTACTTCCCTTGATCTAGATGCTATACTCCTATTGATGCAGCCCAGAATTGCATTGGCTTTTTTAGCTACTGCATCACACTGTTGACTCATGTCAATTTTATGGTCTACCAAGACTCCTAGATCATTTTCACATGTACTGCTCTCAAGCCAGGTGTCACCCATCCTGTATTTGTGCCTTTCATATATTTTTTTTGCCCAAGTGTAGTACTTTACATTTCTCCCTGTTAAAATTCATCTTGTTTGCTTTGGCCCAGTTCTCTAATCTGTTAAGGTCATTTTGAAGTGTGATCCTGTATTAGCCAGCCCTCCCAATTTGGTGTCATCTGCAAACTTGACCAGGATGCCCTGAAGCCCATCATCCAAGTCATTGATGAAGATGTTGAATAAGACTGGGCCCAAGACAAAACCCTGTAGCACCCCACTAGTCACTTCTCTCCAGGATGAAGAGGAGCCATTGATGAGCACCCTTTGGGTTCGGTCAGTCAGCCAGTTACAAATCCACTGAATGGTAGCATTGTCTAGCCCGCATTTTACCAGCTTCTTTACAAGAATATCATGGGGCACCTTGTCAAAGGCCTTGCTGAAATCAAGATAGGCTACATCCACAGCGATCCCTTCATTGTAATTCTGTCAAAAATGAGATCAGATTGGGCTTGCTGATCGGAAGGTCAGCAGTTTGAATCCCCGCAACGGAGTGAGCTCCCATTGCTCTGTCCTAGCTCCTGCCAACCTAGCAGTTCGAAAGCACACCAGTGCAAGTAGATAAATAGGTACTGCTGTGGCAGGAAGGTAAATGGTGTTTCCGTGCACTCTGGTTTCTGTCACGGTGTTCCGTTGTGCCAGAAGCGGTTTAGTCATGCTGTCCACATGACCTGGAAAGCTGTCTGTGGAGAAACGCCAGCTTCCTCGACCTGAGAAGCGAGATGAGCACCGCAACTCCATAGTCGCCTTTGGCTGGACTTAACCATCCAGGAGTCCTTTACCTTTTACCTTACTACTACTACTACTCCTACTACTAGATTGCACTATGGAAGATAATTTCTTAGTTTCTCCCATCCCATCTCAATTATCATGGAATTGGGGGGGGGGGTTAAGCATTAAGTTCCTGAGCAATCACAATCCACAAATGAAGTGATTCACCGCATTTATTTTTTAAAGTTCAATCAGCAGCCCAAAATGAGGAAGAAAACGGAAGAAGCCTGGCTTGGGATTGCTGTAAAGTTTTATAGCTTTATGATAGTATGTTGTTAACTTCTTGCACACAGTTGGCACTTTTCTGGTATGGTTAAGCTTAATATAAGCTTATGACTGATGAGAGAATAAAGGTGATGAAATCTCTGGACAGATGACAGTGTGCTCATTGCTTCTGCATCATGCGATGAAAGATGGAGCCACATGCCCTTTTTAGGTGAGGGAATTTCAAGGGAGCGCAGTGACAGAGAAGCACATTCCCTCTTTCTCTTTTTCTTTCCTTCTGGATGGTTAACTGTATTTTAACAGATGCACAGAGAGGCTGGCATCCAACAAGTGAAAATCTCCCTAACATGACATCCATGGTGGGAAACATTCTGCTCATTGAATTTCTGTCAAAGCCATAGGACTTCGGACAGCAAACAAAGAAGCAGGGCAACTGAATGTAGGTTAGTAGTTGACTGAACTTTCTGCTGTTTTGTGGACTGAAAAGTAGTCAGAGCAACATAAGCACAGTTGCCGGGGATCATGAGCCTGGGAGGGGAGTCTGGGAGCCAAGGGCTTATGCCTGGAAGATCAGGGCTAGAGCCAAATGGAAAAGGGTGAAGCCTAATGCTGCCTGGAAAGGAGAGAAGATGGCAGCTGTCTACTCAGAGAAAGATCCTGCCTCTGCCTTCTGCCTTGAATTGGAGCCAGGTAGACACAAACCCTTGGGTGCAGGACTAGTGCTAGGGTTTCTTGTGCACTAGGCAAGACCACCTTCTGGCACCCCCCGCCGCCCGCCCCCCGCCAAAGCCTGCTTTAGCGGGAAGTGGTGGTGGTGGAGAGGCAAGCAGCAGTTTCTCTGCTGTAGCAGAGAAGCTGCTGCTTACCCGTCCTGCCCCCCGCCCCCGCCAAAGCCTGCTTTAGTGGGAGCCGGGGGTGGTGTAGGGGGCAAGCAACACCTCTCTGCTAGCCCCCCCGCCCCCCAACCCTGGCCAGTGCCCCCTCCATTTTGACGCCCTAGGCAATTGCCTAGTTCGCCTTAATGGATGCGCCGGCCCTGCTTGGGTGTTATAGGAGGCAGTACCCAAGCCCCAGGTCATTTGTCCTGCATAGCTTCTGGATTTTCTGCCACTTCCCCACTTTTTATTTTGTAAGGACAGTGATGGTAAGACACCAGCCACCCAGCATCTTAATTTGTCCAGAGGTGACCCTGACTACTTCCACCCATAGAAATGTAGCCCACAACCCCATGCCCTAAAATCACATGGCACTGTTAATACAGAATAAGTCTTTAGCCTGCTGCATGATCTGTTGAGTCACTTTGCAGATTAAAGCTGTGCTCTATGCCAGGCCTATTTTTTGCTTTCTATATTTATGAATCAAATTTTTAACCTTAACAATATTTTAAAAATTCTAATGAATGAATGTCATTTGAGCTAAGTGCCAAAAACGCCCAGCAAGTTTGAAATGTTATCTGCATTGAGACAAGATCTGCATATTTAACAGGGAGAGGGAATACACTTGATGCATTTTTTCAGGATGATCAACAGTGCCATGAAGTACTCTGCTGAAACGAAACATTCATCAGAGGGCTAAGATTGAAGAAGCCACAGATCAATTTACATTTAAAATTGCCCTCACAAGCACAGCCTACTCTCCTTCGCCATAAGGATATACACAGATCAGCTGTGGAACTTCCCTAGAGCACAGATTAATCTGGAAAAAGAGTCAAGAGTTGTTTGCTTGACAGCACTGACCTCTGTTTGCCCTGAGGAGACCTGGTATTTAAAACAGAAAATAAACAGTTTGCATAGTGAAATGTATTGAATACCAGGAGGAGGGAGCAGTCGGAGGAGAATACGGAGGAAAATTAGGACAATTGTGAACATTCAGTTGTCTAGAAACCCAGTCATGCCATAGAACAATGCTGGTCTTTCTTCTTGGTTTTGTTTTGTTTCGGTTTTTTAAAAATAAAAACAGGGCTTTTCAACTAACAGAAACCAATATCCCACTCACTTGTTAGCAACAGAAACACCATCATTGCATAAGTACCAGCCTGATGAGATGACTTGCTTTCTGTGATTGACAGCAGGCTAGCAATAATCAAGAATGGCGCGGCAATGGATCTGTGTCTTAATGAAATGTTTCTACTGCTGTGCTCTCAAAAAATAAGGCAAGCTGGGTACCAGCTGTCGCGGGCCCTTCGCCCTGTACAGCCCACCCCCGGACGTTTTACGGTCTATGAGTGCTGCACCAACGACAAACAGTTCCCAGCAGCAGCCCTTCAGACTACTAGCTGGATCCTGCTTACTTCATTCACCACAGACGAGGATATTGTGAACTAAAAAGATGTTTATTGCGTACAAAGCTTGTGGTTGCTGATAAAATAACGGTTGTTACATAAGCTTATAACAGTTGTCCTATACCGGCCTAATACCTCTAAATGTTACCGGCCTAATACCTCTAAATGTTAACTAAATAGCAATAACAATGCGTTTCACAATCTCTTTATCCTCTCTGCTAACATCCACCTAAGACTCTAAACTCCCAGCTCTATCTCTTGACTCACACTGCTCAACTCCAACTCTAACTCCCCGCACTTAACTCTAACTTCCTCCTGCCCACACTTCAACTCTCACTCCAACTGCCTAACTGTCCACTGGGAGGGGTGTTTTATACCCAGGATAAGCCCGCCCCTGAGGGTTCTAACTGTCAGAACATTTAACCCCTACCTGGCATGAGGCTAGTTCTCCACATACCTCCCTCCTTTTTAGGTTTGTATCAGAGGAGTTACTAGCCAAAGTATCCCTCTGATACAAACAACATTTTTAAACATCACTATAGACATTACATAAACAAACATTTTATAACTCTTACCTATATTACCTAACTATAGCATAAACAGTTACATCTTCAGTAAAAGTACATATAGTTGTGAACATTATATACAATAGTTCATGCAGCATTAGGTCTTTATTGCAAGAAAAACCGTAACTGTCCATTAACCTTTGTCTTTGGGTCTTCATTATAAGGCGTCTGCGATGATGTTTAGGATCCTTTCACGCTCCTTATCGTCCTTAACCGTCGCAAGAAGTATCTTTCTCGGGGCACCAGTCTTTTCTCTGCCAAACGTGATGGGATGTAAGCTGTCTTCCCCGGCCAGATGACACAGTCCCATTCCGATCCCTGCACTCGAGGCGTCTGTAACGATTGTGGATCCCAAGCTGGGTAGAGTCCTTGTTTCTCAGGGTCAAAAGCTCTCTTAGTTCAACCTCTCCCTCCTTCAGGATCTCTGTTAAATGTTTAAGCTCGCGGACTTGTACACACATCTCCAGGTCATCATAAGCTGCATAAACACTGGTTGTCTGGCTTTTAAATGCATTGGGAACTATTTGCAGAAGTTTGTGGATATCTTCTGTTTTAGTCAGCTTGCTGAAGCTTTCTAGACAAGCATGATCTCTTAATGAAAGTAGGCTAACAAGCTCTGATTGCTTATTGCTCCTAGCAATCTCCCTTGTTGTCAGTTCATCTTTGGTCTGTAGTGATTTATTAGTTCCCACTTCGAGCAATTTTAAGATTACTTTTGTATGCCTTTGACGTGGTAGCCCTGTTAATGCTGTGTAACTACATTCATTTTGGACATTTATTTGTGTTGCATGAGCAGCAGGGTACCCATCTTCCCACCACACAATCTCTAGTGTAGGGAACACTTTCACTTTCATAGAAAGTCGATAGGCCCCCATGCCAGCTATAACTTCCAGTACGTCTTTCTTTCTATCTTTCCAACTGATGAATGGTTTATCGTAACTATGACTAGTTGTTCTAACTGATCTCACAGATAGGTCACTGGTCATATTGCAGGTAGACACTCCTTTACCAATATCACAGGCTTTTTCAACAACGTGACTACTGTAGTCTAGATTGGGTTCATGGTTTAGTGACTGGGTTGGGTTTATCATATTCTTATGCATGACCCGCCTCCCTTCACCATGCTGAATTATATTGTTTATATCATTCATTTTTGAAATGATCTTACAAGGACCTTCCCATGTCAGTTGTAACTGGTCACTGTTTACTGATCTGATTACTAAAATATCTTGTCCTGGCTCAAAAGATCTCTCATGTGCTTGTGTTTTATCTTGCCCATGTCCTTGTAATTGGCAAGTATGGCACGTTCGACAAAATAACTTTATTTGCTTGCCCATCCCAGGCCAAAAGAAATTTTGGGACACCCTTTGTTTGGTTCTGGTGATTCCCAAGTGACCTCCAAAGATACTGCCATGTGCATGTTGTATTATCTTGGTTCTGAATTCAGTAGGTACTATCAGTTGCCTGTGGATCTCATTACCCCCTCTATTAGGCTTTAAAAGAATCTCCCTGTATAGCAACCCATTGTTGACTATAAACCGCTCCGGGCTTTCAGGGGTTAATACTGTATTCACGGCTGTGGCTTGAAAATATTTCTGTAAATCTGTATCTAGTTTCTGCTTGGCTGCAAAACTAGCTGCTTGACTATTTGTAACTGGCATTATACTTGTATCTTGTGTCAGTTCAGCAATTGTATCAGGCCTTTCCTCCTGAGGTAACTGTCGCAGTTTTTGTGCCCTAGTTATTACAAATGCACTCTGTACATGGTCAAGGAGATCCCACCCGATTAACATTGGAGCTGGGATTTCTGGTGAAACTGCTACTTGCCATTTTCCAGACCATTGTTTATATGTCAGATTAACTAATGCGACTGGCAAGATTTCTGGCTGTTTTGATATTCCTTTTAAACTGATTGTTTTGCCTTTAATAAAGTCTTCTGGCTTTAACAAATCAGGATGTACAATACTAATCTGAGACCCTGTGTCTTTTAAGCCTTTATATTGTTTACCATTCACCCAAATTTCTTCTCCTGTTTTGTGTAATAGCATGTCATCTTGTTGAATTATATAGCACCTCACAACTTGGGCCACTGGTAACTCATCAGCCTGTTCTCTAGACTGGGCCTCGGTTGCCGTGGCAACCATGTTGGCAGTTGGCTCTGTCTCCACAGTTTGGACACAATATGTCTGCTTCTGAGGGATAGTATTTGCACTCTTAGTTCTGAGTTCAGTTCTACAGTCCACCTGTCGATGGCCTTTTCTCCCACATTGCCAACAGATTAATTCAGGCCTTTTACCCTCACTATATTTATTTACTTTTCCCTCAGTCTCCCCCATTGTCATAGTCGTGTTATGGGGAACATTTGCATTGGCGGGAAAAATTTTCTTGGCAGTTTCTGTGGTAAACTTTGTGGGCGGTTGCATTCTCTTAAACTTATTTGTTTCCCACTGTTTGTCCTTATATTTTGGGGCATCATAAGCGTGTTCTCGGATTTCATTTATTTCATCTGCCAGATTAGCAGCTTCCAGGATGGTTTTAGGTCGTCTTTCTTTAATTAAATACTTCAAATGACTATTAATCGTGTCATAAAATTGTTCTAATGCGATCACCTCTTTTATTTTTGCCACAGAATCAGCACCCTCCTGTTCTAGCCACTTGTTTAAATAATTTGTTGTTTTAGCTCCTAATTGAGCGAATGTTTCCTCACGCACCTTTTTTATTGTTCTAAACTTTTGTCTCATTTGTTCTGCAGTAATTCCGAATCTAACATAAACCAACTGTTTAAATGCTTCAAAATCTTTAGATTGATCAGATGGCATTTGAGAATAAATCTCTGTTAATGTCCCACTAATACGAGCTCTCAGTATTTGCATTTTCTCCTCATCTTTTACTTCAAAATCTTCGCAAGCCCTCTCAAAAGAAATGATAAACGCTTCAGGATCGTCTTTATCTTTGAAGTCAGGGAATCTTTTTAAATCCACCCTGCTAGGATTTTGTGTGGAACTATTGTTGTTGTTTCTATTTTCTACAGCTGATAATTCAAGTCTTTTCATTTCTAGTAAATATTCTCTTTCTTCCCGTTCTCTTTCTCTCTCAATAGCTAAGGTCATTTCTTTCTCTTTCAGTTCTCTCTCTTTTGCCTCAGCTTGGAACTTTAATTCTCTCTCTTTCAGTGCCATTGCCTCTCTTTCTCTCTCTCTCTCTCTTTCAATATTTAAAGTCATTTCTTTCTCTTTCAGTGCCATTGCCTCCCTTTCTCTCTCTCTCTCTCTCTCAATATTTAATTCTCTCTCTTTTGCTTCAGCTTGTAATTTCGCTAGCTCGATTTTCAAATTAAATTCCTTCTCAAGTTTCCATTTTTCAAATTCCTCTGAGGCTTTAAAATTCGTCCCCTCAGCAGGATTTTTGTTAACTACTTCAGTACTGGTTTCTTCAATCTGGGAAACCCCATTTTCTTCTTCAGAGCTTTCTACTTGTGAGTCCCTAAGAGCTGTTTTTGTCTTCCTAGGTGGCATTTTCTATTTATTTGGTGGTATTATTTCTGTACTTAAAGCAAGGATGTTTCAGTTAAACTATTTCTTCAGGCTCAGTTTCCACAGTTTAGGTCCAAAGTCACGCCTAAAGTTGCCTCAGTGCACTTTGTCCAGCGTACTTTTCCGACCTCTCACTATAAACCTTTCTGCCTGAAATAGTTTCAAACGCAAAGTATCTTTGTAACTCTCTCACAATCTCACAGTCTTAGGCGCTATCACACCACACCCTAGGGCCAGGTAATTCCTCTCTGAATTCCCCTTCTCCCTTTCCAGGTGTATGCGATCCCCCTTCCTGACTAGATTGTAGAGTCTCACAGAAGTTTGCTTAAATCCTCTTTAAGCCTCACACTTCACACAATGCGTCACCCTTAAATCCTTCTTGTACCTTGGCACTTCTTGCCAACACTTTAGATCTATCTTTGATCTCAATGTGACCACCACTTTATGACTATCTTTCGTCCCGACGCTGCCACCACTTTAATGTCGCGGGCCCTTCGCCCTGTACAGCCCACCCCCGGACGTTTTACGGTCTATGAGTGCTGCACCAACGACAAACAGTTCCCAGCAGCAGCCCTTCAGACTACTAGCTGGATCCTGCTTACTTCATTCACCACAGACGAGGATATTGTGAACTAAAAAGATGTTTATTGCGTACAAAGCTTGTGGTTGCTGATAAAATAACGGTTGTTCCATAAGCTTATAACAGTTGTCCTATACCGGCCTAATACCTCTAAATGTTACCGGCCTAATACCTCTAAATGTTAACTAAATAGCAATAACAATGCGTTTCACAATCTCTTTATCCTCTCTGCTAACATCCACCTAAGACTCTAAACTCCCAGCTCTATCTCTTGACTCACACTGCTCAACTCCAACTCTAACTCCCCGCACTTAACTCTAACTTCCTCCTGCCCACACTTCAACTCTCACTCCAACTGCCTAACTGTCCACTGGGAGGGGTGTTTTATACCCAGGATAAGCCCGCCCCTGAGGGTTCTAACTGTCAGAACATTTAACCCCTACCTGGCATGAGGCTAGTTCTCCACACCAGCCTCCCTCCTTATCTTTCTAGCCCTGTTCCTATCAAACGTCCACTGCTGTGCTGAAAAGTTGCTGATCAAAGGAAAACTCTGTATTGATCCAGCTCTGAGATGTGCTTTCAAGCATCCTTCTCCTCTTTCTGCAAGTTGATTGCATTGCATCAGGCAAGCAATGAGTACAGATATAGGCTCTAAGTCACTTCTAGTTACCCACCAGGCAGCTGAGATTTGTAGAATTACAGCAGCCCCAGCCACCTTAATCTTCCTGTTTTGACCTGCATGATCTTCATATTCCTCAATCCAATAGCCAAAGGTGTGACTGCAGTCCTTTCATTTTCTCCTCCCCACTAGCTCACTGATTGGACTCAGCTACATTAGCAAATAAAAAGCATTTTATATGTGTTATATATGTGACATTTTGCCAACGTGAGTTCCCGTAATAAAGTTTACAACACGTTTTCCTGAAACGCTTTTTTTGATGTGTCTAGATCCAGCCATAGAGAATCCCCACTGCATGCAGAAGATTCCAGATGCAATCCCTGGCATTTCCAGGTAGGGCTGACATCATGCAGAGCCTCTGCCAGTCAGGGTAGACCAGGGGTGGGGAACCTGTGGCCCTCCAAATGTTGCTGGACTCCAGCTCCTATCAGCCACATGTTCTCAATCTCCGGGATAGACCATCCTGAGCTAGTGATATGACTCAGGGCAGATCCACGCTCTACATTTAAAACACATTCAGCATACATTTAAAGCACAAGATTTCCCCCAGAGAATCCTGGGATTAGCCAGCTTCCTATTATCTTATTGTTCCTGAGTTATATGCAGACCAGACTGCACATGCACCTTCCTCTTCACCCTTAACCAGGTCCCACAAATCTTAATAAGGGGAGAATTAACAATAACTAGCAGCCTGGTAGAAGTACAGGATTCAAAGCAGAAATACAAAGTAAAACAATGATCAAGGCTGGTTTATTAACAACATTTTTTGTCATTTTATTATTTTTGTGTTGCGATTACATTAATTGACTGACAATTCCCCCCCCTCTCCCCAACCTCCCCTTCCCCCCTCCCTACTTGTGCATATCTTAAAGTACCCTCTTCTCCTTCCTATGGTGTTTACTTCAATCCTATAAAATCCTAACCCCCCCCCCCTGAAAATCAGAATCCAGCAACTTCCTCTTAAGGAGGAAGGCTCAAAAGGAGAGAAAAATGGGCTGTTACATAATGTGGAATGCTACAAAAACGTAATGTTACGCAAATGTTCTCTGCCTTTTTAGCGTCCCTGTTCTATGTTATTCCTTTTGCGTGAAAACACCGGCTTGCATCTGCCCTTGGGAGGCATCACCTCTCATTCATCACTTTATAATCCAAGATAATAGGAACATAAGTACATCTCCACATATTTAATTTCACGCCTGAATAGTCATGCAGATCTGCCAACTCTTTGAGCGGAAGAGACGGGGTTTATTTATTTGTTAAAGCAGATTTCCCTCCTCCCATTCCAAGAGCTGATTTCCCACATTTGTTCAGGTCAGGCACAAGATGTGGTGGCAACCACTAGTTTTGATGGCTTTAAAGGTCAGGATGCAGCAGGTAGCTAATGTGGTGAACTCCAGGTTGCTGGGATACAACTCTCATATCCCAGAACATTGGCCATTCATGCTGGGCTTGATGGGAGCTTGCTTTCATGCTCTCCACAGGCATAAAATCATGGAATCGTAGAATTGTAGAGTTAGAAGGGACCATGAGGGTCATCTAATCCAACCTTCTGCAATGCAGGAATTTTCGCCCAACGTGAGAAACAGAACACTGGACTCAATGAGGCATTGGCCTATGCAGCAGGCTCTTCTCGCCTTCTCATGAGGACACATCTAGGGGGTCACAAGTTTCCAATCTTTGCTGCAAAAGTATACTTCTGGAATCCCAGCCAACATGACCCAATGTTCAGGGCTAGTTGGAGTTGGAGTCCTGCAACAGCTTGAGGGGACCACATTGGCTATGCCAGGATGAGAGGAATCCATGATGGATAAATCTACTAAAGGTTATCAACTATGTTAGTTAAATGGAACCTCAAGGTCCCAAAGCAGTCTACATCTGTTTGCAGATACCGAGGACAAACAGGAGGGGAGAGTTGTGGCCTTCATGCCTTACTTGTGAGTATCCTAGAAGCATCTGCTTGGCTTTGGGTTAGATAGATGTTTGCTGTGATCCAACATTTTTTGTGCACCACCTCTTCATTTGCCTAGTTCCCAACAATTGGGAGTGATGGCAACTGATGGTGGTGGATTTGGAATCATAGAAAACACTTGCTGGTCTATAAAAAGAGCCATATCCCATTAAGATTTCTACCTTTTTTCTACTTTAGTTTTGCCCTAAGTAATGCAATCAAAACCATACAACCCAGCTATATTTGGAAATTGCATGCTTCTATAAAACCACAAGCACCAAATTAGTGTTACAAAATAAGATGCAATATAGATTTCAAGCTTCGGATTGTTCTGTTTCTTATCCTCTCCTTTAGCTGTGCAAAAGCATTTTGTAGCAAAAGACTGCCCTTAACAGCAAGGTTAAAAGGAAGCAGGCTGATAATGTTGCTATTACTTTGGGTTTCACCTCACATATTAAGTCTGTGAATGAAAGGCCAAATCCTGACAATATTTCTCTCATTATATGCCACCCTTCTCTGCAAACATACATAGTAGTGACCAGAAATATTTGGGCCCTGTGTCGTCTTGCTCCCAGAGGTTATTAACAATCTGTCCATACTCAGGTTATCCATGCCTCAGCAGTTCAGCACATGCTATCCCAGATTCCATCTGGCATCTCTAGATAGCGTTGGCATAGACTCCTGTCAGAGAGCCTGGATAGCCACTACAATTCAATGTGAATCTGAGATCTCCAACATAGCATCTATGGGAACCATGTCACCCTCAGAAACTTCCCTTGGGACCTTCCAAGGCCTCTTCCTCCTCCCAATTGTTTTGGGTTTTTAAAAATTGCTTTTGCAGAGGAGCTTGGGGCAATTACTTGGTGTGTGTTTTTTCCCTATATTTCTCTCCCCCCCCCCTTTTTTTGCTTGTAGGGTGCAGATGGGTTCTGAGGCTCACCAGTTTTTCTTCTGTGAAATAGGTATTTCACCAAATCCACAAGAGATGTCTTTGATTTCCAAATCTTCCCCCTGGTGCAAGATGTTTGGCAGATGCAGACCCAATGTGTGCACAGTTGTATGTGTGCGCAGCTCTGTTTATGTCTTTCACTTAACGATGAGCAGTAAACAATCAAGCAGTCACTTGCACACATGCATATGCTGAAGGACAGCACTACATAGGAGAGCAGTTATGTGAAATGGGACTGTTTCAGAGTCAGAAGCTTAAGAAATGCACCCATCGACATAGAAACTAATTTGTGTTCAGTGCATGCCACTGATATCAACAAAGGAAAATGAGGTTGACCATGCGATGGGCTCCTCCATACTACCCATGTTTGAGGAGTCAAGGAAAAGTTGATATTCTGAGATCCCACCATCTGACAATTACAGAAGTTGCCAATCGATTTTGGGGGGTTGGGGGTTGGCAGGTAGTCAATCCCTTTAGGCACATGAAATAAATAAGTAAAGATTTCAAGCAGGGCTGATTATCGTTTTCCGAGAACCTGATTTGAATTGGCACACATGAATAGGTTTGCCAGCCATTCCTATTGCTTAGGACCCCTATTTTTGGCTGCATATGAAAATTTACAAATCCAGTGACGATTGCACCTGCACTCTCAGCTTGTAGTCAACCTGCTCACATAAGCAGTCACTATGACCAAATTCAAAGCAGATCAACAGGAAAAAGACAAATTCTAAATAATAAGAATAAAGGCTTTTGCTCATCACCTTTGTTTTCTGCCAGTTGTGGGGAATGCAAGATCCTTGCCAGTGCAGGACCTGAGCTTCTAATACCTCAAGAAGAAGATCTGGGAGCTGATCTAGGCATGGCATTTGCCATAGGGAAGTAGATCCAGTCCATTACCAAGGTAAGACAATGGTCCAACACATCCACTGCCTCACCTGCATGTGTAAAGGAGAAGTAGAGCTGTGCGTCATCAGCATATTGCTGACAATGTACTCCAAAACTCTGGATAACACCACTCAGCTGTTTCATATAGTTGTTAAACAACCCTGAGGAACCCCACATTGAAGGGCACTGGAAACAACAATCCAAGTAGGACTACAACTACTGCAAAGTGCTGCCACCCACCCACTCAGACAGCTGCTCCAGAAGGATATCATGGGTGATGGTATCGAAACTAAATTAAATGAAATAGTTTTTAATTGCGTTTTGCATAAATGTGCAATTCGTTGTTACTGGTTTCCATTTTATTGCGCTATTATCTTCCTTAGTGAGTTGTGCAAAGTGCTATTCTGACCAATGCTTTTTATAGGGTAGGGTAAGGGGCACTGGGGATTGAGCTTATAGAACCAAGGGCAGTGGCCTAAAAAATCTCTGGAAGCCACTGGTTTAAAAGGTCATGACTAACTATAGCTTTGAGTAAACCTGAGCTTGAGTTGGCTTTGAAGGAAGGCGTGAATTCTCTAGAAATCTTTTTGCAGCAGCTCCAAAGTATCTTTCTCTGTGACGGTTGGCAATGAGGTGGGTGACTATGATGGAGGTTTCTTCACTCTTACAAGAAGGAGTGATGTGGTGGCAGTGACGTCAACACTATGGAGGCATGTAGCTTCTGATTGGCTAGCCATGTTCTGAGTGGGCATGGACCAATGATATCAGTAGTCCATGCATTGATTATAATGTGACCAGGAGAAGCCCCAAGCCTCATCCAGAACTGATTGCAAGCCTCCATCCAAATACTGAAACACGAAAACCTCGCACCTCTGGCTTGAAATGGTTCAGTCTATGAAGAACTTTACCATTCGATTCTGTTCTCTCACACATTAACTTTGGCACCAACATTTTTAGACTGCACTAATAGCTGAGGTCATGTTAACGTGTGTTGTCGGCGCATGCATTGTTTCAGATTTTACAGCATATGAAAAATGCGAAAGTTATTAAGGCTAGGGGAAATGGAACTATTAATGCAAATCCTTCCTAAGAATCCTATACCAGTGTGAATTAAATCTTTGGGTCTCAGCAAGTACATGTTGTCTTTAACTTGTTCTACCAAAATAGATTACCCATTCTACTCCACAGAATGTCAAGCTGATATTTTGTTTCTAAGGGTTGAATGCAGGGAGATTTCCTGAACAGCTTTTTCCCAAGCAGCTATTTATTCCAGGAGGCAGATCCATGTAGCATTGTAGCAATGATTCAGATGTTTTCTATAGGATTGCAGCAGGAGGGTTGGTGCAGTGCTAAATAGTTCAGGCACAAAGAGAAATAAAAAAGAGACGCAGTTACAGTACCTTTTGTCTAAAGTGTCTTTCCCACTGAGTTTAGATTTTAGCCAGCAAAGACATTTTTAAAGAAAGAAAAGTCTACTTGCCAACACACTCTGAATATTTTATCTTTACTGCAATGGCAGAGTGGTCTTTTTACATTCCCTTTGCTCTTTTCCATATGAACAAAGATTTCCTGACCAGAATCCCTTTATCCTTACAAAGAGAATTTTAAAGCTTTTTTAAATTAAAAAAACTGAACTGAACAGTAAAGAGCAGTCTTCAGGTAAAAGTCAGAAGATATCAAAGTCCTCTGCCCAGTCCAGTACAGTGGTCCACTTCATAACAACTGTCGCAACAGTTTATGAGAGGAACAACAACAACAACAACAACAAATTTTCATAGTGCTTTCCAGTGTTCAAAGTGCTTTACATCCATTATCTAGTTGTGATCCTTACAATTATGCCAGTATTATTTATTTCCTATATTCCCAATGCTGAGAGAAAGTGGCTTTCTTTCCTAAGGCCACCTGATGAGCTTATGGTAAAGGCAGGATTCAAACCACACACTTTCTGATTTATAACGGAGTCCCTAAAGGAGGTTCACTCACAGTCAACTTTGACCCACTGTTGCGATAGACAGCACTTTTGCTTGGTTAATTTTGTGTCAGGGAGATAAATGTATAGAGTGAAGTAAGTCTCTGAGGCTCACATCATGCATTGTCCCAAGTGCCAACTTGCCATGGGATGGCCCATGAGCTAAATCTATACCTAGAAACCCACAAACTGCCATTTGAGGCATTACCTATAAAGGCTACTGAATCTTTATCAGAAAAAAACACATTGTATGTAGTCAAACCAATTGTTTTTCTGTACAGGTGAGAATTAGTGTCTCATGATGATACAGTTTGAGAATATCCAGTTTATAATGATATTGCATTTCTGGAAAACATGCCAGTGATTGCTAGTTCTTTCTAGACTCCTTTCCTTCAGAGGGGAAAAAGAAGGCAGCAATTTCAGTTTTAAAACACAAGAAGAAGAAAATAAACCCAGGCACGTACAACAGATATTGTGCTAACCACTAGAATTTAATGATTTGTTGTTGTTCAGTCGTTCAGTCGTGTCCGACTCTTCGTGACCCCATGGACCAGAGTACGCCAGGCACGCCTATCCTTCACTGCCTCTCGCAGTTTGGCCAAACTCATGTTAGTAGCTTCAAGAACACTGTCCAACCATCTCATCCTCTGTCGTCCCCTTCTCCTTGTGCCCTCCATCTTTCCCAACATCAGGGTCTTTTCTAGGGAGTCTTCTCTTCTCATGAGGTGGCCAAAGTACTGGAGCCTCAACTTCAGGATCTGTCCTTCTAGTGAGTACTCAGGGCTGATTTCTTTGAGAATGGATAGGTTTGATCTTCTTGCAGTCCACGGGACTCTCAAGAGTCTCCTCCAGCACCATAATTCAAAAGCATCAATTCTACGGCGATCAGCCTTCTTGATGGTCCAGCTCTCACTTCCGTACATTACTACTGGGAAAACCATAGCTTTAACTATACGGACCTTTGCCGGCAAGGTGATGTCTTTGCTTTTTAAGATGCTGTCTAGGTTTGTCATTGCTTTTCTCCCAAGAAGCAGGCGTCTTCTGATTTCGTGACTGCTGTCACCATCTGCAGTGATCATGGAACCCAAGAAAGTGAAATCTCTCACTGCCTCCATTTCTTCCCCTTCTATTTGCCAGGAGGTGATGGGACCAGTGGCCATGATCTTAGTTTTTTTGATGTTGAGCTTCAGACCATATTTTGCGCTCTCCTCTTTCACCCTCATT
The DNA here is from genome assembly GCF_009819535.1 of Lacerta agilis. Taxonomy (NCBI): domain Eukaryota; kingdom Metazoa; phylum Chordata; class Lepidosauria; order Squamata; family Lacertidae; genus Lacerta; species Lacerta agilis. The sequence goes on along the minus strand of NC_046318.1, from coordinate 59,644,510 downwards.
AAAAGGCTCTTTAATTCTTCCTCACTTTCTGCCATCAAGGTTGTATCATCAGCATATCTGAGGTTGTTGATATTTTTTCCGGCAATCTTAATTCCGGTTGGGGATTCATCCAGTCCAGCCTTTCGCATGATGTATTCTGCATATAAGTTAAATAAGCAGGGAGACAATATACAGCCTTGTCGTACTCCTTTCCCAATTTTGAACCAATCAGTTGTTCCATATCCAGTTCTAACTGTAGCTTCTTGTCCCACATAGAGATTTCTCAGGAGGCAAATGAGGTGATCCGGCACTCCCATTTCTTTAAGAACTTGCTATAGTTTGCTGTGGTCGACACAGTCAAATGCTTTTGCATAATCAATGAAGCAGAAGTAGATGTTTTTCTGGAACTCTCTGGCTTTCTCCATAATCCAGCGCATGTTTGCAATTTGGTCTCTGGTTCCTCTGCCCCTTCGAAATCCAGCTTGCACTTCTGGGAGTTCTCGGTCCACATACTGCTTAAGCCTGCCTTGTAGAATTTTAAGCATAACCTTGCTAGCGTGTGAAATGAGTGCAATTGTGCGGTAGTTGGAGCATTCTTTGGCACTGCCCTTCTTTGGGATTGGGATGTAGACTGATCTTCTCCAATCCTCTGGCCACTGCTGAGTTTTCCAAACTTGCTGGCATATTGAGTGCAGCACCTTAACAGCATCCTCTTTTAAAATTTTAAATAGTTCAGCTGGAATATCATCACTTCCACTGGCCTTGTTGTTAGCAAGGCTTTCTAAGGCCCATTTGACTTCACTCTCCAGGATGTCTGGCTCAAGGTCAGCAACCACATTTCCTGGGGTGTATGAGACCTCCATATCTTTCTGGTATAATTCCTCTGTGTATTCTTGCCACCTCTTCTTGATGTCTTCTGCTTCTGTTAGGTCCTTTCCACTTTTGTCCTTAATTGTGTTAATCTTTGTACGAAATGTTCCTTTCATATCTCCAATTTTCTTGAATAAATCTCTGGTTTTTCCCATTCTGTTATTTTCCTCTATTTCTTTGCATTGCTCGTTTAGAAAGGCCCTCTTGTCTCTCCTTGCTATTCTTTGGAAATCTGCATTCAATTTCCTGTATCTTTCACGATCTCCTTCGCATTTTGCTTGTCTTCTCTCCCCCGCTATTTGTAAGGCCTCATTGGTCAGCCACTTTGCTTTCTTGCATTTTTTTTTCATTGGGATGGTTTTCGTTGCTGTCTCCTGTATAATGTTACGAGCCTCCATCCACAGTTCTTCAGGTACTCTATCCATCAAATCTAAATCCTTGAACCTGTTCTTCACTTCAACTGTGTATTCATAAGGAATTTGATTTAGATTGAATCTTACTGGCCCAGTGGTTTTTCCTACTTTCTTCAGTTTAAGCTGGAATTTTGCTATAAGAAGCTGATGATCTGAGCCACAGTCAGCTCCAGGTCTTGTTTTTGCTGAGTGTATAGAGCTTCTCCATCTTTGGCTGCAGAGAATATAATCAATCTGATTTCGATGTTGCCCATCTGGTGATGTCCATGTGTAGAGTCGTCTCTTGTGTTGTTGGAAAAGAGTGTTTGTGATGACCAGCTTGTTCTCTTGACAGAACTCTATTAGCCTTTGCCCTGCTTCATTTTGATCTCCAAGGCCAAACTTGCCAGTTGTTCCTTTTATCTCTTGACTTCCTACTTTAGCATTCCAATCCCCTATAATGAGAAGAACATCCTTCTTTGGTGTCATTTCTATAAGGTGTTGTAAGTCTTCATAGAATTGATCAATTTCGGTTTCTTCAGCACTGGTAGTTGGTGCATAAACTTGGATTACTGTGATGTTAAAAGGACTGCCTTGGATTCGTATCGAGATCATTCTATCATTTTTGAAGTTGCATCCCAGTACAGCTTTCGCCACTCTTTTGTTGACTATGAGGGCCACTCCATTTCTTTTACGGGATTCCTGCCCACAGTAGTAGATATGATAGTCATCCGAACTGAATTCGCCCATTCCTGTCCATTTTAGTTCACTGATGCCTAGGATGTCAATGTTTATTCTTGCCATCTCACTTTTTACCACATCCAGCTTACCAAGGTTCATGGTTCTTACATTCCAGGTTCCTATGCAATACTTTTCTTTACAGCATTGGACTTTCCTTTCGCTTCCAGGCATATCCGCAACTGAGCGTCCTTTCGGCTTTGGCCCAGCCGCTTCATCAGCTCTGGATCTACTTGTACTTGTCCTCCGCTCTTCCCCAGTAGCAAGTTGGACGCCTTCCGACCTGAGGGGCTCATCTTCCAGCGTCATATCTTTTATATGCCTGTTGTCTTTGTCCATGGAGTTTTCTTGGCAGGGATACTGGAGCGGCTTGCCAGTTCCTTCTCCAGGTGGATCACGTTTGGTCCAAACTCTCCGCTATGACCTGTCCATCTTGACCTGTCCATAGCTTGCCTGAGTAATTCAAGCCCCTTCGCCACGACAAGGCAGTGATCCATGAAGGGGTTTAATGATTTATTGTGGGCTGAAATCTACCCAGATGGAATCAGCTGCAGCACTATTTGTTTTCCAACAACAACCAATGGCTTAAAGCATTTGCAATTTTCAACACAGCAGAAAGGAAATCCTAAAAGCTCTGAGGGTTTATTGCTAGAAATAAATGACTAGAGTAGTGTTCACAGCAGACCAACTGTTCATAGAATCCCCCATTTGTCCTTAGCTGACTTTCCAAGTGCTCCGCCAAAGAATTATGAGTGATACTTGATTTCCCATTTTAAGGTCACTGGGCAGTAGGAGTCCCCAAAAGCACTGATTAATTTTGCACTTCATTAACTGATGCATGCATCATTTTCTCTTTACAGCTCATTGGAGATGGCACACATAGAATTTTCCTTGTTTCTCTTGTCTTCACAGAATCGTGTGCTGGAGCCAAATATTATTTATGTTTCTGAGTTTTGAGTGGACATGCTACACTGGTAATGTGAGTCTTGCCTAGTACAGCCAACTGCTTGATTGGTCAATGACCCTCTTTCTGGACCAGCCTTTACCAAAGCCTTGATCTTTAAGATCCTTCAGTTGGAGATGTCAGGAAAGCAGCTATATGCTCCCTTTGTCTTAGAACAGCAAGGTGCCTTATTTCATCATAACTCTCCGTTGCAAGGGACATCTTCCCTTGATGGCCCAAGCCCAGTTCCTTATGTGACGGCTTCACTTGTCCCCATCCCACTCTGACTTACAAAATTATGGAAGCTCCTTACTGTGTCCCCACAGTGTTGCGTCTTTGCCTGTTTCTCTGAAAACTTGTATGCAGCCATTTTGCACTGTAGATGATGCAACTTCAGGGCCGTCTTTACCCAGGGGTGCAAGGGGTGCAGGGCACCCGGGTGCCGAATTCTGGGGGGCACCGGGCACCCACTGCTGAAGCCGCCTAAGCTATCTACCTGTTATGAAATAATAAATAATTTTGATCAAGCTAGAAAAACAAAATGTATACCTACTGTTTCACTAAAGGACTTTTAATTTTTTGTGCTCATTTACCAAAGATGTGCCGTGCCTGTAGGCGGCACTTGTCATTCACAACGGCGGTGCTTGTCAGACTTGGGGCACTGAGTGGATCTTTACACCCTGGCAGTGCATATGCTAAAGACTCCCCTGTTGATATACCCACTGATGTAGTTGGAGTTTGTGTTAAAAGAGATTGGATGTACAGCCACCTTGTTCTCTCTCTCTCTCTCTCTCTCTCTCTCTCTCTCTCTCACACACACACACAGTCTCACACACACATACATCAAGAAGCTCCACTAACCCATCAATACACAAGAGTGGGGGCAGTAGCATATATATGCATGGTATGGCATTTTGTGAAATGATGGACAAGGTGAGGAGATTAGGAAGCAGAGCTGCAGTGCCCATTTTAACCAGCCTTGGATTTCCAAAAGGTTTACAGTATTTGCCAACCATCGGAAATCAGGAAGCTGCCTTGTACTGAGTCGGAGGAATGCCCCATCCAGCTCAGTCAGTATTGTCAGCATTGAGCGGCAGTGGCTCTCCAGCTTTAGCTGGAGATGCCAGGGATTCAACCTGGGAACTTCTGGATGCAAAGCAGATGCTGCACCACTGAGCTGGAGCCCTTCTTAGAATTGCAGAAGATGACTGACTCAAAATGGAGCCAGTATGTAGGATGTCTGATGAGACTTGCTTGATTGGGTGTTTCCCATTTTCAAGTTATGAAAGCCCTAGTTTCAGGAAACATCCTAGTTGAAGGTTTAGGAGGAGGAAGAACAGGATCCCTGTCTAAAGCTGGTATTGTTCCATCTGAGTACTCCAAGCTAGGGGATCGGAGGTTTTCCTAGACTGTTCTAATCAACAAAGCACTTTCCCCAGAATGTTACTGCTGGAAACTGTGCATGGCTGATCTATTATTGAAATCCTCATTTTATTTTATTTTAAATGAACCCAGCAATGCATTTAGTTTGCTAATTCGAATTGGTTTCCCTTTCCAGGGCTCTGGGCAGGGACATTTAGAAAGCTAAAGCGTAGCAATAAATTATGGACTTTTCTTGACTGAAGAAACCAAAATGTTCCTATTAATGTAAATTAAATGTGGTTTAAATTGGGAGGGTGTGAGGGGAAATTGATAACCTCCAAAATTCTAGATATCCGAGATTTTGACAATGAGAGGTCTACTAAAATGGCAGAGGCAGAGAAATGAGAAAGAGGACACATAGATGAAATTGGTTTCTGTTGCAGCAGCTGAACATGTATTTTAAGATTAAAAGAAAGAGTTGGCTGAGGTAGATTTCTCAACATTTCTGAATTACTAGAAAGTTGCAACACACACACAAATGCACACACACAAAATTGCAATTCTACAAACAAATGATTAAAATTTGCATATTGTTCTAAGGTGCCATGTTGCTTATATTATTTAGGGTTCCACATAAATACCTAGCATAAGCAAAATGGATCTCTTCTAATTATATCAGCAATTGTTTGTCTTTCCAACCAAGCAAGCTGTAATCGTATGAGATACTACATCTATGCTACATGTGGGATCAATAATTGTCCAGTTAATGCCAGCATGCTATTCATTAAAGCTGATATCTGCAATATGCTCACTCTTTCAAATATGTGACCATGCTAGCCAGCCCAGCTAGTGCTTAATACAATGGTTCTCACCAGCAAATTAAGTCATTCAGCAAGGTGAGTATGTCATTGATTTCATTTTTCATTGCATAATAGTTTGTCATCACTCAGCAGAAGGTGAGACCAGAAATAGCCTGTGGTTAGGCCAGCTGCACTTACACTTCAGCTGAGGTTTGCAAGGGTGAGACGCTTGCAACTTTTGACTTTAAGTCAGCATCAATTACATATCAATGCCCTGCTGTCCGATCTCAATAGCAAGAGAAATCATTGCCGTGATGTTGTCTTTCATTTATGCACCGCTTCCCACACAAAAGTCTAAAAGCAACTGGGAATAATTAAATACAATGAAAACAATGCCTAAAATATATCCCACTGGTATATTCCTGATGCCTTGGCCGTTGATTTTGATGCGGCAATTTCCCCATGGAAGTGGATCAGTGGGCAAGGTTGCTCCAATAAAGGATAACTATGATCGACTACACACTGTTAAGTCAATGAAAAGAGCTTTATTGCTTTTTTTTCTAAAAATATTTTTTATTCAATTTCAACAAATAATAAAAAGTTAATGTACAGTTAATATACCTCATCACAATTTATAACACAAATAAAAGTTTAACTTTCCTAACCGTCCTCACATGTTTACATGGCTTCCTCAAATCCCTCTTTGCTGAATTTCATTATATTGCATCTTTAGCAGTTTTCCAACTTCATTATTAAGCTTTAAAAATCCTCAAAATTAACCTTCTTTTTGCTTTTCATGGCTATGGATTGACTAGTTATTTCCTGGGACCAACATGGCAACAACATACATACCATATCAAACTTGCACCCAGCTAATTACCCACCGTTGATTAAACTCTGCAGTTTGGAAAGCAAAAGCAAAGGAACCCTATGGATTTTCTTATTCTAGCTTAGAGGCTTAAGAATTTTACTGAATCTGCAACTGAAGCATGAACTTTGACATCAATTGTATAATGCTGGCATTGATTTTTAATCTCCTTCATTCCTTGGTGAACAGAAAACGTGGAATTCAGACAGTTCTTTTCATTCATTTGGCTAAGAAGTAAACCTAATAAATTGCAATAAGTTCTTTTGCAGCATGCAGTAAATTTTATTCTCCCCTCGCACTAGTGAGTTCTACATTTGCTGTTTTAATCAAAGAATATGTCCAGTGACCCAAAAACAAGAGGTTTATTTATGTGAAGTACATTCTGCCCCTAAGCAGATGCAATTCTATGATTTTAAAAATGACTTTTAAAGTGAGATTCTTTATGGGATACAGGATGGAAGGATTTATGTTACATGAATGCTAAAAACGCCTGTTAACAATGTTACATGTATGGTTGCGATCACTGTTCTTAGAAAACCTGAACCTTTCCCCAACTTTCTGTATTCCATTCCCATCCTCTTTTGGGAAATGATTACCACCAATCAACTTCCATACACAGAGCTGCACTACAGACGACTCAATGACAACAGACTTAGTTTGTCATTTGATAACTACTTATTCAGCCGGTTCTATGAACAGTCCTAGATGTTGTGTTTCCCAGTGTCAGTTCTCTTGCCATTTTTCTGTCATGCAACAGCTTTGTGCTATGAGGCAACAGCAATGCATTGACACAGGGATAAACAAGGCATGTGTCTTTTTCTATGTGTTTCTCATACGCAATCAGAATTTGGCTTATATTCTGCTTGCGTGCCATTGTGTTAGTAAAATGGCTTCTGTCCATTTAAGTTGGGAGATTTCCAGAATGCAATGCTATTAGAGCTGACCTTGTTCCAATACATACTTCCCTATAAAGACTTAGAAGAAATTAGAAGAAAGGAAATAAAATGTGGTTAAACCACAGAGCCTAGGGCTTGCTGATCAGAAGGTCAGCGGTTCGAATCCCTGCCACGGGGTGAGCTCCCGTTGCTTGGTCCCTGCTCCTGCCCACCTAGCTGTTTGAAAGCACGTCAAAGTGCAAGTAGATAAATAGGTACCGCTCCGGCCGGAAGGTAAACGGCGTTTCCGTATGCTGCTCTGGTTCACCAGAAGTGGCTTAGTCATGCTGGCCACATGACCCGGAAGCTGTATGCCGGCTCCCTTGGCCAGTAACGCAAGATGAGCATTGCAACCCCAGAGTCGGACACGACTGGACCTAATGGTCAGGGATCCCTTTACCTTTACCTTTAAGATCTTTAAATAATTTCAAGAAACAGTGGGACATAGGATCTGAGGTTGTGTGCACCTTTGCACGTGTAAGCTATGTTCTACCTCCATTGTCAGAGGCATTTTGCCTCTGAATACCAGTTGCTGGAAACCACAGGTGAGTAGAATGCTCTTGTGCTCAGGTTGTGCTTTCAGCATTTCCCATCAGGGACTGGTGAGTAAAGGATTCTGGACCTAATGGGCCATTGGCCTGATCAAGCAGTTTCTTCTTATGTTCTTATTTAGCATGAACTGGGAAATACATTTATATCAAGTAGCCCTTACCCATGTGACCTATCAATCCTTTTTGTACAGCAAATGGGCCCCATGAACACCGTCTACTTGTATCTGAATGAATGTGTGTAAACACCAGTTCACAGTAAAGGGCTTACACATGATTGTATTTGCAATGGGTGTGGTAGTGTTGTAAAGGATATACATGCCAGGACCATGTATGAAGCAGCCTTGTCAACTTAACTTAGTGTGTCTTACGAATGCATTCCCAAATGTTGAGGTCCAATACTTTTTACATAAGAGAGCCTGTTAGATCTCTTTCTCATGTTATAGATTTATCACACCTGAAAATGATATTGTGGAGGGCAGGGACAATCAACATGGTGCCCCTCAGGTAGGTAGGTAGGTAGTTTATTTCGGCCATTTGGCCCATATCACATAGCAAAAACACATTCATCATAATACACACAAAATAAAACAATTTAACAAATTTAAACAATACAGTACAAAACCAATTTTAAAATAACCCGTTTACACCCTTCCATCTAAGTCAAACCGAAATCTGAGTAGTCCAACTGAACTAATTAAAGAAATATTTTTTTAAAAAAAATCCGTTAAAATTAATTTATCACCTATTTTATCGCCCCATAATAGACCTTAGTTATTTTCTACATTGTCGTAAATGAGCAGAGTACCATTCCTCTTCTTTGTAGATAGCACATTAATCAAAAACCTAGCAAAGGTATGGGTTCTATTCGGTTCCTCGTCATTTAATAAATAAATTAATTTAGCATCCTGAGTTCCATCCTGGGTTTTCTTCAAAAGTGGAAACAAAAATTTGGACCGAGCTGCCGAATGAATTGGACAGCAAAAAAAAAATATGTTGTAAGGCAGTGTTTTTCAACCTTTATTGGGCAAAGGCACACTTGTTTCATGAAAAAAATCACGAGGCACACCACCATTAGAAAATGTTAAAAAATGTTTAAAAATTTAACTCTGTGCCTATATTGACTATATATAAAGTAATTTTTCAATTTTTCCCACGGCACACCAGGCAACATCTCGCGGCAAACTAGTGTGCCGCGGAACAGTGGTTGAAAAACGCTGTTGTAAGGATTCTATGGAACCGCTATTACAGTCACAAAGGAGGGAGATTTGGCCATTGATAGGAAAACATTAAATCTGGCTTTTATAAAAGCGTACTTATACCTTGCAACAGAGAGATTGGTTAAATAGTGTGGTAATTTCATTGGTGGTAATAGGCCTAAGTTGGATGGTGAGCAAGTTCCGTGACTTGTCAGAGAGGTAAACTGAAAATCGGTCTCCTCTAACTTTTGAGAAAAGGCTCTTTTGGTGCCTCTCAGCTGTTGTTTGACTGTACCTCCCCCCATTCCTGAACATTGGTCATGCTGGCTGAGGCTGATGGGACTTGGGAGTCTAAAAACAACAACTAGAAAACACCATGCTGCCTATCCCAGGTCCAGGAAAACACAACCGTGCAGGTATAGAACATAAGAGTTCTGCTGAATCAGTCCAAAGGCCTATTTAGTCCAGAACATGAGAACAATAGGCCTCTCCTGCTGTTGTTCCCCAATGACCAATCTGCAGAAGCTTTCTGATAGCAACTAGACTTCATGGCTAGTAGCTATGGATAGCCTTATCCTCTATGATTTCATCTGAGAGCATAAAAAGAACCTGTTTGATCAGTCAATGGCCCATCTAGCTCAGCATCCCCTTCTTACAGTGGCTAACCAGATGTCTTTGAGAAGCCTGCAAGGAGGACAAAATCATTCTTCCTCCCCGCAGTTTCCTGCAACTATTCTCCTTGTGAAGCAATATCTAAGGGCTCATCCACACTTCCCTTTGTCCCATGATTTATAGGCATGTGTCTGAGAGGTTTTGTCCCATCACTTTCCCTGGGAAAACCTCACTGTTTACTGCCGAATTGGAATGAATGTCAATTGTGTTTCCTGCAGACTGGCATTTGTTCCAATTCTGTGCTTAGAAATCATACGGCAAGTGGAAGTGTGGAGAACAGTGCCCAGATCTCATCGTTTAACTGTGTGCTATGCAAAGTTGTGTTCTTTCCTGTTCTGAATCTCCCACCATTAGGCTTCATTGGGTGCCCCCATGTTTTGAGGTTTTCGCCACTTGCCTAAATGCTTTTCCCTCCTTGCTTTTCCCTCCTTGTAGTGTCAGAAGTCATGTTATGTTCTCAAGCCTTTTTCCTGATGATGTCAGCTGTCACCATGTGTCTGTACATTTATTATAAAAAAATATTGTTCACATGCAGGCAAGTATTGTGGTAAATCAGCTTGTGTTGATTTTACCATATCAAAACAAGAAAGCCCTCTTGCTGGGGTAGCAGTTCCCAGGGTTAGGTCATGCAAAGGTTTGACTGGGAATACATATGGGTAACTTTGGCTGTTTGGGAGGCAAAGGGCAGAATAATAATAGTTCTTTGTAATGGAAATTTGAAAGTCAAAACAGGCATTTGAAACACAGTGTGATTTCCTTTGCTTGTGAGATCACCCACTGTCATCTTGTTTTTTAGGTCTTGCATGTTCTTCCTCCAGTTCAAAGTTAGAAATTAAAAGCAAAATGCATGGCAAATGCAGAAACCTGACCATTTTACTCATGATGATTCCCATCCAGTTTTGTACTTGATTATCACTGTTTAAAAATTTTAAGCCAGCAGGAAACTTCTTTTGTGCCTTGAAAGTGATCCAGATTTTTAATCTTGGTGTCAGCCTCTTCAGTTTTAAATAAAAAAAAAAGCCTGCTTTGTTCAAATAATAAGATGATGGTGTCAAGGGTTAAAGAGACCAGAGATCAGTGGAAACCAAAATAAATAAAGAGTTGGTTGCTGTTGTTTTCAAGTCAATCAATTTTGCCATCAAGGCAACTGTGCAATTTGTAAGGCAGGCCTGTCCAACAGGTAGATCGTGATCTACCAGTAGATCATTGGACGTCTGTGGTAGATCATTAGCTCCCCCAAAGAAGCTGAACAACTGTGGCTCCCCTAAAAAAAGCTTAACATTTTACCTCACCCCTGAAAAAACTAAACAACTTTGATCTGAAATCCCCCAAAAGGGGGTAGATCACTGCCAGTTTTTAACTCTGTGAGTAGATTGCAATCTCTTGGGAGCTGGCCACCCCTGCTGTAAGGTAACATAATTCCCAATTTTTTCATTCATAACATTTGCCTAGTTGTCCTGTTACATGCCAATAGGTAAAGGTAAAGGTACCCCTGACCGTTAGGTCCAGTCGCGGACAACTCTGGGGTTGCGTGCTCATCTTGCTCTATAGGCCGAGGGAGCCGGTGTTTGTCCACACACAGCTTCCAAGTCATGTGGCCAGCATGACTAAGCCGCTTCTGGCGAACCAGAGCAGCGCATGGAAACATTGTTTACTTTCCCGCCAGAGTGGTACCTATTTATCTACTTGCACTTTGACGTGCTTTCGAACTGCCAAGTGGGCAGGAGCAGGGACCGAACAACAGGAGCTCACCCCGTCGTGGGGATTCAAACTGCCGACCTTCTGCTTGGCAAGCCTTAGGCTCAGTGGTTTAGACCACAGTGCCACCCGCTCTTAGAAATTAAGAGGAAAATGGATGATCAGTTTAAGACGGTTGAATATTTTTCAGATTTATGCTAGCTAACTTGTATACCTTGAATTTATGCTAGCTAACATATTTGTAGCACATATTACTCAGAAGTAAGTTCCACTGGGTTCAATGGGTATTACTTCCGGGCAAGTGCCTACATAATTTCAGCTTTAGACTAGCCAACTTGTATACCTCATAACAATAAATTTGGAAACACCGTAGATATTTTTTTAAAAAAAGAAGAAGAGAAAAACATGGTTGCTTTGGTATTATTTCTCGCTGAATTGCCTTCCAACTTCCAAAGAATAAATTCACCAGATTCCTTCTGAACTAATTTGACAAGTGATTGTTTCAGAGCAACACCCAGTCTAAAAGACACATAAAGATTTTCCTAGGCAGGCAGGAAAACTGTAGAGAAGCAGAAAATGTGAACATTCTTTGCCACGAAAATATAACTGTGTTTTTTAAAAGCTACAGCAGAAGCACTGAAGCCTTTGAGCCTTAGGGGAAGTATGATGGCAGGAACATGCTTTGTTGTTCGGATTAATTATATTGAAAAGCTTGCGCACTACTGCAACAAGGGCAAAAAAGTTTTGTTCAATTTAACTGCCCCAAAGGCAGGGCTGACATTTGCAAACAGGCAAATCAAGAGTTCTGTCGCGGTCTGATAACCAGAATAAATGTTAAGCGCTGAACTTTAAGCAGAGACCTTTGAAAGACCTCTGAATATACTGTAACTGTCTCCTCTTGCTTTCCCTCCTTTTACAATACTATGTTTTATATATTGCTGGTCTCAATGGTGCTGTCACAGCAGAATCTGGGGGCAGATGTGCAGGGCCCCAATCAGCAGAAGCGGAACTGGCTTATCACATTTAAAGTAAGTGGAATGATATGCATCAGCAGTCTCCTCCCACCTGTAAGACCGTTAAACCCACTATAAAATTATCTGATGCACTGCAGCCTGCCTTCACTAACTTGATCCCCTCAAGAATTCCCATCAGCCTCAACTAGCATGGCCATGATAGGGACTGATGGGAGTCATAGTCCAAAACATCTGGAAGGTACCAGGCTGGTGAGGGCTGACCAAACTGTACCACTGGCTCCTACTGTTTTCAGTTTACATGTTTTGAATTTCTCTGAACTTAGTTTCTCACATGGAAAAGTGGCATATAAAGTTTGATCAAACTTTTCATCATGAGATGGGGAACCTTTGGCCCGCCAGATGTTGTTGGGCTCCAACTCCCATTAGCCCCAGCTAATCTGGCCGGTGCTCAGGGATGATGCGAGTTGTAGCCCAACAATATTTTCTTAAAAATATAAAGCGGTATAGAAATGACAACAACAACATTTGGAGGTCCAAGGGTTCCCCATCCCTGCTGCTCAGTATCAATAAAAATGTTGAGATTGTTTCAAGTGATCTGTACAGTTGATAACTTTAGTCAGTTCATGAAAAGCACTCAGTGATAATCCAGTGTGAGGGGGGGAAAGTGAAGAACCCCAGAAATCCCATTTTTGTAAGGGGAAAGAAATAATACAAGTCACATAACCTCGGCTGACATAAAATTATAGGGTGTCCATCAGCACCTACTAAATATGAACACTGCTGTGAACAGTTGCTCTGTGGCACTGGAATAAATTATGAGGCAACAGACATTCTCCCCGTTATAAAAATGTGTTGAATAACAACCAGAGGTTTCACCTCCTGTTGCTGTTATCTCCTCTCTGCAAATGGCCTGGCTCTCTTTCTCCTGATTCCAACCAGTTGCAGGTGGTTGTACAGAAGACAAAACGGGAATCATTTGCTTTCTCCTCCTCACTTGAAAGGTTTGCTCAAACAAGCAACTTTGAGGCTGCTACTCTTGTGCTTAATCAACAGTTTAGATTAAATGTGTATGAATTATAGAGCACTTTTCCGCTTCTAAATTATGGAGAAATATTACACACATCACTAAACTGGAAATAGGGTTGTATAATTCTATTTTTAAAAAAAGGAAATGCAAGGAAGAGCCTCATGGCACCTTACAGATGAATACACCTTTCTACGCCTGTTTACTTGGGAGTTCAATGGGGCTTCCTCTCAGAAAAGACATGTATTAGAATGACCTATTTTCCCAGTAGTAATGTACGGAAGTGAGAGCTGGACCATAAAGAATTGATGCTTTTGAATTATGGCGCTGGAGGAGACTCTTGAGAGTCCCATGGACTGCAAGAAGATCAAACCTATCCATCCTTAAAGAAATCAGCCCTGAGTGCTCACTAGAAGGACAGATCCTGAAGTTGAGGCTCCAGTACTTTGGCCACCTCATGAGAAGAGAAGACTCCCTGGAAAAGACCCTGATGTTGGGAAAGATGGAGGGCACAAGGAGAAGGGGACGACAGAGGATGAGATGGTTGGACAGTGTTCTCGAAGCTACTAACATGAGTTTGGCCAAACTGCGAGAGGCAGTGAAGGATAGGCGTGCCTGGCGTGCTCTGGTCCATGGGGTCATGAAGAGTCGGACACGACTGAACGACTAAACAACAACATTAGTATTTAAGGTGCTACAAGACTCTGCTGTTTTGGAGTTTCTTTGCTTGTTTCTGCAGCACAGCTAGCACTCAGGATTTTTTTTTTTTTTAATGGATTAACTTTCACCCGCTTAAATTAAACTAGGGATTTGAACAGTCCATTCCTATATTTCAAGAAGTGACAGCACATTTTAAAACTTTGTTGTGGAGGAGGTAGACATTTTCGCTGAAGGTTATAACTCTGTTGGGGGGGAAATCTCATTTCAACAGTAAATAGCAATTTGGTGTTGCTTGACCCCAGGGCCAACCTCAAGGTATTTCTCTGCCTGGTTTTATCCCATTTCTTTGATATTATCCCAGTTGGCATCACAACAAAGATGAAGTAGGAAAAACGTGTGTAGGAAATGTTTGAAAGTTCTTTTTCTGCTGCTTCTACTTTGGTGGTGGGATGTTTGCTATTCATTCATTTAAATAAATAAATGTATTCATACATTTATTTAAATAAATGTAGATTTGTTTTGCTTTTTACTTTTTGATGCTGTTTGTTAGCCACTTTGAGCATCTCCATTGGGGTCAGGAAGCAGAATAGAAATCATATTCTAAATAATGGAACATTGATTGGCTCGCAGCTGTGATCCCTTTCCCTCCACCTCAGAGCCGTTTTTATAATTATTATTTAAAGGATTGGGCTATTTCTTAAAATGAACTCTCCTACATTTATGCATTCGTTCTGCACTTCTTTTCTTAAGCACAATCTCTTGGCACAATGTTTTAAAACTACTCTGAAGGCTGAGAGATTACACTCCTGATTACACCAGGCAATCGGCCTTCTTCCCAGCTTGCTCTACTGAAAACCCACAGAACTGGTTTCCCCATACTTAATCCTGGAAAGGAAAACATGCCTGTCAACAGCATAGTAAGTTCAGCTCCAGTGCCGTGGCTATTTCCTATGTATGGCGGCAAGGTAACTTGGCTGTAGCATATGGCCTCTCAACTCTCTTGCCCCTCAAAGAAATTATACTGTCATTTCTTTTAACTGACTGAGAGAACTTGATGACAACTAATTTTAAGAATCTCTTGTCTACATTTTGAGGTCAGGGATAATCAAGCACATAATCCAAAACTGCTTCGAATGAGAGATTCTATCAACTTCACTTGGAGTTTTTCAGTGATGAATATTCAGCCCATCATCCTAAAAAAAAAAAAATGCAATAGCAATTTCATAGCAGATGGGATGTGAGTACGGATGAGAAATACTGCAGTTTACGTCAATACAAAGTGAATCATTTCGTTTCTTCGGAACCCCCATATTTTTCACTTGCTCACTTACAAAAGCAAATTATAGAACAAATCAGTTGGCTCATGAAGTCCAGCTCCCTGAATCTCTCACTTACCGGTAAATGTTTTTTGTTTGTTTTTTTAACAGCTTCTCAGCCAATTTCCTATTGAAAACCTTCACAGATAGATATTCTTTTCTGGGCAGTTTCTTCCATTGTCATAAGAACATAAGAAGAGCCATGGAAGATCATACCAAAGGTCCATCTAAGTCCAGCTTCCTGTTTGCACGGTAGCCAACCAGTTGTCTATGGGAAGACCAAGAAAGATATGAGAGCAACAGTGCTCTCCTCCTTCTGTACTCCCTAGCAACTGGTATTCAGAGATATTGTACGCCATCTTTGATATGGGAGGTGGCACACAATCATCATGACTAGTAACCACTGATAGTCTTATGACTGTCTAACCCCCATCACTGCTATGCTCACTTAGGAATCTCTGGTGAGGGGTTTAATGAACAGCATTTTGAACATCTAACTGCGCAAAGGCTTTGTTCATGCATCACTCTAAGCCAAATTAAGGACCGTACCTAGAAAGAGCAGAGGAAAGATAAGTGTGGGTGTGCTCTGTGTTTTCTTTGAAATAAACCACAAGCAGTAAGTCAAAAATAAGTCAAGAACAAACCTTGGCTTATTTCTGGTTTACCATTCGTGGTCTGTTTGAAACAAACAAGCCACAATCTGCTTTCGCACAACACAAGCAGCTATAGTATTTTGTACGTGGAATATGTTGCACACAGTATCCATAAGTAAACAACGTTTTAAAACATATTGTTGCACGCCACCCCTATCTCTGAGTGGTGCAAGATTCCAGTGGTTCCACACACTTACCCAGGGTTCTTGTTTCCTTTTAGAAATTATGCACATTGGAGACGGTGGTGTGGTGTCTTTATGATGTGTGTGTGTGTGTGTGTGTGTGTGTGTGCGCGCTGCCATACATCTGAAACTTCTTGGACATAGCCAGGGCTTGGTTGCTGGAAATGGTATTCAGGTGTGATAATTGGATAAATAATTTGGAATGTAATTTGGAATGTTTCATATGATTTTGATGTATTGGAAACCTCAATAAATATGATTTGAAGAAAAAAAAGGAAATGGTATTCAGGTGGATATCTCCACACACACAACCTGAGCTTACGATGGAGGGTCTTGTTTCTCCCACAGCTGCAGGCTTGGATTTAAGCAGAAATCAGCCATGGATCTCTCTCTCTGCATTTTTCAGCCCAAAACCTCAACGATCACTATGGTTTGTGCTATAAGCATTTTTCCTCTAGGTCACACCATAGCAAACTCTCCTCTCCAAACTCCTCCTTTGCCATACTAACTATGTAAGAGCTGGAGGAAGGGCCCTACCCATTTGCCATCTGGCACAGAGTCCACTTTCTACCAATACTCAACATGTTATATCAAAAGGACCCTAGTCAACTGGGGTATTCAACCTCAAAGACCACTATGGTTTGTACTATAAACATTTACTGCAAGCATTTACTGCTGGCAGAAAACCATGCTGAATGGTTTCCCTTTTTTGTGACATGGCAACAAAATGGTTCTGTTTTAATTTTCCTGGATCTGCCAGGTTGATAAATGGATGTGGGGAAATGCTCCAGATTTTGCACTGCAGACCTGCTTTGCTAAATGTTCAACACTACCTAATTATACACTCAACACAGAGACATTTCTTCACTGTGCATAAACAGGATGCATTTATTCGCAAGTTGATGTTTGCAGGTGAAGAGAGTAATTTTCCTCAGAAAAGAATTGCTTACAGAATAAAGGTTAGGCAGCAGCGGTAAGCTTTAAAATGGAGCTGTAAGGCCAACTGTAACAATGAGATAGGCAGGCAATAAACTTACAGGTTTGGCTCAGGGAAGACTGAGTAGGAAGTGCACTATTCCAACATTCAGCACAGTTTAAATTTTATAACTCTGACTGGTATGCATGCACCTCCTTTAAATTGCAGGTGCTATATGAAAAGGGTGGGAGGGACCCTTGACACTGAACCTATAAAAAGGAGATCAAAAAAGCTGTAGATCTTGGCCAATACAAGAGTGATATACTGATAAAGTTTAATGAGGAATTTAAGAAAGATACTATTCAATGGATAGCAGAATTATTAAGGGCATTGGCTGGGCCCGCATTCAGTGGAGGTCTGACTTCCACTGCTGGTGTGTGAAGTCATGTGCACACAAGGTGAACGACAATTCACATCTATCCTGTAGTTTCTTGAGAAAAAACTGTGTTTTGATGCATTCCTCCCCAAAACCAACTTCAATCCTATCTGAAAACATATGCTCTATGAAGATATCCATGCCCTCTCTCTGTGCAAGGGGGGGGGGCAATTTGGAAACACATCTGACTGTGCTTATGTGTACAACAATGTGCAGATGCCATTTGAAATGCAGCGGGGAGAAATGACATTGTCATGTTCTGTGCTGGTAATGTGTACACAGCCTCTGGGTGATAGATAGCCCTGCTGGTTACCTGTTTTGGATGGTGAATGGACCAAATGTAGTGTCCCCACTACACACTGACACACACACACACACACACACACACACACACACACTGCATAAATTGACCATCCTACTAAGGCACAGAGGATGATCAGAGCACCTTCACAAGAAATTTTGATTCAGATGGCTGTCCTCAACCAATTATTCAGCAAAAACCAAGCTGGGGTGCACAGAATTCACAACTTAAATCAGCATCAAAATGAAAAGCTATGGCCAAACCAGAACATCATTTAAGTCTTGGTTCACAAGCGTTCAGCCCTAGACCTTCACTGAATGCCAGTGTGGCCTGGGAACATGTGGATTAAGAAACAGATGCAGGGAGGGATGTGCTGCAACATGTGTAGACTACCTTTCCCTCAACAACCACAGCTTACCCACACATCTCAGCACTTAGGCAACTGGGTTTCCAGTTCAAAGGATATAGTTAGATGTGTACTAACATGAATTTATGCCCAACGTCATCAAAAATTTAACTATTTCCAGCAGAGAAGCTTCGCAACCACTTGAAGTCACACTTCTAGGGGGCATTCTTCGCCTTGATTAGTTTTCCTTGCTTCAACACGAAGCAAAGAAATTCCATCAAGTGAAGGAAACTGGGGCAGAAAGGCAGAGGAAATCGGGCTTCCTCTGTCATTATGTCTGCCTAGGCACAATAAACACAGAGTAATGGGCTGTCAGAAGATAAAAGGGTCAGGGCTACTTTCAGATCCTCATGATCATTCTATGAACACCCTAGAAACCCATCACCTAATCACAATATTGCTCTCACCTAGGTCTATGGATTGCAAAATTCACAATGGGGAGAAACCTAGAACTGAGGTGCGAATACTTGAGATTTTTGCATGCAGTCTTCAAAAATTCAGTGTCTGGCAGTGGCGGAGTAAGGCTCCGCGGTACCCGGGGCGGCAAAGGAAACGCCCCGGGGGCGGGGCGTCGTGACATCACATTGTGACGTCATGACGCTCCGCCCCCAGGGCGTTTCCGGGGGTGCCGGCGCCGCTTCTGCAGCCCTCTTTTAAGCCGAAGAGCTCGCTTTTAAGCTCTCCGGCTCAAAAGGAGGCTGTGGAAGCGGCGATCCGATGACAGAGTGCGCCTGCGCGCGCAGGCGCACTCCGTCGTCGGGCCGTGCGCTGCCGCTCCCAGGGTGACGGATGAAGCGGCAGCGCGTGGGAATGGTGGGAGGGGCTGCCTCTTGTCCCCCCCCACGTGCCGCCGTTCGCTCCGTTGCCCCAGGAGCAGCAGCACCGCACACACCGTGCGCTGCTGCTCCCGGGGGGACGGAGCCAGCGGCAGCGCGTGGGGCTGACAAGCGCCGGCCCCTCCTGCCACTCCCCACGCTGCCGGTCACCCCGGGAGCAGCAGCGCTGCACGGACGGGGTGCTCCCTCGGCCGTGCGCTGTTGCTCCTGGGGTGACGGAGGGAGCGGCAGCGCTTGGGAATGGCGGCGCCGCCGCTCGCTCCGGTCGCCCCAGGAGCAACAGCGCACGGCCGAGGGAGCACCCCATCCATGCAGCGCTGCTGCTCCCGGGGTGACCGGCGTTGCCTGGGGAGTGGCGGGAGGGGCGCCGCTTGTCGCCCCCACCCGCCGCTTGTGGCCCCTGTCGCCCGGGGGCGTACCGCCCCCAGCGCCCCCCCCTAGCGACGCCCCTGGTGTCTGGTTCCCACAGGTTGTGCCCACAGATTTCAATGTTCTTTTACCATCATCCATGTTGGAACTGATGGTTAATTTTATAATGCAAATATGGTTAATTAGTTTTAGCTTGGGTATGTGATTGTGCCGGTGTGATAACTTTTCCTTTGCTGTTGGTTTGCTTTATTATAAATTGTCTCTGTTTGGCTTGGTGTGTTTAATGTATACCTTAAATGGTTCTATATGTCACCTCAAGGCTCATTTTATTTATATAGTTATATAGGGGTTGTATTTTATTCATTCATTGAACTCATAGCCCTCCCTACCCCCTACCCCATAGGAGCCCAGGATGGCCAACAATTATCAAAAAATAACATTAAAGCAATTAAAATCATAGAAGCTCTTACACATTAAAAATACCTACAACAAACCCTTAGCACTAGGCTGTTATTGCACATGCTGACTCAGAAATGAATGGTTGTATCAAATGAAAATATATTGTTAGTGAAAGGACTTTCTGCTGCAGAACAGCAATTCAAGGATGTTCATGTGTTGTTGTTTTTACATGCAGACCTAAGGAATATAACATTTTATTTCACCTTCTATCCATGGCTATGGACTGTAAAGTCTACATCCAACACAGAGATCCTCATTATTTTTACATGTAGGTCTAGAAACTGATCATCTAAGCCAAGCATGGCCAAACTTGGCCCTCCAGCTGTTTTGGGACTACAATTCCCATCATCCCTGACCACAGGTCCTGTTAGCTAGGGATGATGGGAGTTGTAGTCACCAAAAATGCTGGAGGGTCAAGTTTGGCCATAGCACAGATCACAATTATGTGCATTGACTTCATAACAATCACATCTCACGACACCTCAGTGGCATAAAATTCACTTTCTGAGTCATAGATCCTCATGTATCCCCATGATCTTTACAGGTATATGCACACCTGAAAGCCACCCGTGACTTTCATATCACATCCATTCCTTCTTACACATTGCAAACTAAAAATTGCAGTGCACACAATTGCCAAATCTTCCACTTCCCTCGGCTGTTGAAACAATCATTGCTCTGTTGGAAAGACTCAGCCAAATTATTCTTTTCTAACTGGCATCTTTCTTCAGAAAGAACCTTAAAAAGCTTTCATCATTCCCTTTTGAAAAATAGCAGTAACGTGTCATGACAGAAATTTGAAGCTGAGTCAGGATGAACATCTTTGCCTGAGTCATGAGCACCTTTGCCGGCAGCACGTAGTACATCTTGCAAATCTCCTGTCCAATCACCTTGTCTGTTGGGATTCGTATGCAAGTTGCTACAGTATTTTGGTTGGAGTGCCAATTCGTTTACACAAAATTGCTATCTGTGAACCTTAAATCATGTTGGATTGCATTTTCTTGTGTTTCGATGGAATTACCTTCAGCAAATCTCAGTGACTGCAATTTACTCATTAGCAGAACCTGACAGTACATAATAATTCATCATTTTAAAGAATAATACAGTATAACAGGCAATCCTAGCTGTTGTACAAAAGGTGACTATTGTATATTAGATATCTATAGTACAACACCAGGCTATGCTGTTGTGTGTTGTAAGCTTGTCAAAAAAAAAATCTGTTCTGCCATAGGATGGTTTTTTTTCTATTCTATATTTTTATCTTATGATTTTGTATTTTCCTATTATTATTATTATTACTTCTAAAATAAACATTAACAGAACTAAAGTTTTATGAACATTTTGTACACAATGAGCACAATGAGCAATTTATCATTCAATTCAAATACCATCATGATCTGCTGAATTTTTGATTTAATTAGTAATTTGTACTTTGGATCTGCTTCTACTAAGGATTGTTAGCTTGACCAGTCTAGCTGTCCACCATACGTTTCGTAAGTTTCTTTTGGGAGAGTTATGATCATAATATTTCTTGAACACCTGATCTCTCGTTTTCATTTCTCCTCTTAGAAGTCAATCAATTTAAAAAAAGAGATTCTTTTGTTTCCCAATCCACACCCAGCCTTTCATGCTGTGAGGGGAGAAAAGTTTCATTGCCAGAAAAACATCACAAAAGTCACTGGACGGTTCCAAATGCTACATTCTTCACCTAACACATCTCAGTCACAAATCCGCATTGGTTGAGGCCTGATATTTAACATTTGCATTGGCAAATGAGCAAAACCAAATGTGAAGAGTTTTGTGCCTGTTTTTCTAGGTCCCCAAGTGCCCTTTACATTTGTCTCCTTGCATTTCCCCCATGGTCTCTGTTTGTCACTGCCACCGCTTTAAGTTTGGTCTCAGCTTTATCCCTGGAAGCCATGGAAGGTCTAGGGTGCCTAACCAGCCATCATTTTATTGGCTGGTCCAGTGAAACTATATTCTGACCTGAACTAACCAGAACTAGGAGCTACTCCAGGTGGTATTTCAGAGTTAGAGTGATAAAGTAGTATTGCAACTGGAGCTCCCCTCTGGGCTCTGCAGACTCTTCCATCATGCTCTTTACGCATCAGATTCCACCCCAGCTTTGCTCCAGACTTGATCCTAATCTCACCATGTGATGGGGAAGCAATACTTTTGAAATCATCCATTGGAAGCTGTACATTGTGGTGTAGTGGTTAAGAGTGGTAGACTCGTAATCTGGTGAACCGGGTTCGTGTCTCCGCTCCTCCACATGCAGCTGCTGGGTGATCTTGGGCTAGTCACACTTCTCTGAAGTCTCTCTGCCCCACTCACCACACAGAGTGTTTGTTGTGGGGGAGGAAGGGAAAGGAGAATGCTAGCTGCTTTGAGACTCCTTCGGGTAGTGATAAAGTGGGATATCAAATCCAAACTCTTCTTCCTCTTCTCTTCTACATTAGGGGTCAATTTTTAACAAACTATAGCAGTGTCACTCAAGTGGACTTTCCATTCAAGGTACCCAATAAAGAAAGGCATTTCATCTATTACTGGTGTAAGTTATATCCAACTATAGTGCAGTGTGTCTAAACAGGATAGTCTTGGTTAGTAGATTGTACCATGGAGCTAACACCATTTGCATGGAAGGTAAATCATTTTGTTTTCAGGTGAACTCTTCCCAATGTGAACTTAGTATTGCAACAAACATTGTGTTTCGCTTACAGGTCACATTTCTTTCTGTACGCAGTTTGCATACAGTTGAAAAGTGTTGTTAGGCACAAGGAGTACAAGCTGATTTGAAAAGTGGGCTTGTGGCCTTCCTCCCTTCTCCCTCAAACACAGTGATTTGCAGCTAACCATAGTTTGCCACACTGTTTGAACACAGCAAAGTATGGTTTGTGCATACCATTGTTTGCCAGACCAGCACGCTGGGACCGGAAACCCCTGAGGTTAAGTTCTGCATCCATAGCTTTAAAATTTTATGTTCAATGCTCCTCAAATATAGAAGATAAAGTATAGCACACTGAAAAATTAGCAATTGATGTTCTCCCCCTGATTTTCCTTCATTTGATCTCTCTCATACTATGCCTTTAGTCTTTCTTATACACACAGAAACATGGATGCTTACTCATCTGTCCTGTGGGCATTGAAGTTCTTTTCTCTTCCTGCTACCTACAAGAATATGAAATTGCAGTTGCACAATGATTGAGCATACAAAAGGTAAGAGGATTATGAAGAAAACCAAATTTTAAGCTTGTTGATCCTGAACATTTTTTTTTTCTGAAGACGTTTCTTTTCCATAACTTTTTTTTTAAGGTTGCATTATTTGGAAAGCACTTATTCTCTGGAAGCTTTATGGAAAGTGTAGACTTAGCAAATACTTTGTGGCTCATAGTGGGATTTCACCCTCAAATTATGTTGCGTCAGCAGAACAAAATGTTGCAGCAGTATAGCAGATTTACACCAGCAATAAGCAGCATCCACACTGTTGCACACCACCCCAATCTCAGAGCAGTGCGAAATTCCAGGGGTTTCAGACAGGTTTCATTGTTTCCTTCTGGATGAGGTACAGCAGAGACTGTGGTGTCTTTAGGTTATATGGTTTATTTACACATATATACAGCCTGAGCCTGCGATGGAGGGGTTCACAGCATTAACACCCCAAGAGGATCTTGATTCCTCCATAGCCACAGCCTGGGATTCAATCAGAAGTTAAACATTGCTCTGTCTCTCTCTCCAGCTTCCTGCTTTGCTTCTAGCTTACATCACTCCAACACCTCCCTGCTCTCAACTCTGCCTTTGTCTTTCTAACTTCCTTGAGTTGAGGGGGGGCACCCATTTGCCCTCTTGCACAGTCACCTCATCAGGAAGCTAGCCTGGCTTTTGCAAGAATTAAAAGGGGGGGGCGCCCAGGCATTAGAAGGGTCTTGGCATACAATCTACCCCCCCCCCCCAAAAAAACCTCATTAAAACTTATTGTGGAATATCAAAACAGAGGGGTATTCCACAGATGGGATTTATCAAGTGGGTACAAGGTGCCAGCATTTATGTGAATTTATATTCAGTGTAAAAAAATTCAAACAGTTCCTTTGCTAGACAAGAAATCTGCCTCCAGGCAAATATTTCTTGTTTGGAAGGAAGTGGTATATATTTAAATGCTTTCCCCTTTCCCTTTGATATATATATCACAAAGTTAAAGGCTTTATTCAAGCAGCAGTTGTAAAAATTGAACTCCCATGATTTTTCCTCAGTTACATACGACAGTTATTCTAATGTCATAATGATTTATGACAGGTGGACATAAATCATTAGAATGCCATTCCTATGCAGCCGTTCAAACATTAAGCGGGAGAGTAACAGACACTTGCTTTGTCCAACATAGAAATATAGAAAGAGCAAAAAGAAGCAACTTTCTAAGCAGGGATGGGGAATCTGGTGGAATCCAGATTTTGTTGATCTCTTATCAACCCCAGTCAGCATGGTCAATGGTCTTAGTTCGTGAGAACACCGCAGGCTCCCCCCAACTCTGGTTTAGAGGATAACCAGTGGCACAATGTGTCTAGCACAGTCCAGATCAAATGAAGGCCAGAGTCAGACTTCATCAAGCTTTCTGGGTCTCTTTCTTCACATCACCTGCTCAGGCAGAGTTTAATCTTTAAACCACCACCTATGCACAAATTTGTAAATAACTGCATAACAGTGCATTAGTCTAAGCAAGCACTAATATTAGTAAATAGCAAGAATTGATGAAATCAGTACTATATATATATATATATATTAAAGCAACAATCCTTCAAGTCCTCTTTCCAGGCTAAACACAGCTATAGAATATGCTGCACCCCTAGAATGTCTCACTACCTGGAGGCAGGGTGTAATTGTAGGAACAGCTTGGAAGATTCAGGTTAAATTAGAGTTATTTGAAGTCATAATTCTGGATGCAAAGAAATCAAGCCAAAATAGACTTATTAAAGTAGGGGAAATTTTTCTTGTGGTTGAAAGTGCCAAGAGCTAAACAGATTGTTGTGTTTGTTATGAAAATTAGGCTCTTTACAATTCCCAAAAGAATAAAACTATACATGTTTTTCTCAGGCAATATTCCGAGATTTCAGAGCCACGTGAATAGTGTGTGTGTGGGGGGGGGAGTTCTTCTTGGTTTGTCACATCAGAAGCTTCTAGAATGGCTCTCCCCTCCCCTCCCTGCCCTCCCCTCAATATAAGGATTCAGTACTATCATGCTGAAAAACACTGCTGGGGGAAACGTAGGGGAGAAAACTGAGTTCATTTCTAGATTTTGCACAGAAAGAAACGGAGCCCTGGATATGAGGTTTGTTGCTTCCTGCCCATTTCTGTGGTTTCCTTAATGTGATGACCTGTGGTTGATACAGATAAATGAACTCAGCTGAACTTTCTGGGTGCTGATTGATTTACATTAGCTCCTGCTTCCAGACAGGATGCATGTTCTCTCACTGGAAGCTGTTATCAGCTATTAGCGAAGACTTTAAATTGCCCCTTGATAACCTACTGCTCTCTCTCAGTTACCATCCATTTTTTTCCTGGTGCCCAAGAAAGAGTTCAATAATCTAGATTACATCCTTAGTATTCTAATACTGACAAATTGCTTAAAGTGTAGCCGGATGAGATATTAGGCTTAAAAATGAGGGCATGACCCATCCCTGTGGAGATGAAGATGCTTCATTGTAACTCCTCCACATCCTTCCATCTGTCTTCTCCTAACCCCTACCTATAACTACTGGTCCACTGCATGGACCAGGATTGTATTCTCACCTCACTCTCCTTCTACTGGTGCAGTTCACTCAGCCATTTCCAGTAATGCAGGGGTGGAAAAACTTTCTCAAATCAGGGCCTGCATTCCCTCTGGGCAACCTGCCAAGGGCCATTTGCCAGTGGGGAGTGAGGCCAGAGGCAAAAGAAGGGGAACCAACAGATATTTCTGTCGTAATTCCCATTCCACCTTAACAACAGACTGAGGATGGGAGCTTATCACATGTATAGTGTTCCAGTGTGCTGCTGGGAACTTCCGTTCCTCAGTCTGTACTTTCTCTTTCGTTTTCCGAACATGAAGGAGACTGCACGTATGTTTTTTTGTCCTCATGTTCGCCTAATAAATGCTTAATTATAACGCTCATGCCAGCCTCTGTGGTGCATCTTCTGCTGCTAAGTGAACAGAAAGAGTGCCTGGCTTTCTGAAGCTAGGTCTCTGGTTTCTGCTGCTGTTCCAGGGCTTTGAAGTTCGACCGGCAGTTCGGCCGGGGGTGTTTGGGCCAGCAGGGAGCATGCCCGTTGTTCCCGTTTCCCTGGACAAATTACAACAACTGGGTTATCGGGCCCAGATTCACAGCACTGAAACAGAGGTATGTGGAGGAGCGAAACAAGCATGAATCCCGGTCGGCGGCTAGAAGACTTTGATGTCTGTGCCAAGCGTAATTAAGGCCGGAGGAAGGCAGGTCGTAAATCTGCTGAGATAGTGAAGCTGTAAAATAGCCTCTAGCTGGCTGAAGTGTGCAGTGAAAGCAGAAATGGATCTTTCTGATAGAGCGATGGGGGAAAACCACTGTCCACAATTAAACGGACAGAATTATCAGACTTGGGCAGTCTATTGTGAAGCTCAATTAAGACGGCATGCAGTATGGCACACTGTGAAAGACGCAGCCCCTACTCCTGTAACTGCTGCATGGTCATCGGCTGACTCGAAGGCAATGGGGTTGATTGTCTTATCACTATCTCCGGAGGAGCTAATAACGATAAATGGCAAAGTCTCTGCTCGAGAGATGTGGGAAGCCTTAAGGACCGCCCATATGAGGAAGGAGGCGGGGTCTGTGCTTCTCTACTTCAGAAAGCTGCACACTAAAAAGCTTGAGCCAGGGGGTGATGTGAGAGCCCATATCTTGGAGTTATTAAGACTGAGACAGGAATTGGTGCACAGAGGGTTCAATGTGCCAGAAGATTTATTTTCTGTGTTGATTTTGGACTCTTTGGATCAAAGCTACAGTGCGATAGCCAGCCAGCTGGCAACCCTTCCTGCACAAGAGCTCACTGCAGCCAAAGTAACTGCAGTCCTGCAGAATGAATATGATCGACGCAACGCAGCAGCTCCTGATTGCCCACTTGAGGGGGAGCAAGCAGCCACGTCGTCTGGTACAGCGTTGCAGCCACCAGGGGGAGCTAAGGCCTTATCAGCTGTGAGATGCTGGAACTGTGGAGTTCAAGGCCACGTCCAACGAGTTTGTCCCAAGGCTAAAGGCAAGCAAAAGCAAAAGTCTGCAGATGGCAAGAAGACGGGGACCCGAAGGTCAAAGAATGTGCAAAACAAGGTTTTTGTTGCACGAACAGATACTGCAAAGACTGAAGGCAGATTTGTTGTGGATTCTGCAGCAACACGCCACATCTGCAAAGATCGGCAACTGTTTGTTTCCTGCAAGCCACAGGATGGCAAGATACATCAGGCCGATGGAACTTCGATCCGGATTGCTGGAGAAGGCCAGGTGGAACTCCGGAGTTTGCAGTCAACTATCACCAATGTACTGTATGTTCCTGACTCATCTGAGAACCTACTGAGTGTTCCCCAGCTCACAGAGAAGAATTTCGACGTTCTCTTTAGGAAGGGCCTCTGCGTCATCAGCAAGGACGATGAGGAACTCTTGCGTGCTGACTATATGAACAATTTATTTCAAATTGCTTATGATGTCGAAAATGTGCAGAATGATGATTCTTGTTGTGTGGCGAGTGCTAACAAAGTTCTCCATGCAGATTGTATACACACTCACCACAGGAGATTTGGTCACATGTCCTGGCAGACGCTGACCAAAATGCCAGAAGTAGTTGAGGGTCTAACCATTAAGCCCTGCAAATTCTACATGAAGTGCAAATCGTGTGC